>NC_141467.1:79577101-80186601 GCF_009769465.1 Tauraco erythrolophus | reverse complement strand
CACTCTCGTTATCCATTAGCCTTAAAACATGACTTAGAAGTAATTGTTCAGCGCTGCAGAAGAATGGCTGTATACCCCACCATTAATGATTAGCTTCATTTTGCATGAATTAGTCTACTTCCTACAATTACTTGTGCTCTTTCCCAGCGGGCGACCGCGGCGTTCTGCTTTCCAAAGGCAGCGAGTTGGCGGCTTGCTGACCCTGAATGCCTGTGAGCTCCAAGGTGCTCATTTCATTTTCTGCACCAGTCGCTAGGCTGAGGCATCCAAATTCTAGCAGGCACAGGAGGGTTTACGGTTTGCTGTCTGCACCAGATGCTTAGCAGGAGGGACAAAGCGAAGGGAGAATGTGTGAGAGAGGAGCACGTTCATCTCACCAAGCTGACAGTCAGCCATGAAGGAGTCTCTGTGGTCATAAAGTGACCTTGTTGTTAAAAATAACAACTTGGAGTTTTGTATTTATTCCCCTTCCATACTCTCCACCTCTGGAGTACTCCATCTGACCAGGCAAAGCTCTTTGCTAAATGCCAATTCATTCCTGCATCTGGAAAATTAAACAGAGCACTCCTCCTTTGCACTTCGTTGATAAGAGCAAAGTGTCTACAGCCGGAGCCCGCCTGCTGCTTTCGCTCATACATGGGGCAGTGTTGAACACAGCACCCTGTGCGCAGCATTCCCACCTCTGCCCTCTTCGCTACTCTTAGTGATTTTGTTTCCCTCTAAGCAGTATGCTGTGACTCAGAAGGCAGGCAGGATGCACATGAAAGCATCAAGGTACCGTGTCCATAGCTGTGGCTGTACATGGCTTTTCTGCTCAGCGTGCCGCCACTTTGCAGCGTAATCCGCCACCGTCAGCACCGGCTATTGTAGAGCAAGTGCTTTGCACTCGGACATGGCTGGAACTGCATCTGACATGGCAAAATAAGGAACTCGAGCACTCTGGAGTAAAGGCTTAGACTTAGCAAGGCCCACCGGTCCCAGCTGTGGCATAGTCAGCAGCATCAGTTCACCCCTCAAAGCTGCTAGGGGAAGGACATAAACACCCAAAGAGCACAGACGCGCTCGCTACTTCCACAGAAAATCCTATGTCAGGAGAATGTACCCAAAGCCAAAGCGTGGAAAAACCATGCTGGACTAAGAAAGGAAAGGTGCCTGTGGAATACTGGGAGCCTGCGGAATACTGGGAACCTGCTGAAAGGAGGCTACCAGGGGATGGTGTGTTCATGGAAGAAAATTGAGAAAGTGAATAACTGTGCGAGGAGGAGCCATGACAGAAAGCTGTGATCCTCTCTCTTGAGGGTGGAGATCCCAGCTTTTGGCTCTGAAACTAGTCCCAAGGAGAGGGGAGAAAGGGATTGCTCATGAGTCTTTTTCTTCAAGGGAGGAGTTTTCTGTGACATTTTCCTACAGCATACTAACTTCTATTTGAAGTTAAACACTGAACGCGGGGTTCCACATGCTCTTGATTATGCACCTCATCGGACTCAGGAGGTCTTTAGTAACATGGCCTTCTCTCTCCAGCTCCCACCAGTTATGGAGTAAGGTGAAGCCATCCAATACTCCACGTGCTAAGAATACAGTCATCATAGACACACTGGGCAAGGGACTTTGGAAATAGAGCAGTGCTACTCCTTATGGTCTTTGCACTCCTAAACTGAGCTCCTGAAGAGCCATGACAGCTGTCTGCCAGATTAGGAGCCTCCAAAGACAGTATTTATTTGCAGAGAAGTTCCTTGTGCTGGCACGGCTTGCTTGATCCTCCACACTGCTGTTGATGCTATCACTTTTGTGTCCTTTTCTGCACGGTCTACACTGAAGTGAGCCTTCTGTCCTGGGAAGAGCTGGGAGAGTCCACAGGGGCTGTGAATCCCTGAGTACAGAAACAAAAGCCGCCCTGAAACACATCCTGCCTCCTCCAGGCTCCTCATGCCACTTCCAGAAAACCATCAGTAGGTGCTTGCCTACCTCTGACATCCCAGACACCTCGAGGAGTCTGATGCAGATGTACCAGTTTTTCATTATTTACTGGCCTTCCCTGACCACTGAACTGCTGTGTCCATGAACACAGATACCTTCGCAAACTGAAGAATACAATTAAATGAGGTATTAAAGCTGGATTTTTTGATGGCTCTGTTTCACAGGCTGAAAGCAGGAAAGCTCAAAAAGGTATGTGCAAAGGGAGGAGGAACACAAGTTTACTTCTCTAAGGCATATCTACAAGTGGCACCTCACAGAATCCCAAACCTGCACTGACCAAACCTTTAACAGACAGAAAGCGCACAAAGCATGAGACTGTAAGGAAAATGCAATTTTTGCTCTCCAAAACAGTATAGCTGTATATTAATCACTAAACCTGAAATAACAGACTCTGTCCCTCAATTTTGGCACAGGGCTGGGGACCCAGCAATTTGGAGTACCATGTTCCATTGCCTGGCGAAAATGAGGGTTAAGACCCATAGGCCCAGATTCAAGAGCTTCACTTGGCAGCTTAACTGATTTTGGAGCTTTAGCCATTAAAATGAGTGGCTATAGAAGAAAAGAACCGTTAAAGAAAACTCCATGAGGCTGTGCTGTTGTTGACCCTGGAGACTCATTGCTCGTGCTTGCCCTCACTGGTACCTCCTGCCCTGACCCCTTTGACACAAACACGGATCCAAGAAGCTGAGAGGAGCCTTTTTCCTGCCTCTGCCTTGTGCTAGCATTGCCTGGCCCTGACCCCAGTATGTGCCAATGTCCAGCCAGCCAGCGGTACCCTGAAGCACCTCAAAGAGAGAAATATGCTGCTCCTCTGCTTCTCCATCAGCAAATGCTCTCAAGATGTATGGGGTGACAACTGAAAAAAAATATTACTGTAAATAACTCTGAAGCTCGACATACCTTGGAGTGTGCAGTATTTCCTACATATACGTAGGAAATTCTATATGCATATGTAACTGTACAATTCAATTTGCATTTTGGTATGTGCATGGAGGAAATGGATTTCAAAGGCTCATCTAAGAATAAACACCAAATCTGAAATCTCTCAAAAAAAATTTCAAGCAGAAATACTTACATACCTGTATGAGCAGGAAAGAGGCTCAGTACAGTACGATTTATCAGACTTTATCTGAAAATTCAAAATATTGAGCATGCTGAGAGAACAGCAGTCCAGTTATAGAATTAAAATGTGAGAAAGGCACACACTGAATGCTTGAAGACATTGAATGAATCTGAGAAAACGAAATCCTATTAACAGAAATATTGTGTTCACCGGAGATAATAATTATGAAATTACTTAGCTCTTGTGGCTACAATTATTTTAGAAATATATAATACACGTAGAAAATAGAAATCCAGATCTAATTCAGTTATAGTGGATGTATGATTTATAAAAAGATATCAGATCATTACATATGTTTCTTAGAAATATATGGTAATTATAGAACTATAGGAATATAGAACTTAGCCTGTCCTCCACACTGTGCAGCTTCACAGCACTATTTTTCATTTGAGACCATTCATCTGGTTGTAATGCAGTCCAAAATCTGAGTCTTTTCATTATGAACCATTGCCTATCTCTGACAAACCCGTAAACTTCCAATCCTACTTAAAGCAGCCTTAGTCTGAAAAGCAACTCTGTAATGATGCTGCCTTATTCAACTTATTGGCTCCCCTGTGTACCTTCAGAGTCATACTTGTGAAAAATTGCACAGAGAAAAAGCTCCACTCAAGGTAACGCATTTCAAATATCTATTCCCATCTTTCCTTCTTTTTTTTTCCTTGCTATGGCATCAGAACAAGGGAATGTGAGATGTATAAAGGAGCTTCAGGTTAAAAACCACTGTTACTGCCTGTTTAAGAACACAACCCATTTGTGGTGCAGGTAGTCTCATTTAAGACACTAAGTTCCTCAAACTGAAAGAAATACGCAAATACCATGTAGACACACATATATATATAAAATAATATCCACCCCTATCTTAATTCCCTGGTCTCTATGACTTTGTATACGCCAATGGCAGTCGAGGTTGCACGACACCATTATCGAGGACACGGTGCAGATCTTTGCGCCCAGCTGCATCTCTGTGGGCAGACCTGCTGAGACCCTGTCGTGCTGGGGTGACGACTGGCAGCAATGTTACACCTAATCTCACCCTGAGACCACCACGATCGCTCCCCATCTTCCCGGCACCTCCCCATGAGCCAGGCAGCTCCGTCCCTCGTGGCGCTGCCACCGAAATGCTTTTGCAGAGAGAAGGGTCCCTCACAATGAGGCTGGCAAGTGCAGGTGGCAGAGGCGTGTGATGGATTAGCCCTGACGGTAGAAATCAGAGCACCTTCTCTGCACGTGCACCCCTCTGTGCCTTACACGTTGCCTCAGCCCTGACTTCAGCTAAATCAACATGAGGATGTTAATGTACTACAGAGTCTGGTGGGAAGGAGAGGTGCAGGACATAGATGTTAAACACCTACTTTCCTCTTTGTGGAAGGGTAAAGAACAGAGCAGAGTGATGGCTCTTAGATAAGCAGGTCTCCTGGCTGATTTCATTAGCAGGAGAGGTGTCAGGTACCACGGTGCAAGAGACCCTCGGAGAGGAATAGCTGGCAAAGAGCGACATGAAGGACCGGCCGTTTGCTTCAGGGCTTACTGGGCAAAATGTAGTCTGAAAAAGAGAAGCATGAGGGGAGCTTGCTAAGAGTCTCTAGATAGGTAAAAAGTTGGTTTGAAGAGTGAGAGAATTAATTGGTAGTGGAAAGGAAGCAATGTGACTGAGTTACCAGAGAGATGACTTAGGAAAATCTGCTCTGCAGTAAGCCACTTGTGAAATCTCCATCTCTGACCTTCCTTACATTGGGTCTATAGAATCACTTACTCAAAATTATATAGATAAAGGTGATTCTGCTTTGGGAAAAAATCAACTGCATTACCTCCTAGGGTCCTTCCCAGGCCTATGTTCTTCTGCCTATTTAATATTTTAATTACTTGGGAGTTTTGTTCTAACTCTGATTTTCTAAGTAAGCCTTAACATTGTGCAGCTGAACGCTGGGAGAAGGGGTGTATTGTAAGTAGCTGGGGTTAGCGAGGTCCTCGGAGCTTCATGGCTAGCGTGGAAGTGAGCCTTAGTGGCTGTTCATTAAAAAAATTTGGTGACAAAATGCTCTTAATTATCCTTCTCATAACTAACAAACTTGCTTTTGTTTTAGCTTCCTGAGCCTGGTGTTTTGGCTAAAAAATGTATTTCCGAATCATGGAGCTATCACTGTTTCTTATCTTCTTCTTACCTGAGCGTCATTGAGAAAGTAGAATGTTCTCCATTCATCCACTTCTGCAGCTGTTAACAAGCATCAGAAATAACGAAGCTATTTTACCCAGCAGCAAATCATTAAATATTCTTTGAAAAACATGCTTAATTGGAAGGAACATCTTCATTTTCCCCCCTATTTATTATTTTTTCTGCTTCATGCTGTAGCGTCCTTGCACCTCTGCAGGTAAGCTTTGCTGTCTGTTTCAGCTTTGGAATGCTCAGGTCTTCCGCAGTGCCATAAGGAAAAAAAACAGACTCAGTAGAAAACATGTATAAAATATGCTTTTAATTCTAGTACGCCTGGAAAACTAAGAGTGTAACACAAGTGGATTAGGTGACTCAAGCTACTTGAAGGGATGTTCTACCCTAAGGGTTATAGATAAATTCCTGAAAAAAACCCTGCAATATATCAAGCTCTTGCTTGACAGCAGCATGGCTGAGGATTGTTGGGAGTCTGTCATTTTCCCTCCCTGGCAGCTCATTCCTCCCCCCTGTTCTCTATACATGCTCTGCTATTCTGCTTTTGCTAATAGCGGTCAGAAACGAAGTGAGCCTTATAAAATATATATTGCAGTTGCCACTCAAAATAGACATCAGGAAAATGAAGTAAACAGCATGATAATAATTGTTTTCATCTAGCCAAGAGAGAAGCTCAATACACCTTAATGGCAATCACTAACCAGGAAAGGTCATGGGGGCAGGTTTAGGTTTACCAGCCACTCTCTTTTCCTCGTTATTTATCAGGATGGAGAGAGCAACAGGCATGAACAACGCAGAACGATGAGCACGAAGGCAGCCTTATGATCGAAGAGCCTCAAGCAAAAATAAAATCTTATCTCTGACTGCAGGAGGAAGAAATCCCGCTGCAGCAATAAATCCAAAGGAACAGGACCAGGCTCTTAGTTACATCCTTTGACTCAGCCATAGGATGGGAGCAAGCAGCCTGTGCAGCAGCAGCAGACCAAAAGATCAATCAGCTGGGGCTTTTTGGTTTTGTCTTAATATAGGCACAGCCTCTTCTTGTACAATTATTCTCCTGCCCAGGTGATCCCAGTTCTGTCCCAAAAGGTCTTTGAAGCCTTGTCTGCTTGCAGTGCATGGCCTGAAACCATTGCTCCCTTGCTTACAGCGTTATCATGATTTGCTATTTGTGCTTCTCTACGGACCCTGCAATTACAGTTGACTGTCCTAAGTTTCCCCAAAAGAGTGATGTTTTGTGGCGTTGTTTCTAAAATAATAGTTTCCAGAGGCCATTCCCCACCACACAATAAGCATTTGAAAGCAGTGTTGTGTTTGGAGACAACCTCATTCCCCCATAGTTCTTTCCAAGCCCCAGCACTGCTGTGTTACTGAGGATGCTTTTTCCCTCCTCCCAACCTTGAAATGCCAAATATATCCTGACTACAGATGTTGCAGATGATATAATGACATTGGATTGTGATTCAGATGATGATTTTACTGCCAAATAAAATCTTAGCACTGACTACAAACCTAGCAATATTCTCCAGTGAGAAAACAATATTTACAGTAGGATTTCAGCCACAGCAGCTCCATGTTGCGTTCAAGAATCTGTTTACAAAAAGTTCAAAGAGGCTGAACTGGCTACTGCGAGAAGTGACCAGCACACCACCTTATTACAACATACTTCCATACATATTGCCACCAAATATTACCTCCACTTAAATATCAGGATGAATTTTACAGACATAAACACAGAAACAGCAGCTTATATGACTTTGAAGTTGTGGCACAAACTTCAATGGTAGAGAGAAACACTGAAGGGGAAATCCGTTGTTGGGCGACGGTCTTTGACATAGTCAGGGTTGTGCTCTGCATTGTGTTGAGCGACCAAGACCTAAGCTGAGATGGAGGCTTTAGCACCGTCCTAACTTTTAACTTCCTGGCACACACTGATTTGTATCACAGCCTTCATGTTTTTTAAACAGAGTGATTCCTGTATGTTTAATACGGAAGCCGTTATTTGCTGTGGAGTTCCCAAAATTTATGTGCCTGCAGGATATTTAAAAATATTTCCAAGTCAGCTTATCAAGGCAGGTTTTTCTCCTGTCAAGAGTGTTTATGTAATAAAAACAAAGATCTCAACAAATGCCTCCCTTGTAACTTTGCCTGTATACAGAGCAGGAGGTTTGTATAAAACAGGTGTCAGTTAGATGCGCGTTTCCCTGCTCTGCTAAACATCTATTCCATTCTCTAAATTACTAGCTCCATATGCAAACATAGCAGGTTTGCAGTAAAATGACAAAAAAAATGACAAAATTCAGATTTAATCTACCAAAAAATAATATTGTAAAACTACAGGTTATTATATTCCTTTAATATTATCCGCTTCAGAGCTACTAAACCTATTATAACCTCCTTCTCCAGCACCATAGCTGGACCCTGCTAGGAGGAAGGGTGGATCGGGTTTATGGTGATTTTATTTTGGTTTTCATGGGGCACATGAGGCAGAAGCCACAAGGAAGAAAATATTTAGAGCTCCCCACAGTACCGGGTAACACTGTTCACAGCTGTGGCTTGATAGACAAGAGATTTGGCAGCAGAGGGGATGGAGCAGCCGCTGAGCCCCGTCCCCAGCATTGCTCCCCGGCAGAACCAATCTTACAGTGCCCAGCTCTACTGCTGCCTGACACAAGCCAGGAGACAAAGTACGCCTGTGTACTCCCTGCTTTGAGATGACCCTGTAGTGAACCCTTGATCAGAGGCTGCGAGTAGGTGGCACACAGCAGCACCATGCAGAACTGCATCGCAGGGCACATAAAGGTGATGGCAGAATGACTGGTCCTAGCACTTGGCTTGACCCTGTGTGGAGCCAGCACTGCCCAGTGACACCTCTTCCTCACCTGGATGGTGAAGATATTGGGTCTCTTCCTCACCTGGATGGTGAAGATATTGGGTCTCTTCCCCAGCTGCAGAAGGAGATGTCGGGTGTCCTTGTTCCCACTTACTGCTCCTGAGTCCCAGGCCCTCTCCTCCCATACCTCGGGAGTCTTTCAGCCACTTTTGGCATATTTCATAGAATCATAGAATCACAGAATCATAGAATGGTTAGGGTTGAAAGGGACCTTAAAGATCATCTAGTTCCAACCCCCCTGCCATGGGCAGGGAAATCCTACACTACACCAGGTTGCCCAAAGCCTCATCCAACCTGGCCTTAAACACTTCCAGGGATGAGGCATCCACAACTTCTCTGGGCAACCTGTTCCACTGCCTCACCACCCTCAGAGGGAAAAATTTCTTCCTTTTATCTAATCTAAATCTCCCCTCTTTCAGTTTAAATCCATTGCCCTTTGTCCTATCACTACACACCCTTGTAAAAAGTCCCTCTCCAGCTTTCCTGTAGGCCTCCTTTAAGTACTGGAAAGCTGCTATAAGATCACCCCGGAGCCTTCTCTTCTCCAGGCTGAACAGCCCCAACTCTCTCAGCCTGTCTTCATAGCAGAGGTGCTCCAGCCCTCTAATCATCTTCATGGCCCTCCTCTGGACTCGTTCCAGTAGCTCCATGTCCTTCTTATGTTGGGGACTCCAGAGCTGAACGCAGTATTCTAGGTGGGGTCTCACGAGAGCTGAGTAGAGGGGCAGAATCACTTCCCTCGACCTGCTGGCCACACTTCTTTTGATACAGCTCAGGATATGATTTGCTTTTTCGGCTGCCAGCGCACATTGCCGGCTCATGTTGAGCTTCTCATCCACCAGCACTCCCAAGTCCTTTTCCTCAGGGCTGCTCTCAATCCATTCTCCGCCCAGCCTGTACTTGTGCTTGGGATTGCCTCGACCCACGTGCAGGACCTTGCACTTGGCCTTGTTGAACTTCATGAGGTTCACACAGGCCCACCTCTCCAGCCTGTCGAGGTCCCTCTGGATGGCATCCCTTCCCTCCAGCATGTCCACAACACCATACAACTTGGTGTCATCTGCAAACTTGCTGAGGGTGCACTCGATCCCACTGTCCACGTCTCCAACAAAGATGTTAAATAGCACTGGTCCCAGTACCGACCCCTGAGGAACACCACTCGTCATAGGCCTCCACTTGGACATTGAACCGTTGACCACAACTCTTTGAGTGCAACCATCCAGCCAATTCCTTATCCATCGAGTGGTCCATCCATCAAAATCATGTCTTTCCAGTTTAGAGACAAGGATGTCGTGTGGGACAGTATCAAATGCTTTGGATAAGTCCAGGTAGATGATGTCAGTTGCTCTTCTCCTATCCATCAATGCTGTAACCTCATCATAGAAGGCCACCAAATTAGTCAGGCAGGATTTGCCCTTAGTGAAGCCATGTTGGCTGTCACCAATCACCTCCTTATTTTCTATGTGCCTTAGCATAGTCGCCAGGAGATCTGCTCCATGATCTTGCCCGGCACAGAGGTGAGACTGACTGGCCCCTAGTTCCCTGGATCTTCTTTTTTCCCCTTTTTAAAGATTTCTAGATCTTTGACATTTTGCTGCCATTCTGCGCTCCCCTTAGCGCTTCTTAATGCAGTATTAGGTGAAGTTACCAATTCCTTCCTGCCAGCATTTTACCTTTTTTTTTTTCATTCTACAGCTGCTTTCCCTAGCAGATGTTCTCCAACTGCAGTCTGAGACAATCCTCTCCTTGCCATGGAGGTTTCTAAAGCCCATGGCCACCTCTGTGCTGCCTCTGCTCTGGAGATCTCTCCTTCAGAATCCACTTGGGTAGTCCTTGATCATCTCCTCCAAAGATGTGACCAAGAGCCCATTGCCCTACCACATTGTCACAAAGGCTCTTGACATGAAAGAGAAGCAGGCTCAGCTTTTCCTAACTCCAACCAGCTTGTCTGCATGCACAGAGGAATAAAAAAAAAGGTAACAACATTATTTAATAACTCAATAACTATTCAGGATGGACAAAAACACAAGTCAAGGCAAAGAAAAGAAGAGTATGGTCAGCTTTAGAAAAACATGCTCACATGAAGTTTTCGTCCTTACTTGGGGAAGTTAAAAAAACCCCATGCTTTCCAAAGAAACTGTAGTAGGAAGCTCTATTGTTCTAACTGTTCAGGAAGCTCTATTTCAGGATAGCATAAACTATGTGCTGCTTGGATTAATATTTAACATGGCTGAAAAGTAAGACCGCCCTATTGCAAGTTCCTCCCAATAATGGGCACAAGCCAAATTCTATTCTAAAGTAATACCTATAGAAATATAAGAACCTCATAGGAGGAAGATATTATCAAAGGTCAAAGTGAATGTTTGAATGTTATGCTTATAATTAAGAAAAGAAATTTAAGCAGTTAATGACAGAAGGAAAAAACCCAGATATCTGCATCTTGATGTTCTGTTGAATCACCTTTATTTATATGGTTGATAAATTAGATGTTGATTCAGAATTGTAAAAAATGGGGATTCTTTTCCAGATCTGGAATTGGTTTGGGAAAAGAAGTGCAATAATTCATGCCAAACTACACAGACACACACGTGTATTTTAAAAGCACTTTATTAGGAGAAAATCAAGTTCTTTTTTCACCAGTGTTTTGAATCTTGCTAGGAAGAAGGGAATATTTTTCAACTTTCTTTATTAAACATACTTTTTTTTTTTTTTTCCTAGATATCACAAGTCGTCTCTTATTACCTGTGACAGTGAAATACCAGCCCTTTGGAGCCTGGTTCAAAGAGGTCCTACATCTTCCTCCTCTGTTAGTTCTGAATGTTTTCTGTGGCTAAGATTCATGGCTGTACAGATGGTCTATTCATCATGTTAGACTCAATTACCTCTCAAAATATATGAGGGAAAGCATGTTTCCAACGAAATCAGTGTTAAAATTCCTATTACTGCAATGGGGCTACGATTTCACTCCCAGGGTTTAAATGGCACACTGACCTTTGGGAGGTCCTCTGTATGGGAGTGAAATTCATAGTGTGTACATTGCTATGTTTGATAGCAATGTTTCTAGAATACACTGTTTCTGTAGTATGTATTACTGCAAAAAGGAGTCACACCACTCGCCGAAGCAATTTTTCAACGCTGAATTTGTTCAATGTTTTTTATAATTAATGGCATTATGGAGACTCTTAATTTAATTATTCAGCAGTGTATTCTCTCTTTTGATGGATGTCATTGGCCATTAATCTTCTTGCTTCTTTTTCAATTAGCCTAGATAGATTTTTGCATTTTACTGGTTAACCCTTAACATGCACCCAGAAGAGAGGGCGCAGCCCTAAGCTGACACACAGCATGAGACAAGGATATACATGTTGCACTCTGTCGGCAGCGCTAATGCTCATACACACAATTTACAATGACTCATTGACCTAGAAATTTGTCAGCTTAATTTTCTTTCTCTAAAAATGGGTTTAAAATCAGATCTAAAATTCTAATATTGTATCCTTGTGTCATTCTATCCTGAATTCTATCAAACTACATGACAAAATTCCAATTCTCTCGTTTATTAAATATACTTCTTATAAAACTTCAAAACAGTGTAGTAGACTCCAGTCCCGCCTCAGTATGTACAGAGAATTTCAAAGCAAATCTTTCTCAAAGCAGAAATACTGAAAGATCACTCTATATGTTTTGTTAAATAAAATTAATCTTTTAAAAACTCTGGCGTTTCTCCTGTGTAAAGACTCAAGGACTAGGAGCCTGTGTGGTGATAAGTGTCCAAAGAATGTCCTCACATTTAAATTGCACTTATAAAACAAAACTATTAATAACAGGTCAAGACCTTAAAAAGATAAAGCAATTTACTGCTTGTATAATAAGAACATGTGTGGCAAAAAGGTGTGGAAAGCTTTGGACAGCAAAATTGTTTGCAGATGGCAAAGTCATAAGTGAGTATACAAATCATGGCAGTGACAACTGTATAAGGAAAATTAACTTTAAAGACCAAGTGGAGAAAAGACGTATTAAAAAACTATGTAAAAAGACTACTAAAATGTTTGTCTGATTTTTTTTTTTTCCAGCAATAGCAAAAGTTCCCTGAACACCATCTTACCTGACAGATGTTTCTTCACACTTACTGACAAGAAAACACCTGTGAGAGCCACAGGAGAAATCACATTACTGTACTTTTCACTGACCTCTTCCTCTGAATCTGCATTTTTGGTGTCTAGCATCCCAAACGTGTCTCAGGGACCCTTTGTGCTCCATTGCTGAGGGCTCAGCTGCTGTGCACAGGTACAGTGGCGGCTGGGTGGGCATTGTGGCACTGACACCTGGCAATCGTGCAGACTGGCGGTAAGGAGAGGGGGACATGTGGTACCTACTGTGATCAGACCAGCTCAGACCTCTTCACAAAGACACCTCTTTCCCCGCAGTGGTATTTTGCTGCCCTGTCAGCTTGTCCTGAGATCTGGATGGGCCAATGGTCATTGCTTTCTTATGTACTTGGTCATATCTAAAAACTGAAATGATGTTCTTTAAGTCTTCATTTCCTTCAGAGAAACTTTTTGCCTGGTTCAGCTTCCCTTCAAGGACCACCTCCCTGAGTAGCCCAACATGGCTCTCCCAGCATCCCCCAGGAGATAAACCATGCAGTGCAGCTCAAGAAAAGATTGACACGAACTACTGACAGCAAATTCAGTCTCCCCTTTTCAATTAGATAAGGTACATATCTTAGCATCAGCTGGGCCAGACCCCAAACATCACATAACAGAGAAAATAACACCGTAATTCTTGGAGGACAAATGCTGGGAATCTGGCTGCCCTTTGTCTGTCCTCGTGCTGTCCTTCATCCTAGAAGGGGTGACATGAGACCTGCACGTTGAAAGCAAAGCCATGGCTGAGTGATTTCCAGGTGGCGTATAAAGTTTCGGAGCTTTGAACTGTGCCCTTCTGAAATCCCACGTAGGAGAGAAGCATGACCTGTATGTCCCAAAGCCTCTGAGAGCCTCCACCTGGCATGGCCTCTGGGAGCGTACAAAACTGAATGGCATTTAGTGAAGCCCAGAGGTTTCTCTATAATGTACCAAACCTCAGCATTAACGCAAGGAATATGCAGATATTAAAACAATTTAAGGGAAAGATGTTTTCTCTATCCCATCAGATATTCTGGACTTGCAGCCAAGGCTCTTGCCTGCAGAATTCCAAATCAGGGCAGTCAGCCTCCATACAGTGATTTATACTACTAAGGCAGCATACGTGCGATTAATAAAAACACCTAATTTACCTTTCATTGGAGCTACTGAGCTGCTGTAAAACACCTTTTTTACCAGATGCAGCAATCGTCCTAAGTTTCTGATCTCTCTTCTCCAGTTTGTGGGAAAACATGGGTTATGGGTGACTTTCTGTTTTACAAAGAACTAAATCCTGGAGAAAATTCCGTCTGGTTGCTCTAAGTGTAGAGAGAAAAAAAAACACTTAACTTTCTTCCAAACTTTACCCAGGCTCTCCCCTTTGGAGACCTCACTTGTTCTTTCATCTGAAAGCAATGTGAGGGCTATGTACTTAGGGGATTGTAAGGAACTTATTTCTCATAGGACACAGCTTCTGGTACCACCCAGAAAGGGAGTGTAATCACTGTCTTTAGGAAGTCTTACAAAATACACTTCGTAACAACTACATGAGAAGAAGCATCACAAGGCCACGTGAAATAGGAAAAAAAAAAAGAAGACAGACTCATTTAAGAGAGCTTGATGCTGGAGCATGAAACTGCTTGTTTAATAAAGTCTTGCTAATATCTGCTCCTCTTTTTTTCTGTCTTAAAAACATGTAACTTTTTATTTTCCAAGGTCCTTTAACAGCTCATTTTTTTCCTGTTTGTTTTTTCCTCTGTTTACAAGCATTTCCAATAAGAATGAATCTATTTATTTAGTCATATGATGCATCAGAAAACAATAGTGTTCCTTTGGTTTTTTCCTGTTTGTTTTTTCCTCTGTTTACAAGCATTTCCAATAAGAATGAATCTATTTATTTAGTCATATGATGCATCAGAAAACAATAGTGTTCCTTTGGTTCACTGTTTACTCTGTGAAAAAACTTGCCTCCGCTCCTACCACGACCTGGCCAGGTTGTAACAGAAACTCATCAGAACCTCTATTTTATGCATTTGTTTTTGGTGAAGCTAAGCAAATATTACATCCTCATTGATAAGCAAAGCTTTAAAGAGTTGAATGTCTAGTTCGAATAAATGGTTGGGTGTTTAGACATTTGCCCAATATTAAACTCCCAGAAAACAAAGGAAACGAAGAGAAGTGTCTAAAGGGTGAGACCTTCTGTCCTTCCCCTGCTAGTCATGGGCTTCACCAGTAACACTGTCACAGAGCACACGCTCCTCTCCCTCTTGTCTATTCACCTCTGCTAAGGGGAGGGCTCTGCAGGGTGGGGGGATCTGTTTAGGGCTCAGGGCTGCACTTAGACACGCTTTTCAGCAGCTCTGAGACCACACAGCCTGGAGTATCCCCTGCCACCTTGGTTTGCCTTGCATTGCCTCACCAAGGTTTGCAAGAAAGGAGCAGGGAGCTTAGCAGAGGACAGGTCTAGGGACCTTTCATGCTGCTAATGGGTAGACTGCAGTGGAGAAACTCCTGGAAGCTCGTATTTGTCTCCACATTTTTTTCTCTTAAATCATTCTCTGTCTTTCAGCTTTCCAGGTAAAAGTCTATTTTTTGCTCTGCTTCTGTAGCGTGGGACCCTGACACGTGTGCTAAAGTTCAGCTTCACCAGAAAAGCCCTATGTCATGCCTCTTCTCCAGCCTCCACGCAGGGAGTCAGCTGTGGGAATGGGTCCTTCCCAGAAAACAGCTGAGAGAGAAGGTGTGCTTTGAGCCAGATGAGCTCTGGCCATGCAGACCCTGGGCAGACAGAAGGGAGGAGGTGGAAACAACCAGCTTGCTGCAGAGGACTGGAAAATATCACTCACTTTTTTGGATAGCAGCTCGCATTAAAATAATTGAGAAACTGCAGCCACGTTTTGATCAGACTCTGTGTGTAGCGTAAGGGATGCGTCTACATCTGAAATCACGCGTGTGACTCCTTCTGTGCTGTGTATTCAAAGAAAACAATATTTGATCATTTGCTACTTTTCTTCCGCAATGGCTGTTTTTATAGATGCTATTTCGTTTTATAGCTGAATCATTCTGTTTCAAACTTGGCTTCTTTGCACACATGAAATGTTTTTGATCAGATTATATTTACGGTGAAGGCAAATGCTAATTTAATATCTGTCACAAGATCTTGCAAGATTTCCCATGAGGTCTCATGATGGTGTATCAGCATGTAATTAAATCAGAGGGCCAAGTCAGTCTCTGGTGTAAGTCTTGGGAAGGCAGTGATACTACATCAAGGAAATGTTTTATCTTTCTTCAGTCAACTCTAGCTTGCCTGACATCTTGTTATTTTAAATTTCCTTGGCTTTCTTTTTTTTTTTTTTTTTTTCCTCTTTCCCACCGGTTCTCATTCATTTGTACTTCAATTCCACCTTTCGTTTTTCTTTTTCCCATTTTCAATCACCCATGTGAAAGTGTGTCACTTGTCACAGATTCCTTTGATATACAGGTTAGTTTCATTTTGTTTTATTCATGTACTGGTTATCTGCTTATTTATAATTTCATCCCCAAACAGACTGATGCCTACCGCTCTCAGATTTGAACAGCAAGAGGCTTGCAATAGTGTCACATGGTGCCACGGTAATGCCTAGAGCTTTAGCTAGGATTCATTGCTTTTTGTGTTTCCTTGAACTTTTCCACACACGCCATATATTTATTTGCAAAGAGAGGTTTCTATTTTCAACCATTCTCTGTTACAGCTGCCCACTCCATTAAGCTACACCCCGGCCTTGCTGAGCCCATCACAGGTGTTCAGGTGTTGCATGTCATCTCTGATACCTTCTCCCTCAATGTGTCTGACTGTTGTGACCACTCTGGCTGGCAGCACAATGCTGTCAGCCTCTGCAACTTGAGACCACCTCTTTGTCTGCAGGGAGGGTACGTCTGTGGGGCTCAATGCAGCACCATGCAGAAATATCTGCACCACAAGGCAGCTACAGGCAGTACCAGTGCATCATAGATGAACCTCTGCCTGGGATGATCAGCTCTGCAGAGAAGTGGGATGCTGGAGCCAAGGTAAAAGTGCTGCTAAAATGGCCTCTGCAAGATGGCTCAAGGCTTGTTCAGGTTTCTCTGTATGCTGATGCATGATGCTGTGTGGACAGGTGTAAAGTGCTGCAGCCATTCCTTCTTTTGCCGGAGTACACTGGTGTGTCATGAGTAGGTTTCTGCCCACGTTGGAGGTCTTAGCACAGCCCTGGGAAGGGGGCATTCAGCTGGCACGTAGCATGACCACTTCTAGAGTGACTATAGCTACAGTACAAGACATGGGAGAAAAAGGGATTTCTGTGTTTTTTTTTTCCATTGGAAATTTTCAGCCAGGAGTGGTAAGGATTGGGAGAGTGAGTATGGTCTTGAAAATCAAAATTCCAGATCTGCTGAAGAAAGACAGCATCTGTGTGGTCAAATCACAGTTTTCTATTTAAAAATATGCCCGTGGATGCTGGATCCTCTCGCCAAGTCATTCAGCCTATCATGTGCTTTAATCCCTTCTTGGGACAATGGAGAGACTTCTCTGTCTTACAGGAAGCAGCTGCAGCCACAGCCTCCAAACACGTTTCACACTCCCGAGCCCCTGGGAGCCCTTCTGTCTCCTCTGCCCCCTGCAGCCCTCTCTGTGCTGGCAGTCCCCAGAGCTCCTCCTGCCCCATCTTCCCTGCCTCTGCCCCCAAACCCATCACACACTCTACCTTATCGACCCATCTCCTTTCCCAATTCAGTCCGCTGCATCCACAAATCCCAGTTTTACTCATCCCACCCTTAGTAATCTTGGTTGCATGTACAATCCCACATTTGTCCATAGCTGTTGGCAATATGCTTTCCTTTTATGTTTTATATTTATATATAATATCCTTTATTATATTTGCTCTAATACAAATTTCACTACAACATGTCCAGTTGCTGACTGCCAAAACCAGTTCCTATAGCACAGACCTTTCCAACCAGTAGTCTGGCTGTCCTCCAGGCTGTCTGCATGACAGATATTTGAGGGAGAAGCCAAGGGACGGAAGGCCTGGCACAGTATCCAAATTTTTCTCCTTTAAATAAAGCTGCAGAGAGCAGCAGTAATAAGTCTGGTGTTTGGGATCCCCACAGATGTTCATAGAATCATAGAATGGTTAGGGTTGGAAGGGACTTTAAAGATCATCTAGTTCCAACCCCCCTGTCACGGACAGAGAAATCCTCCACTACACCAGGTTGCCCAAAGCCTCATCCAACATGTTGTTAATGGGAAGAGAACTGGGAGCATCTATCAAAAAGTTTGGGAGGACCGTTAGAGAAATAAAGAGCAAGTCAGTGATTTGCATGGAGTATTTATTTTCTGAAATGGAAATTAAGGTTCTAATTGAGCATTTTATGTAATTAAAATCTTTTACGTGGAAAAATGAAGTCTCTGCTACAGAGGTAGTAGAAACTACAAAAGTACTTTGGACGTGCCAAAGATAGTGCAGATTAATTAAATGTTCTCCATGCTTTGGTTCTCTCTCCAACGAGATCAGGTAATTAATGTTTGCTTGTGCCAGATGCTGGATTACTCCTGGATCCTGCTGTGCACAATATGATTCTCCTGCAAATTCCCATTTGTGTAGAGATGAGTCAAGATAACCTCACTGCTGTCGTGAGTCTCTTTTTACTCAGTAACATGTATCCCTTGAAGAGGTTCAGAGTCCCAGTGCTGGATGCCATGCCAATGAAGAGCAGGTACCTGCTTGAGAGCATTCCTCAGCAGAGCACTTTGTAGCCTTTTGGATATTTGGGCAGTGGGGATGAGAAAAGGGGTGTACAAAGCCGAGACACTCACCCTAGTGCTGGTAATTGTGCCTAGTGTGAGACAAGTGTGTCTTACTGCCAGATGATATGGGGAGCAGAAAAAGATGCCTTTGTAATGGGATGTTTTTCCTGGTGCTGGCCAGTGAGAAAACAATGTGAGGAATTTCCAGAGATGTTTCCATTTTGTCCAGCAATTTAGGTTTGCTTTTGAGTCAAACCTGCGCAGGTCTACTTTGTCTTAAAGGCAACTCTGCATTTCCAGCACGATCCCAAAATAACTGCTTACTGGAAGCTCCGGCTCTGTGTGGCTTCTCTGGAGGCTGGACAGACTCACACATATGTGAGAAACAAAAGCTCACCTGTTCATGGGAGCATTTTATTCTGGGATGTAAAAATTCTCTCTTTTCTTCCTCCTGTTTCTTGAGCTCATAGCAAATCAGCTACTGTTGGCCAAGCAAAAAAAATGAAGAAAAACTCTTTGAGAAGCAGCATTCAGTGCCTCACCTTTAGGATACAGAGCTTCAGCTATTCTTGTTCCTTGTGTGCTCAAACATCCCTGGGTAATTTCCATTTCTTTACACTATGCATTTCTTTATTTCAAGTATACAAATATGCATGACCATTGCAGAGGCAATAGGACAAAAGAGGAGGTCCTTACTCAATCTCCATTGATTTCAATAAGAAATTCGACTAAGTGGAGACTATAGGATTTGAGCCAGCCAATTTCACACAGATTAAGGGTAAAACATGCCTGAAATTGATTGATATGGAAGCAGCAAGCCCATGTCCATAGGGCACTCACAGCCTCTAGGTATCATGCATGCTGTATCAACACTAATATAAATTCGATAAGAGTACATGGTCCAGAAGCAGATTTGTCTTTGATAGATCTTTAAAAGCTGCACAAGGAAGTTCTGCCTCCAAGAGCATTGCAATATTTCTTGTCAGCGGGATGCAGGCTCAGGCAGGTAATTGATACCATGCTCTGGCCCAGCTCACTGCTGGGTTAGGATACCCCTAAATAAGCAGCCTTTTGTGGCAATTATTCCCCTTTATCCGCTCACAAACTTCATGCTGCTGCTGTCAATAGCACTATCACAAATTTGTGTGATGTAGGGAAAGGCAGGACCTAGGAAGGTGAGACACCTCCTGAATTAGAGTTCAATTCCATTTTGTTGCAGGCGTCATGCCACCTAATCCTGTTCATAAATGCATCAAAATCTATTATATAATATATGACATGGAACAGCTCTGAGCAGCTGCCTTCTTTTTTGAAAGCTGATTCAAAGGAGAAATCCTAATATGACGCTAATGCATAATCTTCCTTTGAAGCCTATGGAGCCAACCACATCTTTCCAGTCAACACTTCCACACTCTTGCTTACTTTAATTTCTGCCATAAATAGGGTGCTGAAGCTTTGGTGATTGCCGATTTGTGTTCCTCTCGCACAAGGTCTCTGTGGAACACACCTCACACAGTCTGTCTAACCTCCTTGTCTGGAGATAAACCCAACCCACAGGCTGCTACGCCGTGGAGCTTGGTAGCATCTTCCCTGTAAATCTTCTGTCTCACCCTCTGTGATGGGTTGATGTAAAGGGGTTCTGGTGGCAGAAGAGGCGATTTGCTCCCTGCGACTTTCCTGGTTTCGGAACCGGTTCAGACCCAAGCCAAGTCTGTTTTGCCTCTGACCATGGTTGGTGGGTGCTCCCTCTCTGTTCTTGTCTCGACCCTCAGTCCTTTTTATTATATTTTTCTCCTCTCCACTTCACTGGGGAAGGAGTGAGAGAGCGGCTGTGTGGAGTTTAGTTGCCAGATTGGCCTAAACCATGACACCCTCGCACTTGTTTGCCAACGAGCGAGCAATGTAACTGCTCCCTTTAAAACATGCCCACAGACAAGCAGCCAAGTGAAACGGTCATCCCTGGTTCATGTTGTAAAGGCTTTACAGAAAGAGAGAGAAAGATTTCAATGAAAAATCCTCTCAGTTGGAAAAGGCAGTTCTTATCTGCACTTCAGCAATTTCCAGCAAAATTTACAGTTTCTTTTATGTAGCAAATCTTCTGTAAAAATAATTATATATACAAACATTGAAAACTTCCAGGTCCCAGAAGACATAATAATATTTGCCACTTATAAAGCCCTTTTCATCTTCAGAGCACTCTGCAACGACCAGCTAATGAATCCTCAAGTTATTCCTTTGAGGTTAAGTGATGTGCTCAAGGTCGAAGCTTGAATCAGTCTCAGAGCCAGGATTAGATAAGAGCAGATTTTTGCCTCCGTGTTCCCTTCTTAACCCATGACCTTCATATGAGCAATCACTTGCCATGCTTCAACAGAAATTCAGATATAGAAACATAACACAACTGAAAAGTTGGATGTTTCAGAAGTCGTTTCTCACCTTTCCTCCAAATTATAACTACCCTCTGTGCTTTAAAAATAGCAGCTCGCTGTGTTTTGTAGTTTGGCAGGAATGCTTGCCCACCTGCTTTGCAAGATTCGTCGCTTTGTTTCTCAACAACCTCTGCCTTTTTCTTCAGTCAAGCCATCCCAGGCCTCCCTCCAGATGATGACTCAGTCATCTTCCTAGCTGGACGCCAACCCTTCTCCAGCATCACCCTCTGCCCTGTTTTCCCCAGCATTAAGTGTGTTCACTTGCCCCCTGAACTAGATGTAAAGAAGAAAGTCTTATCAGAGAGATCCAAGCGTGATATAATTGTATCACTGAGCACGTTTTGTTTGGGTCACGCAGAGAGTTAATTCAGAAAATCAGTGCAGTGTGCTTATCAGTACAAATTTAACAGGATACTTTCTTATCACTACTGATCTTGTCAAGGTGGATTATTTTTTTTCAGCATTAAAGCAAGAGGGATGTAAATCAGTGTAAACCTTAGAGAGGTTTAACTCCCTCAATGCCTGGGACTCGTTGCAAAATAGCTCCAGTTGCACACTGATCTTTAAGCATGTGGGTTTGTGGAGATTATGAAGTGCCATTTGAGTTACAGAAAGTCTTTAGGAAGCCCAGACTTGGCATGACTGAGGTGCTGCCTCCCTGAGGCTGCCCAGTGGGAGGGTGTCCCTGGAACCCCTAGTCCTGTCCGGGCTGCCCCTCAGAGTTGTACACAGTCCCTCCTGCCTTCCTCCGTCTACCTCCATCTGCCTTCAGCTCGACTTCAGACACACAGCATACACAAACCCAGCACCCGTAGGAAAATCTATCCCAACAGCTCAGCGGTGCATGACTCAGCCTAAATGAAAAACAAGATGGTTTTTCGTCGTAGCCAGTTTGGAGTCACTCCGATAACATGTGATTGCAATTTAGGTGGGTGGGGAGCAGGGAGAGAGGAGGGGACATCTTGCAGACAGCTTGAAATGTTCTAAAAGTTTCTAAAATCAAGCCTGCAGTCTCTCTTGTAAATGTTAGTCAGAGCCCAGCATGTATTTATGATCTGAGACTTTCATTGCCCACTTAACCCATGTCTTCCAGACAGTGAACCACAGCTACCTCGCAATCTTCCTGTAGTGCTTTCCACTGGCAGCTTCAAGCTGCTTAACAGATAATGAAATTAATATTATTGAAAACATGTAAGTCCTATAAAAGGCTTTTATCAGCCATGGTGGAAGCGCCCCAGAATAACAATAAAAATTTTGTAATGATCACTGCTATTCAGTAACAATAAAAGGACTGTGTGATGATAAAGGCAACAACAATCCTGGCAAAGAGCTACCAGGTATTGGGATTTTTGCCATCTGCTCCCCTAGTAGGATGTGCTCACGCAACTTCTCACTTTTCCTCTGATTTAGAGAGTCTGATTATGCCCTTCTACATAATCAACCTCCTTCAAGGAAGAAGATTCACCCTTTCCTGGCATATGGGACATTCAGACTTCAGTCTCACCCAGCAGAAAATCATCAGGGTCCTCCACATCCCATGATGTTATTATCAAAGCACTATATCCAAGATTGAGTAGACTAGCACTATCCCTTTTATAATTTAAAAGTTAAGTGGGAACTGCTATTGTATTTTATGCGGGACCCGGTCCCCTGCCTTGCATTAGGCATGCTTCAAAAACATTTTTTCCATCAGGCCCCTGGGGGACACCAGCTCTAATTTGGACCAGGATGGGAGGCAGCACCATGCTGCTGGGACCGACACAGCCCCGGAGGACATGGAGATCCTGTCCTAGGTCTCAGCATGCTTGGCACTATGTAACCCAGGTGCTTCCAGCATCAACTGAGATTTTTTTGATGTAAATCTGGATGTAGGCTGTTAAAGTCCTCCTACTTCCTTTTTTAGACACTAAGTCCTTTACTGGATCTAACCCAAAGCATACAAGTGGTAAAAATGTGAAGTTTCTGCTCTCTCCACAAAGACGTCTAGCTGTCTTTTAAATTCATTGATGTTATTTGCTTCAATAGTTTCACCTAGCAATAATTTATTCCACATGCTTATTACTTTTTGATTGAAATAGCTGTGCCTGAATTCCCCTTTCACTCTTAATTTCCTAGTTTGTAGACTCTCTTGTTTTTCCACACTTCTCATCAGACTGAGGAGTTTATCTTGTTTCAGTTGATCAAATCTTTTTACAACTTTAATATTTCTTTGAGTCTTCTTTTCTCTGATTTTTCTGACAAGAATAAATGCTTTCCTTTTGGACAAATGTAGATTAAGTCTGCTTATGCTTCCATCTCCAGAAAAGTAGGAAGCTATGTGAGAAAGTAACCACATCAAAAGTCTTTATTTCAATCTTATGAGTAACCTATTTAGTAATACCAACAGTGTTTTAGCAGTGAGAAATCAAGCATCCTATATGTCAATTCCTATATGTCCAAGTAATCTATTACTCTGACAATTCTAGACTTTTTGAGCTGGCAGAGCAGGGTGTAGCTTCTTTTATGACTGAAGGCATACAAATAACTTCATGAATGACAGGAAATTTTTACCTTATGATTTTTTTCATGTTTATCTCACAATGCTGCAAAAAAGATGCAGCATACAGCAAAAAAACACAAGGTTGTTCTCGGATGCATGTGTAGGAGCATGCATTTCACTGATTTCAGAAAAGCCAAGTATAGTAACCATAGCTTTTAATGACTTAGCTGTGAAGATGTGCAATCAGCTCAGAACAGCAACTCGTTGAATTTCTTTTGTTTTGTTAGTTTTTGCCTCTCACTGTGCTTTCCTTTTTCAGCAAGATATGCGTTGCAATCTCAATGAAGGTTTTGGGCTGATTTCCCATGACTCTTACGGGGCAGTTCCCAAGTCTTAAAGTTACTGTTTTAGCACCCTTGTGGAGTATGGCACATTGCCCTGTATCAGTACATTTTCTGAAGGTTTTTTCTTGCAGCCACAATAGTCCAAGGCATTGTTTGGGACCAGTAGCTTGGTTTGAGGGACATGTGTACTGAAAAGGAGAAGATTCCCCAGTGAACTGCAAAGATGTGGATGGAGATGTGGCTCCTGCCTGGCACTCACTGGATGGCCGAGTTCTGCCTAGCCCTTGGGCTGGGGAACAAGAAAACTAGTCAGGAAAAATATCTGCATTTCAAACTGGGTTTGAGTGTGATGTCTCAGATCTCTGCTTGTAAACCTGAACTGAACCTGCTCTGAAAAGACTGAAATCTGTTCCCATCAAATTTGTGCTAGGTAAGTATTGTGTCCTCCTCTCCTCCTCCTGCAGCCTGACCAGGGTGTGTGGCCCACCCGGCAGGACTCTGGGGAGGTGCCTGGTACTGCAATGGTGTCAGACATCACCACTGGTACCCAGGAGACAAACCAGGGGAGAGGCAAGATAGAGCAGTTGTGGGTCTCTAAAGATTGCCTTGCTGCAAGCCAAAGGATAATAAATTGGTAACTTTGTTCTGTTGAACTGTCTCAGGAAGACATTGCACGCACACTGCCTTCTCCAGGTGTTCACAGGCAACCTAACAAATGACACAATTTTACATCTTCACATGTCTACCTTGCCTTACAAGTGATGCAGCTGGCCAAAGGGGAAGCAAGCTGGGGAAGGAAGGGAGGCAGCCAAAATGAGTGAAGAGGAAAGGAGGGCAGAAACACGTGCAACCATCCTCGGCCGTAGTGCCAGTCGGAGAAGAAGGTGGTCAGATGGACACACACCAGCAAGCCTGACCCTGTGGCTCTGAAAGTTTGTCCATGTTTTAGAGGGGGAGGCTGGAAATGTCCTTGAGTGATTTTCTGCTGCTAACGGTGCCTCTATAAGATATTATACCGTATTTTTTCTATGGTGTCCAGAGCTGAAGATATTAATATTAGCAAGACAGAAAAAATGAGCATGATTTTCAATAAATATCTTATTCATTGTTTCCCATTAGTACCACTATACAGAGTAAGTCAGAGCAGTGTTTCTTTAAACATCCAACATTTCCTCAGTGGTACAGGAAGACCAGTGAAAGGTTCAGAGTACTGAGCTATTTTAATTAAATTTTCAGGGCTTGAGGATATAGATAAATTAAAAGGGGAGAAAGGATTTAAGTAGGGAGTCGTTTGGGATCCAAAACACTGTGTTTTTTGTCAGAGAATGACTCTCCAGAATATAATTCTGTTTATCTTGACTATTTATCAGTGTATCAGGGAGAGGAAAATAAGGTATTGTCACTGGCAGATATGGAAATGAGAGCCTGATGACTGAGTTTGCATCTCAACACATTGCTAGTTTGTCCTTCAAAAGGAGATCTGCAACACAGAGAATTCAGTATATCCTGAAAGGACACTAACTTTGGAAACTGTTTTTATAAGATGCTTTTCCAGGAGGAAAGAAATCCTTGAAAAATGTCAGATATGTTGGAATATATGTGTACGTGTGTATATATATATATATATATATAGGCTTAGCAAGAAAGAATTTTTTTTCCTTCTTTCTTTTTGACTTTTTCTAGTTCCTTCTTTATTTTTATAAAGAAGAAAGGACTCTTCTCCTGTTGAAAGGAATCCTGTAGCCTACAGAAATATTTTAACGGCTTTGCCATCAGTAGATTGCAAAGAGTGAACCACCAATATACAACTGTGTAGTGATGTCCATTTCAGTTCAGATATGAATATCTGATGACAAAAAAACCCAGAAGATCAAAAAGAGGGTTTTTTTTTTGAAAGAAGAAAGTAAAGCAAGCATGGACCAATAAGCACTAAAAAGAAGACAGTTAAGACATAGTAAATAAAATAAAATGCCCAAAGACAAGTATTCCCTTTGAAAAGAAACATCAGAAGGAATGGAATTAGTGTTCAAAACATGCCTGACAATACCTGGGTGACAGCAGCGAGGTGGTGATGGAAAGTTGTCTGGTGCACCAGCAGTCAGTTGCCGCTTAACAGAGCTTCATTCCTTTGCAGAATGGATGAGATATAGGAGCAGATTTTTCTGTTCCTTAGTGGCCATGATTTTGTCTAGTATTTCCATTTGTTTTGATTAGCACTCTGGGAAATGTACACGAAGAGCAGCGCTAATCGCAAAAAATGGTACACTGAATGCTTTGTGGGGAAACATCACGGGCTCACTGTGAGATTTCGGCACTGGAAGAAAGGTTTCTAACACCCATCAAGGAATTAATACTAGCAGAAGCAGAAAAAAACTTAAAGGAGAAGACTTTCTGTACCAAGATGCTTGGTACAGGGATGCTGTATCTATATCAGACATGCTACATATATATCAGAGATGATCTACAAAAAAATTAGTAGTGAATATACCAAAGATGAAATATCAGTCAAACTCACAGTGATTCTGATTTTGGATTGAGTTAGTTTAGTGAAAGGTTTTTAAGCCAAGAAATCTTCAGGAGTGAATAAAGTTGTCAATGCAGAACTATTTGACATGAAGTGTTTACTTTTGGAATTGCCATAATATTTCACACAGCTGTTTTCCTAATGAAACTTTTCAGCTTGTATTATGAAATTTGAAAAGAAACTAACCTAAGCTAAAAGATTAAGAAAATTTAGAAAATTTGGTGACATACGCAAATATTTCAATTATTTTCACCAATCATCCCCCAAAACATTTTTTTGATTCAACTCAAGTACAGCATTTGCCCTATTTTCTTTTTCTTATTTTGAGCACAAAACTAAAAGAAAAAAAAATTCACATAGCTTTAGCTGAATGTTCCTACTAGGTTTTTAAATATTTAACTTGAAGATAAAAAGCCAGTGAATATAATCTCTAAGAACTGCATGCCAGTGAAATTGCTAGTTCACTGTGAAGCCGGATCACTATCATAAAGTCATTCAGTAGTAGGGTCAGGCTGTCAACAGGGGTAAAAATGTACATCAAAAGCTACAAGAGACAAAGTGAAAATTAAATATAATAGACTAATATAATATGCAGGTGCAGATACATTGTTGTGAATTTACATGCAATGCTAGTGAGAGGCTTTGTGTTGATCCAAGACACTTCCAGATGTCTAATACAAGGAAAAAGAACATGAGAGCAACAAGAGAAAAGATTAATCCTAAAACTAGAAATTAATTACCCAGCTGAGGAAACTCATGTACTATCCTGACCTACACAATATCACAAATCCTCTCTGGGAAATGTACATTCTTGAAACCCAAAAAAGACCCTGGTAGAAATCCAGAGAAAAGCTGCAGGCCACCACGCAGCCAGCCATGAGCTCTCCTACCACACAGGCATGGGATGAGAATGCAATTAATACTGGCACACAGCAAATGCTAATGAATAGGAGACTGTAGATGGGAATAATATAGCCACATATTGTACTCAAAACCTGGCAAGGATGATCATTTTATTTGGCCAAGAGAGCGTCTGGTCAACCTCTGGGGACAGACATAGTCCCAGTTGCTCGAGCGTGCCAGAGACAGCTTGACGTGACCTGTCAAGAAGGTCATGTGAGAATTGCCCCAAAGCCATGGGTCTAAAATGCTCGGTGCTTCTGACAGGGGCTCTGCTTTTGCAAGTCCATTTTTTTTCAGGATGCTCTCAGACTGGAAGTACCAGCCGTGTCCCATACCAGCCAGGGTTTGCTCTCAGCAGCCTCTGGAGGGAAGCACGGGACATGGTCCCAGCCCTTTGCCCATCCCTCTTCCAAGCTCTTCAGCCACTTGCCTGTTCAGAGGCAACTTGCTCCCTCCAAAGCCAAGTTCAGGGATGGAGAGGGCTTTGTGCTGACAGTCTTGAGAGGATAGGAGGGAAACATGTCTCAGGAAAACCTGAGGTTTGTTATCCAGAATTAGGTCATCTGTGTTTCACACAGCCCAAGTCCTAATCTATCCATCCTATTGAAAAACCCCACCCAAAACGCTATAAATAGTGATTCTTTAAAAGGCTGTTCAGCCAGCATCATTATACTGGACTTTGTAAATAAGCAAAGTAGAATTCTAGAGAAATTTAGAAATAGGGACCTCTCCCTTTTAAATAAAAACAATCAGCATATCAGTAAGTCATCTTTAACAGATTAAACCGAAAGCGCAATGAACTGCTTGACGTAACATTTTCCATTATGTACTAATTCTAAAGCCACATTGTCCTTAAGAAGCAAGAAAAGGGCTGCAACAACAACAAGAAAAGCCCAGGAAACAAACAAACAAACAAACTTACAAAGCCAGATGGGCCGAAGGCATATTTTCAAACAAGCACGAGCAAATTTAGACTGAGAGGCACTGGCCCATTGCTCGGTCACTTCAGCTTTTTGTTCTTCTTCAATATCTTAACTAGCTGTAAACTCTGCTCCAAACCCCGAGCTTTCACTAGAAAGCCATAGTTCAGCTTGTGAAATGACCTGTGGAGACCTGTGCAATGTGGACCACCTCTGCAAATGGTCAGCATCTGGAAGAAGCATCACCAATGTAAAACCAGTCCTGAAATTTCTAGGTGGCTCTGAGCTGAGCTCTAGCACTATCAAAGTCATAGATTTTTGTATTTGGGCCTTTATTCATTTGTTTACACTTAGCTGTACTAAGTAAAACTATTTTTACTGTCACTATTTGCTCATTCACAGAGAAAAAATAATCAAGTCTGTTAATGTCTAAGAGTAGTTTACACAAAAAATATTTAGGATTTCACTGAAGAAGAAGTTCTACTCCCTAAAACTAATTGCTTGGCAAATCAAAAGCATTCTTGGGTTTTGTGATGACAGCACTGAATCCTACTGAGATCTTTGCCAAGCCGCCTGTGTACATAATAGTCAAGGTGAGGACCCTTCGGCACAAAGCAGGTACCCCGGTGCTGCACGGAGCGCATCGTGCAGAACTCTGCAGTCTTTTGCAACCATGGAAGGTTCTCGCACCTGTCAGCCCCATGCATTCCCCATACAGCTCTGAAGCACGCCTGGTGCTCTCTGTGACAATGTGCTCCCTTCCGCCGCGCCCTTGCTCTCGCTGCTGCCTGTCCCCTGGCTCCCATGGTGCCCACCAACAGGCCAGCCTCCTCCTCTGGGCTGTGGAGAGGACATTTGGCAGGCTGATCTTCCCAGTCTGGAGAAGATTATGCTGCAGGGTCTGCAGGACAAGAAATGCCCGAGGTCTTTGGCACTGAAGCAGGACACAAAGTGGACAGGCTCTTCTCTGACAGCAGAGCTTGTGCCCAGCAGACCAGCGGCCGAGCAACTGGCAAGTGACTGAGGGTGTCCACGTTCACTCATACCGCTTCAAAGTGTAACCCCCTCGTCCAAGGCCAGCATGCTGCCTTCTGGGCACCTCTATCCACCAAGAGGGAGATTTTCATGACACTTTCAACTCAGTAGCCTCCAACCATTTCAGGCAAATGGTTTGCTACGGGTCTGTAGACAGTGATGCCATCTTGCATATCCTCTGCACAGCTGTCATACTAACCCCCTGAGGGGATCAGAGGCAATTAATTTGCTAGGAAGTGGTAACACTGACAGGATTCACATTCCAACATTGTGTCCACATGGCTTTTATGGCTATATCACTTTCATCATCTTGCAGACCCTTGTCAATCTCCATAAAATATTCATGGACAAGATGACCAACCTAGTGATCACATACACTTCCCAGATCTTCTGTAAATCCTTGCTCTCTTTCCAGAGCTTCCACAAAGTCTTCATTCCAGCATGATGCTACACATGCCCTGTTACTCTGGGTCACACACCTAGACTCCTAGCACATGCTTCAGCTTTGCCATGACTGTGTACAGGAGCAAGGAAGCATGAGGATGCAGACAGCTGACTACATAAGGGAGGGCTCTAAAAGGCAGACTAAAAGCCAGCAGCTCCACCAATGTCCCATCACAGTCTGCGGCGCCATGCTTGACCTGCAGTGCCCAGCACAACTGCAGCAGGACCATGCCTTCCATGTCATGTGTGTCCAGTGTTGCACTGCTCCTACCAGCCGTGGGAGGGAAAGGCCCAGTGGTGGGTTCCCTTCACCCTTGTTTTTTTGTTTATACAGTCTCTTTTGTCCACTTCACCCTGCATCCTCTGCTTGCCAGCCTAGTCCACCTCCCCCTCCATTGCTCCTACTTTAAAGCACTCCTCACTGGGTGGGCCAGCCTGTTGACTGATCCTCAAAGTCCCTCATTCTCAAAGAGCCTGTAGAAAACAACCCATGTAGTCAACACCAGCTATGCAACCAGCTGTTGGCCCACAGGATCTGTCTGCTCCTCCTCAACACAGCTCCCACCTCCTCTGTTTTCAGGAATGAAGCTACTCCGTAGCTGCAGATGGAAGGTGGAGCAGGAGCATTCTCCTAGTGCCAGGAGTCAGAGCTGCTCTCTTTCAGCGAATCTTGGGCAATGAAAAGCTTACACCATTTGTGATGGGGAACTCAGGTTTGGACTCCTCCAGGGGAAGCACAATCCCTCTGAAGAGGATCCATAAAAATCATGGTGCTGCGTCAATAGAAACCATGATGCTGCAGTAAGATGAAACGGACACAGACAGCAGTTCCAGGAGCCATCTTCTCCACTCCGGACTTTCCCCTGGCATCTCTCCTGAGGGTGGGTACTCCAGGCCTTTCTTTGAGAAAGTGAGCAGGGTCACTTTCAAAACGTCTCTGGGGAAGAGGGTGCCGAGTGATTGGGAAGCCAGGACTTGCCTCCAGCCTTCTGTGGGATATTTTGTTTTGTTTGGACTAACACAGCTTCAGAAATTCCTGCAGATTTGTTTTATGGTATGCATTTCCTGTGTTGCCCAGGCCATGCAATTTCTTTCAGTTAATTCTTAATAACACAGCTCAACCCAATAACTTGATGTATAACCCACAGTGTCTGCAGAGCAGCTAACGTCCCATCCTTCACGGGGCTTTAAGAAATGACTACAGTAAAAGTCATCACTGCTGCTGGCACCGTTCGTAATGCACAGACGAAGCAGAGAACAGCCAGAGGCAGGGCAAGCAAGCGCTCCTGGTTTGTTGACATGGGCACACTCAACACGCTTTGCTTGAGCTGACTCCGACTCTCCCAAAATATCATGCTTTTAGCCTCAGGCTTTAAGTTTCTTCTGCACGCATGCAACCGAGCGCTTGCCTGCAGCCTAACCTGAATTATGGTAATACAGGCATAGGGCTAAATAAGGGATAAATGAGGGCACAGAAGAACTGCAGGTGGGGGTGTGTGCAAAGGGGCTGCCTCAGCGGCCAGCACGACAGTCTGAGTGGGAAGGGGAACTCCTTGGAGACAGAAGTAATTGGTTTGGTCTTACCCAGACAGAAGGCAAAATCAGACGTGGCTTTTCCTGGCTCTGGAGCCATCTGTCCCTCCCATGCTCTGTGTAAGGGTCAGAGGCACCAAACATGGTTCTCTTCACTGTATGCCCCTACATCTGCAGCACAGGAAGCTTTCAGAGACAGTCCTTAAGTTCTTCTGCCCAAAATATTTTAAGGATTTTGCCAAAATATCTTATTTCTTAACCATAAAATGGAAACAGAGGGTTGTTAAGGTAAATAAAATAAATGCTAGGAAGTACTCAGGCATCACTATGAGGCATGCAAAAAATGAAATGGCATGTGCCCTGGCACAATAAAGAGTTTCTTAAACATACAAAACCACAGTAAAGCATCTGTCGCATCACCTACCTCCACCATAGATTAGCACTATTTTATACATAAGCAACAGACCCAAAGCTGCCCATGTGGGTATATTTTGATCTAGAAATCTGGTTTGCTCCGTTACTACATTTTCCATTTATGCAATGACAAATCCAAATTAACGTGTACCAGAGAAAGAAAGTCTGGCAAACAAGAGAGGAAAAAAGTGAGTGAAAAAATGTTTTCTTCTTTCCGATGTGCGATGAACCTATTGCAGAAGCACACGCTGCTGCATGGTCTATGGATGGAAGAAACCTGGTGCCTTAGCTTGCCTGGCTCTGAGCTGCAATCAATGGTTATCTCATCTGGGAAAAAAACAGGATGATTCTGAGCTGTTAAAGAGTTACTGGAGCCTGGAAGGAGAGACGCTCTCTGAGCATGGGGACTGTGGCCGCGTCTGACGCTCCATTGATAGTTCTACACTAGGACTGCTCCTCATATGAAAAGTAGGATTTTTCTGCACGATGCGTGTCTCCCTTGGAGCAAAATAATTGCTCACAGTTGTTTCACTGAGAGCTTGTTGCTTTGGCTTGTTTGTTGTTTTGTTTGTTTTTTTTTTTTTAAATGTGGGGATCCTTGTCCAAAAAAACCCAAACCTCCAAAGATACAATTTCATTCTATTTTGAGTTCACTCTTGCCTTCCCTGTCCTGGTTTTACCTTGCTGAAACTCTCAGTGGAAGCAGCACACGGTTTTGACTCAGGGAGTGGGTGGAAGCAGCCCCCTCCGTATCTGCTGCTGATTCAGCCTCTTGAATCATCTACCAGGGGTGCTGCTCCTCCGGCTGCGGGAGTGATGCAACAAGCGCGGCTGCCTCTGTTTCGGTCTCCTTCCACCATGCACTTCTGGGGCCGGCACACCCCGAGTGACACGGGCTGCGCGGGGGCCTGGGAAACTGCGGCGGTTCTCAGCAGCATGGCTCCAGGAGGGCAGTCGCATGGCTCTACCACCGGCATCCTCCCACCCGCACGCCTGCGAATTCAAATAGCTGGGATGTCACCGAACACATCCGAGAAAGCCAGACAGCGAGGAGTCAAGCCTCCCACCCTGGGCTGCCTTTATGTTACTTGAGGTCAATTATTATAAACTATCAATTTTTCAGGAATGCCATTAATTTAGCTGCTGTGTAAACTGAGTTTCTGTTTCTCAGCGATTATAATGCACAAGATCTCAAACACTAGTAATCCCATAGTTTTTGCCTCCTTTTTCTTTTTTTTTTTTTTTTTTTCCCCCTTTCCTTCCAGAGTTAACAGCTTCCAGCTGTGTATTCTTTGGATGTGTTTCCACACCGGCTTTTTCCATAATATAGAGCCGTCCCATTTCCAAATCCCAGATGTGCTATTTATTTACTCCGAAGCATCTGGGCCCCGACACGGTCTTGTCACTGCAACGTGGCAAACTTGTGAAAAATCAGAGTGGCAGCCAGTTAACAAGCTGTACTAGACTGGCAAGCGGTGAGAACGGTTCAAAGGAGAGAGGAAGAGGGGGGTGGTGGAGTGGAAATGAAAAAGGAGCAAATTTCATGTTTGGCTACACTGTGCTTCCTAAGGTTACAAATGACTAGTGGCATTCAAAATGGAAACTGGGGATTTCGCTCTTTTGTAAACAGAGACGTAAAGACACCAAAGCCTGACAGAAGCCTATGGAGGTGGCTGTGAGATGTTAAACACCTTCTCCCCAGGTGGGTTCTCTGAAGATCTTCAAGCTCAGGCATGATGCTGCAGGTCTTATGCAAGCTCCTGCATCCTCCTAAAGACCCTCAAAATGACCACAGATGCTAGAATAAACTGAGAAAGGTATTTTAAGTTTGCCTCTGAATTTCCCTACTCAGGAAGGCGCCAGCAGGAGGATTTTGCATTTGATCTTCATGCCTGAGAAAAACATCTCTACTGCTGTCATGTTGTAACAACAAACCTCTGGGTTTGTTTTAAAATGTGGAGTATGAGAGGAAAGGCAAGCATGCTCTGAAACGCAAACTGCAAGACTGCAGTGCAATAGAAATACAACAAGTTAAACTGCAGCACCTCAGTTACGACTGGGGTCTTTGGCTTAGATTTAACGCTGCCTTTCAGCCAAGAATCTGAAATTGCTTTAGGGTTACTGAGCTTTTGGGCTTTATGTGGCCCAGGAGATACTGTTGTCGAAGCAGGTGTCAGCATTTGCTTTAAGAAATAGTCAAGAGTTGCGTGTGAAAGGCTGAAGAGTCCAACAGCTGCTAAAGGCAGCAAAGGAGAAACAAGCTACTCTATGAAAGCAGTGTGTTACTTAGTTTGAGTTTAATCATGCAAATGTTTGATCACTCAGAAATGGAGGGATTTCTCTACCACTGTAGCTTGGCTGCCCTGTGTTCTCTGAGTCCCTAGCCTATTATTTACATTTAAGAGCTAGTAGGATATATATGTTCTCCCTTTAAAATTGAAGTAAGAGACCAGCTAGGCAAGATTAAAAACAATTTTAAGAAGTCTTGCGTGGAAACAGAAGGGATGAACGCAGGAAAAGGGTTGGCAGCACTGTTTTGGCTAAGCTAACAATGTTCCTTGCCTCATGTTAGAGAAGAAAGCAGTATGTGACCCATGTCACATGGCAAGAAGAAATACCTCCCAGATTTGTCGCTCTCTCCGTGTTCATCACACTCTCTCGAGAGCATGTGAGTGAAGGAAGGATATACATACGTCCTTTCTGCAACGTAGATATCTGTCTTCCTCAGGTCATTCCCTTTCCTGTATCCTATTTACTGTTCATTTAGGCAATGAGATACACAACAGAATAAAAAATTCCCAGGAACTGAAGTTGTTCTGTCAAGAGCTGCTGGAAGATGATTAAAAACTTCGTATGAAATGTTTTTAGAGTTTTATTCCATGAGATTTTTCATTTCGGATCTTTTCACAAAACTCTTGAATAAGAATTTTGGTACTAAAATATATAAAAAAATTACTGTCACTCAAAAGGTACATATGGAAGCAAAGATACGAGGCGGAGAAAAAGAACGAAGGACTGAACCACGACTGAGCATACAAGACTGTGATAGTTTGATGTGTGGGGGGGGTGTTCTGGTGGCAGGGGAGGGGATTTGCTCCCTGTGCCACCAGATCTGAGTCCCATCCCCCCCGGGGGAGGTTGAGCCAAGGCGGCGCCTCTGCGAATTGCCCTATTTAAGTTGGGACAAAGGGGCGGGAAAGGGCTTTTTGCTCAGGAGCGAGGAGATAGCGGGAGGGCGCTGCCCTCGCTCCCGGCTCCCGGCCGAGCGGCCGCTCGGGCCCGGGCCGGCGCCATGTGCTCAAGATGGCGCCGGGGGAGCCACATGGGGGACTCGGTAAGCACCCCGCTCCCGGGGTGCCCGCCGGGCCGAGCTCCCCAGAGAGGATTAATATCTAAGAGAAGACAACCACAACGACCGGGTCAGCAAAGATGGAGCAGGAGGAGGTGTGCTGGAGCTGAGGCTTCCCTTGCAAATCGGTGTGAGATGGCAGGCGGCCCCCCTGCAGCCAGGGTGTACTCGGCGGAGCAGCGACCCACTCGTGGCCCGTGGAGAAACCCACGTCGGGAAGGAGATGCCTGAGCCCAGGAGAGGTCGTGGAGCAGGGGATGCGCGACCAGGTACTGTTGATAATGGGGCATGGAATGCACGACGAGGTCGTGGAGGCATCTGGAGACCGTGGGACGACCCACGCCGACGCGAGTGGCAGCAGCTCCCTAAGAGGCCGAGACTGGTGAAGCCCGAACTGGTGCGATCCATGGGGAAGGATTTGCAATCCTGCGGGCAGGACTTACTTTGGAAAAGTTTGGGGACTTTTTCTTTGTGAGTAGGGGATCCACCGAAGCAAGGGAAAAATGGTGTAAAGACTCCTCCTCCTTTAAGAAAGGAGCGGCAGTGAACAACATGGATGAACTGACCTGTACTCCCCCATTCCCTGTCTCCCTGCGCCGCTGGGGGGGGAGACAGAGCCAGGAACGAAAGGAAAATAGGGGGTGGGGAGGTGTTGTTTTAAGATCGGGCCTTGTTTTCTCTTTCTCCTCTCAAGTAACCGGTTTCGTTCCCTTTTGTCTTTTGTTTAGTAACTGTTAATAAATTGTTTTTGTTTTTATGAAGAAAGCCTGAGTCATGTTTTGCCCGAGACCATGTTTGGTGGGTGCTCCCGCTCGGTTCTTGTCTCGACCCTCAGTCCAAAAACCACGACAAAGACCAAGTGCAACACTGAGACATAGGCAATTTTGTCTGATCCTCTACATGTTGTTTTTTTTTTTAATTATTATTTTAAAAAAATCATACAGCAGCATAAAGTATGTTTTAAAAAGTGCCTAACTCATGAGACATAGAGAAGCAATTCGAGATGCTTCTGCTCGGCATACCTGGAGGCTGGGCAGAGCAGTTTCTTTTGCCCAGGAGCTTGCTCTGTGTCAGACAGGTTTGTCCTCTCTAGCAAGGTGGGAGCCGGGGTGCTGCGATTGTCCGGTGGCAAGGTGCAAAGAGTGGGAAGGGCAGAGGTGACAGAGGTAACCGTACCTCTTAAATGTCCTTTTTTTCAAAGAAAAAAAGACATTTTCCTAGCCATTAGAAGCGGAGGGAATGGAGGAGTGTGTAGTTTCAGCCCCAAGTACAGGCTGATCTTTTCCAAGTGTCACACTTGTCCTACCATTATAAATGCAAAGTAGAAAGCTTACAACCAATGTGACTGAAGTGCTCAAACATGAGTATCTGTCTTTTCACCATTCCCTATGAGAAGATGCCATTTTCAGGCAGCCAATGGTTCATACAGTGCTCTGGCACCAACTGGAAGAGGTCCACGTATCACCTCCTGTAAGTCTCCACTGCACTCATAATTCAAACATGGTGTCATCACTTCCAAGCCATTGCGTCATGGTGTCACCCCAGGCAGTGGCAATGACTACCAGCGCTCCAAGCAACACCTCCCTGAACTGTTTACACAGCAGCAAGATTAAAGCTCCCCATCACCTCAGTTCACTACAACTATCATTTCCTGAGATCCTAAAATTATTGCAAAAACAAAGCATGAATTTTCCCTGTTGTCAGAAAGCTTTAGGATGCTTTGCCGAACAGCTTATCAAACTGTCTGTTCAATTCCTGTGGGAAATGCAAGTATCTCTTATAGGATTGCTATACATGGCCTCTTACTGTGAATGGACAACAGCTATATGGGTGTCCTTTCGTTCTGACATGTTGCTGCCTACAGTGCTATAGCACATCACGTTATTAGTATCACAACACAATTTTTGGTCTTTTAAGTCTTGAGAACCGAGCAACTCTCAGCGAAACTAGCAGGTCAGACACCTTCTTGCTTTGGTCTTTGGAAAGGCAACCCTCCAGCTATGGCCAGAGAATCATTGAGTAGATTTTATTTAAAAGAAAAAAATTCTCAAAAGACAAGAGTCAAGCTGAAGGTTTTGTAACCTAAATGATTAAGCACAACCACTGCTGTTCATATCCAAGATGTTGTTGGGCAAATATTTTACGCTGTGAATGGTATCTACTGTGGACCGAATCCACTATCTCCATGACATATACACCAAAACCTCTGAAGCCTGCTTTTAAAACCCAGAGGACAAGGCCTTGGATGCAGAAGAGAAGTGCAGTGTTTCTGGGGCAGCAGGTTCTCTGCAGGCACCCTGCATCATCTCTGGGTTTATCGCTTCGCATGCTCTTTAGAAAATCACCCTGGGCGTTGCTCCTCCCTTTTGGAAAGTGAAACGATAGACCATTACCAAACAGTTGAATACATGGCAAATGTTAATCTGATTTAGGACTGCACACAAATGCTCTGCAGATTAGTACTCTTGCCATCATTCAAGGTCATCACTCTGCTGTAGCCTAAAGGGTAATGTCTCATTACATTAAACTGTGAGGGCTTTGGCCCCGGGCCCAGTTCGGCTCAGTGATGTAATGCCGCAGGCACAAGCTATCATAAGATCCCCCACAGTGGAAAATCTGCCTGCAAATGGATTGGGTTTGAGATGTTGCTGTAGTGGGTTGAAGATGTCCATAATTCCTGCTCTTCCAGGAACATATCCCTCAATGCCCCTCGCTTACCGGGGAGCCAGTGTAATCACTGTCCATGGAGGACAACCCCTTCCAACACCAGCATGGAAAGCGGGGTGGCTTTAAAAGCTGCATGATGGATCCTGCCAAGCCCAGGTTTCAAGTCAAAACCACTGCCTTTTCCCTGACCCAGATGTCAGGACCACCTGCTCTCTCAAGGAGAAATGCCTTTGGGGAGCTGCCAGCAGAGACATGCATTTCCAGCAGGAGACGAGGACCCAGCAGACCAGAGACTGCTCACAGGATCCATCTCAGCTTATTTGGTGTCTAAACACAAACCTATCTGAGGGAACCTGCCATTTCCTCTTGGGCAAGCAGAACAGTCATGCCTCTACTGTGACAGACTCTTAATTCCCCTTTTATTGCCTATCCCGCAAATGTTTCATGCTCAGAAGGAGCCCTTCCCCTTCCTGAAGGCATGTTTTTTGTACTGTTGGATTTTTTCTTTTTTAATGACCTGTGTCGGCCTTATATCTACATCCTCTCTCCTCTTTCCAGAAAGGAACTGTAGTCTTACAGGCCACATGAACTTTTCCATAAATCAGTGGCCTTGTCATTCAAAAAAATGATTAGGTAATTCTCATTCTAGAATGTTAGGATACAGTAATCTTAAATAAACTCATTAATTTTGATAAATTAGGGTAAATTTTCCTGAGCTAGAGTAGCTGCCACAACATACGTCATCTTCCTCTAAGGTCTTTTTCTTTATTATTTTTTCCAGAGTCTGCACACATTAGAACCCAGCTGGCTTGTTTTGCACATAGCATCGGGAGCCACATTTACCCCTGGAGTAATTCCACTTAAGCAGAGGGAATTACAGGAGGCTGAAACTGATTCTAGCACGTTAGAAGGTTAAAACATTCCTGATGTTGATAGATCGGCATTTCTAGATCCCAGTGTATGTGCATGAAAATGATAGTCCCAGGAGTGTGGCTGGTCTCCATACCTTTGGGGTTTTTTTCCTGCTGCTCTGAGCTCATTAGCTGAAAAGGGAATTGAGGAAAAGTTCGTCAATCCCTTGACAAAAAAAAAAAAAAAAAAAAGCAGAGAAATACACCAGTCTAATTTACACTAATAAAAGTCTTGGTCTCCATAACCACTGATTATAGCTTCAGCTGGAGTGGAAAGAGGACAGTGGGTACTAAGAAACTCTACTGTAGATGAAGCAAAGTCATAGGACTTGGCTATATTAATCAAAGGCACAGGGTGATCTAAGGCACCCAGAATTCAAACTAAAGGTCTGTTGGTTTTGCTACAGCCAGGACATTCAGGCAGAGAAGAGCTGAAACATAGTCACGTACTTTTTGCATGAAAACCAGTAAAAATTCTGAATTCCTTAGTTGTCTGAAGCACTTTCAATAGTTATCTGCTCCGGAAGATTGATTGCTTAAAATCGATCCCATTTGGTGATCTGAAGTCTAAATAATGATGTTACTATGCCAGCCCTGCCTCTCTTATGTGTGCAGGATATTTTTTTCCTGAATAAGAAATAAAGTACTGGATGCACAACCAAGAGAGAAGTGTTTTTAATATATTTGTCATTCAGGCAAAACCAATTCCTCTTTCACAGCTAAAGGAGCTGTTGAAGATGAGAGTTTAATGTAAGTTGTAAGTTACATCTGACAATTTCTCAGAAGAAAAACCGAAGCTATTTGGAAAACTGAGGTTCTCTCAGTGGAAATGTAAAGTGAAAAATGTCAAATGAAGCATCTCTCTTTTCTTCAGGAAATTAAGAATGAATTCAAATGGGGGAAAAAAATATTTCAACTATAAGGGCTTCTTTTCTTCTTTTCTCCTGAGCTGGAAATGCTCAATGCTGCAAACGTTTAAAATTAAGCTATTGTTTTCAAAATTTTCCATAGAAAATCAAAATGTTTTCACCAGAATTAGCATCTTCCAGTTGGGGGGGTGGGGGAGGAGAAGTGGGATATTGTAAATAGGAAAGCTTTCTGTACAAGAAATTTCAGCCAGCTGTAGGAGGAAGCCATAGTAGCTGCAAAAGAGGAGCACCTAGACTGATTCGTAAAACTGGAGAACTTGGGTTGGGTTTGTGCAGAACACTCTCCCATAGCTGTCCATACTCTCTCACTCTCAGCAGGTTCCCCAGTACCAGTTTTGGCCTTGCCAACCAACGGGCACTCTCCTGGCCCCTGCCCAGTCATGATTCAGGGGATAACACATGCCAAGGACCACTGCCAAAAGGTCCCTGTCATAGGGTGGAGGGGGTAGAGCTCACTCATGCTAACGAGCTGGCCCTAGCCCCTGGCCACAAGGCTACCAAATGGATCCAGACAGCTCTCTTTGGAGGGACAGACACAGCCTACCAGCCTGATGACTGCAGGAAAAAAGATGCTGTCAGACATGATGAGATGGTGAAATTATACGAAACTGACCTATAGGTTTCTTGGAGTAACACCATTTAAATGAGCTGACTTTCATCAAAATGCTCCCATAAGCCTCTAACACATTTTTTTTCCTGCAAGGAGAGTTTGTGCTGATAATCCTCTGGAGCATGAGCAACCAAATGTGACCCAGACTGTGCATCTGCCTTGCTGCATGTGGGGTGCTGGGTTGGTTTATGGCTTTGTGTGTACTGCCTGGGCCCAGCATGCAGCTCTGGAGAGCTTCTAGGACCTGTCTGTCCAGAGCAGCTGGGGGTGGGAACACAGGATATATGGTGGAGGCTGAGGACACTGATGACTGCCCTGTCCATGTGGTAATGACCGCAAAAATGAAAGCTTCCTGAAAAACATCAGGCTGTAAGTTTTGGATATGGGCAGATACACTTCAAACAGAGCACAGATGTATCCTCCCTTTCTTCATTGCTCCTAAGGCAGCAGCCATGTCCCTTACTTGCGTGGGATTTTGCCTTATTGCAGTGCTGGAGTCATTCAAGCAGCTGCTGACCTGTGCAGAGAGCTGGGGCAAGGCTGGAGAGGAGCAAAAGAGAGGCCAAAGGAGTCTGGAGCTGCTGGGGAAGCAGAAGGTAGTGCATGTGACGGAGGAGATGCGCAGCAAAAGTTAGTCCTACCTTCAGTTGCAAAGTCCTTTTGCTGCTGCTGCTAAGGAAGGGGTTAGAGCAATGGGTACAGTGTGAGGACAGGGTTCCTCCCAGAGCTGTGCCTCTGCCACCTTCATACGTAGATCTTTAGCCCATCCTCCTCCACTACCACTACAGCAGGTAAAAACCAGGTGCTCCACAGCCGTCTGAGCTTCTGACTCAAACTCTAGAGCAACCACCAATCATTTTTGGGTCGGTCAGCAGGCCATGTTGCATGGATGTTTGCATAATATTGGCAACCATGAACATTATCAAGGTAGTTTGGCATAGCTGCTATGTGAGAAGCAATGCAACGCTTTTCAGCTCCGATGGGTAGTGCTCTACCATATTAGTGAGTTGTTTCCAGCCATATTGTGAGCCTTAGCCTGAAACAGAAGGAGACTACTTGTGGCTATGAGCTCCAGAGCCAAAAGCCGGAAGTAGATTCAACATCATTGCAATATCAAGGCATGCTTGTACTTTCAAAGAACACAAAAGGAATTTTAAGCCATATTTTATCCTAAGGAGAGGTCTCAGCATATTCCTGCTCTTTGTCATGTTACATTTTCCGCATTAAACTGTGAGCATGCACAGGAAAAAATGCTTTTTTGTAAGAGGAGATAATCATGTTTGGTAGTTTAGAAAGTCAAATACTGCTTTTGGATTAAATCTTGAGGAGGTGGCAGGGAAGCTCTGCTGAAAGCAAAGTTGTCTGACCTGGGAGGCAAATCACATGAGTTGCAGGACACAAACATGTCACAGTCATTTTCTGAACTTTTGCTGTGGGCTACCTTTTTAAAAAGAGTTCAGTATTTCATAGAATCATAGAATGGTTAGGGTTGGAAGGGATCTTAAAGATCATCTAGTTCCAATCCCCCTGCCACGGGCGGGGACAACCTCCACTATATCAGGTTGCTCAAAGCCTCATCCAACCTGGCCTTCAACACTTCCACGGATGGGGCAGCCACAACTTCTCTGCTGAGGCAACCTGTTCCAGTGCCTCACCACCCTCATTGCAAAAAATTTTGTCCTTAGATCTATTCTAAATCTACTCTCTTTCAGTTTAAAGCCATTGCCCTTGTCTTATCACTATATACCCTTGTAAAAAGTCCCTCTCCAGCTTTCCTGTAGGCCCCCTTTAGATACTGGAAGGCTGCTAGAAGGTCACTGTGGAGCATTCTCTTCTCCAGGCTGAACAGCCCCAACTCTCTCAGCCTGTCTTCATAGGAGAGGTGCTCCAGCCCTTGGATCATCTTTGTGGCTCTCTTCTGGACCCGCTCCAACAGCTCCATGTCCTTTTTATGTTGGAGACCATAGAGCTGAATGCAGTACTTCATTCCTTACGGAATTAAAACCAAGAGAAGTAAAGGAAACTCAAATTTAGAAATAACAATGGTGGGGAAAACAGGCACTGTTGATATGGACCGGGGCATTTGAAGAGCACGTAATTCAACATCAGCAAAGGTAGTGAGGTGTGGTGTGGCCTTACACAGTCTGTCAGTGGCTGTGCTCTCCCGGAGAGGCCCTGGCTCCCCTAGGCTGTTGCAGTTCCGCTGTGCACAGAGTCAGGCGGCACCACGCTCCTAACAAACTCCATGGCTGAATTTTCACTTAACTTTGTGAGGCTCGTAGGACCTAGCCAGACCTGGTTAGCGAAGCTTAGGTTATAATAAACACCACTTAACCTAGGAAGCCTGAAATGATGGATAACCATCTGAGAGAGGAAGAGAATTCCTCTTCAGGAACTGCTCAGACGCACACGTTCCACTTCTGGGTTAATTCCCATGCAGATCCAGGAGACGTCTGGAGTTTTCTGCCAAAAGCAGCCCTGACAGACATTATCTCCCAAAGTACACCCTCAGGAAGAGACAGATACAGTGCACTGTGTCCCGTGACCACATGGAGGAAGCCAAGCATGCTGATAAGGAACTGGAGCATATGCCTTGGTTTTGCTCATACTCCTTTCTCCCTACCAGAAGTTTTGAATTATTACAACTACACTAATCAAGTCAATGTCGAACAGCCCCACAGTTAAGACATTACTTAATAAATGAACAAATGAATTGATTTAGGATGCTGTAACAGTTAAATGGCCGCCCAGGGAAATAATATGGGCTTTAACCTGTTATTGGTGGCAGCTCAAACAGCTCAGGACTGATGTTCAGTCCTACCTGCAAGTCAGGGAAGTAGGAGCACATATATGAAGTGTAAATATATGTACATTGTGCTGAAGATTGGCTGTGGTTTCCAACAACAGGAATAATGCCAATTAAGCTCCAGCTGCTATCAAATTACTAGCATTGAGCATTCCTGCATCTTGAGAGAGAATAGCAGAGGGCAGTCTCTATTTCTTCAGAGCCTGGCTCAGTGGGAAGAATACGACTTATTTTGTGACCTAGTCTTCATCGCTCACGTGAAACTTCCTCTTCAGCTGCTACAAGATTTTCGCTTAGATTTCATTAACTGTAGAGAATAGCACAGAAAGAGAAGCATGGGTTATAAAAACAAATATCAATCCATGAGTTAGGGGAAATACGAGAGGAAAAAGAGCCGTGTGTATGTGCATGTACGTGATTTGCTAGGTGTAATAACATCTGCTAAAACAAAAGAAGAAAACCACACTCATCTTTTCAGAAGAAAGAGTGGTCTGCTAGACATGTATCACCTAGCAACTGGACACTGATTTCTCCTCATGCCTTGAAATCCATCACCAGTCTCCCACTGGCTTTTCAGCTTTATCAACATTTTTGCCTGTCACTAGGCAGAATTCATCTAGGGCTGCTGAACCACGGAGTTATATCAAGAATTGATTTGTCCTCCAATCTGGGTCCTGTAAATTACCTATTAACCCTCCTTTCCCCTTCCTTAAACTAAATAGCAAAGAAAGTGGCTTTCTGTTTAAATTTTCATATAGTTATGTATTGACTTAACACAGATAAGGCTCTCAGGCAAGTTTGGGGAAATCAGCTGAGCAAAGATGTGCAAATTGTTTTGCTGAGAGAAGATAAATGGGGAAAGATTAACGCTGGGAAGCAACTGTATTGCTGATTATTGCCCATATCACTGCAGAATAAAAACCTAACCAAGTAGCACAGGGCAACGTGTCAACCAGTATCAAACCACATAGAAAGTGTCCTCCTTTTAAGATGCAATGAGTAGGATGGAGGTCGCTGTGCAGCTGTTGAGTAATCCCACCAGCCCGAGTGACACTGAAGCAAAAAGCTGATGCAACATCCCATTGTCATTCTGCAAGCATGGTGTGAGGATCTTGCATCCTGCATAGGAGGCAAGTGTCCACTTGTACCACTGCTAGACAAAAAACACCTTTCTCAACATGAGCCGGCAGTGTGCTCATGCAGCCCAGAAGGCCAACCGCATCCTGGGATGTATCAAGAGAAGCGTGGTCAGCAGGTCAAGAGAGGTGATTCTCCCCCTCTACTCTGCTCTTCTGAGACCCCACCTCGAATACTGCGTCCAGTTCTGGTGTCGCCACCATAAGAGAGACATAGATTTGTTGGAGCGTGTTCAGAGGAGGGCCACAAAGATGATCCAGGGGCTGGAGCACCTCTGCTACGAGGACAGATTGCGGGAGCCGGGGTTGTTCAGCATTGAAAAGAGAAGACTTCGGGGGGATCTAATAGCTGCCTTCCAATACCTGAAGGGAACCTACAGGAAGGCTGGGGAGGGACTTTTACAAGAGTGTCCACTGATAGGACAAGGGGAAATGGGTTGAAGTTGAAGGAGAACAGATTTAGATTAGATCTTAGGAAGAAATTCTTCAGTACGAGGGTGGTAAGACTTTGGAATAAATTGCCCAGAGAAGTTGTGGATGCCTCCTCCCTGGAGTTGTTCAAGGCCAGGTTGGACGGAGCCTTGAGTAGCCTGGTCTAGTTGAGAGGTGTTCCTGCCCATGACAGGGAGGTTGGATTAGATGATCTCTGAGGTCCCTTCCAGCCTATGCCATTCTATGATTCTATGATTCTATGATTCTGCCCACAGTACCAGACTGCCAGACCTTCCACTAGTCCTTTCATCCGGCTCCGGCGAGGCAGGCAGGACTGAGGTGGACTGTTCAGCACAGTCCATCCACGCTGCTATTCAGGACTGATAGAACACCTTAGAGGGGTCAGACTCAAGAAGGGAGTGGCCTCTCCTGTATGGTAAATCCAGGCTGATATCTGGAAGGCAGCACTACCACAAGACCCCTTTCTGGTGCAAGAGGAGAGGAGTGCTCTATGGACTTCATCTCATCTTGCAAGCTTCATTCTGCACGTGAGCAGGGGAAAGGGGTGGGAGCACTGAGCAGGCGACACACCATCTCGGGGAAGTGCAAGCTTTCTCCTGGGGTCCACCACTGTCTTTCCAAGTACCCGCCAACCAGTTACGGGTAGGGATGGGCCCCACCGTTATAGGTAGCAACTGGAAGCCACTGATGGGTCTCTCAGCAGAATTCAGCATGGCTGACAGATTCTGGAGCAAATAGCTGCCAAAGGACAACCAAGAGACTGCAAATGATGGACTATTTAATCACTGTGAATACATTTGTCTGAGCTCTGTCTATATTGCTGTTCCTACTTTAGTCTAGCAGCATCAAAAAGCCACCTGAGTTGACCAGCTTAGAGGCGGAGTTGGGTTTATAACCACAGGAGTCCTGGATCCCTGTCAGCTTTACCCATGACATTAGATTAAGTTGTTTCTCATAACGAGAACAGACACAAATAATGTCTATTCAGTCCCTCTCCAGTCTCAAAGCCCTCAGATTTGGCTCTTAATCAAAAGAAACATCACTTCTCTAAAATCTTGTTACAGCTTTCTGTATGGGTAACTGTGGGTGCTCGCATCCCTTCAGGGAAGAACATTATTCCTCCTCCTGTTCAGCCACCGCATCCAGCCGCTTCGTCAGCTGCTTTTCAACCTGGGCAGAACTCGTTGATTCCTTTTAACAGACACCAAAACAACTTCTTCAGCTGAGACAGGTAATAGAAGATTTCCATTTCCTGGCACACACAGTTGGCCTTTAATCACTGATCTGGGACACGGACACTCAGGCTGACACACGCGATTTGCAGTTCCTGGAAACGCCACGGAGGTTTTGTAGCAAAGGGATGGAATGAGGCAGAAGGATGATTCCAGCACGGCCACTGCTCCTTTGCAGGGGATCCCTTGAGTACCTGCCATCATCGAACATCACTCAGCTCTCTAGATGTTGCCCTTTCAAACAGTTCTCTCCCTCAGGAAAGCATCAATAAGGCAAACACATGGAATTGTTTTTAATAAGGAAAGACCATAAGCAAAAGCTTTTCGTTGCTGCAAATGATACTTTGATTTTCACTATTTAGAGAAATATGCCACCTTCTATCTATATTGCAGCTGGTGTTATGCTGTTGCATCATGAGAAATAAATAAACAGCTAGCTCAAGAGAAGGTCAAGGTTTTACTTGTGCAGTGTACTACATAGAATGTATACCAGAAATAGCTCGCAAAAATACAGAATTTGTTAATACACATCAGGAAAATTAACAAAAGATTAGGTCTTTGGTGAGTATCATCATTTGGTAAGCCTAAATGTATTAGACTATATTTCTGCCACATAATCCTACTAAATTATATTGATTTACATCACTAGATAAATCTGAACTCTATAAAGTAGCTATTTTTAACTTCTGAAATAAATTTTATGCCCTTTTAGAATTTGGTTAGTTCTCTACATTTTATTACACATATTTGCTTTGCTGTAAATAGCATTTGGTGGTAAGGCTTATTACTAGGATTCTATTTGCAAATAAATCCCAGTATTACTGAAGCCCTGGAGGAAGGAAGGTATTTGGAACATTGGAGAAATAGGATATTTAGATCATTGAGAGATGAGGACTTCTATCAGCTCTTTCCTTCAGTTAAATGTATGATCAGGTAGTATGATGCTGAGGGATAGGACAGTTCTTTGTGTAATCAGAAGGTAGAGTACTGAATTTACTTTATAAATAAAAGGACCACGGTATGCTTGCTTAGTCATTCATCAGCTGTGTACCATTAGAGTATTTACAGTCCCTAGCCTGCTCACTTTAAGTTAGATGTGGGTCCATCCTGGAAATACTTTTGCTAGAAATTCCAGTTTGAAGTTTGGAACGAATAGCTGCTTCACAATTTCCAGAGTTCAAGCCTATCGATCAAGATGTTAGTCTAGAAAGTTGTCCCAGATTAACGTCAGCAGACTGAGAAGTCACAAGAGCATCCCTTCATGTGCCTCACAATCCCCAAAGCCAAGCTCCACACAAGGGCCTCGTAGCAAAAAGAAGTACAAGTGATAAAGCACAAAGTTGTTTTTCTTGCTTGGCAGCACTTTGGTCTGTAGAAGATGCATGGAACTAATATAGACAGATGTTAGCTCTCCCAGCAAGACCTATGAGGAGGACTTACAAGAAGCTTAAGCCTGAAGTAAAGATGTCAGAGATGCTCACATCATGTTTGCGGGCAGGGTCTGCTTCGTTCTAAAGAGGTCACATAAATCACATTCAATACAGACAGAAACTCAAAAGCTTTTGCTACCTGCCCAGTAAATTCAGCTGCAATGATGTATATTTAACATCACCAGAAAGTCTCTACATTTATTGCATGGGAGACCTCAAAGGCAATCTGAACTTTGTACCAAAACCCTTCTGTAAAGTGTTTCTGATTAGACAGTCATTTACACGCTGAGATGACAGAAATCTTGACTAAGTACAGTTGATCAAATTTTGGTGCAGGAACAAGGCAAGGAATTTTAAATCATATCAGATTATCTTTTAGGACAGTTAGAGATACTGACTTCCGAGCTTTGAGTACATTAAATGTGTTCATGCTGCTCCCAGTGGAATAAAAAGAAAGCAGCAATATTTTAAAAACAAATGCTATGCTTTAAATTTTTTTTTTTTCCTTATACTAATATGCCTTGGTTTTATTACAAATCTAGCACTGTCTGATACCAGGACACTACATGTTCTCCTTGGACAAAAACTTTCAGCCTTTACAAAATACTTTACAAAAATATTCAAATGAGAGTCAACAAATCTTTTATAATATAGGATTTTTTCCTTAAAAAGTACAGCAATGATTCATCTACACACACTTTGACTTCAGATTAATAGCTCCTCTGGACCACATTATTCACTTAAATCCCGGACTAGGAACAAATCTCAAAAGGTTTAATAGCACTGCTGACTTAGGTCTTCATCAAAACATATTTTTCCTGCTTTAGTTCATTTGAATTAGAGAACAAGTACTCTGTTCTAAACACAAGGAAAGATATTTTCAGTTTTAGTATCTATCCATAAAAGCAGTAACATCTGTCACTGCACAGAAATAAGTCAGGATGCTTACAGAGAAGTGGCTGCTGCATGTTTCTCCTGGTTTTCCACTCTAAGGCTCAAGCCTAGAGTGAATTTCTTCAGTCTCATCTGTGAAATATGATCCTCTTCATCCACTGTGCTCCTGGTACTACCTGAATTACTTCAGATCCTCTTACGCAATTAGGCCACAGGAGTCAAAATAAAAAAGACAAAACAAAAGAAGTTTTCTCTCTTCTACCTTCTTGGGATCAAACCCAGGATTTAGTGAATTATAGATTTAAAATTAAATTTAATGAATTACCTGTTCTTGTAAAACGTGACTTGCATACAGAAGTAGACATCGGTCTTCGCTGACCCTTCTCCCTTCTGAAAAATGACAGAGCAGAAGTTGTTTCCCAGCCACTCAAGGCTCATGAAAAAGGGAGTGCTTATACAAGCTTTTATTCCAGCATGAGTTCTCATGCTGTAAAACTTAGTTTTGTTCCAAAATTCACTATCCTCTTATTCTTCATTCAAGTAATAAGATGGAGACCTTGATATTAAATAGTGCCGAGCTGATTTCTGCAAGGATTTCTAAAAAAAATCCTAGGCAGTAGAGCTGAAGCTTTCTAGAGATCAGATGATTTTTCCTCATCGCCACTGACTTCAGTAAAATGTAGATCTTGGCCAAGACAGCACAAAGTATTGCAAGCTCTGCTGTTTCCATTAACCACAACCCAAAGTCTTAGCTGAAAGGACTGTGCTCTGGTTTGTTTGACTTACTCTGGGCCCCCTGAAGAATCAGATATCATAGCTTAAACCTGTTAAAACGTATCTTGGTTTCAGAGTTTAAAAGCTGATAATCCATAACTCAAAATCTGAAAACATACTTAGCAGAAAGGAAGGATCCATAAAGATGTCAGATGAATGATGAAAAGTGTTTTTATTTATATGGGTCAGATCCATTTGCAGTCTCTCAAATGGCAATGTTCTCACCTCCATAGGTAGGTGGGGGCTCTGCTTCTTTATCCCCTCAGAATAAGACTCTAAAACTGTCTTAAGACTGTTACAGAGCATTAAAAAGATGACTTTTCACAGAAGCCCGTTTTACCAACACACAGCAAAACAGTCACAACACATGCTGACACATGACTATCTATTGCCCTACGTGATGTTCTTGATGACCAAGCTCCTTCCAACTTGTCCTCATGCAGTAACAGGATTTGAAGTTCAGGCAGACAGAGATACATTTTTCACTTTAGCAGTAAGCTTGTGTAGCATGTGTCTCATGGAAAGAGAGACTACTTTAAGGGCAGGACCAAAACAAAAGAAAAAATCCACAAAGACCAGACAGAGAGGAGAGGTCTTTCCTTCTGAGGCTGGGAGGGGTTGTTGCACATGCACAAAGCAGCCCTTGGAGTTATTCCTCGGCAGATCATTTGGTAAAACTTTGCACTTCTCTTGCAATGCTCAAGAGCCTGAATGCAAAGTGGCTCTGGATTTTCTTAGTGGTTGTGTACTTGTCTTGACTAGGAAATCATTTTGCATGATGCCATGTTAAAGAGTGACCTTACCTCTACCATCACAGGTTCACACTGCAAAATGGGTGTTGACAAAGATATCCTAGGGATCCTGAAGTGTCTCCTCCAGAATGGGTGCATCACAGGAACCCACACCCTGGGTGCCCGAAAGTCACTTCCCGGGGCAGAGTACTCACGCACATCTAGGGTGGCAGGGGTGTGGGACAGGGCAGGATTGCACAGGGCTGGGGACCAGCACCTCCCACAGCAGGGCTGTGCGGGCAGGGGTCCTGCATGCCCAGATGAGGAAGGGTGTGTGTGACCCCTGCAGCCTGGGAGGGGAACGTGTGTGCACACACAAATCTGTGTCTGTGTGGCACATGTTGGGATCAGTTACAGAAGGTGATTGAGAAATCTGTAGGTGCATGTCACCACTTGTGGCTGGTATTGTGGTTATCCGTTGTATGGCTGATATCAATCATGAATGTATTGTTCAGTGATTGCCAGTTCATTTTGTACCATTAATAAATCAATACACCACTTCAACCCTGATTTGACTTAAACTGTGCGAACCGATCAGGATTTGCTACCACGTTTAGTCAGTGAGAGGAACAATGAGCTGAATTTTGTCAAATACTCCGCAGTTTGTCTGGATAACTCGGTTGATGAACACTGAGAAATAAGAGTTTCTAATATGTCCATGGGACCACGAGGAAAAGCATCACCTTTTTCATCCTGTCTTAATCCTCCCTATACGCCCCGTTGCAGCATACCCCTGAAGGCATCATTGCAGGGTTTCACTGCATGAATATGGTTGATCCTCTGCATGGACAGAACGTGAGTACTTCAGTCTGGGAGCAGTTGGCCAGTTATCGTGACAGCAGTTAACCCAAACATTGTTCTGCCAAAGTCACTGACGATGACATCTGGGCTATCTTGCTTCATCTTCCTTGATTTCTTCATTTTGGGTCATTTTCCACTTTTTTCCCCTCCACTGAGGTGGGGTAGAGTGCACCGGCCGGTGTGGGGCCGCAGAGCTGTGGGTAGGCCAGGCAGCACGCTGTGTGCTCCAGCAGAAGTGCTGCTCATGGAGCTGCAGCCTTTTGTTTGCAACAGCAGGTTTGAGTACCGGCCCTGCTGAGCTGCGCCAGCAAGGGGATGTAGAGGAAGTCCTCACTGCAGCATCAGCATCCAACACTGATTGTAAGTTACCTGCAGTCATTCTGCCCAGAAAACGGACGTTTTATTGTATGCATATTTATGCTCAGCAGTAAACCGTCTTACAGAGAAATGGGAAGCGGTTTCACTCTGACGGCTGATTTTAAGTTTTCCCACTGTACCCATGAAAATACAGTTGGCAGCGTACGTTCTCAGAGAGCACATTAGCGCTGAATTCATTCAAACCTCTCCGCGCAGGCAGGAAAAGGACTGGAGCTATTCTTACTGTATTCATGGTGAGCTTTGGCAACTGTCTTGGTGTCAGCATTCACAGCTTCTGCTCTGTAGTATCTCCGTTGTCCCACACATCTCCCATGTTCACACTCAGCATTTCCAACAGTAATAAATATGTCACAGGCTTCCGGTGCCATTATGTAAAGGCAGGGAGGAGAGCACCAAGGCAGCCAGAAGGATGAGGAAAGTATCTCCTCCGTCTTTTTCTTCTGCTGGTAGTCCTACACCTCTTTTTCCAGAATGCCCCTCATCCTTTTGGCAGGATCAGACATATTACAACTCTTTCTCCACTTCTTTTAATTTCTTTTGTGCCATTGAGCAGTTGCTCTTGAGCTTCTCTTGGCTGGGCAGGATCATGCAAGGAAAAGACTTGGGGCTGGGTAAGGAATGGCAGCAAACAGATCTGGCAGCAATAAACAAAGGTGTGTGAATGCTCATTTCAAAACTCTTCCATAGTATTCTTATTTTACCAACTCACTGTTATCTAAGATCATCCTTCATTCACCCCTCCATCATGTATAATTCATAGTTGCTATTCTATCTATTGACATACGTATGATAACTGAAAGTTCCTTGGCTGTGGAGGCACAATCATATATGAATCCACCACCTGTAACATGGAAGTTACTTAAAACCGTATTTATTTAGGAATGTATTGCCTGGGCTGACATGTGGCATTTCTGGTACCCGCTGTATTCCTTTGAGAATAAGGTGCAGACTGACTTTTGCAGAAAAGTTTGTAGGCGATCTGGAGGCTTTGGCTTCGGTTTTGGGTGAGACATTACCCCTCTCTAGGGGAAAAGGCATTTACTTCACTGCCTCCTGCTTCCTCCCGCTGGCTCTGATGCTGGGTCCATCTTCAGGGGAGCTCTGTGAGGGCAGTGTTTTCACTTTTCCTTTAATACCTCATAGTCTCAAGTGATGGAGAAAAATCTATACATATTATATGGTTACCATTTCCAAAAGCCACAAAGTGACTGTAAAGGACAGGTCCCCAGCATGGTGTTGGACTCTGACATCATTTTTTAGATGATTTTGAAAATGTTTCCTTTTGTAGCATACAGATTTCCTCCAAAGCACGTGATTGAACTTGTATCATGCTTGAGATGAAATAAAACTGCGGAGGTTCCTTTAAAGTCACAAAATGTGCTGTCTGAGATTGTTGCCCTGGGGTTTGGTGCGGAAGAAAGACAAATGGAAAACATAATTTTCCTTAAATCCCTGCTGTCCTTTGTTGAGCATTTGACTCTAATCCTCCTTAGTCATAAGAAGTTTATTATTTGTTTAATGTTCCTTTTGCACCTCTGAAAATAGCAGAATTAAGAGCAACAGGATGATTAATAGTTGCTCATGGAAATAACAAAGTAAACTGACAGCTCCTTCCCATCAGTGTAGTGCTCCGGCCAGCTGCCGAGGGAGGCCATGGGACAGGGATGCTGCAAAGCCGGGATGCAGGGAGCCCGTGCCCAGCCTCACACCAAGGCCCATAGCTACAGCGCTGGGGGCAACTGCAGCTGTCTGAGATCCACGCTCTGGCTCAGACCTAATTCAGGCTCAAGCTTCATTTCCACGACCTGGAGACCACCAGCAGACCACCATGGCTTGGGAAGAACCAAGGGCACAAGGCCAGCGGTTCCCGAACAGAGGGCTCCAGGACCATCATCTGTGGAGATCATTTTATTTCACTTACTGCTGACTCTCCTCCAGTTTGTTCAATGGGTGTCTGAGATCTTCGTTGCTATGAAGCTAGTGGCCTGTGAAGGCAACTGAAAACATATTGCTGTCTTCTCTGTGGCCACCAATCTACCAGTAAGTAGTATCCAATTTTATATTTAGTGAGTGTCCCAGAGGGAAAGGCAAGATCTAATAGACTCCTTTCATTCCTAACTGCTCTAGTGCTGTTCTCCTTCTCTATATCCACTTGGAGAGCAAATTCAATTAAAACAACCTTGCCAATTTACAAAATGATTAACATGTTAATGATTTTGCAGTTTTACAGAAGGGGAACAAGGAGAGAGGAAATAGCTTAGCAAATCCATCCGTACCATGGTGATGAAGAGTTACGGAGGGCTGTGGATTGCTATGAGAAATGCCAGACTCAGGCCAGAGCTGCCTCCAGCTCTCCCCATGCCTAGGGCAGAATGGTTCCTTCCACCACCAAAACCAAGCCCAGGCAGTGCTGGGATAGCATGGAGGTCACAAGGCAGATGTAGATGAGGACAAACATAGGGTAATTCTTATCAGCAGATGGGTAAGAAAAGCAAGTACAGTTATGCTACACCCACAGCAGCTCAGTGGACACCTTTCCCTCACACTGAGAAGGACGAAGATTTATTGCACTGAATCCAGCAGCGCTGCACTTGTTTGAAACCCATGTTAGTGAGAACTGGGCTGGGCTGCCATTTCTGCAAGCATTTCGGCGATGCCTTACAGGCACGGCAGGACTGCAGCCCATTGCACCACTTCAGCAAACTATTAAAACAAGCAGAAAAAAAAGCTCAAAAACCAAAGTCTGGTTCCTGCACAGCTCCATGAAGTGCTGTTGGAGGGCCTGGCAGTTCCTTGGAGGTGGCACGCTGTGAGCAGGTGGCAGGTTTCATCTCCCACTGTGTGATGGCTTGGCTCCTGGCCATGGGCCAAAAGTGGTCTCAAGCACATCTCCATGAGCTGCTATCATGGTGATTCCTCCAAAACATCGGGGGTTCTCATATGCTCAAAGTACCCAATAGCTCAGTGAGTAAGCACCAACTATCCCTAGATTTGGAAGACAATTATTTTTTTTAGTTAAATCCTTGTTAAGTTTGCATTTGAACACCAGTGGTGGTAGTTGTCTTTCAAGGGGTGAGCTGTCATTTCAAAACCTTCCCCCTCATCAACTGCCCTTACTATTGCCCAGAAAAACATTACAGATTCGGGAACAGTGGGAGCATGTTTTTTTTCCTTTTTTTTTCTGAAAGGAAACACTAACAGTATTGCCAAACTGCAAATCTAAGATGCCATTTATGCCTTATGCAAGGAAAATTTAGGAGAGTAGAACTGGGAACAATGGCAGCTGATGATCCCTCTGTACTTTGGCTGTCAGAGTGAGTTGAGAGAGCAGTTGCCTGGTATGTTTAGATTGGGGTGAGGGAAGGAAGGAAGGAAGGAAGGAAGGAAGGAAGGAAGGAAGGAAGGAAGGAAGGAAGGAAGGAAGGAAGGAAGGAAGGAAAGGAAGGGAGGGAGGGAGGGAGGGAAAGAAAGGAAGAAAGAAAGAAAGGAAGAAAGAAAGAAAGAAAAAGAAAGGAAGAAAGAAAGAGGAAGAAAGGAAGAAAGGAGAAGAAAGAAAGAAGAAAGAAGAAAGAAAGAAAGAAAGAAAGAAAGAAAGAAAGAAGAAAGAAAGAAAGAAAGAAAGAAGAAAGAAAGAAAGAAAGAAAGAGAGAAAGAGAGAAAGAAAGAAAAAATGAAAAGAAAAGAGAAGCTCCTATTAACAAAAGAGAATGTGAAGAGCAAAGGCACTGAGATTCCTGCAGTGGCTAAGCACTAGGGATGTGCCTGCACGATGTTGCTGATGACCGTGGCAGCGGAAAACATGTTCTCAAGCCTCTTTTTGGAAAGAGCTTTGGGGGGAAGCTCTGAGGGCCTTGGCTGAGCTCAGCTGCTTGGGATTTCATTGTGTCTTGGTTCTCCCTAGATTTGTACAAGAGCACTTTTGTACAAGCCTTGGCACTTCACACCAGGGGCTACTTGTGAAAATAGCAGTCAGGTTGGGGAGCACCAAATGTACATGAAACTGATAATTTTCCCTTGCTTAGGATTTTCTATGAAAACGTCCCACATACTTCAGAGTGCACAGTTCGCATACATTAATGGCAGTTGACGGATGAACCCAAGGGCCAGATTCAGCAAACTAAGCAGACTGTAACACTAAACCATAACTACTCTCTTAGGAGACATTATAATCCAGCAGGTTTGGAAAAAAAAAAAAAAAAAAAAAAGCAAGCATCCCCCTCTCCATACCATTTATCAGCTTTGTAAAATTGCCTAATTAGAGTATCTTACAAGGATTTTTGGCAGCAGCATCACTTGCTAGCCAGATTAATGTGACAGAGTGTGACAATGGCTTCTCTCTGAAGTCCGCCGGACCCCACAGCTAGATCAGGGCTGCACAGTTTATCTTGGGCAGATGCAGCTTCAGCACCAGCAAAAACAGTTCAAAGAAGTGGGAGGTGACTCCAAAGCGGTGGATGTCTGAGGATATTAAGGGCAACACTTGGCTGCCCCAGCTCACAAGCCTTCCTTCTGTGTCTCCAAAAGCCCTGCTTGGTGTGGCTACATTTTTCCTGAAAAGCTGAGCAAGCTTCAAATGGAACTCTTTCTTTTGCTCAGAGAAATCACTGGGGACATGAAGATGACATTTTTTAAGCCACCTGCCTGCTGGGTGTTGTTAGAGACCACAGCTGAGGCTGCCACCAGTTAAGCTGTAAGCAGTGGAGAGACGCAACCCTCACCCCAGTGGGTGCATTCATTCTGCTGGTCCAAAGTTTTGTTTCATTTAGAGAGAAACTGCATTTTGAGCACAAGAGACGCAAAGCTTGGAGATGCTTGGAGAATTTGAGGCAGGAGGCTTGGATTTGGATTGCTCCTTTGCAGAAAGCAAAGTGCTCACCTATTGGGAAGATGGGCAGCCCTGGCACACCTGGCCTGCCCTGGCTGTCCCAGATAAGGTCTCTGTCCTTCAGAAACCTCCTGTGGCCGGGGGTTTCTCCTCCAAAGGGCACAGGTAAGAAGGGATAACTGAAGTGATGACTCAATATCCTTAAAAAGACTGCATCCAAAGAAGAGTAGCCAGCAGGTCCAGGGAGGGGATTCTACCCCTCTACTCTGCTCTCATGAGACCCCACCTGGAATACTACATTCAGCTCTGGAGTCTTAGCATAAAAAGGACATGGAGCTGTTGGAGCAGGTCCAGAGGATGGCCACAAAGATGATCCAAGGGCTGGAGCACCTCTCCTATGAAGACAGGCTGAGAGAGTTGGGGCTGTTCAGCCTGGAGAAGAGAAGGCTTCGGGGACACCTTCTAGCAGCCTTCCAGTACCTAAAGGGGGCCTACAAGAAAGCTGGAGACAGATTTTTTACAAAGGTGTGTAGTGATAGGACAAGGGGCAATGGCTTTAAACTGACAGAGGGGAGATTTTGATTAGATCTAAGCAAGAAATTTTTTACAATGAGGGTGGTGAAACACTGGAACAGGTTGCCTCAACAGAGAAATTGTGTCTGTCCCATCCCTGGAAGTGTTCAAGGCGAGGCTGGATGAAGCTTTGAGCAACCTGATCTAGTGGAAAGTGTCCCTTGAATTAGATGATCTTTAAGGTCCCTTGTCGGGGAAGTTTCCTGGCTGCTATATGGGAAGCACCTGTGCCTTGTTGAGACAGGTGCTGTGAGTCACGGTGGTCAGCTGGAGACCACGTGACCTATGGGAGGTTTAAAGGTGGGGCACTCCCAAGAGGGAGTGGGGCATTTCCCTCCTAGAGTGTGGAGTGGTAGCAGCCCCTGGAGAGCGGTGTTTTGTAGCTCTCTGTTAGAAGTCTTTGATTGTGGTATAGGCCTTTGGAGTGAAACAAAGCTTCTGATATACGAGGGGAATCACAACGGCCTTCTGGGTTGTGATTCCCGAAGACGAGATACCAGCGGTCCACGACAGTCCCTTCCAACCCAAACCATTCTATGATTCTATGATTTTATGACAGCAGAGGTGGGGCTTCTCCCCATCAGTAGAACGTCCTTCTTCCACTTTCCGTACTGAAGGTGCTTTTTAGTTACATAGTCCTTTAGCTATCAATATTTATGAACAAGATATAGAAACGCGTACCTGCCTCTGGGATTAATTCTGAACCATGCATCTGCAGAGAGTGCAGTAATGTAGGAAAATAACTGTTGAATGAGTTGAGATTTCCTCTGCACCCTTCCTTCAAGCTGGAAGACTATGCTGTGGGATTTTGAAGAAGCCCCAATCACCCCAGAGAAGCCATGGCAGCCCAGACACGTTCTCTAGGTGTTTGCCGAAATTGCCAGAAGGCAACTGTCCTCTCCTGAGGTGCTCTGAGGGGCCGGTCTGCCTCAGGGACTGGGTCCCTCTGGTGCTGTTTGGATGAGCTGCAGTACACAGGTACAAGGCTTGCTGGGTGAAGGCTCGGCGATGGCTTAACCATGGAAGGGGAAAACAAGATACGGAGCTGTCTTTTAAGACAGTTATTGTTTTTTCTGGCTTAAATTACAAATGAAAATGAAGATGTTATGTTGTTGGGAAGATATAGTCATTCTTCAGATGCCAGTGAGCTGACTGTACTTCTATAAAGATTTTCTGAGCTTTCTGAAGGAGTAATGAGGACAGAAAGAAAGAGAAAAGGTGCACTTTGAAAGAAAGACATTTTTTGCCAGTAAAATGCATGTGATGAATGCAAGTAAAACACACTGAAGGGGAAATTTTTCCCCATGAAAAATTTTATGTCAAAAGCAAACATAGGTCATTCCACTGGAAGAGGAGAACAAATGCATTAGTCATAGAAGTCCTTTGTGAAATAATAGGCTTTATTGCCTTCTGGTTTGTTCTAGGTAAAATCTTGAATCTGGAGTGAGAATTGACCTGGGCTGAGGCAGACACATTAACCAACACCCCTTCAGCTTAAAAAAATGTATTCTCACATCAGATTTTCCCTCCTGTCCCAGCATAACCTATTCTTTCCCTGGAAGCCTGTGCTGGCTGACAGATTTCAGGTTTACTGGCATAACTCACTCAGCCACAGTTTCTTGCCTGCAGCCCGTTCCGTGGCACACAAGGATCTGGCATTTGTGTCAAGAGATATAAAAGATAGTTTGAATGATGTGAAATTACAGGTGCTGCTCAGTCCTGCAGTTCATAAGCTGAGCTGAATAATTTTACTGCCTTTTGCTGAGAACAGAGAGAAAAAGGGGATGAGAGGTAATCGTAGTGTTATCTACTGCAGAAATTAGGACTTTACCCTAATTTAAATGGCACTGATGTGAGGGACAGCGCTATCTTGGATTTACTAAAGAGAGTGACTGTGGGAAGACTCTCAGAGCTTCCTATAATGCTCTGCTTCACGTGGATGCTCTCCTTGGGACAGCACGGAGGAACCTTCCCTTTCCCATGTCATACCATTCAGTACAAAACCACTCCAAACAAAACCAGCAAAGCTCCCCTCCCAAAACAAATGCCTCTCCCCGCATCGAATGGTATTTCAAAAGGGCAAGGTTGTTAAATAACAAGGACAGACATCCTTCCCTTCCACCTCCTCCAGCACACAGCATGGGCAAGACAAAGCTGGCAAAGGGAGCTGCTGCCCTCCTGCTGCACTGGCCATGGGGGCCGGAGGTGCAGGGTTTCAGTGCTGCGGGATACAGCCCGTCAAGGCCACACATCGAATTCTGCAAATAAAAATATATATTGAGCAGTTGCTCTTTCAGGCAGCATTGTTCACTCTGCACGGCAAAGGAGGCAGGAGCCAGAGGAGAGGCAGTCTGTGGCCGTGGCAGTCATGCACAGAGGATGCTGCAGGTACAGATGGGGAGGAGCTGTGGTTCCTGGTACCATCTTCTGGCTTTTCCTTACTCCAGGTTCTTGTCTCGTACCCTTGAAGTGCTCTGAATGTGAAATGTGGTTGATTCTGAAAAAAAAGAGTTCTCTCTGGTGTGTCTTTGTCACTGCTAATTAGAGCATAGCGCTGCGAAAAGTCCTGATTTCATCACTCTGCCACTTCACACCAGCATGCCACGTTTTCCTTTCCGGGCTGCATGACTCCGCTCTGTCTTCCCAGAGCTTGTGCTGATTTCCGGATCTTATCCTGTTGCATGGACCTCTGCCTTAATCTTGTCCTTACCTGCTCGATATTAGCAGCCCTAAAAGACTGACCAGAGCTTCTGAGTGCCTCGTTCCTTCATACGCCAGTATTGCACTGAACATTTCCAGCCATCCCTTTACAAACTCCTCCTGTGGAGCGGGATACACCAGCACCTCTCCGGCAAGACGAAGCAAAGAGCAAAACAAGCCAGGGATGAGGAAACCTTCAATCTACTCTTTCCCCCTCCCACTCACCCTTCTGCCAGCATCAGTAGGGAAATAGGCCAAAGCTTGATGCTTTTTAATGTGAATGAGGCACTTTGATATTGCCAGAGTGGGAGCTGATCAGACAAGCTCAGCTATTCTTAATTCTGGCAAACAACGGAGCAGTATGTTATCGACCCCTGCCTCGGGCGAGGCCAGCTTGGATCAAGCAGGAAACCAAATGTTGATGTTTCAGAGATTTCTCAGCTCTGAGGTACTCTAACACACTGAAATATTTGTGCCACAGAAATGAGATTCAATGCACTCGCTATTTTCTCACACTGTTTGAACACCCACAAGGGGTTCCCATGAATGCCTGCCTGAAAGCAGGCAGGGGGTTGCTGATGCCATAATTATCTCAAAATGGTTGCATTGCTTTTTTATTGGATTAGCATTAAAAGCCCAAATACGAGCTTTCTGTGGGATGCTTCAGTGTAATTAGATGTTAGAAGACATATAAATTTATATATGAGAGGGCAGAAGCTAATTCAATCCATCACTTATGAGCAGGCAACAGTGTCACTTTGTCATCTCCGGATTGCGTGGAGTCACTGCGCTGGAGTCCAGGGTTGCCAGTGAGCGTGGGTCTGTTTAAGGTCACTTAGGACAGGAGCTGAACAAAGGATTAATACGAGTCTGACAAAAATCATGTTTGAAAATATATTTATTCTGTCAGATTTCATGAGCGGGAGCTATTGCTCCATTCAAGCTGAATGATAGCGTTCAGCGCCCGCACTTACTCATCCTGACAGCTAACAAGATAAACATGTCAGCATGTGATTTGCCAAATATTTTCCCATGGAATTCAGGCAGGAGTCATCAACGGAGCTGGCTTTTGAGCAGAGGGACCGAGGCGTTAGAGTACACATGCACACACCACACACACCGAGCAAAACCCACACCCAACCTGCAAGGACCCTTCACCACCGTTCCAGCCAAAACTGAGGTTCAATGGTACTCTTTGGTCTCTCCTGACCATTTAGAAAATCTCAAAAAAAAAATGTTTCTGAAGCACGGGATGATTGCAAGGGGAAGATCTGCTATTCATGCAACTCACTAGGTGGAAGGAGCTGGGCAATGCTCACCTGGCCTTGGCAGCGGCGGATGCAAAGGGCAGTACGGGCAGGTCCCAAATTGGCTTTACCTTTCATTGCAGGGTAATATATCCCAGAGACTGAGCTCGTGACCTTTATCATAGTGAGTTTTATTTACAGATTGGGAAATGGCAGGGTGTCCTTTAAGATGAAAGGAATCAAAACACAAGGGAAAAAGAAAGATTTTGCAGAAGCAAAAGTTCTGACCGGAGAACTGTTTAGAGACGTCTGTATAAACAGACCTGTTACGCTCATATCTCACATTTTAGCCACAGCTTTTTGGAGCCTTTAACTAGATAATGAAGGGATTTTTAGGCTTTGGACTCCCCGGTGCATCTGTCTTTTAATAACACCACATCTATTTCCTCATGTGTTTGCAGCTGACTCCGGTGTAATTTTTCCCTGCCTGCCCTATTTATGTTCCATCTCTGTCCTCTTACCAGCAGGTAACAGCCACTACTTTAGCATTTTTTTTTCTCTTGAAGATGCTCAAAAGCATTTTGCAGCCTTCTGGCCTTTCCCTCGCCAGTTTAGGGGGTGCTCAGGATGGCAGGGTCCCCTGCCCTCCATTCCCCAGAAGAGACGTCAGCATGAAGCTTGTGGCAAAGACTGAAGAGTCTCCAGCAAAGCACAAGTAAAGATCTGATATGAGGAGACCTCCTACTGCAGCAGACTGTGCCAGAGAAAGGGGATCTCCTCTCTCTAGCTGCCTCCTAAGGACAGCGCTGGGATGATGGGAAAACCACTGGCTTTCCCCTTCATGGCTTGCCCTCGCTGCAACTGGCTGCATTTTGAGCTGAACTCACTGCACCAATAATTTCATTGAAAGAAACCTTTAAACAGCAAAAAACAACTACAGATTATAGCAAAGAACTAGGAGAATAAATTATGATTTACTTAATGCTCAACTGTTCTCAAAGGTGGAAATCTCTCATAAACACCACTGGTGATTAATGACCAACCCACCTTTCAGGCAGCCTGACGTAGACATCATCAATATTGTTCACAGAGCAGTGAACGTTCCTGGCATCCTACAGACAGGAAATAAAAATAGTTTGCATTTCTAGAAGCAGGAAAGACTTGAGGTGTCTCCAGTTGAGGGAGGAGGGGATTGAGGTTAACCATCTGCCCATGGTGATACAGGATAGGACGGAGCAGAAGGGAATAGGGCTCTGCTGGCCACCTGGCTGAGCTCCCCACCTACATTTCCCTCCACCTCTAGTGACTCATTCATATCCCATTACACATCTGTCAAGAAAATATGAGATATCTAGATATTAAAATAGTCAGAGAAATAAAAATGTAGCCTGTCCATAAGGATCTCCTAGTTCTCAGTAGTTTTTGGCTTAGATGCTTCTGAAATACTTCATCAGCATTTTCATGGAAGATGCCATTCAAAGGAGATCATTCTCTGCAGCACTTGTAACAGCCCTAAAAAAGACACACAGCTCTCGTACCTTACTTGTACAGCTTCCTTCCAACCCATGACATGTCCCACCCATCATCTCAACAGTTCACCAACCTACTCCAAAGCCACATCCCACACCCTGACCCACCTTTGCTGTGGCTGTTCTGTGAGAGTGTCCCTGCAGTGGCTTGAGAGGCCAAATCCAAGGCCTTGTCTTCACCATGCTCTTGAGGATGTCACAACAGAGTCTGCTCTTTTGGCATCCCCTTTGGCTACTGCCTGAAAGAAAACTGCTCCCTCCACCACCATACAGGAGGCCCAGGTGATGCTTGCTCTGCAGAAGCGATGTGTGAGCTACCTGAATGGAATTATGACTGCAAACCAGAAAATGCTGGAAGTGGCCAGCTCTGCAAGACTGCCCACCATCCCCCATTTTTGACCTTGACTAACCAGAAGACAGCATGCAGAAGTACTTCAACAGCAGCAAGGTTTGCATATAGAATATCCTTCTGGCTGTACTGGTGTCTCTGACTCCTATTGATACCTTCTGGCTTCTCCTTTCTGTTCCTCTGACCAACACAAGTGCTTATAAACTGCACTGGTGTGTAGGTACATGGTCCCATACAACAAACAAAAAGCGCCTTTACCTCAAAACCAGGCACTGGGTAGCCTGGTCTTCAGTACATGTTAGAAATCCAGTTCAGAACAGGTGGTCTCATCTCAAAATGCCACATTTGCTCCTCTCTGGTAGTCAGAATGGCCTCTGTGAGTGGCAGTAGTTTTTGGACATCTGGCATGCCCTTGCTCTACAGATCTCCTTTTCCAGTGCTCCTGTGACTCACCATTGGTGAGGCAATCATGCTGACGGGAGAGAGGCTTCTCCCATCTCCTTTTGGCCTGCTGCTCTCTGTAGAGGGGTGAGGGCTAAAGCCTTGAGCATTGTCTTTGGTCAGTCAGTGGAAACTGAAGGTCCTAGGGATGACTGAGCCGCTCGGGCCCTGCCCTGGACCAGCCACAAGACTAAACTCAGCTGAAAATTGTTACAAGATCCCAGGAACCCAAGCAATGGAAACACCTTGGATATAGACAGAGGCAAGGGACTTCTCTACAAGCCCTAAGGCATGGTTTGGATGTGCTTTTCTTTGGGGTGTTTCTATTGATTGGGAATTCCTTTATTTGGAAACTGACCTGGAAGACCCAAAAGGACTGTGGGAGAGCACGGTGGCCCTGAGGACCTCGGGACCTTCTGGTGGCCATTAGCTCTCGTGCTTGGCTGGTGTGAGTGCCTTTCCTTTGTGTGGGAGGAGCACCGGGGCATTTTGTACAGTGCAGATATTTGGTCAAATCTGCAGGAACACGAGTGTAAGTTCCCTGTAAGACAGTGACGGGGAGAGGACCACAGAGGCTGTTGGCTGGGACAGGACTGACAGTTACCGCCTTTAAGGTCCAGATGGAGATGTGCGTTGCTGAGATCTTGCTTCCACTCCCTGTGCTGAGAGAGACTTGGGAAGGGGAGCGCTGAGGGGAAGGGCTTTGCGGGGAGGTTGGGGGCTCGGTGGTACCCAGGAGAGGCAGTGTGGACACTGCACACCCTCACTGGGGTATAGTCTAGCTCAGTCCTCTAGGCACCATCCCTGCTCATAAACTTCTTCCTCAGCTTGCTCTAGCAGTTGGATACAAGGCGTCTGCTTCCTGGAGCAGCCACAGCTGAAGGCTTTGCCTCTGTTGGTGGCAGTGGTGGTAAGACCAGCCCTTCGTGGGCAGAGAGGTTATGCCCAGTACCTCTGCAGAGGATGAGAAAGCAGCTCGCTGTCCCTTCCCTGTTTCTCCCGTAGGATAAATCAACACTTTGGCTTTTCATTTGATCCACCGGTATTTCTAAAAGAATATACACAGCCTTTAATGTGGGTTGTTTTCCCGACTTAAACTGAAAAGGGCTATAAGCCGAGCCTACGCTTGTACCAGAAATCAATAAGCTACAATGGAGATCTATGGAAATACATTGTGCTGTGTGCAGAGGGCATAGATATTTTGTAAAAAATAAAATAAAAATCCTTGGATTGGTTTGTGCCAGCATGGTGTTGGTCCGACCTGAGGGTTGCAGGTGTTTAGTCCCAGGACAGTGCAGGAGGGCGCAGGGCTCTCCCCCAGTGCTCATGCAGAGATGGGGTCCCAGGGAGGGAGGGAGGGAAGGGAGAGAGAAGGAGAGGCTGAGCAGAGGGTTTCGACAGTGATTTTGGGTGGTTTTCACCTGGTCATGACAGATGATGAATTGGATACCCAGAAAAGTCAACAGCAATAGCTTGAAGTTAGTGGCTCCTCAGGGGAACCAGTCATTGGCTCCCATTGCTCCCACGGCTCAGCAAGGCGGATAGTAACATACCTCATAATTACAGGCTGCAAACAGGCAGCGCAAGATGATAAACAGGGAAAAATAGAGCCTATCAGAAGTAACTCGAATCACAGCTCTAAATATGATTGAAATGTAGTTTAAAATTCAGAGATTCGCTGTAACTCTAAATGCACTGGTAATATGCTGTATTATATTTGTAATTTTGCCATAATGTAATTTAATGCTAGGCTATTTTTCAATATTTCAAGATGCTGTCAAAAAGGTGAGCTGAATAAAGGAAAAAAACAATACAGCGGAAAATTTCAAAGAAATGTAACAACTAAAAAGAAAACATCACATACCAATATGAAAAAAAAAGTAGTTTGAAAATGAATTTGTGAGTTATCTCCTGAATGCATTAAAATAGATAATATCAGAGGAGTTTTACCTTTCAACTTTCTGTTCTGCTTCCTCATTTTTTGAAAAGTTAGTGAGAGGGGAATAAAAGAGAGCAGAATCTCATAGCCCAAAACTTACTCTGTTCCATTCAATGACAGAAGAAAGACGGGGGAAAAATGGAAAGAATAAAAACCATTTAAGTCTTAAATTTGGAAATATCTAAATGTCTGTTTTGGAGGATTCTCCTTCCCTCCTAAAGTTTAGAAGGAACTGAATTCTTTTCATAAATGTCACTCCTTCTTTGGGGAAAAAAGAAAATGATTCACGCAGAAAGTTTCCACCGGGTCCAGTTGTAACATCTTTGCTATTTGAAGTGGTATGTAACCAAACTGCATTCTTACATCCATTTATGGATGTTTATGTCATAGAGGATATGCAACCTTGAACTTAGCCATTCACAAACAAGAATATGAGCTGATATCAAGTTAATTTATTTTACATCGTCTTGCAGGGATATTTCACTAACAGACCATTTAAAAAAAAAAAGGAGTATCTTGACAAATAATACTAGAACCAGTTACAGAGATCCCACTGAAATTACAAATTGAAAAGGATTTATATGGGTGAAAAGTAACAGAGCTCAGGAAGAGGAGATGATGAACCTCTACAACGCAAAGTCATTCCACAATTTCTCTTTATAGGCATGTACTGTGCAAGCCAGGAAGTACGTAGCGTGAAGCTTGCACTGCAATTTTTTCCACTCATCATTCCCAAAACAGTGTTCGAATCGATGGCATTTTAGATTTGTAATCAGTGTTCCTTGTGTGTTAGTTAAAAAACCCCAAACTGCTAGTGGATGTTTAACAGTATGTTTAATTACAAAGTTTCAGTTTTAAAACTCAAGGCCTGATGCTAAGGTTGGGCTAAGGTCCCACTGAAGTTAATGAAATGTTTGTCTCAGTAAAAAACCCAGGACTAGCTCTGGAGATAGGTTCAAACTGGGAGCTGAGCTTATATCACATCTGCTTACTTACAGGTATGGCAAGAGTATACGTGATTCCTGTTTGAATAGGGCGTTGCCCGACACAGCAAGCACACAAAGCACAGGTCCAGGATGATTATTTGAGTTTAAAGGATGTTTTCTTGCTTTCACAACTGTAATGTTGCTAGTGCTGGATTTTCTGTATGACATTTACACACCTGCATACACAGACTTACTGTACCAGAGACCTCAAAATTTTACTGGTCACTCACAGGAATCTACATGAATTACAGCTTATTACAATAATTAGGACCTCCAGTTCCAGTCTAATTTTGAGTGCAGGTGTGGGAAGGAGATGAAAGTTTGCCTTTTCAAATTACTTTAACTTTCAATACGTTTTGGTAGCAGTGGTATGAAAAGACACAATTGGATTAGTTTTGCCAAGATTTTTAACACCCTCCCTAATGCAATTAATATGCTAGAGCTGTGAAAAACAAACAAACAAACAAAAAATGTCTGAAGTTGGACAGGGTGAGTGGGGAGAGAAACCTTCACCAGGTCAGGCACTTGGCTTTTCTGACTGTGAAATAAGCCATAGCCAGTCAACCAAAAGTATTGCCTCTGTATACCAGATTCCAGCTAATTTTTAACATTTGGCATTATTAACACACTCAGATCCATTTACTCAATCATAATTAATACCCCTTGTTGGTTCTTTAGAGAATTTATCATTCATTTGGCAGTTACTGCCTAGATTTGGGTGTGCATTTAACACGTAACGTTTTATACATCTCCAGTGAGATCTGCCTGTATTTCCAACTGCTACACAGATAAAGCAAAGCTTTGCTGTATGTTCAGTTCTCAAATAAATTAAAACTTGGAATTGTTTTTGAGTGTGTAGATAATCCAGAGACTGAGACAAATTTTAGATTTTTGAGACAACCTGAATTCTAGGAGATTGCATTAAGGAAAGCTTGTTTGCCTGAGAATCATTGTCAGTTGCTGACCATGCAATAATTCTTAGATGATGCAGCGAGATCTAAGTCTCTCTCTGTAAAGGGCAACAACACTGCATGGAGGGGTCTGCTCTGTTCCTTCTCTGAAGTGCTGCAAAAGGAACTGAAAGAAGTCAAAATCTTGCAATTTTCACAGCATCTTTTATCAGTAAGTACAATAAAAATGGAAAATTGAGGAGTTACTTTTATTAAACACAGTGATCAGCTCTCGTTTCAGCCTGGTTTTCTTTTCGCTGGCAGTGACCAACTGCTTCAAGCTGATGCTTATATGTCCCTTATTGACATTGATATGAGAACAAGACAAACACAGAAGGTGGAAGGGAAATTCTCTCCTACTCATTTGTATGTGAAAACCCACCCAAATGTGATGCTGGTCCAGCTGAACACAGGGATGCTGCTGAAGGCTCTGCCATGCTCATTCGGGGAGCAGCAAAGACAGAAAGGCTCCTAAAGCACAGCTATAGTTACCCAAAACCAGGAGTCTGTAGCTTGGGGGAGCTAAATGAACCAGACAAATAAATTCAGTTCTGTCTCCCTGTTTAGACTCCTTTTCACACTGGTTTGCCTTTTCCAATAATTTCTCTGTCTGTTTTCCCCATTGCCTTTTTCGCACGGAAAAAAAGTTTATTAGGTCAATCAAAACAGCTGCATTGTACCTTCAACTACGTCCTTCCTATAAAAAGGGTAATCCTATTTTGATGTGCTAACAAGAAAATGGTTTTGAATGCATTTAAATTAAAGCAAGTTGTGCAATTAGTAATTTCTAGAGTTGTGTGATCTGATTTTTGTTACATTTCACATCCTTCTTATATATGTATCAGTAACTGTAACTCAGGAATGTGCCCCCAGATATCTCCTTTGTACATGTAATGACCTTTATCACAGGATCAAAAACATGGTAATCCTTGCAATATTCATTTGCAAGAAAAATCTGTGTTTTCCATTTAATATGTCTGATACAGCATCTTACAACATCATCTTACAAATACAAGGTAGGTTTATACTTTGCTATATACTTCATCAACACTGATGTAACAGAGCTAAATAGGTTTCCCTCTACGTGTCTCTCAGTAACTCTTCTCCCAGCCCAGTATGATCTGTGAAATGCTTTCACAACCAAGTATGCTTATACTGGTGGTAGAGAAACTTTATTTGCTTTAATATCATAAGAGTCGTTCCTGAAGACCTCGTGCAACTTGGTCTTTTTGCTTAAAAAAGCCAAACAGTAAACAAAGATTAACCTGAAGTAATTGTTCCAACTCACCTCCACTTCTCTGCGTACAAAACTGTACAGGGCAGAGTCCCTACCAGTGCTGGAGAAGAAACAGTGCCAAGGAATATTTTTCACCTTACGAACGGGTAGATCGAGGTGGTCTCTTCTCACATGAGCGCCCTTTACACTAACGCTTTACCCACTGATCTGTCACGGTGATGACGTAGGTTATCTCGGGACCAGGGGAAGGACCGACTGCTGTCGCTGCAGCCACGTGTGGAGCCAAAGCAGCAGCAGCAGCAGCTTTCCTGCTGGAAAACAAGTCCCTTGGCCAGAAGCCCATAAACTCATGTTCACAGCAGCCCTGGTGCATTACGGCGGTCAGCCCTTGGTGGTAAACAGCATTCGCACACCCTCTGCGGGCTCTTTGGAGAATTTCCAGTTCCAGCACTGCCCAGGCCCCCACATAGGAGAGTGAGAATGCTGAGTCCCTGCTTCCCCACAGCTGTACCATCCAACAAGTCGCTTGGATGCTGTTGATGTCCAGGATTCCCAGACAACACACTTGGAAATGGTCCCCTCTTGCCAACCGTTACTTTGTTGGGACAGAGATTTAGTGAATTGGATGGGGAAATAATGTTGGAATCAACTTCTTGTTTCAGAAACGACCCAGGCCATGGGCACCCACATCTGTGGTCCTTTCTCAGCACTGCCACAGACGGTATTGTATTGCTTTTTGCTTGTAAGGACAGCTGTTTCAACCTTATCAAACAGTGTTTGCAGATTACAGAGGAGCACACCCACCCATGGAGGGGCTGGCAGTGAGGCAGACCCCAAGCAAACCAGCAGCAGGTAGTTTCAGGGCTCATCACCAACAGAAAGTTGCACCACTAACCTACAAATCACTTTGCAAGTAAGCACAATATCTTGGGTAAATGCTGATTTCAGTTATGAGTGGCTGCTTCCAGTGGTGTAAGCTGATACAACTCAGATTTTGGTTTCAGAGATGTTAGTATGATTTTGCACCACTTTTTATAAGCCAAAGTAATTTTGAATGTTACGCTGCATTGGTGCACGATCTTGTCTGGAGAAGACATAGTAGTCTCTGTATTTGAATTTGGGAATGAGTGGAGCTAGTCTACCTGTGTGTGTTCAAGATCCACATCTTGTTTAATTACATTGTCAGCTTTATGCACTCCATAAAATACGTTATAGGGTTTACTCAATAAAATATGAAATCATATTGAATGTAAAACTGGCTTTGTGTCTCAATATGTATTTCATTATCAGGTTTCCTAAGCTTCCTATGCCTTTACTCGAAACTAGGTCTATATATAGCAAGAACCTACATTGACTGAGGAACTTAGTTTTTCCACCATACTTTCAACATGAAGCCAAGAGAAATGGCAAGTTTATAATTGACTTTTCCTTGCCAGGTATGGTGCTTCTCCAAATTCAAAATTCGGAGGAAAATAGGGCAGAATGACTTCATGGAAGCTCCTTCAGTCCGAGGACCAAGCAAGTTACTGTTTCATGAGCTGTTACATTGATCCTTTGTGAGTCCATCTGTACTTGTGTAGCTCTCATTCAGCTCCCAAATGTTAAGTCCAAGCATGTAGCACACTTGACTACAGGAAAATCTCAAGAGACAGTCTCTTCTCTGTTGTATTTTATTTTATTTTATTTTATTTTATTTATTTTATTTTATTTTATTTTATTTTATTTTATTTTATTTTATTTTATTTTATTTTTCCCTACAACTGTGTTGTAGGGATGTTTGCAGGCTGTCACCATTCAAACCCAAAGGATTCAACATGGAGGAGAAAAAATTGCAAAAAAACTAACTCTGTAAAGGGAAACTTCAAGAGCTTTCCCAGTTGTTAGCGAAACCATGCTATCTATGTTGTACCAGAACAAAACTCCACAAAGCTGCATAAATATGTTGTGGATAATGTCAGGTGTTCAGAAGACTTTACTGGAAGATGGGGATGGAGAGGAGTCTCTTGATGTAAACAGCTTGAACCACAGAGACTGCCTGTGTTTGGAGGTAAATGGGTACCTGTTTGAACAAGGAAAGAAAAATATTTTGAAGTCTTAAAATCCAGTTGGGCATTTGTTGTTGTTGGGTTAAATGCTTGTTTGGTTCAAGGTCTTGTTGGGCTCTGGTAGCCAGGTCTAGGAAATGAAGAGAAGCTGGAAATGGAAGACTTTTAACAATACAATGAAACACAATCTGTAGCGTTCACAGGAAGGTTTGTCTTTGTGCCAGGCACAGTCCTTTCATTTCATGTCATACAAGGGAAAGATAGTAGTGGATTTTTCTCAACACCAAATAAAAAGTTTTGTCCCTGGGCAGTCACACAAGGACAGAATGCAACTTTCTGTGAAATGGTGCCAAGATGATACAGTTACTTTGAAGGAATGATTTTCAATTTCTTGGGAAAGGTCTTGTTTTGCAGAATTAGAGTGTTGTAATACGTTGCTTTGATCCGAGGGCTGAGTACCTCTCCTATGAAGACAGGCTGAGAGAGTTGGGGGTGTTCAGCCTGGAGAAGAGAAGGCTCCGGGGTGATCTTATAGCAGCCTTCCAGTAACTAAAGGAGAGGGACTTTTTACAAAGGCGTGTAGTGATAGGACAAGGGGTAATGGCTTTAAACTGAAAGAGGGGTGATTTAGATTAGATATAAGGAAGAATTTTTTGCCCAGAGGAGTTGTGGATGCCCTATCCCTGGAAGTGCTCAAGGCCAGATTGGCTGAAGCTTTGAGCAGCCTGATCTAGTAGAAGGTGTCCCTGCCCATGACGGAGTGATGGAACTAAATGGTCTTGAAGGTCCCTTCCAACCAAATCCTTCTATGATTCTATGATTCTACGGTTGCTGTTCTTCACAAAAGTTTTGATCATGTTTTTCCCCAGACATAAAATGCCCAGGATACAAACGCTTGAATTCCTGCAGCCATACAAGCTTGCTTTATATCACTCCTATTTTAATGACTTTACATTGGCTTCCAGGAAAGTCCTGTATTGATTTTGAAGTTCTCTTTATTAAGTGCCATTAAGAGACTTTCAGAGGACTTGCTACATCACAGCTCTCTGATCTTTTTTCTATTTATTAACCACATCATTATTTAAAATGCTGATTGGGTGGCTATTTAATTTGATCTGAATTTATGGATCCTTACAACATTAAGGGAAGATTTGTTATAAAATGTATCTTCGCACAAATTCAGTAGTGAGAAAATGTACATCTTCCTTTTATCTCACGGAATCACACCTTCCTCCTGCTGGGATATGTCTCACTTCATCTGTGCAGTATCTTTCATTTCAATCATGTACAAAAATGTGAAATCATTTTTTTCTAAAGATTGAAGTGTAAAAACAATCTTTGATGCACTTCTATTCCTGTTGTTTACCTTAACGTATTAGATACCAACCTATAGTATTAGATAGCAACCTTACATAAAACCCTTTCTGGGGAAGGGAGGCAAGCCTGGACATTTCAGAACCTCCTTTATAAAGAAAGGTGAGGCATAAACGCCCTTTGGATTTTGTAAGCTTCTCTGGATTTGATATTGAGATATTGAATTTGTAGTGACATACTGAAGGCAAATAGCACAGCACTTGGATGACCGACAAGCCCTGCCTAAGCTCTCCATGCACAAGTTTTCTTTTCACCTGTTATTCTCTTGCTGCTGCTCAGGTTCCACAAAGGTGCCGACCTCAAAAGGCTGGAGAAGCAGCCAAACAGTTGGGTTTTGCTTTCTTTCTTTGCTCAATCACGAATCACCGCATGTAATATAAATAAGTCATCAACATCTGCAGTCACATGAACATAATTTCCTCCTGGAAGACAAATGAAAGGGCAGTTTTTCATGTTTGAAAATTGTGCAAGCACACCGAACGCCCACGTTATCCCACCGGTTAAGTTGCAAGCTCCAAAGAAGTTTGTAGAGAAGATTCATTGCAAAGAAAACTTGCTCAGGGGAAATTGTGGGAAGCCCATCAGTTTCTAACTTTAAAGTAAACCTTGACAAAAGGCTCAGCATTGATTGCATGAAAAAATCCTCAGCAAAAGGAAAAAGAAATATAAAAAGCCCTGCTACAGCAGTGTTACACACTGCACTTTCCAACTGCAGCTTCACACAAGAATTCTTTTGGCATCGAGGACTCCTGCTCCAAATTTCCCTTGAACCAAAATTCTAATATAAGTGCACCGAGATCAGCCAATTTTCACTTACTTGGGTGATGAAGGATAACGAACTCGTAAGTTATACATTTCTCCCATCCAGCTGGCTCAGGTTTGCTTAAAGCTGCTTTAAACTTCTAAGCCTGCCATCAGCTGCTTTAAACTTCCAAGCCTGCCATCAGCCTGGCCCCAGTCTTGGTCCTATAACAACATCTGAGGCAACTGCAGCGTTTCCTGGATTAAAAAATTCCTTACTTTTTATATGTTTGTACTGAATATAGGCATTTTCCTCTTCAGTCTTTATTTTTTCCAGCTACTAGAATAGTTTAGTGTTTTGGGTATCTTGGCGCTATGTTACCTTACTTGGGCACATTGAGAATCTCATCTTCCCATTTGCACTCCTTGGTATTTTGCCTTATATATCCCATTTCCCTAAAGAAGTTTGTTTTTTTGGGTTTTTTTTTCATCCTAAATATAAGATAAGCATATGTTTTTCAGCCCTTGAACAGCAGCATCTCAGACTTACTGTATGTAATTGCTGGTTCTACTTTTTTAACCACTACTTTTTGATTATGTTAGTGCCTGCAAGAAGAGTAAGTCCTCCCTGTGCTGCTTTCTTTTGGCTGTGTGAATTGTGAGTATGCGTATTACTAGTGAGAGACACTGAAACTGACTTTAAAAAAAAAGTATTTGGAAAAAAAATTTGAGGGCAATGAGTCATTTTAAAGACAGGTTTAGTTTCACCTTAAAGTACAAAGAACAGTTTTATATAGGTAAGTCCTGTTGTAATTTCCTTTAGCAAAGAGAGGCAGCTAATACCATGTATTGAATCTAGAGCCAGAGTCGGCAGGTGAAAAAGCGAGTAACTGCTGTATTTGGGAATTTGAAGACTGAGTTATCAGTAAATTGTCTTCTTAAGTCATTGGCATTACTTCATATTTTAACTTTAATTTATACCCTGAGAAGTCTTTGGTGTCGTTAATTATATCCAGTAAGAAAACGGAGAGGAAAGTAGATGAATTTATAATAAAATCAAACACAGAAGGTAATTCTCTGACATTTCACTAACTTGTAAGTGCTTTATGAGGGATGACTCCCGATTATTTGTGCTAAATGCTGAGTAAGCACCAAGAACAGAAGCTGAATATGGGAGATTTCTGTTTAGGATAATGAAGGCGGGTGGGACCTATTTCTGTTTGCTGAATTTTCTCTGAATTGACTCCAGTAGGGCTTATTTCTTGCAGCTATAAGAAAATTACTTTGTATTAAGAATAAATTAGACACTTTATTAAACTTACTCTGCAGTTTTATTATCCTAACTCTTATTCTTGAAAAAAAACTAAAACACCACTTTAAATTTGGAATATATTTCCTGTATCCAGGCTCATGGTATTATCACACATGATGGTTTTTATACTAATCATTTGTAATTTTTCCCCTCAATGCTATTTTCTAGAAGTCTCTGTGCAGAACTTTGAAGGGAAACATCTACAATTTCACATGCAGAGGGTCCAATTTTTAAACCAACAGAAAATACTCCACAACTGCAAGGTCTCGTCTGTTTTGAGGTCAAAAACCTCACCAAATTCTGATGTCTTTTCCACTCCAAACTGTGAATCAGTCACAGTGAAGACAGACCGCAACGGTATTCAGATTTCAGCCAAGCTGAAGTATTATTCAGCTGCAAGGTTAATTCACCTACGAAACACAAATTAGAAGATGCCCAAACCTCAACTGCTGTCAGGTTATGACCAAAGATAAAAGATACCTCATTAGAACAAACAGTGTCCCACACCTCTGGCCACATCCAGGCTAGGAAAAAGACTTTTTTTTTTTTTTAGTTTTTGACAAATTAAATCTGCACAGAAGGCATACCTTTAGGGTATGCCAAGACCACCCAGTCAGATGGTTACTGAGGCAGAATTAGAACTTGGGAGTTCCTGGTTTATTGTCTGAAGTTAAAACCACTAGACTGAGCTTATTCTAAGGGGAAAAAAAAAGTGGCCAGAAAGTAAACTTTTACAGCATGGCAGTAAATTTAGAGCTTATTAGAATGTTGGAGATTAATGGCAACAGGAGGATTTTTGTAAAAATCAGGATAACTTTGGGAAAACAAGAGTCTACCGTAACTGCTTGCTCTGCTATGGTGCAGAACAACTGACGCCATCTGCCCACATTTGCAAATGTTTTTAAAGAAATTCCTACTGACTTGACCAATGCTTATCTGAAGCTGCAATCTTTGTTTCTTCGTATTTTAAGCCAGTGTAAATCAAAGGAACTCTGGGAGCTCTTCCTACAGTTATTTTAAACTGGGCTGATGGGGTTTTTTCCATAGAGGAATCTAAGTGGTAAGTTAAAAAAACCACAGGTATTAATTTCACTTTGTTAGTTTAAAACAATAAAGTAACAGAGGTCTTTCAAAGCTTTAGCTGGTCAGCAGAATGTTTCTGCAAATAATGGAAAACTCTTATACTTCTGTTTTAAAGGATCATCTACTACTGTGTGAATAAGCACTGTGCAATAAACAACGTTGCTACGTTTGCAGCTTCTCTGAAGTTTGCCATATCCTGATGTCTCATATAAACTTACACCTCAAACTGATGTAGAAGTATTGTAGCAGCAACTCTAAGACTAAGTGCTGCAGAAACACAGAGCAGTAATGTTTTCGCCATCCATCACTTCACAGATGAGGGAGGGAGGGATAAAATTTTCGTTGACACCTAATAGAGCACACAGAGCAAATGTTTACTCAGTCCTTCTGCTTTGAAGATATTGTCAAGCGCTCCGCTGACAGTCATTACTGTTCCTGCTTGTTTAGACACAGCTCTGAAATGCAGAGATATGGAACATGAAAAGTATTCGGCTTCGGTGATTTCACAGTGTGATGACAATGTTATATATTACAAATCCATTTCAAATCCAAGTCTGAAAGACATACAAGTACTGCAGTTTGAACTATAATTCAGGCTGTCTGGGAGAAAAAAAAGAGCCTGTGACCTTGAGCTCTCCCTGAACTTCTATCATTTGGAGTGCAAAAAAAAATTATTCACCTCCATACGGTCATCAAGCATGAAAATTCTCCTCTCATTCGAGTTCTATGGGAGCATGGATGCAAAGGACCTCTGCACCCAGCAGATGAGCAGAAAAAGTCTCCATGTCAATCCTGCCTTAGCTGCATAGAAAGAGAGCTTGGGTCAGCCAAACACTTGGACTCTGGTCAGTGATCTTCAGTTCTCTTTCCTCTAGATGAAGCCTGGAGTGGCCACCCTTTCCACAGGACCATGGGACAACCACCAGCCTGAGGCAAGTGGCTGAGCTGGTTTATGATTTGTTTGTCACATGAAGACATGGTGTAAAGAACAACTGTGTCACATACTTCTTGTAGAACATTCCCCAAAATGCTTCTGGTCCTCACCCCATAAATTCAGGCTTACATAGTTCTGAGAATATAGCACATCTACTCTGTTTTCAAATGTGTAGGAGACGGACAACCCCCTAACTTCAGAGTCCACTGTCGAGCAGCCTCTGCTCACACCAGCACTGTTTGGAGTTTGATCAACAGAAGGATACGCACATTTTCTCTAACTTCTCCTTTGAGAAGTTCTCCTTCTCTCCTTCTCCAATGTGAAACATCTGAAATGAGATTTTGCTCAATTGAAAAAGTCGACACTTCCTTCTGTCATGTCTGCTTCCTTCTACCAACTTGCCAAATTAGTCCTCTTTATAATTACAAGTTTGTTCCTGTTGATAAATGGTTGTTGTTTAATACAAGTGGTACTATACAGAGTTTACTGAATTATTTCATTTATTATCTTCTCATGGAAACATTACTGTTTATAAGAGGAACAAAAACAGGCTTCAACAACTGCACGTGTCAAAAACTAAGTTCAGCTATTTAACAAGCTAAAGTTACATGTATATGAAAAAAATCACTTTCATAGTTCTACAAAGACCTAACAAGACAAAATCTTTAAGTAATTTCTTCTACTGCTCATACTTACCCTTCCACTAAGCTTGCCATATAGCCCAAAAAGGACCCCTGCTTGGAGGGACAGAAATATTAAAGCTAAGGTGAGTTCCCAGTAAAGCTGTATCTTTACTATTGCAAAAAAGGCATAGGAATTCAGAACAACTAGTGTGTATTTCCTTCTTGATGTTTCATGTTAAAGGTTCAGGCTACATTATAAAGGCTTAAAATAACTACTACACAGAACTCAGCATTGGGAATCACTGCTGAAGAGAAGTATGCATTTTCTTGTAGCTATTTATAGCTTTCTCTGCTTCCAGAATAAGCAATTTGGAGGGGTAAAGCAGTCAACATTTTATTTCCATTCAGAAATTATGCAGTGATTTATGCCTGTTAAACTCTCCATGGTTAAATGTCTCATGACTCACTTTCTAGTAATTCCTTTTATTAAACTATTCTTAATGATGAGCTAAAGCTCGATAATAGCCACAGAAAGAACAGCACGGCAGTTTTATTAAAAAATGTGGATATTTTGCTATCTGCTATTGAACAATCATTAAATTCTACATTGTGTATCATATTAAAAACTGTCATAACTTTTTGTCCTAACTAGAAAAATTTAAAGCAAAATATAAAATGATGACTTGAAATGTAAAAGAACTGGAAAAGTTGCTTTTAAGTACAGGCAACGATATGAATTCTCTGCAGCTTTATCACTGACACCGTATCACTAGAAAAAGCAAAAGATATAGACAATTCAGGATAAGTAACATATTGAATAATCTCATTCACAAAGGTGAGGTTAAAATATCCAGAGATTATAACACAAGCCACAAAGAACTTCACTGAAATCACAGTTTTGAAGACTTTCCCAAAGATTCAGTCCACGCACAGAACATCAGACTTGTCAAGATGCATGCAGCACTATTATCTCAATTTTTCTAAGACTAAAGAACATAGTTGTCACTCTGTAAATGCATATTTTTTTTTTTGACCACTTCTGCGTATAAAGTACATGCTTTGATAAAAAGCAGAAATGAAGTCATCTTCAGGAGGAGCTAGCAGGGCTCATTGACAGGGCTTTAAACTAGACTTGAAAGGGGAGGGGGATAACATCAAGCTTGCTCATGGCAATCTGACAGCACCTGAAGAGCAGCAGAAAGGAATTCCAGCCACTCCAGCAAGTAAGTCAGCTTCATCAGGGTCCAACTTAAATATCTTTATGCAAACACATGTAGCATGGGGAATAAGTAAGAGGAGCTAGAGATGTGTGCTGAAGCACCTCTTCTATGAAGACAGGCTGAGAGAGTTGGGGTTGTTCAGCCTGGAGAAGAGAAAGTTTTGGGGAGATGTTCTAGCAGTCTTCTAGTACCTAAAGGGAGCCTACGAGAAAGCTGGAGAGGGACTTTTTACAAGGGCATGTAGCGATAGGACAAGGGGCAACGGCTTTAAAATGACAGAGGGTAGATTTGGATTAGGTATAAGGAAGAAATTCTTCACTTTGAGAGCGATGAGGCACCAGAACAGTTTGCCTCCACAAATAAGTTGTGGATGCCCCATCCCTGAAAGTGTTCAAGTCCGGAATGGATGAAGCTTTGCACAGCCTGGTCTAGTGGAAGGTGGCACAGGGATTGGAACTAGATGATCTTGAAGGTCCCATCAACCCAAACCATTCTATGATTCTGTAAGAAAGCTTTTCTATATTTTGCCCAGACAAGAAGAAGTGCGTTGGTATGTATTAACATGTTTTAAGGTTAATATAAGTGGTGTATCCCTACTTAGTTTCCTTCTAGAAATGACTAACTTGATTAACTGAGAGAAAACAAAAAAATTATCTTCTCATTTCTCTCTCTTGAATTTGCAGTCCAGAACAGTGCATATGCTCAGTCAAAAATGTCACTTTTGCACAAAATTTTACACTTCAGTTTCAAAATTATCTCAGAGGTATAAAAAGAAAGTAGCAACTCATTTATGGGCAGCACAGTTTGGCTGAGGAAGGAACTTCAGTATCCTTAAATTAGCTTTTGGACTGACTGGCTGCATGGCTTCTGGAAAACTGTTTGACCTATTCTCTTTTCCCATGATAAAAGATTTCCTACAATAATACTGCCCCACTGTATGGCCACTGATTTTGTGAAAGAGACTTAGCATGTGTACGACGGTTCAAAGCTGTGAAATGATATATATAGATGGCATATATGATGATATGTATGTGCACGACCATTTTGCATACATAATTGTCCCACATAGTTCCTGGATGCGAAGTACCATTAGTTTCAAGTGGAGGTGCAAATGTCCAAATTCTGTTTTGAAATGGCAGTATCTGGAAGAGGAATATTTGTTTGTCATAACAAATAGTAAATGCAAATAGCAATGCGAATGGAAACAATCAAGTAATGTAAATGCAGACAGTAATTACTAAAAGACACATTTTACAGATGAATTCTCATGCAGCTAGAAGATGTTACCTTCTTATTCCTCTCCTCCAGTTGGACCTCACCTCTGCTATGAACTTACGTTTTACATGCATCATGTATTTTAACACAGCATTGTTAAATCAGGCAAACACCACTACCACAATTTTACAGTGAAACTGAGGTAGGCTCAGGTAGTGTTCCTCAACTCACCCAGCAAAGCAGAGTAAAACACCAGTACCTGGAGCCACAGTCCCTGCCTCAGTGTTACTTTGCTTTAATTTTTGTGGTTCCTCCTCCAGACCTTCCCTCTTTGGATTCCACAAAACCTGATTTTCACTCAGTTATATAGAAAATTGAGACTGGTGATGAAAACTCATTGCACTGATCACAAAGCTCTACCACCAGTAACATTAGCCAATGATAACGGCAAGTGGTGGCCCTGATGAAGCTGTCAACCATGTGCTTCTGCATTGCTCTTCGGAGTAATCTCAACCACATCTTGCAGTTCCTGAGCCCCAAGGCACAAAATACGCAGATTTTTTCAGTTGGTTAGTCATGTCTAATATCCATATCACAACACAGACACTGAGAAAGACAGAGTGAAAGACTGAAAAAAACTCAGAAAACAGAAACTTAGCATAAAATAAAGGAGGTTGGTCTGTCCTGAAGTGAAATTAAACTGCAAGCTAAACACAGAGCTGGTTATAAAGTTGTCATTGAGGTCCCTCCTCCAAGGGCAAAGAGGCTTACAGAGAGGGGCATCTAAAGGCCTTAATCAGGTGCTGGTACAATGTATTTATTAAACAATTGTACCTACAAATCACAGCTCCTTTGTGCAAAAGGGCTGGAGTTCCCAGAAATAATGACCATGAAAGACTACGGAGTGTGTGTGTGTGTGAACAGCACTTCCATGCATTTACCGTAGACAGAAGATTGCAAAATGCGTAAATTAAAACATTTCCATAAGTGTGGTGTAAAGATAAAATGAACCATGCACAAAATGATATTCCTTTCTTTTATACACGATCAGGCTCTCCTATCATTTAGCAGAAAAAGAGAAGAAAAAAAAACGACAGAGGCTTCTCCTCCCGAAAGTCTTGAATTTTCCCATTCAAGATTGAGCTGCGATGCATGCATCATTAATTTCTATGCAAAAAACATTGTTCACTTCAACCAGCAATTAGTGGTAACATTTCTATCCTGTGCAGTGATGAGATTTTTATGCTAATCATTACGCAGCAGTAAATTAATCATTTGGGCACATTTAGACGGTATGTATATTTCATGAGACAGATATAGATATCAAGATCAGTTTGATATTTACTCATGGTAAATGGAAGTGTCTCAAATCGTTATGGGGGAAGCATACTAACTAAATACACAGCCAGAGATGTTCACAGTGTAGCAGCAGATGAAGCACTGCTTCATCTCTTGTTCCAGGAAATAGCTGTCTTTCTTTGTTTTTAATTATTTTAAGGGTGGTGAAAATCTTGTGGGATCGCATAAAACTGCCTCATTCAAAGAGACAGTGAAACTCCAATAAAGTTTTGACACATGAAGGACAAAAGCACCAACTCGGCTTCCTATCCTCCAATTCTTTTATTACTGGCAAAATTACCTATGTTACATTATGCAGTACTGAAAAGACACTTTTCATCGTTTGTGCTACATTCTACTTGGATAAATGAATTATGTATTGGCCTCGTCCCTCTGTAACTACGTCTGAAAGCTTCGAGTTGTAGCAGAAAGGAAAGCTACCCAGGGGCCTCCCTTCTTCTCAGCAGATGCACGAGATTTGTAATACCTTGAGGAAAATGTTTATTTGAAATTTAAATTTTTGACATATATTTGAATAATGCCACTGTTTTTTCAACTTTCAGCTCACAGATCTTCGCAGGCAAAAAGCGATCTAGTCCAAAGCTGAGAGCGTTTCATTTTATCGGAGGGAAACGTACGCTTGGTCCCTTTATCTTAGAGTGTCGTCAAAATACTTATGAAAAGCACAGAGTTACGGCAGCTGACCCTGACAATAACAGTAAGATAAATAATATCCTCAGCTATTGCTTTCTCAGCTAAAGTTGAGAAAGATTCTCAAAGATCAAAGGCAGCATGCAAGAGGAAAGCAAAGTTCTGTTGGCATACCTGGATCACTTCAGAAGTGCTCTCGAACTGAAAATTGACTAATCAATATATATTTAATTGTCAGCAATTGAAACAGCATAATTCCTACAGATGAGCTGTTGCACAGAAAGTATAAAAATCCACTGGGAAAAGAAAGAAATTGATTAGCATCTCTCCATTTATGGAAACTTTTGAAAGAGGTACATCTGAACAGGCAGGTTATCAGGACAGCACTGTGAACAGCTGAACTTTTAGATCTGAGAACTACAACAGATCAGACAAAAAAGATCTGGTGAATTGAAAAAACAATGTCTTATTTTAATGAAACCTGGTTTTACATGTAAAAACACCTTTCGTTTTCAATTTGAAAATGGAAAGGTTTTTAATTTCACTATTTATATAAAAATAAGATGGCAATTTTGATTTTTAAACTTTTTTTTTCTCAAAATCCACTCTGCAGAGCTTCTCTCTAGAATGGTGTATCTGAAATTGATGTGAAGGTTAAATTCTCTTCAGGGACACCATGGTCTTATGGCCCATCTTATGTAGCCTAGGAGCCAACAAGCAGATCTTGGGATGTGCTGTAACGCCACGTGCATATCGCAGTGTTCTTCTCCTCTGCAGAGAGTATTCTTGACTCCAGGGATTCTCCATTTGAATTTGAGATTTCTCCATTGAGGCAAAGGAGAAAAATGAAAATAAACCCCTTTCCAAGTGAGCACAGGTTAAGATTTGTAACAACAAATGTAACTTCATGGAAAACCCTTCTGAATGTCTGACATACAAAGTGGCATACCTTGAGGGAAAAAGACGTGGAGTGTAGTTCAGGAAACAGTCAGTAATACTCTGCGAAGGTCAAAAGGCTGGATTTAGAGACAACTGAGGATCTGATAGTGGTGAGCACCACCAGCTATGCTCTTGTCAAGCAAATCAGAAAAAAAAGCACAGGCATCATGCCTTGAAAGCAGAGGAAAGTTTTGCTAACTTTATTTCAATATTGTCTCTTTAAAAAGAAAGAGCAGAGTATCTCCAAGAAGCTTTTATGTTCCTGAAATAATTTGGAGGGAAAATTGAAATATTTAATAGATTTGATATAAACCCGCTATTATCATGGTAAACAGATATCATGGTTATTAACTCTACAAAAATGAATGGCTCATCACTCAGCTATTGCTCAACTACAGAACTGATTAACAGCACCAGGGACTGCCTCCCATTTGGTTTAATGCTCCGTGTTGCTCGTTACGTTAGTTGTTTGGTGTTGATTATATTGCAGCAGTTATTCACATCAGTAAGTTTGCTTATCGTAAAATTTAAAAGAACAAACAAGGATCATGTCACCAAGAAATGGGTAGAGCTCATAAGCCTTACAATATTCCCCAACACCAGCTACATCTTCTCTACAGATACCCCTGAAAATCGTCTGAGTATTCATAATCTTTGAGCAGGTAAAAAAACCCAAACCAAAAAACAACAAAGTACAAAATAATTGGATTCCCAGATTAATTCCTCCGTCAACATGCATATGTACATGCAACCTCTCGCCTGGCTTCCAGCAGGGGAGGGCATCCCAGCAAGAGAGGGGCAGCTGGGAATGGCTTCAGCAGCCTGAATCAAAATTTGCTCTTACCCTTCATTTGGATATTAGCTGGCAGGTAGTGAAGGTCACAAATCACAGCTGTGATGCTGTTTCTGAAACATCATGGCATTTCAGAGAAAAATTGCCATATGAAATTATCTGCATGTCACTACGGCTAGTCTTCCATCAGAAAGAAAAGGACATGCACAGCTTTCCATGGGGAGGTGCCCAAAGAAGCACAGGAGATCTGGGAGTCCTGTGGTTGGCTTCCTATCCTCTATGTCCTAGTTTATCTGAGTTTTGCACAAAGTAACCTTTAGTAAGATTTAACAGCAGAAGCTGAATGAACTACTAAAAGCCCTACTATTTTAGCATTTTGACCATTAATTAACCATTTTACCATATATTACCATTAAATCAGCCAAGATTAATTTGTCCTATAACCTGAAAACCATATGGAAACTACAGTATTATCTTAAGAGGGTAGAAAGAAATGGTTGTTTTATTAATAGTACGTCATTTTAATGCATAGAGTGAAAGACAGAAAACAAATCCATAAACATTTACACTAACTCAATACATTAATTGTTCTGATGCAACAAATTTATTTCGTATATTTTTCCTGCTGCACAGGATCACTTTGCACACAAATGGTTATTATATTATAATCAGAGTGGTGTTGTACCTTCATCAGAAATTTAAAAAGTTCTTAAAAGAAGAAATTTTAAGTGAAAATCACAAATAGAAGACATCAAAACAGCAAAAAGAAACAGGAATATGTAAAAGAATCTATGCTTTGAGAAAAAAAGGCATAATAATGCACAAAATCAGGGTGAAAAATGGAATTCCCAGCAGCTGTAGACCACATGCATTAGTGGGCTCACGATCTTTACTGAAGAACAGAAATCTTCTTTCTTGCTGTTTTATTACCTTGGCAACATCTCCTCCATGTCAGCAATTACATAGGAGACAACAGCCCAAACAGCAGCACAGAGATTCATCTGGTTTGGATCCTGGACTGTCATCGTGTCCCCTTGAGAATGATGAAACCAGAAGTATTTACTGAGGTCATCATGCAAGCTGGCACCTACAGAGAAAAATGGGCAATACTTCATTATAGCAATACAAATATTTAAAGAGGAATATAAACTTGAATCCATTCCTGGGCTGTTTATGATTAAATCCACATGCATCTGTATAAAGTTCCATATAATGACTGCACAGAGCTGTGACATGCACAGTTTGTAGGTTTGAGGTTAATTGACTTGAGTGAGCACGAGGCAGCAAAAATTCACACCAGGGGAAAAGCCGACCTTCCCCTGGGAGACTCGTTTCCTCAGCAACAATATACATCCATTTCCTCTAAGGCTACCAGAGTCCAAGAAGGAAAATCTCTACAGTAACCCCACAAGCAGTGGTGCCTCCTCCATTCTTCATCCCACTGCTCCCATGATGAGTTATGACAGAGTTATGGATCCTCTCTTTGTGGTTACTTGTGTTGGGGAAAGCTTTGGAATTTGCTTCTGCTTTTGAGCCTCTGTTCATCATAAGGATGTGCTGTTTCAGAGGACTTTTCCAGATAGCCTGAGGTAATCCAGATTTCTCAGGACTACATTACCCTTGCTGTCAGGAGCCCTCATTAGCCGGGGCAGAAGCAAGTTGGGTGAAACCACAGTGCTTCCAGTTGAGGAACATCTGACTCCCTGTGAGGGCACATAGACAGGGACAGGATGGCTCTTTTCCAAGTGACATGGGCTCAGGGAGCACAAATATTGTTGGTATGGCATCACTCAAGACCCCAAGGCAGACCAAAGCCAAGATGAGTGGGAGAAGCTGCCGCCCCGTGGGGTGCAGCAGCAGAGATGCTGGCCGGGTATTTTCACTCCGGCCATTCTCTGCCTGGCCTGGTCCCCACTGACCCTCTCTGACTCACTGTCCCCTCGCAATTTCTTCTCTCCCAGTTCATTACCTCTGCCTCTTCTTCTCTGGTATAATCAGCCTCCATCTGCTGTTTTATTCTCAAGAACGCTTCCATCATAGAATCATAGAATCATAGAATGGTTAGGGCTGGAAGGGACCTTCAAAGGTCATCTAGTCCAACCCCCCTGCAAGGAACAGGGATATCTCCAACTAGATCAGGTTGCTCAGGGCCTCGTCCAACCCGGCCTTGAACGTCTCCAGGGATGGAGCATCCACCACCTCTCTGGGCAACCTGTTCCAGTGTTCTACAACTCTCATGGTAAAAAATTTTTTCCTAATATCCAATCTGAATCTACCTCCCTCTATTTTAAAACCATTACCCCTTGTCCTATCACAACAGGCTCTCCTGAACAGCCTCTCCCCATCTTTCTTGTAGGTCCCCTTGAGGTACTGGAAGACCGCTATAAGGTCACCCCGGAGCCTCCTCTTCTCCAGGCTGAACAGCCCCAACTCTTTCAGCCTGTCCTCATAGGAAAGGTGCTCCAGCCCTCTTATCATCTTCGTGGCCCTCCTCTGGACCCTCTCCAACTGGTCCATGTCCTTCTTATGCTGGGGACTCCAGAACTGGACGCAGTACTCCAGGTGAGGTCTCACGAGGGCAGAGTAGAGGGGGAGAATCACCTCCCTCGACCTGCTGGCCACGCTCCTCTTGATGCAGCGCAGGACGCGGTTGGCCTTCTGGGCCGCAAGAGCACATTGCCGGCTCATATTGAGCTTCTCGTCCACCATTAAGAGAACTCCACCCCGAATTTTGAAAATAAGTAAACGTGGTATTTTCACCCACCACATTGATTCACTGCCTGGGATTCCTTTGCGTTGATTCCCTTGGCCTGCTTGCGGATCAATGTCAGGAGGTGCACAGCTCCTACGGTAGGACCCACTGAGTACAACAGGACCCCTCCTCGCTTGGTCATCAAACCCACTGATGTGAATTCACAAGTAAGAGGGTGGAAATACAGACTGAGGTTACTCTTACCATGCCAAGTAAGACAGAAAAAAACCCGGATTGTTTGATTACAAAGAATAAGTAAATAAATTATTCATATGTTTATTTACACACAGTGGGAATCAGAATCAGATGAAGAGGGCTTTGATAAACTCATGTGTGCTCATAAGACTTACTGCTATGATTTTTCTTGGTTTCCCGGAGATGTCTGAAGCCTTTGAAGGGAATAAAAGCAAAATTTCTCACAGCATAACTGTACATTCCTATAATACATATCTTTTGATCACTCATATAGTCATTCAGGACACAGTCCAGCTCTTAACGGGCATGTATCTACTGCTGTAACGGGAACTGACTGGGACTGCTTGTTTCACTGCTATTTTATAGAGAAGGAAAAGAAAGGTGATGTATTTTATAATTCCATTGAAGATGAAGATCCCTTCAAAAGAGAGATGATACACAGAAAGGCCAAATGCTGTAGCATATGGTTATATGGTATTGCAATTGATTTTATTTTAAGAGGCTCTTCTTGCTCTTAAGAGACTTGTTCGCCACTGACTTGAAACAATGCAATCCCACAAAAGTCACTGGGTAGGTTACAGGTGTGGAATTATGTTCCAATAAATTTGGCATTCGTTTATGTCAAATCATATTCACTTTTAAAATTTGATTCTGAATGATTTTAAATATATATAAACATAAAAGGTTTAAACTATGATAAATTCTTTAACTGATGGACTTCTGCACTACAGACACATTACAAGTTAAGCCACTGAGGCAAACCCATTACAATTTTGAATACTTTTATAAAACTCCAGACAAAAATTGGTTGCCTGGAACTTGTCATAGACATTTCACTAATCACAGTAACTACGGATTTAGAGAGTAGCGTTTCATCTCTGTGAGTAGAACAAGGATAAACACCCTTTGCTTTGTAATGTTTAACGCCCTGAAACACTGAAACAGATTTGTTTCTCTAAATTTATTTTAAAAATCAGAACATGATCTGACTTTGGCATCAAGCAATTACTGCAAAAGAAACATCAGAGTGTGTGAGTAGAGAGAATATGGAAGGGTTCCTAAACTGGCTATGCTGTTTCTTTCATGTCTTGGACTAGCATTGAAGTCAGTGACCCGTAAACATCTTGTGAGACTAAGGAAAAGACCCTAAGAAGGCAGTTTTATCCTACGTAATTAGAAACAAAAGTGAAAATCCATGTTCTTGGCTGGGACCACAAGAACGGTTTACAGCTGAGAGCCCCACGCAAGCCTCTAGACATGAAACACCCTGGGACACAGATACGACTGCAAACAATTTTCATGTCTCCTGCTCCAAACTTGAGGCTCCTCCATGTTGATGTTAGCTGCCTGGAGATATTTATGGCTTCCAGAGGTCGCCAGGCTGAGGCAAGATGCTGAATAGTGCTCTTTCGCCAGCAAATGCGTCCAGAACTGAGATCAACCCCTGTAGATGACAGTGAGGAGGGAAGTTCTGCGGGGCTCTGCAGACTGCAATCATGTTGAGTTACCTAAATGAAGTCCATTGCATCCTATCAGCACCTTTTCTAAAAAAACTAACAGAAGAAGCAACACCATGAGCACAAGTAACCATCCTGCAGAAGGCAGAGGCAGGGAGAGCAGAATTCTGCATAACGCTTCCAACAGCGAGGTTTCAAAGCGTATCAGCCGGATGGCTGTACTGTATCCTCGACAGACACTGAATTATTAACCCTTCTCAAACAAAATCTGCCTGAAAGCCAAACATGCCACTTCGAGAAGCTTGAAAGAAACTGGAAAAATTCACCTGGATACAAGTTTTAAAACTCCAATTGCTAACCATTTTGTTCTTTCGCCCAAAATTTATCTAACTTTTTTTTTTTTTCTGTTGATATAATGTAACATTTCCCTCAGGAACAACAGCCGGTAACAAATGGAGGTTTGTTTTTGCCACCTACATAAGCTAACAGTCAAGTAAAACAGATGACTAGCCATGTCTCATAGACCTATAAATTATTCACCCACCTCCATGCTAGCCACCTAGAAAGGGGATAGAATACAGCCTTGTCAGAGCCTGAAAGGTCTAATTAAGCACTTAAAAATCCTCAGATGGGAGGTGTTACGTAGGTATGTATTGCATATTTAATTCCGATTTCCAGGTGGAACCAATATTGAAACAGAAAAACAAGCAATAGGTTGGGTGCTCCACTGTCACATTTCACGCACTTTGCTGCTTTCCTGTGTTTGCAGAGCAAGAACACACAGAAAGAAAAGGGGATGTTTGCCAAACCACCCTCTTTTTTGTCCTTTTTCAGTCTGTTTGCATTTACAGTGATGCGGATCACATGAGGAACACTGCTGGCCCGTAAGGAAATCAGTAAGAAACTGCTTTGAGCTGGATGTAGTAGGTGGTGTGGCATGAAAACAGGGAATGTTAAAAACTGCTGCCAAAACTGCTGTACTTATTAGTTGAATGCATCTAAAATACTGGAAATGAAAAACTGAAAATAATCAATCATTTACAGCTTCAATAAGATAATATATAGATAATTCATAGCTCCATTAGAAAGTGGCAGAGAACCCTCTTGGGTCCAGTGGTGCAGTTCAGTTACCCAATGGCAGCTATCTAGGGCCACTTGTGATCCCCCAGGTGCCTGGTGGGACCCAGTGACATGGGTCTGATGGAGGGACCCAAGAAGATATATTTCACATTTGGAGCGGCTCCTGGGGCCAAGTGATCCACTATGCAGCAGCACAAGATATGTGTTTTGAAAAATTCAGGCAGGGTTCTCCTTGTCATGGCGAGGCACCACCTTACTTGCCTTTTGTGGGAAACAGTTGCATAAGCAGGGTCAGAGCCATTCGAGCTCAAGAGGTGCCTGCCAACCTCAACCATTCTGTGGGACTCCCTAACCCATGGTGCCATTTCCTTGGCTCATTCAGACTTCTCTTATAACTGACACACCATAAACAAATTCTTCAATTCAAGCTCATTCATGTCTTGAACTCATTTTGTGAGTCTCTTCATAACCAGCTATTTCATACACGGTTTGATGCACTGCGTAAGGCAGGTAAAAGCAGCTGCTTTGGTAATTGATAGTGACAATGTATTTTCAGTAATCAGCTGTGTAAGAGTATCTTGATGAAAATCCACACGCACACATGAAGGAATTCTGAAAAACAGCCCATCCCTTCTAGCTTTTGATCTCAGCATGAAATGCACAATGTGAATATTAACTAGCTGATGACCAGAATATTTACCTGTCTTACAACAGGTCCACATTAAACAACAGTTCTTGACACATTAATAAACTGTCTGCCACATTTTTTTCTTGCCAACTGAAGAAGATGCGATGCTGCTATTGGGCTAAAAGGATGAATGAACCACAAAATGAATGATGAGCACGTCAATGATGACCACTGCTGCTTGTCAATCACCATCAGGCACTACTGCCTTCGTACGCACTGCTGTGATAAGTCATCATTAGAATTAAGCTCTATTGCCAGATATTTAAGCATTAAAATTATTGTCATTTGTGCAAACAATGACTGGAAAATTAGCTATTGATTATCATAATGATTACAAAGGCAGTTTCCATAAAACAGATATCTTCAAGGGGGAAAGCATACAGTAACTCTAGAGTACTTTTTCAGTATAAACATTTTGCAGTACATTTTCTTTCTTTTCTTTTTTATATTCCAAATAGCATTTAGTTGCCAGAGGAAGCCAAACAGGAGTCTTGAAGTCAATACATGTTTCCCAGTTGTCTTTGCTGGGAAGACAAACACAACTATTCCATGTAACTTTCAAATACAATGGGAAACTCCCCGCTGTTTGTATAACCTCTCTTGGGTGTGCTGGGTCTTATTATTACAGCTAGATCTTTGGGATACTGACCTCTGCATGTACATTGCCATATATAGTGAAGTTAATATGCTAATGAATTACAACAATGCGTAACTTTTTTAGGTTTCATTTTACAGTAGTCCCTAGAGGAGCTGACAGAACTGCCACTCCACTATTTTTCAGACAGTATATATACCTCTCCAAGTAAAAAAGACTCCGGCTCAGAAGAACATACACGCTAAACAGACAAGAGGGACTGCAGGATGAGAGAGGCATGCAGAGATGAAATGGCACATTCATTTTCTCACAGCAGCTGAGAAAGGAATAGATGCCAGACATCTGAGCCTAGGCCAGCACCCTGTTGAGCAAGCTGTACTACCTCCTAACAGCAAAGTTGGAAATGCCTTAACAAGGGATATTTTGCTCAATGTTTCCACAAGTTTAGGAAGCTAAAAGAAAGGTTTTGCAAGATAACATGTATGTATCTCTTGCATCTTCCAAGTATCTACGTGTTTGAGCTTCATCTCCCTGCCAAGACAAATCTGCATACTATCAAAGGTACTGCTGGCAGTAAGATGTCAACACAAACACCTGATCTGAAACCTTATTTTTATTTCTGCAGTGGTTTTCCTGGCTACTGAATACAGATTCTGTTTTTTTTTCCATCTATTTGAGATGGCTTTTGTTTCCTGTTTTTTTTCCCGAAGAAACAAGAAAAACTCCTTTACTTCACTATTGAGTTTATTCCCACCTTGGACCTTTTTAATGCCAATGACACTATTCAGCAAATTACAAAAAAGCTTACAATGCCTTGGAAAGAAAGCAAGACCTGATGAAATGTTATGTCCTTTTCCTTTACATTGAGTACTTAGACATACGAAAAAAAAAGAGGCAAAGGGACACATCGCAATCTTCTATGCAGCATAAATCCTGAAGAGAAGAGCATTCTCCTCCTCACACCAGAGTGTGAGCTTTGTGCCTACATCCCCTACAATATGGGGGGGTGGGGGTACTACACGTGTGTCCATACAGTAACAGAATCAATAGCCTCTCACTTCTGGAGCATTGCTGCCCCAGACATTTTGAAAGGTCAAAGCTGCAGGGCAGAGGTGGGGAGATACATGATTTTTCCTTCAAAGGATACAGGTGAAGGAGCTGCCAAAGAAAAAAAAAAAAACAAAAAACAGATAAAAGATATGAACAGGAACTATTATATTTTTTATTTTCATTTTGTGTCTTTCTAAAACCTGGTAAAGTCACAAATCTTAAGTGGTCAGGGAGTAACTCTGCTGCAACGGTAGTTGTGTTTGGGATGGGTTGGCTGGAAGGCTCCCCCTGTGCCGCAGCATCCGTGCTGCTGCGAGGGCCACGGAGTGCTCGGCTGCTTGTGCGAGGTGCTGCACAGACGCTTTGTCAGCCGCCCTCGCTTAAATGCAGTCTGCAGAACTATTACTGTAATGAAAACCCAATTACTGCAGACATGTATTGCATGCATTTTGCTGCACATATTAACCTCTTCTTTCGGGAGACAACCTGTAGTTGATAGCTGGCCTTAATGCCAATTATTTCATTACCCATTTTTCTAGCGAGCAGAGGCAATGGAGAATGCTAATGCTGTTTAGTGAGGCGCTGACAGCATTAGTTCTCCTGTCATTTAGTCTCAAATGATGAAATTACAGGCTAAGTTGCTTGAGTTTCATGGCTACAGACACTGAAATAGTTTCCAGTATCGAGCTTATAAATAACATCAGAAGCCCTGCTGTTTCATCTCCTGAGTCATTCTCTCAAAAGTCTTTAAAATTCATGATTCAAACAACAAGGCAGAGGGAAAGCTTTCAGTCGGTTGTTTCAGTGGCTAATTAAATGAGACTACAGTGTAAGGGAGACAATATGAAGTGTGCATTATGTCTTGTTTCGCTTAATGCATTTGAGAATTAATCCTCTGGATACACTAAACAGACTAAATTACAGTTCAGGATTATCACAGCTACTTTTGCAATGCATTAACCTTTCACTCATTGCAGCAGAGGGCCGGTGACAGCTGGGGATTCAATCTAAACTCACATAAAACCCTGTGAAACGAGGTCTCAGGGAAGGAAGCAGTTCTACCCCATAGAGCACAGGTTGACTAGACTCTAAAATAGTATCCTAAAGAGCCTTTCAACTGAAAAAAAAAAAAAACAACAAACAGATGAAGCTTCAACAGTGGAAGGCACCAGAAGCCATTCCTCTGCTCATCTACTCTCTGTTAAATCAGCAAGGCTTTACCTATGGATGCTTTCTGTTTCTTCTCTTCCTTCCCTAACTGCACAAAACACTGTGTTTTCACCATCCCTGGCTATTGAGTTGACAATTTCAGACAATTATCCACAATGATTCTAAGATCATTCTTCTTTTAAATAACTCACGTGGACCCTGTTGTCGTGTATGCACAGCACATGTACTGCATTACTCTGCATGCAGTGACACAAAAATGTCACTGGCTGTTGTACTGCTTAGGCATTTTCTGCTACGAGATCACTGTCACATTTGCACAATCAGCATCAGTTTTAGTATGACATATTTGTAGCAGTCATCAGCAAACTTTGCCAACTCACTACTCTTGCTATTCATTCCCTTTACAGCTAACACTGAGTTTTGTGAACATCCAAAGTGCCAAAAAAGGTGGCTGCGTAGCCTAATAGAGCCTTTCTCCATTATGAAGACTGACAATTTATGTCTGCCTTCTTTTAATCAGGCATTACTCTGCAAGAGGAAAATGCCTCTTATCTCACAGTAGCTTATTTTTCTAAAGGTCTTTGATCCAGGAGCTTTTGAAGACTCAACTGTACTTTGCTGACCAGATCCAGCTACAAAAACGGTTATAAACTCCTCTGAAAAGGCCCTGCTAGATTGGTGAGGCATAACTTCTTCCTTCAAAAGCTACATGGACTCTTCCATCACTTTTGTATTTTCTGTCTTTGCAGCACCTCTCTTGGCTTTGTGACAGACCTGGTTAAGGGATTCACAGACCCTTACTTAAGGGATTCCCTAATACGGGCATTTCAGTTTCGAAGCATCACATACCTGTATTAGATGTCGGTATATGCATGTATATATTCTGTGTCTTTTAATATAGCTTATTTCATTTGTGTCTTTTTAAAAACAAGGTATATGACTGCATCTATTACGTAGAGATCACTTAACAAAGTTGATGGTTTTAAAATTGGTTGTTGGATTGCTAAATCTTTTACATTTTGCATTCACTTCTAAACACTGCGTGAGGGGGATGAAAGTTGTTGCGGAAGTTTTCTGGCTGCTACATGGGCTACTACAATAGAAAGCACCTGTGCCTCGTCAGGACAGGTGCTGTGAGTCACGTTGGTCAGCCAGAGACCACATGACTCATGGATGGTTAAAGGCGGGGCACTCCCAAGAGGGAGGGGGGCAGTTCCCTCCTGGAGACTGGAGTGGTAGGAGCCCCTGGAGAGCAGTGTCTTGAAGCTCTCTGTTAGAAGCCTTTGATTGCGGTATAGACCTTTGGAGTGAAAGAAGACCTTCCGATATACGAGGGGAATCACAACAACCTTCTGGGTTGTGATTCCTGAAGAACGTGAGACCAGCGGTCTGCGACAGAAAGTCATTACAATTTCTCTAATTTATAATACTTTTTCATGTGTTTGTTTATGCTGCAGTTCAGCAAAGCAGTTAATATCAGAGCACGTGACTTATTTTAATGCTATGAAGCTTTAAATGTCAGACACAAGGGTCAAGTGAAGTTCTTTACAAGACTTGGGCCCATGTAAACCATCTTTCCTAACCAAATGCATTCCTGTATATTTCTACGCTCTCTGTATAATGCCACGATGTAGCTGATGTTATAAACTTGCTCACAAACCCAAAGTATTGAAGTGCTTTCTTCACCGTCCTCTGTTAGCCAAAGAGCTTCCAGCTAACACCCAGTGGTAGACCCCTGCTCCACTCCATGCCAACAGCTTCCAAACTACCCCAGAAACGTGGAGGAAACAGGCATCCCGGACAGTTCAAAGGTCAGATGTGGGGAGTGGGTACCATGAGAACGACCCATGTATCAGGGTTTTGAGCAGCATTACTGCCTGCAGTAACTGCATTCACTTACATTTTCAATCAGTTCAAGATGCTTCCATGTGTTTTACAATCAATGGAGCTATTTCCTAAGCCAAACTCACAATCAGATTTAATACAAGCCTTTAGGTCTGCTTTCCCAGAGAATGCTGGAGATGGAGAAGAAACATGAAGCTTTCTCTTGAAGTTCCTGTTGGGCTCTAACCTTCCCTCCCAGATACCATCACAACTGGATGTTTAATCACAAAGTTCCTGGAGGGACCTCCCGAGCAGGTAGCTGACTCCTAGAAATACCGATAGTTGTAAGACCTGACTAAGCAGAGCTCTATTCTGCCCAGCTGGTGAACAAAGCCTGTTAACGACCATCTTGGTGCTTACCTAGTTATGAAAAAAAAAATGGTTACCCTATTGTAAGAAAAACACAAACTACGAGTCTTTTATATTTTATATCACATAAACAGCAACCGTGCATTTATACAACCACACCAACAGGATGAGTAATGGTTTTTAGTGTTCTTCATTGTCATACCCCGTTGAGACTATCAAACTCTTCAAGGTCATGGTGGATTTTAGATGTAGGACCGTTTGACAAGGCTGGAAGAATACTATGGCTACGACAATAAAATGTACTTCAAAACATCTGTTGTTACTCTGATTAACGCATACTTGAGTTTTAAACCAATACAAGCTATTTCCTAATAAATGTTAGATGTTCCAGATATTGATGATTAAATACCTCTTTCATCTCATCTACAAACCAGTGTGTATTTAGCTAGTTCATTATTAACAGAAAAACAGGTACTTGAAACAAAGTTCAGATGTGATCTTATTGCAAGGGTCAGGGCTGTTCAGATCTGGGATTTTTGAGCCATTTCTGAAACAAAGCTGAAACAATCCTCCCCACTGTTGCACAGGTTGTGAACACAAAGTAGCATAAAGAAAAATATGCAATTCTGACTAATGATTCAATGTTCTTACACAGTATATTTTTGTCAGCAAAGCTGCAAACAAACAACACACTTTAACAACTGAAAAAAAAGAATACAGGTACAGTGAAGACACCTGCTGCAACATTGTTGTCCACAATCTCAGATCCTTTCTCTGTTTTAACTTTTCATGAAATTACACGGGGATCCTTTCAGAAAAGAAACGAGGAAATTAAAGGATTTCTGTCCTTCGAGGGAGGAAAGGACAGAAATTCCTCACACCTGCTCCGACCTCTGAAATTCCTCACACCTCTCAGTGTATCACCAACTGTTTGCGGGCTCTGGCTAATCCGCACAGCAGAACTAATCCTAGAAGAAGACAGAGTAAATAAAGCCATGTCCCTAACTAGCATAATTCTTCCAACCTGTAAATCTGAGTTGCTGTGACAGCTATTTTGCCATGGTGCAAACACAGTGAGTGACTTGTCAAAATGCAAATATATTAAGAGAATATATACACAGAAGCCATACAAGCTTAGAAAGAACACTAAGAGAAGCTGACAATTAAGTTGAAAGATTAACCTGCTTGTTTTCAGCAGTAGAGCCTCAGTACAACCAGTGAGCGCAAATAGCATTGCCTTGGCTTACCGCATTTTCTGTATTATCACGCACAGAACATGTAGTTTTCTTATTAATTTGAGGGGTTTTTTTTTTGTTTTCATTCAAAGTAAATTTATATGGGTGAAGGCCTCATCTAAAACAAGGAAAGCAAAGAGTGGTTGGGTGAAACTTTGCAGAAGCAGAACATGGCACCAGCGTGTCCAGCTGCCTCAAATGCCGAGCTGTGACCATAGCTTTGAAAATGCTCCTCCAGATGCCATCTGATTATCTCCATCGCAATCACATTATTACACAAATCAAGAACCAATACATTTTTTTTTCACCATATGGGAATAAAAATGTCCAAGGCCCCATTTTAAATTCTATGTTTGTGTTCCATGGTGAAGCTTTTACAGAAATTTCACGAGCAGCACCAAATGGCACAACGTTTTACATACGATGCAACAAATGCAGGTATTTTGATAACAGTGACCAGACTCTACACAACACAGAGTAAACAAAACTCTCTTAGGTTAAACACTCCCAAACATACTTCTGATATATTATGGCCACACTAAAACTTAGAGCAGTGTTTACAGCCATAAATATCAAAGCCATTTCGATTTGGATGTGGTCAAAGAAATCAAGTGCAAACACCCTCATGTAAAGCCATTTATGGTGTTACATGCAAACACCACCTATAATTTAATGCAAAGGGGATAAAGAGCCAGTGATGACAACTGTTAGCAGCCTAGAACAAGTGATATGATCTATGCAAGATTATTACTGAATTGTTATAATGATTTTAACAGAGAGAAGCTAGAATTTAATACATTCCTTCAAAAAATCTTAAATCTCTGCGTTGCTGCACTTGCTTTTCATAAGAGGGTCCCCAAACACAAGTTTTCGTAACCAGAATCCAAGTTGACCAGCACTTGGGGAATTAAATCCAGATATGACAATTGGTTCCTTTCAAATACATAAATTGAAGATTTTTTTTACACAGCAAACACATATACATATGCATATGCATATACGTGTACCAACCCATACATAATTTAAAACCTTTAAGGAGCCAAATGTGCACTTGCTAAATAGAGCAGCATGCTATAAACTCAAAGGACTGCAATGATTATTCAAAGTGGAATTAAAGGTGTTACCTAAAAATAACATCTGAATGAAAAATTTTTAACACTCTGGCCAATATTTATTTTATTTTCACATCTTCACTTTATTTTTATATACTCACTTTAAAACTGACAGGCATTTGATAGTAAAAAAAGGAGGCTGATTTTCCTCTCTTTAAGATCCATCATTGCAAAATAGTCTTGCATGATTATTGGTTGAACACTTTCTGTTTCCCACTTTTATAAGGACCAGTACAAAAGAAAAAACAGCAGGTCTCATTAGTCCTAGGTAGCTCAATCTCAGCCTTAGCTACTATCAGGTTCTGCAGAAGAGGTGAAAAAAAAGCACCACCTTTTCAGAAATGCAGCACTGAAATCAGAATGCGTTGAGTGGAGAAGGGAAAACTTTCTGCTGTCACATATTCTTTTGAGGGTCAAAAACCAGGCAAGTGGGATTTTAAATAAGTAACTCATTCCAGGTGAGTACAGTGAAATCATTCTCAGGCTGACAGACTGCCATCATGTTCCACTGCTGCCAGCGCGTCCAAAGCTGTGACTCCAAAGGCGGCTCTGGGTTTGGAAAAACACGGGGTAGCATAGGAGGCAATAATAATTACTCCAATAATTAGATTCTGTCTTGTGCTGTGTATTGAGAGCCCAAGGCTTACCTGGAACTAGATGAGGCACATGGAGTGCCTTTACAGCTATCTATTTTAGTGAACGGAGAAGCCAAACATCCTCTTCTTGAAAGTGGAAGAGCAATCACACTTTTTCCTGTCTCAATGAATTTAAAATGTACTGCAAATCAAAAAGGAAAGAGAACGACCAGAGAAGAACAGCAAAAGGCATGGAATAACGCTATCCATGATGGAGATATGTATTCAATACATTTTGCCGCAGAAAGGATGCTCTACATCTGAAACAGGGAGGCAGATGGTTTTGCCCAGGTAAGCCATAAGGAGGGCTGAGAGAGAGGCCCAAGACATGACTTGCACTGCTCGGGGAGGTGAAGCCAAGATGTGGTTGGTTGGAGAGGACCGACTGAAGACACGGATCCTGCCCATTTCCACAGAGGCAGGAGAGCTGGCTGTTAAATTATTACAAGAGTGTATCCTAGTGCTCTCTTAGCTCAGGCCCCAGGTACGATGTGCAGCCCCTTTCCTCTTGCTCTCTGATTAGAAACTTGAAGTCATTACTTGGACCAAGTGACAATGAAACGATATTGTTACTAGGTTGAGTGTACCGAGTGAAAAGATTTTTACAGACACTAAGATAACGTTCCCCAAAACACCGCACTGTCTTGAAATAGTTTTACCATCAATAGATTTCCTGGCAGCTACTTGTCTGACCAAAAGAGAGGAGCTGCACGGAATGGAAGAAAGAAAGCAAATGACATTTTTAACTGTATGATGACCCCTTCTTTCCCCCAAGCGTCCTGAAATAAAAGACATAAATGCAGAGCACTTGGAGGCTTCAACAGCATTCAGTGCATGTGCTTTTAATTGTGATTGCACATTAACATCTGCCTTAAAATCTAGCCAGCAGGTTTAGGTGGACAAGAGAAGTACCCATAGCAATTAGGAACTAAAGAAAGAGGCAGGCAGACTAATTAACTTTCCTCAATGCTTCCCATTTAGCATATCTTAGGGATTTAAAATTGAAGACGTATATAATTTTGGATGTTTTCAAGATTAAGATGTCTAAAACTTGCCTATTAGTTTTAGCTGCACAATGAAATCTGTTTCTTAGGTAGAAGTTAGAAGGGCCAAAATTGTTCAGGCCAAGAAAACAAGCTGCTGCAGCAGAGCACGTTCAGCCTGTGGTTCCCACACCCCAGTACAGTGAGAGAGCCAGAGCTGCTCTGTCAGAGCCCAACTCCTACATGCTGCTGGCGATTAGGAGCTCCAGAGCAATGGTGGCTGGAGAGCTAATAACAATTTACAAGGCTGGCAGTGACACTTCTGTGCAAGCAGCTTAGGAACCTCCTTAGTCCTTCTGCATGGGAAAAAAAAAACCACCCCAAGAAGTAACTTTGGCTTTGCCAAAACTAGGGATTTTAGCTATCAGCAGTCATTTTCTGCAGCTTTCTGTGTGCAGGCTGTGAACAGAGATGACAAACGGAGAATGTGCTACGGCTTGTTTGAAACTGGTATAAACTGTTCAGGTACAAACCGCAGCCTACGAGAGGAGACCGCTGCCTGTTTCTCCAGGGGCTGCTATCGACGCTCGGGCCTGGGTCAGTCTGTGAGATGTACTGGTTAAAGCCTGAGTGGAAGAAAAGCAACACCTGCCCAGCCTTCAGCACTATCTTGCTGAAGACTTCTTTTGGTGACATCTGTAGCACATACATGGGGCCTTAATTCTGCTCTGAAATACAAATAAAAAGACTCTCAAACCCTTTTTTTTTCATTTCAGACCCATTCAGCTTATTTCAGAGTCTCTGTAATTTGGAAGCGAAGGGCTGCTGCTGCAACGTCGCATCTGCTTGCAGATTTGGTGAGCATTTTTAAAGCACAGAACAGAAATTATACGCAAGGAGTCAATAATGATCGTTGGTAGCGTTAGTATTTCCTGCTTATCTCTGGCCAAAATCTGGAAAACAACTAAAAGATGCCTTTCGTTTGAGGGTAGCTAGCCTGGAAAGCTGAAAGTCTAAGACTCCACATGGCTCTATCCTGGCCACTTCATCTTTCCTCTCCCCTTTCCCTTCCCATCTGCCTTACATTGCCTTTCAGCTCGGGCCAAGTGCTGCAGCAGGAAGCGGCAGGCACCCAGCTGCAGGATGAGGGCCCTGGATTTATATTATACGGAAACAAAGGCTGAAAGGAAAGACTGCATCATAATTTACATCTAACATTTTAAATACACACAGAACATTCCTGCATCTAAAAGGCTGTAAAGAGTACTGTGAGCCTGGCTACCCAGATTATTTAGCACTATTTAGACTACATGCAGACTAGTGCTACTTAGAACATAAAAACAGCTGAACTGGGAAAAAAGCCGAAGGTTCAGACAGCCTGCTGCTCTGTCTCTGGTAGCAGCCAAAGCTGTGAGAAAGAATGGGAGAAACAGAGTATCTTCCTTCAGTATATCTGTCCAGACATCAACAGTTTACAGAGTTTCTGAAGAGGAACTGGCATTCATATCACTGTGTTGCATAGCCTTTGCTGGACCCTTCTGCCATGCAGTAGTCCATTCTTTTAAAATTTAGGTTTGATCCTGGTCTCAAAACCTTCTTGTGGCTCTGATTTCCCCCATTCAATTATCTGTTGTACAGAAAAGTGTGTCCTTTTGTCCAAAGTCTGTTCTCTGGTTAGTGTTGATGCTCTGATCCTCCAGGTATGTTATAAAAGGTGGATTGTTATTCTCTATAATGTAAAAAGGTACTATCTATAAGATAATATTATAGAAGATAATAAGTCACCTTTTCTGTGCTGTTCATATACATCTCTCATGTACTTTCATTTTTCTCCAGAGATGATGATAGTCTTCGTGGTGGCTTCCACCTCAAGACATGACTGGACAGTCTGACAAAACCTGGAACTTGTCCAGTTCATGTCTGCATCAGTTTCCAGAGAGTTGCTTGTACAGTATAAGGATCAGTTTGCTTTGATTAACCTAATAATCTGTAACCCATATTATTTGATTGCAGTAATACATGATGCAAAGAACCGAAGTTTCATGGAATCCTTAAGATGGCCAGATAACAAAAGGCAGAGCTGGGAAAAGCCCGGCTTTTCATTTCGCAGCAAATGGCACAATTCTGCTTTTCTCTTTTCCCAACTCAAATGAAAATAAAAGGCACCCAAACTTTCCTCACAAAGTGAAATAAATCAGTAAAACCAATTATTCCAATCACGCACATTTTCTTGACTTAATACATATACGAAATAAACACCTTAGAAAAATAGTTTCTATACTTGTTCTAAATTTTAACGAAAAGTTAATTCTTAGTGGAACTCACCATTCTGTTATTTCCTATTACAGTTTCATTAAAATAGATCTTGTTTATTCAAATCAATATTTCTCAATATCTTTTTTTTCTTAAAGGCTTACAGAGCTAATCTACCAACAGAAACTACTTCTGCAATGCATTCTAACTATGGAAAAAAACCCAAAATACACCTAGGATCAATGCTTTTCATGCCAGTCACAAAAGCATTGTGATCTCCAGATGTTACCAGAATATAGCATGATCCAGCACCTCAGTCTGTGTCCTCAGTATACATGATGACTCCCTTTGAACTAACTTTCTGATCCCATGAAGCACACATAAAAGCTCAAAGTTATGTTAATAACTGAGGACACCAGAACAGGCAAAGAAAATGATGTATATTATAAGGTTGGTCCAAACTGGATGGACAATGTACTTAGTGAGTGAAAAAAATGGAAGGATGTATAGAGTGGGGCACCACAGGGCTCTGAGACTATTTGATGTTTTCATTATAGACCAAAACAATGCAGTAGAGTCTTCCTATGCTAAGAGATGACACCAGTCAGGGACGTACAGCAGGGACACTGAGAGCAAGATAAGAATTTGTTATCTTCACAAACTGGAGATACTTAAAAAAACCCTAGGATGTTGATGAGTATTGGCAAGTATAAACTACCATACCAAGAAAGAAAAAAAATCAACTTCACATAAAAGCCTGCTGCAAGAGGAAAGAAATAACCTTGTCTCTGGGCTCATAATGGAAAGAAAAGAGAGCTAATGCACTTAAATTGCAGCAGGGAAGACTTAGGTGAGGTCCTAGAAAAACCTCCCTAAGCACTAAGAATAGCACTGGGACAGACTGGCTGGACTAATATGTTTCCGTTATAGTAAATCTTCACAAACAGCATAAACAAATGTGAAAGAAATGACACAGGCACTGGCAAGACTGTGTTGGAAAGGAGGATGTTTAGAGGCTCTCTAGAGATCCTCTTGCCAGCACTGTGGTTCTTTGAAATCTCGTCTGTATGTTCGTGTTTCTCAAATAGCTCCTTAACAGACTACAGATCTTCCATCCCTGGCGCTTGACTTGCCCCATGACTACCGTTAAGTTTGGCCTGCAAGGCAGAGGGGAATCCAGGATCTCCACATGGACCTTGCATGCAGCATTAAACTAGACATCAAACTTCTGGAGTAACCTCGTCGCATTTTATGGACAGCTTAGAAATGCTGCACGATGACCTGCTAAGCCGGGTGGCGCAGCTCCAGGATGAAGTGCTGGAACTCAGGGAGGAGGTGAACAGGTTAAGAATAATTAGGGAAAGCGAGAAGGAAATTGACAGCTGCCATAATCTGGTTGTGGCAGAGCAGCAAGAAGAAGTGGAGAGGGTAAAGGGGATCAGGGAATGTGAGGAATTAGGGGACAAGGAGCAATGGCACAATGTCCCTGCTCAGCGAGGCAAGCGCAATTGCCTGGCAATTCCCTCGCCCCCCCAGGTGACCTTATGTAACAGGTACAGTGCTCTGCGAGGGGAACTGGATGACAGGGAGGGTGATGGCTGTCCCTGCTTGGAGGTGTCTCCAAAGCCGGGTCGGACTGCTGTCGGTATTAAAACCTCATCAAAAGAAGAAAGCATAGAGGAGGGCCCACGCAGAGGGTTGCCTAAGGGGAGTCAGTTTGTTCCACGATTTCTGACTGCCCCTGTTAAAAGAAAAAGGAGGGTAATTGTCATAGGTGATTCCCTTCTGAAGGGAACAGAGGGGCCAATATGTCGACCAGACCCAACCCACAGGGAAGTCTGCTGCCTCCCTGGGGCCCGTGTCAGGGATGTCACTAAGAAACTCCCTGGTCTGGTACGGCCCTCTGATTATTATCCATTACTGGTCATGCAGGTCGGAACTGATGAGCTAACAGAGAGAAGTCCAAAGGACATCAAAAGGGACTTCAGGGCATTGGGGCGACTGGTCGAAGGGTCAGGAGCCCAGGTAGTGTTTTCTTCAGTCCCTTTAGTGGCAGGAAAGAACATAGAAAGGAATAGAAAATCAGATTTGATTAACAGATGGCTCAGAGGCTGGTGCCACCGACAGAAATTTGGTTTCTTTGATCATGGGGAGGCTTTCGCTGAACCAGGTCTGATGGCACCGGATGGGACCTGCCTTTCTCAGAGGGGAACCAGGGTCTTAGCTCAAAAGCTAGCAGGGCTCATTGGCAGGGCTTTAAACTAGATTTGAAGGCGGGGGGGGGAAATATCAAGAATGGTAAAGATATGCTGGAAGTACCTGTAGAACAGAAGAATCATAGAATCATAGAATCATAGAATGGTTAGGGCTGGAAGGGACCTTCAAAGGTCATCTAGTCCAACCCCCCTGCAAGGAACAGGGATATCTCCAACTAGATCAGGTTGCTCAGGGCCTCGTCCAACCTGGCCTTGAACGTCTCCAGGGATGGAGCATCCACCACCTCTCTGGGCAACCTGTTCCAGTGTTCTACAACTCTCATGGTAAAAAATTTTTTCCTAATATCCAATCTGAATCTACCTCCCTCTATTTTAAAACCATTACCCCTTGTCCTATCACAACAGGCCCTCCTGAACAGCCTCTCCCCATCTTTCTTGTAGGCCCCCTTGAGGTACTGGAAGACCGCTATAAGGTCACCCCAGAGCCTCCTCTTCTCCAGGCTGAACAGCCCCAACTCTTTCAGCCTGTCCTCATAGGAAAGGTGCTCCAGCCCTCTTATCATCTTCGTGGCCCTCCTCTGGACCCTCTCCAACTGGTCCATGTCCTTCTTATGTTGGGGGCTCCAGAACTGGACGCAGTACTCCAGGTGAGGTCTCACGAGGGCAGAGTAGAGGGGAAGAATCACCTCTCTCGACCTACTGGCCACGCTCCTCTTGATGCAGCCCAGGACGCGGTTGGCCTTCTGGCCCGCAAGAGCACATTGCCGGCTCATATTGAGCTTCTCGTCCACCAGTACTCCCAAGTCCTTCTCCTCAGGGCTGCTCTCGATCCATTCTCCGCCCAGTCTGTATTTGTGCCTGGGATTGCCACGACCCAGATGTAGGACCTTGCATTTGGCCTGGTTGAACTTCATGAGGTTGACACGGGCCCACCTCTCCAGCCTGTCGAGGTCCTTCTGGATGGCATCCCTCCCTTCCAGCGTGTCGACGGCACCACACAGCTTGGTGTCATCGGCGAACTTGCTGAGGGTGCACTCCATGCCACTGTCCACGTCACCGACAAAGATGTTGAAGAGGGCCGGGCCCAACACGGACCCCTGAGGGATGCCACTCGTGACCGGTCTCCACTTGGACATTGAGCCGTTGACCACTACTCTCTGAGTGCGGCCATTGAGCCAATTCCTTATCCACCGAGTGGTCCATCCATCAAACCCATGCCTCTCTAGTTTAGAGAGAAGAACGAAGAGAATTCCAGCCACTCCAGCCAAGAAGTCAGATTCATACCGCTGTCAGCATGGCACCAGTGCCAGCACCGAGGGTCCAGAAGCTGAGGAAGGATCACAGGTATGTTCAAACGAACTTACACTGCCGTCCAAGAGAACCCCTGTCGCTCCAGCCAGCGAGTTGGCTTTGTCGGTGGCCCAGCTGAAGTGTATGTACACCAACGCACGCAGCATGGGAAATAAACAGGATGAGCTGGAGATGCGTGCACATGAGCAGGACTACGACCTTATTGGCATCACGGAGACGTGGTGGGACGACTCCTATGACTGGAGTGTCAACATGGAGGGGTATAAGCTTTTTAGAAAGGACAGGAAGGGGAGACGAGGAGGGGGTGTCGCTCTCTACGTCAGCAACCGGCTGGAGTGCGTGGAGCTTCGCCTGGGGTTGGAGGAGGAGCTGACAGAGAGCTTATGGGTCAAGATTAGAGGACAGGAACGGATAGGTGATGTTACGGTAGGGGTCTGTTACAGGCCACCTGGCCAGGAGGACAGAGCAGATGAGGCGCTTTATAGCCAGATAGGAGCAGCCTCGCAGTCACAAGCCCTGGTCCTCATGGGGGACTTCAACCACCCTGACATCTGTTGGAGAGACAATACAGCAGGGCACAGGCAGTCCAGGAGGTTCCTGGAATGCGTGGATGACAACTTCCTCCTGCAGGTGATAGAGGAGCCGACAAGGAGGGGTGCCATGCTCGACCTTGTGCTCACCAACAGGGAGGGACTGGTGGGCAATGTGAAACTTAAGGATAGCCTTGGCTGCAGTGACCACGACACGGTGGAGTTCAAGATCCACGGGGCAGCAAGGAAACTATACAGCAAGCTCTGTGCCCTAGACTCCAAGAAGGCGGACTTCGGCCTCTTCAAGGACCTGATGGGCAAAGTGCCGTGGGAGGTGGCCCTGGAGGGACGAGGGGCCCAGGAAAGTTGGTCCACATTCAAGGAGCACCTCCTCCAAGCTCAGCAGAGGTGCATCCCGACGAAGAACAAGTCAGGCAAAAAGACCAGGAAGCCCGCGTGGATGAGCAAGGAGCTCCTGGACCAACTGAAAATGAAGAGGTTAGCCTATAGAGGGTGGAAGCGGAGACAGATAGCCTGGGAGGAATACAGAGAAGCTGTACGAGTGACCAGGGATCAGGTGAGGAAGGCTAAAGCCCTGAAGGAATTGAATTTGGCAAGGGATATAAAAAGCAATAAGAAAAGCTTCTATAGGTATGTAGGGGACAAAAGGAAGTCCAAGGAGAACGTAGGCCCCCTCCGGAAGGATACTGGTGCTCTGGTTACCCGGGACATAGAGAAGGCTGAGTTACTCAATGACTTTTTTGCCTCAGTCTTCACTGATAAAGCCTCTTGTCTTACCGCCCAAGCTGTGGAAAGAACTAGCAGGGACTGTGAGGATGAACCACCGCCCACTGTACTTGAAGACCAGGTTCGAGAACATCTGAGGAACTTGAAGGTGCACAAGTCCATGGGAACTGATGAGATCCATCCGCGGGTCCTGAAGGAACTGGCGGATGAAGTTGCCAAGCCACTGGCCATTGTATTTGAGAAGTTGTGGCGGTCTGGCGAGGTCCCAGATGACTGGAAGAGAGGGAACATAACCCCCATTTTTAAAAAGGGGAACAAGGAGGACCCGGGCAACTACAGGCCGGTCAGCCTCACCTCTGTGCCTGGCAAGGTCATGGAGCAGATTCTCCTGGGAACCATGCTAAGGCACATGGAGAGCAAGGAGGTGGTGGGTGACAGCCAACATGGCTTCACCAAAGGCAGATCGTGCCTGACCAACTTGGTGGCCTTTTATGATGGGGTGACAGCATCAGTGGACAAGGGTCGACCAATGGATATCATCTACCTGGACTTGTGCAAAGCTTTTGACACTGTCCCGCACGACATTCTTCTCTCTAAACTAGAGAGGCATGGGTTTGATGGATGGACCACTCGGTGGATAAGGAATTGGCTCAATGGCCGCACTCAGAGAGTAGTGGTCAACAGCTCGATGTCCAAGTGGAGACCGGTCACGAGTGGCGTCCCTCAGGGGTCCGTGTTGGGCCCGGCCCTCTTCAACATCTTTGTCGGTGACGTGGACAGTGGCATGGAGTGCACCCTCAGCAAGTTTGCCGACGACACCAAGCTGTGTGATGCTGTCGACACGCTGGAAGGGAAGGATGCCATCCAGAAGGACCTCGACAGGCTGGAGAGGTGGGCCCGTGTCAACCTCATGAAGTTCAACCAGGCCAAATGCAAGGTCCTACATCTGGGTCGTGGCAATCCCAGGCACAAATACAGACTGGGTGGTGAATGGATCGAGAGCAGCCCTGAGGAGAAGGACTTGGGAGTACTGGTGGACGAGAAGCTCAATATGAGCCGGCAATGTGCTCTTGCGGGCCAGAAGGCCAACCGCATCCTGGGCTGCATCAAGAGGAGCGTGGCCAGTAGGTCGAGAGAGGTGATTCTCCCCCTCTACTCTGCCCTCGTGAGACCTCACCTGGAGTACTGCGTCCAGTTCTGGAGCCCCCAACATAAGAAGGACATGGACCAGTTGGAGAGGGTCCAGAGGAGGGCCACGAAGATGATAAGAGGGCTGGAGCACCTTTCCTATGAGGACAGGCTGAAAGAGTTGGGGCTGTTCAGCCTGGAGAAGAGGAGGCTCCGGGGTGACCTTATAGCGGTCTTCCAGTACCTCAAGGGGGCCTACAGGAAAGATGGGGAGAGGCTGTTCAGGAGGGCCTGTTGTGATAGGACAAGGGGTAATGGTTTTAAAATAGAAGGAGGTAGATTCAGATTGGATATTAGGAAAAAATTTTTTACCATGAGAGTTGTAGAACACTGGAACAGGTTGCCCAGAGAGGTGGTGGATGCTCCATCCCTGGAGACGTTCAAGGCCAGGTTGGACGAGGCCCTGAGCAACCTGATCTAGTTGGAGATATCCCTGTTCCTTGCAGGGGGGTTGGACTAGATGACCTTTGAAAGTCCCTTCAAGCCCTAACCATTCTATGATTCTATGATTCTATGATTCTATGAAATAAGAACATCATATCAGAAAAACGTCCTGCTCCTAAATATTTCACATGAACTGCAACGCACGTATGTGTGGAAAATACGGCTAAAAGTCCTATCTCTAGAAGTTTCCCATTTTGGGAATACAAGGCATAAAAAAATTTGAAAACCACTTCTGTGACTTCAGCAGTGCTAAGTTTAATTTTTGCTTCTCCACATCTGTCTGCTCAGACATGGGCAACTGGGCATTGTTGTTTCTCAGCCTGCTCCCAGCACCTTCTGTTGTGCTTTGGATGTTGCCGTGGGTTTGGATTTGGGAAGGGGGGAAGCAGGCAGATAATCCAAACAATCCAGACAATCCTTGTTTTGGTAAAACCTCTTTACTTTAAGATTCTTAAATAAATAAATAAACTCTGTCCTCAGATAATATTAGTTTTTCTGTCTTGTATCTCTAATTTACTTTGGTAAGTTGCTTCCAGTAGCTTCCAGCCTGGAGGTGTTTGTACAGTACACATCCCCAAGGGAATTTGGGATAGCTGTAAAAATGCCAATGCTCTAAATCTTCATGTCTCTGCTTGTAGGGATGGAGAATCTACCCTTTGAGAAACCAAGCTGCTCACTTTTTCCCACTCCACAATGCCACATTGATGGTTTTCAACTTTTTCTAATTTTAAAATCCACAAACATTTTCTAACACATGGATGATCCCAACTGACAACAGAGGGATAATGAAGCCCACTGACAACAAACTTGCTCTCTCCTTAGCAGCAGATGAAGTTGTACTTTTTTAGGAGTAATGCACAATCCCTCAGGAGTCTGGAGACCAGAGTCTGAAAATTCCTGCTTTCAGCTTCAGCTTTCTTTAAAAAGCAACAACGACAAAAATTTTGCTGTCCCAGAAGGTCATTGCTTGGGTTTAATATAGTTAATAGAAATGAAATGTTTTTAAATCCAGTTTAGCCAGCTAAGCAACAGGAAAAGTGCCCATTTTCTTTGGTGGATTTCCAAGTGCTACATGGTGATTGAGACAGCGCTGTCACGGGCACTGCAAATAGCTGAGAGCTGCGGACAGACTGGCCCTGATGGATAATAATTCTTAATTAGGTTTTCAGGCTCTTTGGATGGAGAACTTGAATAAACTGCTGCTCATGTTGAGGTGCATGCTTTGTCCTTGCAGACAGATTTGTTTATGTGTCCTTAAAACACATTTGTAGGAAGCTCTTTCCACATACGCTGCTATTTTCTTTACACACATCCAAAATATTTGATCAGATAAAGCTGCTTTTGTGCAAAACAAATGCAAAGTCTGATGATTCCAGCAGAAGGCGGACCAGCTTAACCAGGTATTGAAGACTCCTTCCTCTTTATTGCATCTTACAGACAAAAAGCAGCTCCTCAGCACAGCACCCCCCATATAACTGCTATCATTAGGGAAACTGAGGAAGCATAAAATTGTTTGGTGATGATGACAGCTCATGTTGGAGTCAGAACAGTAACCCTGAACCTTCTGTCTTGCATGCCTATGTGGCCCATGATCCTTCCTTGAGGATTTGCCACTACAAAATACAAACGTATAATCAGTTTCTTTCACACTTAGTGTTTATTCTGGTTGAATTGACTGGAATTATTACATGAAAATACACATAGTCTCATTGGAAAGAGACATCTTGGGGGGGAAAAAAAGGTGCTTTATCAATTCTGCTCTTCAGAAGTTCAGTAGCACTGTGGACCAAATCTGTAGAATCAGTTTTGAAGACAGTTAGAAGGGTTCCCATTCTGAAGTTTATAAATGTTAATGATTTCCTGAAGAGAGTGCCACTGAAATAATTTTGAACTTGCTCCTTTGAGGAAGACATCTCTATAAATGATTTCTGAGCTTTGTATTTGTTCAGCTAGGTCTACTACCAAAAGCATTCTTTAGAAGCCTCGGACATTTACACCTAAAATGTCACCTGCAAAGGCAAGCATGATGAGTTTGCTGCTTAAGGAAGGGATGAGTTTTATGAGTAATATCTAAAGTTCTGTTACAAAAAAGCTTTCTGATCCTGGATCAAAACACACTTGGTTCAAAACTCCAATGTGCCCTGTATAGTCAGTCAAGATGTTTTTACATCCTCCCTTCCATGTAAAACTTCCAGATTGCTTGGGAAAAAACGCTGTGGAAATGCTAAGTATTTGGTATATTAGCTATAATGAGTGAGGAAAGAACGTAAGAAAGTCGTCACTGAGGTTTAGAATTTAAAGTAACTCTCACTCAGGTCTCTGCCTGGCAACACAGTTGGGGAGAAGGAGGAACAGGTACTACTCATGGTATAGGAAGATCAAATTAGGGATTGTTTAAATAAATGGGGCAAATACAAATTAATGATACTGGATGGACTGCAAGAGGGAGCTGGCCAATGCCACAGTGAGGTTGCGTTCTATCAGCTCAGAAAAGTTGTGGCAATCATGGGAAGTTCCCCAATGACAGAAAAAAAGGCAAATGTTATGCCCATTGTAAAATAAAAAGCAGTAGGATCCAGAGAACTATAAGCCAGACAAACTAACCTCAGTCCCCAGGAAAATTATGGACTGGAGGGATGGAATAAAAGTGAGTGGACCACTAGGCTCAATCGGGAGCCATCAACAGTTTGAGGTCTAACTGATGGTTGGTTATGAATGGTGTGATCCTCAAGGGTCAATATGAGGCCAAGACCTTTTGCATCTTGAGCAATGACCCAGACAACATGCATGGACTGCATCTTCACTAAATTTGTGGAAGGAGCAGTTGTGTATGCCAAAAGGCAGAGCTGCTGTTCAGAGAGCTCAAAATCCAGGAAAGGTCTGACAAGAACCTCAGAAAACTCAGCGAAGACAAAAACAAAGTCCTGTACTGGAACAGGACAACTCACTGCAACAGAATGGGCTGGAGTTGCACAAGCAGGGTAGCAGCTCTGCAGCACAGGACCTGCAGGCCTGCTGGACAAGAGTCACTGGAGAGACCTGTGGCAATGAAGGTGACATATGGGGCTACATTGGCGACAGTGTAGCCAACAGGTCAAAGGAAGTGGTTTTTTTTCTAAATATTGCATCTTCTTTTGGGAGTCCAGTACAAGAAAGGCATGAACAAAGTGGACAGAGTGGACTCACACAAACATGATCACCCTGGCTGGATGATCAGCTTGTTCGCATCGTTGTTTATCATTCCAATAGCAATTACATCAGCTGTGTTTTGTTGTGATTTTAAACTTGATTCCAAACCACCAATGGAAACTCTGAACAGTTGAGGATGTACCAGTCCCTGAAGAATCTTATTAGAAACACTCATCATATGACTTCATGTAGGAAACTACTTGGAGAGCTGAAACCAGATCTTAATTCATTTAACCAGTGTCCTTCCCATCAAGAGCAACTTACATGTGATCTTCCTGGAATGCTCTGCTACTGAACGGTTTATTTTTTATTCAGGTTTAATACTGATGCCATTACAGTTTGTTTTCCAGGAACAAAATCCACAAATCCACAGATATTTCTGCTGTTGTTTTTAGCAGCCATTCTGTATCATTACACATTTGCTTAGAAATCTCACATTTCCACATTATGAATGTGTCTAACTTTTCATACAGTCAAATTCTAAAAAGGAGAAGAAAAAAAAAGAAAAGCAGAGAGAATCACATTTAAATTTCACACTTTTCCACTGGTAAATACTTTCCACTTCCAACTTCCTTACAGAACACAAATTAAATCCCCTTTTTTTTCTATTTACTTCATTATTTGCTTGAGTTTCAGTGAAGTTAGGGACAGTTCTAGGAATAAGGCTTAACTAATTTGTGCTTCTAAACTGCATATTTAACATGTTAACACTGAGCTCTGTGTGTTAATGCAGGACACTTGGGTTTTTAGGATCAACAAATGGCAAATGCTTTCATATGAAAAGAATATTCCCACCCACAGAAACAGAATTCAGCTTTACTATGCAACAAACAATAGAGAATTAATATGCTTCTCAGAGGCACAGCCAGAATAAAAACAACCACACCCCAAATCCAGATGAGATTCTCAGATATTTTTCAGCGTTTCTTTTCTGAGACAGAGCATATTCTCCTACTAACAAGGTGACTGGCAGGAGCAAATTTACTGATGGTTTTTGAAACATTTAGGAATTTTGTGTGCTTACAGAAGGAACTTATTTAATATCAGGGTCTTTTACCCCCATCCGTCTCATGTAATTTTTTGAAAAGCAAGCATCTAAAAGTAGGAAAAAAATTCAACCTTACTGATATTCACAGAAGGAACAGTGACAAAATATCTTTAAGAGAAAGAAGCCCATTTGCCAAAAAGTGCAAGAACTGTGAGAATTTATGATTTTATTTGAAACAATTCAAGGTTTCATTATGAGATTAATGAGCTTATTTAGTATTTGTACAATGTTGAATGCACTGGAACAATTTCACTTCTTCTGGGATTATAAAAGCCAATCAGAATGTTAGTGTTTCAAACTAATTTATTGTAATATTCCTATAAGGTTATTTTAAAGCTGCCTTGCCTCAGTTTTTTTGCAAGATAAATGTAAGTGCTATGTATTATCAGCTGCTAAACCGGTGTGCTGTTATTCTTAGCTTTTGACCACCAAGAAAACTTTGTCAAATAAAATGCATCACAGATACTTAAGTAAAGACAATAACTAGAAATAAAATAAGAAATTCAAGCTGTTCAGCAACATAGGATAGAGTTTTGCAAATATTTTTGGTTTCACAGTTCAAATTTCCTCTGGGATTGGCAAATTAACAATAGTTCTATTTTTTTAAATTGTAATTAGGATTACCTAAATGTTGTACAAATCAAAGACAAGAGCTTTTGACATTCAAAAAGCTAGTCTGTTGAGGTGAGGAGAGGATTAAATAGGAAAGGAGGTATTTCATTATGGAAAATGCTTGTAGGATTTACTGGCAGATTCAGATTTTTTAGGGCCCGCAAGACCCATTACCATCTAATCACATCTTCTGAATAACACATGGCAAAGACCCTCCTCCTGTATGTACGGCATCAAGCCCATTCCTCCTGCTTCTGCTTGAATTACCCTTTACTTTCTGAAGGACACTCAAGCCTTATAGCTCACTAACCTTAGTGGAAGAAGATGTTTGCTTTATTCCACTTTGCATTTGTTTAGACTCAGATAGACTGAATTTGATAATGGACTATTTTTTAAAACAAGGGAGAGAGGTGTTGTAATTAGACAAATCACTTCCCAGTCTAATATGCACGCTGTAGTTGAGTCATCACTTAACACAGTTTTGCATAAATTGAGAGACATTCAATGTCTCCATTTTTTAGAGTTTTACACTGTTTCTCACTGTAAGGTGTGATTTCTAGACTTTCAAGTCTTCTTGCAGTTCTTTTGTGATCTTGCTCTCACTAAAATGTCACTAATGTTGAGTGAAGTAAAACCACTTAGTACTACCTGCTAGTAATTGCAGTATTCACCCTTGACTGTGTCAACCTTTCTCTTCTTAGTATTTCTGTCAGTCTCTAATAAATTACTCTTAAAGCATATTACTGAACAGTGGGAGTTCACAGTTAAGTTAGACTTCACCAAGTTCATTCAGAAGTAGTCTTCATTTTTGTCAAAATAAGTGTGAATGAGCAGTTTTCAAGTATTTGCTACGATCATGAATCATTTTGCTCCAAAGATGACACACTATTTTTGACTTGACGTGACCGCCCTGTGCGGTTTTTAAGATGCCTTCCCATAACTAACAGTAAAATTTGCATTCAGGCACTGTGCCTAATCACCCGACTCCATCCCTCTCTCCAACAGTACTGTCCCAGCCAAATATTTGCATGATCTCTGTCTAGTCTACGTGAAACAAACAAACTAGCAATTTTGATGCTTCCTGTTAATTATTAGAAGTAGTTCCATACTCCAAAATGCCAAAACAAGACTCCAGCCCAAGCAGAAGAAAGGTGGGAAGAACTGTATGTAAAGTATGGTCAAGCTTGTCTGGTAGTCAAATTGCACAACTAATAAGAAAACATACCATAATCTACAGATTAGTCCTTTCATTAAATGATTAGTCTCAAAGACTTTATTAACTTTACCAAAAGCAGAAAAGGTCATATGAAAGGCTAATATAACTGAGATATTACGCTAAACTATGAGCCTTTTAAGGTATCCACCTTCATAAAAAGTTGTAGCATATTAAATTTATTTAATTACTCTAGAGTAATTTACAATTTCAAAAGCCTGTTTGTACGGAACAATGATAAATTAGAGCACAGATGAATTATTTTACAGATTAATACGCACAGTTCTAACTGCGATCAAGATTTAAAATGGTTCTAATAGCTGTAGCACTTATAGTATGTTCTTTAAGTGCCAAGCAATTATAATTGTTCTCTTAGCATGCTGGTTTAATTTAATACCTCCCAAGTTGCAGAAAATTTGACTTCTGCAGTGGAACATGCTCATTCACCATATTTCCTTTTGGAATGATAAAATGAGATATTTAAAAGGAAATTAACAACCTGGAAAAGGCAATACAGTGTTGCTAATTATTACACAACAGTGCTGATATATCTCAGACACATTGACATCAATATTCAGGCAACATATAGCTGTAGACCATAAGCCCCTTACCCCTCCATTGCCACGCAAAAATAAACTAGGCCCATAGTGCCTGGTGTTGGTGGTCTGCACGTCCAGAGCAGTGGGAACTCAGCAAGTACAAAAACATAACAACTGTGGAGTAACTAAAATTATCTCAGTACTTGTAACTCTACATGTAAAGCTAGTTTTGTTGAGTTGTGTTTAGGAGTTTTGTCCAATTTTTTGTTCCATGAGCAAGCAGGGGACATTTCACTTGTGTTATTCACTTGGTCAAATAACTGGAGCTCTCCACATGATACGCCATGCTAAACATCTCAGATCACAAATCACACAAATGCTACATATTTAAGTGAGGAAGTTATGTTTAATTTCTATTTTAAAAGAAACTATTTTCTCTTTCCCTCATCTTATACAAAGGTCTTCATCAAGTCAAACGTCCCTTACACGTTCACATAAAGCCAAAGACTTTCCAGCATTGGTCTATGAAGTCCTAAACTATGTGGATCTGATTTTTCCTCTTTTTCCTTAGAGTTTTTATTCTTTTGGCAATAAAAAGAAGGTGAGAAACTGGATCCAAAGAGTCTGTCCAAGTCTGCAGAGAGTATGAAGCAGGTACGCTGAGGGGCAATGCTTCATGCATCATAGAGGAGTATCAATTCCTAACACTGATACAGCCAACAATGAACAGAGTTTACCTACTTCTAATTAGGGAAATGGAGAGTTTACCCAATTCTTCATGCCCAGCTGGCAACCCCAAGTCAGGGAGTTTTCCCATTTTCCCACAACTTTCTCAAACACCAAGCAGAAAAGCAGACTCGGCTCAAGCATGCCAGCAGGCTCGTACTGGAGTTTGGTGCTACAAGGGATGATAGGGATGGGGGTATGGGTCGGCAGCATGCTCCAGAAAAGGGGTGGAACTAAAGATTTGACCTCTTATGCAATAAGAAAGGAAACCATGCATGTCAAAGCCTGGTGTCTTAAGGACCAAAATACATCTTATTTTAGATGAAGGTAATAAAGAAGCACTATGAAAGTATAAAAATGAGAGAAATGATATATGATAGTATTTGTTTGCTACCTCTGAGAAAATGACTAATAGATTGGGTTAGCAATGAATTTTTGATTTCTGAAGAAGCATTAAAGTTAGATGAACTACTGGTTTATTAGTTTCTGGAAGAATAATTCCTTCTCTTGTGCAATGTAACAAAAAAGCAAGACATCATCACCGTGGAGACAGAGAGACACGAACAACCATTAAAGTTCAGAGTGACATTGTAAAAAGGAGTTTCACCTTTAGGTCATTGGTTGAATTTTAAATAGAGGAGTTGCCACATGTTTTTTGGGAGTTGTTTGATGTCCTGGGTCAGCTTGATCTCAAATACAGCTCAGTTCCTAACAGACAAGTGTTCCCATCATAAGCATTGCAGCAACAGACACCTGACGAGCCTGGCAGAAAGAAGCATCCTTGAACCAGCTCTCCTGGAAATACTGTGTCACAACAGCCTACCCTCTGCAAAAATAGGAGAGCATCCATTTTCCTCTCCCCTAAAACCAAAAGCTGAACTGGATACCATAATACAGACACAATCACTTCATTCTGCCTTCTCAGCTTCTGAAGATTTGCAGGGAAGGCTGACTCAGCCCCAATGCTATTATCATAAGAACTGGTCTAAATCATGTTCGAAGCATCCTTGTGATCATCAGATACCTTGCTTTTTCAACAAAAACACCTGAGCACTGGTCTAGCAGGGCTTGATCAATGTTTTTTTAACCCCTTCAGAAACTGAAGAGGCCTGTTGTGAAAAAGCATGCAAAGAAACCAATCAAACCAACCCAACCAATTTGTCTCCCCACCTTTATTTCCAAATTCTGGCCAAACTTGATTGGGACTTAGTGTTGGAAAGGAACAGCTTTATGTGCCACAGTTTAGATGCATCCCTAACTAAAACCAAATACATAATTGAACCCTTAAAAAGAAAGCTGAGGAAGATAACTGCATAATTAATATAGGAGCAGTCTTAGGTCCAACGGTCACCTCGAACTGTAAAACCACAGCATAAAATATGACACCACAAAAACCCCATTCCATTTGATTTATGCTTCATGAAAAAGCAAGACAAATGTTACACAAATATTTTCAGTAGCTGAAAACTGGCTATCCCTAGAAAAACGCAGCTACAGACATTCCTCATTGCTGGGCTGACCTATTGTCAAAATAATCCAATGTAAAGGCCACTGACGGAAATATTTCTAATACTCTGCAGTCACAAGCATTAAACTGCTGTGTTTTAGTGTAGATCACCTTGCTTGTGCTTTAGAGGTATTAGTTAAGCTTCATTCTACGGTTTGCAATGCATTCTGAACTCTCCTGGCTCTCCCATCCGAAAATCTCAGAATAGTCACCACCGTTTTCTTGCAAATACGTTTAAGTAACATTAAAAATCACATTTCGCGCATGCCCAGTAAAAATAAACACGCTGGAGATCGCAGAGAGTAAGGAGCCAGAGTCACCTCGCCTGACTCAGGAGTAGCTAGAACAGCTCTGAAAAACACATGCACTGTTGCCATCTGCGGATCTTTCAGATCAAAAGGAGCAGGAGGAGCAGAATTTCAATTGCATCCAAAAAGACGAATCCCAGAATTTATTTAACACCAAAAAGGAGAAAAAATCTAGAGAAATTATGTCAGAAACCATTCTTATTGTTCAAGAAGTACACCATATTTTTTCTTGCTGTTGCAGAAACAAAGCCAACAAGTGGATTTTCAAGAAAATATTTAAATAAAATTGATGATGTGTCAACACTTGACTGCTTCTTTAAATTGGACAAAATTATAAAAGCTGTTACAGTGTGTTCAATTTGTTGTAATGTTATTATATACCATCAGGGCTCATTCGAGCAGAGAGAATACTGCAGACAAGGCACGAAGATTACAAGATGTCTTAGACTTCACCCTGGTACAGTATGAAACACAATCTAAAGCAGTCAAAATTCTTTTAGTGGAGCTAATTCCTTCCCACGAGGGCTCGATGGGGAAAAAAGAATCACTGTTCCTTTATGCCGCCAGAACACTTTGTTATTTGCTTAACAGGAAGTTAAATGACTCAAAGCTTCAGACAGCAAAAAAATCCCACCATCAATTAATGTGACAAAGTTTTAATGGGAAAGAAAACCAGATTTATCTAAAAACTGAGGTCTCGGTTCTGGTGTATTTATGATTTCCCAAGGTTGAGCTTATAGTTTATGATGGTTTTCGTAGTTTATGCTTTCTGAGTGGTAGGGATGACTATGGGATGGGACTCCCATTTCTGTCTTGGTCCTGCTGAGTGTACTTTACATGTGCAGCTGAGGTGACTAATCAAGAGGACCATGGCAAGCTGTAGCTGTTTATGCTCCAGTTGCACCTCAGCTGATGAAAAGTGTTGTACAAGAGCTCAATACACACTGACATCACAAGAACCACTCACATTATCAACTGAAAACAAGGCAATTGAATGTTAAATTTTTCTCTCTTCTTCCATAATCTGTCGCACTCAGATGGGAAGCACAATGGAAGTCCCTGAGGACCATCTGTAATGCTCCCAACACTTTACCTAGGAAATAATTCTGATACACTTGCATTTTGTAAACACAGGCTGAGCGGTGAACTCTCATATTTCAGCTACAACACAGACATGTTCGTCTGAAATGCTGGAACAAATGTCTTTGCACAGGAGGTTCCAGTCTGCAGAGGACGATGTGTGGCTACAGCCTCTCAGCAGTGTTTATGGCCTCTCAACTCAACTCAGCACATGGTCCTAACACTCACATAAGATGCACCCACAGAGCCTATGAACTCGAGTGCATACCAACGTCACAGCTGTATGACATTGCACTGAACAGCTAGGACCTCACCTGGAAAGCAGCATACCAGCTGAAGATGAATCCCTTGCTGTTTAACAATACTCATTCATACTTCTTGTCCAGCACAGATATTTTGCTTTGAAAATCAGACATCTGTACATTTATCGAGGCAGTCAACTTTATGGTATCTTTGTACACCACAGGCGAGTGAGAAGCAAAGGGTTCTGACCATAAATAATAAGCATATATTCCATGACACACCGCGTCTTCCACAAGACCAGATGAAAATCAAGGCAGTTAATCAACTATTAAGAGATTCTAAGCATACAGTAGCAACTAGTAAAAGTTGCATAAGAAATGTGCCAGTCTACTTCAGTCATAACACACTGGAGAAAAAGAACCTTAAAATTTTAAAACTGATTATCATTTTTTAAATATCAGTGTTATGAAACTTTTTTATTTCTACTATTATTCAAGTGTGGAAACTATCACGGAAATTCACTAAGGCTTCACCCAGGCTGGCCTCTAATTGAGACTCTCGTGCTCTGCAAGCGCCTGTGCTAGTGTGGGGTCTCCTGCACAGGGGGGCTGCCAGCAGTGGATCTCTCTCACAGCTCACAAGCCTCTTTGCCAACAAGTTGCTCCTCACTGGGAGCTGGATACAACATGCCAAACAAACCCCTAAACTACTTCAAACTTTGCAGAATTGTACCCCTTTAGTACACCTTAATGCCCCTTTACCTTCTAAATGTCACATCTCAAAAACATTGTTTCTTCAGCATAAAAAACAGAGAGAAAAAGACCTGTATGTGAAAGTCAAAATAATAATAATAAAAAAATTATTTGTTCTGCATTGGAGAATTCCCCTCTGCCTTAGTTTACTATTTATAAACCACCAGTCTGGGATTAATTATTATAAATCCTTAAAGCCGAAAAGAAGATTTTAGGCATGTTATGTTACGCATAATCTATACCATTATTAAACTGCAGCTCAAATGCACTTTATGCCCTCTTTTACTCCTCGAGAGAATTTCTTACTATTTTCAACATATCAGACCACCCATCCGACGTGCTACTGCACGGGAGGAGCGGTGTTACCTGTAAAGCACACTCACCAGGCACCCCGTCTCTCATCCAGTAATCGATGTCTGTTCCATCTGCGTCGCCGTAAACATCCGTGACATTGATGGGCTGCAGCAGAGTCATGACCTCTGTCACGATGTCCCGAGCTTTAGCATTGCCAGTAAAACCCAGTCCAGATGGCCTGAAGGTGCCCTCATCAGACTCCATGACGATATCAAAGTTGGAGATATTTTCCTAAACATGAAAAGAAAGAAGATATTGCTTTGTGATTGCTATTTTAACTGGCACCATATACGGGAATCTAGATGTTCGTGTGAGCATACCGCAACAAATTTGTTTAAGAACCAGAGAAATGCTTCCTGCGATCATGTGCATATAAGCATAAATGAAGGGACCTAATCTTTCTGTATGAAAATGCTGAAACAGTTCAAGTTCAGTTCTGCGGCATCAATACTTTGTAGGAGTCACAACATGACTGGCCTGCTGTCCCCAAATACCTGCTTTAAGACTTCTGAAGTGTCACCTAGAAAGGCAAGCCATTACCACCACATTTCAGTTTTCACTTGCAGCTCTCACTTTCTTCTCAGACCTGAAACTCAGAAATTCTATGGTGGGGGGAGGGTAGGCAGTCTGGTTGGCTTGAAAATTAGATGCATTCAAAGCTTGCTTAGACTATGAAGGACATCCCATATAAAAAAAAAAAAAAACCACAGCTGCTGCCTCTTCAGAAATACTTTATTTTCAACATACCGTGTAATCAACTCTGACTTCAGTTGGAGGACTGAAATGCCAAGGTTCCTCCTGACCTAAGGAATAATGTCTGTTTTAAGAGAAGTTTGTGTTTCCAAGGTAAGTCCTTACAGGAAACATGAAATTTTAAGATTTTGTGTGTAAGTGGCAAATAACATTCGCTTTTAGTGCGCGCTTGGAAGATTCTTGTTAGCTAAAAGAACAAAAACTAGCATCCAGAGTCATTTATTTGCTTCCCATACACTTAGAACCTTCAGTCACAAAGGTTTAAATTAAATAAAGTACTTAGGGACTTGAGTAAATGAAGGGAATGAAGGTCTCACTTTTTTTGAGAGGCACGTAACTTTTTTTGCAAAATAAAACAGCTTATGGTCGGGTCAGGCAGAAAAAAGGTATACTTCAGACTATCTGGAATGTGAGTAAGAGAACTTACTGCAGGTTTTACTCCTACGCCCAGATATCATTCCAGAATTTTATGGCTGTCACGAGTTATTACAAGAAAATCATTACAAGAGATATGTGATAGCGGTGAGTAAAAGATCCATGTCATTAACAGCTCATATAAGCCCACAATTCAGTAAAGAATTCTTTCGCATTTTTCTGGATATAAAACCAAATACGAACTACAGGTGGCTGTGAATCTGATACTCTCGTAAGTTTTCAGAAGTTCTTTATAGAATTTGCCAAGAACTGGGTTTTACACTCTACTTTCCCAAAACTTTTCTCTTTTGAGTGAAACAAGTTCTAACATAGCAGAGGTATTCATTTCTAGCTTAGAAATATATCCAGCAGTTCAAAAAATTAATACAAAATCTTTGCATATGCTGAAGTATCTGTAAACGTTATAATAGCTTAAAATAACCAATCTACCTATCCACCCATCCAACTACTGGAAACCAAGGTGGAAATAATCAATGTTGTCATTAACTTGGCAATCGCTATTTTTATACAACGAAAAAAATCTTCAGTTTATAAAATATTAAATGTAAAGAATTAGGATACATGTGGTGTGTAGGCCTATCATCAAAGGCAGTATTACAGGTCACAAACCTCAGCACGAAATTGTGATTTACGGACCCTCTGAACACAGTGGGAGAGAAGCAGGCCAAGAAAACCACACTGCGTGGTAAAAGGGACCAATGATGCTCCAAAGTCACAGGTACAACCGAAAGAATGTTTAAACATCTATATCTTCTTCATGTCACAAGCCGAAGGAGCAAAACTTAGGGAAGATAAAACACATTTTGGTGTGCTGGTGAATCGCCAATGAAAGCTAACTTAATCATAGCAGGTCCTGCATAGATATCACAAAAGAAATAATTCAGAAATAGCCTCTTTGGCTGAGTCTTCGAACAAGATTTCTGCTCATTTTTGGAGAAGCCGCAATGAGCAGAAGCAATAAGGCAAGTGGAAGGGACTACTCAGGGCACCGAGGCGAGGAGAAGAGCGAGTGCGGGAACAGCATGGATATTGAGAAGAAATCTCACTTACCACTCCAAAGACCAGAATTCCTATGTTCCAAAACTTCATAAACTGCTAGTATAGCAGCATTACTGCAGTCTTCAGTTGTGTTTTCTCATATAAATGTTTGCATGTGTTTTTAATATGAAACTGAGAAAATAAACCACCCACAATACATTACACCATATTCTCGCTCTGTAAGAAAGCTGTTCAGTTCTTAGAACGTGCTGGAGTGGCACGAAAACAGGACACCCAGGGGAGGGAAACTAGATTCATTGGGGGACAAAAAGAAACATGTCACAACTACTTGAAGTACCATGTGTCCTTGAGAAAGTTTTTTCCATATTTTGTCCACTAGAAGATAGGAATAATTATAAATTGCTCACTGTCGAGTTTGAAAGTTGCAATCCTAAAAAAAAAGAAGGTTAGGTTGGTTTCACTGTACTCACTTTTGTACACGTATATTGGCATTTCTACTTATACAGGAAGAAATATCTGCTGGGAAATATGGTACAGAGAAGATGCTCCGTTGTCTTTTGCCCTGTATGACACAGGGACAACTGCCACTTAGCAAAGCGAGGTGAGACCGCACATTGCTCCCTTGACTAATTCAAGGGAACAGCACAACAAACCACTAAGACTTTATAAAATAACTGCAGGCTCAGCTGTTTCCTTCATTTTTCCTCATAGTGAATGTATCATCTAAATAAGCATTTTAAACTCAGTATGCAATTTTTTCAGAAAGCAATCCCATTTGCTGCATCTTGACACTGTGCCACTTCTCTTGGCACATACCAGAAAATGAACTCTTGTTGGTGTAACCTGCTGCCTAATGCTCTGAACATCAAACCAAACTTTTATCCTTTACCTTTCTCTGACTCGGTCGCAGAAGAGGTCACCTCTCTTTATCTTATCATGTTTAGCTCTTCAGCTGGACTTTACATGAAACATTACAGTAAATACTGCATGGGAAAATTAGCTTTCTATAGCTTGCTGTTTTCATTGAATACGCAAATAGGCACGATCCTTGGCAATACTTCTCCTATTTTTAATTTCTTTATTTTAATTCTTTTTGCTTCTGTTTTCTCTATAAACAATCTATTTTTATCTGTTAAGCAAAACTAAAAATATAAGTGCTTCTCATCTCTAAGGCAAACACTTGAAAACATGAAATTACAGTCAAATTTTTTCAATTAAGAAAACAAACTGTTGTCATATGCATGACTGATACTTCTATTGGTAGGAAACATGTCCCATCTAGCACAAACACTGGCAATCCCAATCAGGTATACCCTACAGGTAGCTACTTATTCAGTCAAAATCTGACATTTGGTTAATTCTTATCAAATATTAAACTAGACTTCAACATCTCATGACTAATCTACTGAGTCACTGATGGCAATTCCACTTACCCAGCTAAAGCAGTGAGATACCTGAAAGGATAAGAGAGGGAATAGCTGTACTAAAAGCCTTCAGTAATTTGGCGCTATTTAAAATAGAGTGTTATTACTCGTCCGATAGCTCATTTAGTGGTTTTATTTTTCATTCCACCGAGAAAAATCACTGCTTTACAGGGAAAACACTAAGTCTGTAATGGCAAAGCACTGTCCTTTACTAATGGTTAATTTGTTCCAGTAATAAGGGACATCAGTTAACTCAACAGTGTGTTTTCTGCTTTCTGTTATTGATTTACTCTTAACTTTAGGAAACACCAACACTTGTGTTCCCGTATTTGACTCAGAGCAGTTGGGATCCAAGTATAGCATGGTGACAACTGTGTTGCAGAACTTAAGGTGAAGTGAGGGTCATCCCACCTGCAGTACTGAAAGTGTGTCCAAATCAACAACCAGCTTTGTTAGACCGGCAAGGACGACTACAGGAAAGACAACAGAAAACACTGGAAACACCTAAGTGCATGTGACAGCTGGAAAAGCAAAAAATAAAATAAATAATAACCTCTAAGCATTTAATGATACATAAACATGGTGCAGTGTAATTCTGAGTTGCTGTTTGGGAACAAGACTATTTAATGAAGCAAAATAGCATAAATGGAAACCAGAGAAAAAACACCAGAACATCTGTTAGGAAGCAGAGACACGCCAGCATCAAGGCATAATAACCACCAGCCACAAGCGTGATCATACCGCTCACGCTCCTTTTGAATGAAGGCAGGGAAAATTAGGAACACCAAGTTACAAATTTTTGTAAATTACTCCATCATTATAAGGGAGAAAGCTGTTGTAAAGCTGAAGATTAGCACAATTTTTGATAGATGACAAGGTATGAATAAGGCTTATACTTTTGTTAAAAGACAAAATATTTTTCTTCCACGTTTTGTGGGAAAGCAGTCTGTAAATAGTCCACAGATTTTATGGCTTGTTCTCTATCAGAGTTACGGAGTTCTGATTTCCAAGAAGCCCATGACAAAAGTCCCAGACACTTCCACAGCCCTGGAGCAGGATTTGCTCATGTACTTATTAGTACTTCATTCAGTAAAAACATACTACTAGCATGTCTTGCCTTGTACAATACCACTACTGCTTCCTCTGCAACCACTTGCCAGCATTCACAGAGATGACCATTCAGTATTCTAAGTTCTCTGGGATGATAGACAAGAAAAAGCAGACAGCTCTGACACCTTAGAGCAAGCTAAGTAATGTATGCATCAGATTACCTGAAGCATTTCTTGGGAGGTTTTTTTCTTTGACAAAGAGGTATATCAGAGAGAAGTGCTCTTCCTGGAAACATTCTGTAACTTTAGCCCTTTTACTGCTCGAATACAAGGGTATCAAAACACTGTCTATGCCTCTGAATGACTGTACCACCACTGTCTTTTTTTGAAAGGTTTTAGGTTTTCATTTGAAAATCGGCAACACCGTCAAAATTAAAAACTGTGGTTTAAATCTTTTAACCAAAGATGATTTTTACTCTTTCAGTAAGTAAATGAGTACTTTCGTAACTTTCAGTAAAAGATAGATGAAAATAAATTGGCAACACCTTAGAAATTATCACATCATTAATATTTCCCGATTTTATGTGGAACTTTCTTAGGTTCTTATCTGGGTAAGAGATTAAATGTTAAAATGAAAAGAAGTAAATGTGGAGAAAGTTCATCATGGTGAGCCAACAAGAGGCAACAATTTTCTTTGTCTTGCACAGCTGCAGGGAGCTTGGGTAGAAGGAGCCCAGCTTTCTTACAACAGAACATCTCAAAACACCACGGACCTGTGGTTGGGTGCATCTGCCTGGAGCATGAAAGCAGAGCAGCTACCCTCAGAAGATGTCTCCACCAGTTCAGGTTTCAGAAGGAAGCTCTGCTACTTGCATGAGGGCAAGGGAGGAAAGATGCAAAGACAAAAGTTCTCCTAACCCTAGACATGTCTGAAATTTGTCCACATGGAACAAAGACTAGGCAGCCAGAAGACACACTGTCATGACTGATTCTGGGTCTTCCCTGCTTCAGGCAGAGTAAGGAATCAACCCTTTTTTGTGTTTTAGCAAAATCTGTCTTTCTCTGCAGCTTTCATTAGGAATGTGACACTTCAGTATTAAGAGCTATGAATTCCTACTGACCAAGAACTGTTGTAAAATATAATTGTATAATTATGCTAGCTTTACTGTGCTTAATACAATCAAGGGTGCCACTGGTTGTGATCTGTGATTCTGGAGAATACAGTGCAATTATTTTATTTTTTGTAATTTTGCAACTGAATGTTTCTCTCTTTATGCATTTCATTCATAGATTCATAGATTTCTAGGTTGGAAAAGACCTTAGAGATCATCGAGTCCAACCATCCCTAATCCCCATTAAACCATATCCTCAAGTAGCTCATCCACCCTATTCTTAAACACATCCAGGGATGGGGACTCAACCACTTCCCTGGGCAGCCTATTCCAGTGGCTGACAACCCTTTCGGAGAAGAAATACTTCCTAACATCCAACCTGAATCTCCCCTGACTAAGCTTATGCCCATTTCCTCTTGTTCTATCTCCCATCACTAATGTAAAGAGCCCTTCCCCTAACTCCCCACCATCTTTTCTCAAGTATTCATTTCTCAATGAAAGGGATCAACAGGACAACAGTGGTCAAAACAACCAGCAGTAATTTTACAGAACTTTTGGTTACAGATAATATTTCCTGAGAACAGTCAGTAGGCAAATGGTCAACATATTTTGCTGGGACAAAAGAATCCACATTAAAGTCCTTGATGCATTTGGTTCAAATCAGACACAAATCCATGTCTCATGTTTCACCAGAGCACTTGGTACCTTGGGAAATAAACAGGATGCTGAAATATATGAGTTTTCTGAAAATTCTAGTTTTGAGGAGACAATATTTTCTGGGGAAGAATCATTTCACCTGAAAGCAACAAGAAATTTTTTGGATGTTTGTTTCTTAGAGAAAGTAACTCTATTCACAGTAGAAACCTCACATGAACATCAACAAAGAGTACTTAAATGAGCAACAAGAAGATACCAGCATTTCAGAAAGTCTTGTTTTCATGCAGGCCCAGTTTGGGCAAAATATCAAATCTTCTTGGTAATAAACACAAAAAGGAAACCATAGTAAACATTGGTGATTGGTATTTTTCATAAAGTTAAATCTTTACTAAGAAGTTAAAACAGTGTAAGGCATTTGCACCAGAAATTTAGGTAAGTACTGTAAACATCATTATGATAGAAATAAAAGCATGCAGAAATATTTTAAGAATGCTTTCTCTAATGTGGTTTGAATTAAATTCATAATACATTAATGCCTCCATAATGCTCACAACAGAGTTACTAAAGTAAATTTGAATGTGGCCTAGGATCTCTTAGCCTTCTAATTACAAAATGTATTTGGTTTCTGTGCTGGTTTTGGAAGGGATAGAGTTAATTTTCTTCACAGTAGCGGTATGGGGCTATGTTTCAGAATTGTGCTGAAATCAGTGTTGATAACACAGGGATGTTTTAGTTATTGCTGAGCAGTGCTTAAACACAGTGTCAAGGCCTCTGTCGTGGTTTTTTTTTTTTTTTGGACTGAGGGTCGAGACAAGAACCGAAAAGGGAGCACCCACCAAACATGGTCTCGGGCAAAACATGACTCAGGCTTTCTTCATAAACTGGAACAATTTATTAACAGTTACTTAACAAAAGACAAAAGGGAACGAAACCGGTTACTTGAGAGGAGAAAAGAGAAAACAAGGCCCGATCTTAAAACAACACCTCCCCACCCCCTATTTTCCTTTCGTTCCTGGCTCTGTCTTCCCCCCAGCGGCGCAGGGAGACAGGGAATGGGGAGTACAGGTCAGTTCATCCATGTTGTTCACTGCCGCTCCTTTCTTAAAGGAGGAGGAGTCTTTACACCATTTTTCCCTTGCTTCGGTGGATCCCCTACTCACAAAGAAAAAGTCCCCAAACTTTTCCAAAGTAAGTCCTGCCCGCAGGATTGCAATCCTCCCCATGGATTGCACCAGTTTGGGCTTTACCAGTCTCGGCCTCTTAGGGAGCTGCTGCCACTCGCGTCGGCGTGGGTCGTCCCACGGTCTCCAGATGCCTCCACGACCTCGTCGTGCATTCCATGCCCCATTATCAACAGTACCTGGTCGCGCATCCCCTGCTCCACGACCTCTCCTGGGCTCAGGCATCTCCTTCCCGACGTGGGTTTCTCCACGGGCCACGAGTGGGTCGCTGCTCCGCCGAGTACACCCTGGCTGCAGGGGGGCCGCCTGCCATCTCACACCGATTTGCAAGGGAAGCCTCAGCTCCAGTACACCTCCTCCTGCTCCATCTTTGCTGACCCGGTCGTTGTGGTTGTCTTCTCTTAGATATTAATCCTCTCTGGGGAAGCTCGGCCCGGTGGGCACCCCGGGAGCGAGGCGCTTACCGAGTCCCCTATGCGGCTCCCCCGGCGCCATCTTGAGCACATGGCGCCGGCCCGGGCCCGAGCGGCCGCTCGGCCGGGAGCCGGGAGCGAGGGCAGCGCCCTCCTGCTCTCTCCTCGCTCCTGAGCAAAAAGCCCTTTCCCGCCCCTTTGTCCCAACTTAAATAGGGCAATTCGCAGAGGCGCCAATTTGGCTCAACCTCCCCCGGGGGGGATGGGACTCAGATCTGGTGGCACAGGGAGCAAATCCCCTCCCCTGCCACCAGAACATCCCCCCACACATCAAACTATCACAGCCTCTTCTGCTCCTCACCCCACCCCACCAGCGAGTAGGCTGGGGGTGCACAAAGAGCTTGGAGGGGACACAGCTGGTACAGCTGACCTCAACTGACCAACGGGATACTCCAGACCATATGACATTATGCTCATCATATAAAGCTGGGGGAAGAAGAAGGAAGGGGAGGACGTTCAGAGTGATGGCATTTGTTTCCCCAAGTAACCGTTATGCACGATGGAGCCCACCATCTCCTCATCTTGGAGATGGCTGAACACCTGCCTGCCCATGGGAAGCTGTGACTGAATTCCTTGGTTTCTTTGCCTGCCTGCGTGGTTTTGCTTTACCTGTTAAACTGTCTTCATCTCAACCCATGAGTTTTCTCACTTTTACTTTTCTGATTCTCTCCCACATCCCACTGAGGAGGAGTGAGCGAGCGGCGGGGTGGGCTTAGTTGTTGGCTGGGGTTAAACCACAACACTTTCCTAGGAGATTGTATATAATACTTCTATTCCAAAATAAATAGTATCAGCCATTTATAGTCCATTAATTCAGCTGGGTAAACAACTGTAACCTTCTCTTCAAGGCATACAGATCTTTCACAGAAACTAGTCCAAAGCAATGAAAAAGAGGCCAGACACTTCATTACATGTACTTATTTCTTCCCTCATGAAGACAGCATAAGAGTAAACATACAAGAAAGTTAAAAACCCTACTGGAAGGCACTCAGGTACCATTGTTAAAGGTTGTAGGAGAGTCTGTACTCAATAGCTGCAACAGGAGGTCCTCTAGAATTACTAGACCATGTTCCTCCTGCTTCTTCCATTCAACCTGGAAAGGAAAGCAGCAGTTGCAGTGTTTCACATTTTTGAAGTTTTTTACTGTATTGTCTGTACATAACAGTCTTACTCAGCAATTGAGTCACACAACACTAAGCACTGGGCAAAGATTTCAGACGTAGTTTTAAAATCCTTTAATTTCATTACTCTTCATCAAGATCAGGAGCCTTTCCTGTAGAGGCAAATCAAGCCTTTTTCCAGTCTGGGATTAAGTCTAATTACTGGCTAACAGTTAAAAGCAGTGAGCACTTCAGCAGGTATCTCCCTTGGGAGCAAAGGTGCTGGTGATTCCCCTGGGAGGCTTCTACCCCATGGTCAAAACTGAGCAGGTGCTCTGCGATGTACTGGTGGGCGGCAGGTAGCCCTGCACTAATGGAGGCACTGAAACTGCTGGACAATACTTGGCTTTCAGCTCTTGGAAATATCTTAGAAAAAAAAAACAAAGGAAAGAACGGATGAAGACCACGAGATGCTCTCCAGAAAAATCTTTGATAAAATGAAAGCACGGTTGCAGGAGTAACTCATGTTTCTGAGCTTATTCTGACGGCAGTTGGGCAAATAGGCTTTTCCTAAGCATCTATTTACTGGACGCAATCAGAAACAGGAGACAGCACTAGACTGAGCTTTTGGTCAACCCAACATGGCAGCTCTTACATTCTCAGAAAGCTCTGAACAGTCATTATATCGTATCGTTAGTTTTAATCATCAGAAATTATAATATTTGGCTGTGCACAAATACTTGAGGGATATAAATAATGCTATTATGCAGGGATATGAGTTAGTTATTGGCACCATAGTAAAACCACTATGCTGCTGCTATCTCAGTTATTTCTGCAGTAACTTATCCACTTTTTAGCAGTGGCAACCTATAATGACGGATGAGGAAGAAAGGCCTGAAATTAAATTGAAAGAAATAATAAATAAGCTACAAAGTAAGAGTATTTGTACTTGTCCAGTACTGTATTGTCTTCATTTCTTCTCCCTTGCCACATTACCACTGACACGAGGAGGTAATTTACAATGTCAAGGAAATCCATGTCTGTCTGTGCTGAATTACTGCATTCATATTTCTACTTGTTTGTAGCAAACTAAAGTCATAATAAGCCCAGCTATGTAGATGAGTCACACAGGCCATCTTTCATTTAACACGACATCTTTAAATACCACTCTTAGTTAACTTGTACTCATTACCATCAGCAAGCAATGTTTGTGCCATACTATCCTAATTGCCAGAAATTCGCGCAAGTAAATCATTAAAAGTTATTTTTCATGCTAAATATAATGTACAGCATTAATCTGCTTTATTTTGTTATTATGAGTAATACGATGTCCTATCGTTGTATCAATTTATAATTATGCCAGATCACATTGCAGGGGGGAAACAAGAACAACAAACAACAGACGGATGTCATTTCTGCTTAAATCCTCCATGTAAATTACAAATTCTTGTTAAGTTAGACTGGGCTTTCTTCGCAGAGCACAACATCCAGATGGAATCACATCAGCAGAGCAAAAATTGAGACACGTTTTTGTCTCCATTTTCTAAAGAGCAAAGTAACCAAATATCTTCCAAACAACACCCAGACTGCTTTATATTTCCCTATTTGATTATTATGCCTGCTTTTTGATAATCTGAATACAAATCCTAGAGACAACAGCAAAATGCAGACATTTTGCCAAAAGATGAGAGATGCATGAGCCAATTTCGTGTGTTGCTGACACCATCACCATAGGACGGAACTTACTTTCCAACATGGAAATCTACAGAGGTGATGATGATACATTTCTCATGAGCTGTGTGCACTAGGCACAAAGCATCCCTCCAGCTTCTCCAAAATGCACTTCTGCACAGGAGAAGCACTTCTTTCCTGTGCTACATATTCCAGAACATTTCATTCTACTTTAATCCTGCTAAACACCAGAGTACTAGTGGTAAATCCAGAGTCCTTAATACATACTAAATGGCAACGTGTCACCTCCCTGAAGCTGAGAGAGTAAGCTCCTAAGTACCTCTTCCAAATAAGAGAGCTGAGCTATCCCTATAATTTGGAGATATAAGGAGGAACTACTTTATATATGGGTAGTTAAATACACTTCTTAGTAATGTTAAACAAGTTAGAGGGAAATAATTGACTGTTCATCAATTAGCCAGAAAACCAAAATCACTGTAATGCTATTTCTGATAACTCTACTGCAGATGCAAAATGATTTAGTTTTGTTCATTACAATGAATTTCATTCAAAGTGAAATTTCCATTTACTTGTTCTGACAGGTTGCTTACCATTAAAAACATACTCTTAGGAATTGCTTGTAAGTCCGCTTTCATAGTATTGTACAGCACGTGACTTCCTAAACACATCTGCATTCATCTTGTCTCTGCCTTAGATATATTAGCCATTGCTGAGAGTAATACTACTAAATTAGGGAAAAGACAACTAGTTTAGCTTAGTTATAAAGGTATAGCATAATTTTTCTGGGGAAAAACAAAACAAAACAAAACAAAACCCAGACATGTTCCAAAGACATATCTCCAAAATAGTTTTGTGCAACTGCCTTTATGTCATGATGTACTTTGATAAGGCAGTTGTTGGCAGGAGAGACAGATGTGACAATACACAATATTTGTATCCTGATAATCAGTCACAGAGTATGTGTGTTCCTTGCATCATCAGAAATCAACCATTTAAAATGTTCCAGATCCCATAAAACTAATAATTGACAAAGAGTATTTTAGATTACACACTATTAACATAGGATAGCAAAGAATTTTCTTTGTATTATTTTATGTTTTACATTGTAAAATATTATGGGAAAATGCAACGAAGCAGAAATATGTAAGGCAAACAAAATTTATTTATATTGCCAACATATGTGGACCATTCGTCATTCGTTCTTGAAAAGTTAGCTATGTTTGAAAGCTATGGCAGATATCATCATGAAGTATCTGTTTCAGAACAGTTTTGTGACAGTGTATCTTAGGTCAAGCAGAATACATATATGTGTGATCCCATCACTTTCTGTTAAATGTAAAATGAAGTTTACATTTATGATTAAACCCAGAAAATATACTTTCAGGCAGAATGAGAATCACTATTTTTGGTTAGATACTAAGCTGAACATTTTGACAAAAATAATATGCAAGTCACAAGACCAGGGAGAAAAGTACTGTCAAGCAAATCATCTGAAAACATCATTTACCTTGTGCAACTGATAGTATTGCTCAGCACCTATTCCTCCTTGCTCTTCTGCCGTCCACAGCACCAAGCGCAGGGTCCTTTTTGGGCGAAGTCCTAAAACATAATTTAAAATATTGGTTTTAGTACTAAATATCCATATATTTGAGCATTTTTTGCACTGGTCTCCACTCTCCAACGGATGAAAAGCCTGGGTTTCCAGTCAGTCATGTCTACGTTCACCAAACTCAACCTATTTCACGTGTGAGTTTTGCTGTTCAGAATACTTTTCGCTTGTTTGAGGGGAAGGACGGGGGTGCCAGGAGACAGCTCACGCAAGGAAGGAGTGGGCTGTTGTGGTGCTGCTACCAGTTGCAGTAGCACAAGAGAAGCACGTTTCGGGGATATACTACAGGTGTTTGAAAACCATAACATAAAATAACTACCTTGATAGATTTCTGAGACATACGCTGCTGTCACTGTGGTGGTCTGCAGTAAGAAATGTGCATCTGCTTTCAGCAGATCCAAAACAAATATTCATGAGAATTACCATTGGTTTGTCATGGTTAATTTATTACAAATGATTGAAAATGAGCTGCTGGATTTTTATGAGAAATGCTTACTCACTTCAAGAACTGAGGGGCTCTGCAATATTATTTTGCTTTTCATCAGAGAAATGAAAAGCAACAATCTGTACTTTGGAATCTGAAATATAATCGGCTGCTGAATGTATGCACAGCTTTTTAAAATGAGGCAAAACCGAGGCCATTTTCTATTTTGCCATGGTAGCTCAGTAAGAAAGAAAAGTTCTCAGATAAATTTTGAATTTGTCCCTGCCATGGCAGAACTGAACAGACAGAAGTTGTTGCCCTTTATTTGTTTGATTGATTCTATTCGTAAACGAATACATTTGAGACATCAAACCTGAGAGCATGGAAGAGCAAACAGATCAAGAATAAATAATGTTCTCTGTGCAGTGTAATGCTAATTATGTTCAAGCAAAAATAAAGCCCCCCAAACTATTAAAAAATAAATAAAGAAAATAAAAATCAGTGAGGAGACAATCACAAGTGATAAAGCATAAATTACCATGCACATTTCTGTGCGGAGGAGAAATAATATCAGTATCACACTCAAAACTGATTTCATTTCCTGGCTGAAGTGAATGAAGTTTACAAATAGACCTGATCTTCTTTTCCTTTTTCTTTTTCTTTTTTTTTTTCTCTCAACACAATGGAAATCAACCTGAGATTTCTTTCTCGAAACTGAATGCTAGCAATCCTCAAAACTGAAGGCAGAGTGTACAAGGAACACTTGGAATCTGAAGAAAACACCTTGGATTTTCCAGTATTTCATAATGAAGAAAGTGCAAAGAAATAGTTTAAAGGTAAGTTTTCTAAATGTTGATTTGCTGGCTGTAAACAGAAAGGTTGTCAAACCTCATTATTTTAAAGACAACCCCCCTGCACACATTCCAGTGGATTCCCCACTGTTCTACATCATGACAGCACAGGATTAGCCTCCATTGCTTTTCAAATGAACCAAATGGCCAATGAGTAAAATTAAGATAATAAAATAGCGATCAAGTTGAAGTCAGAAAGATTTTAGACCCAAAATAACCACAAATGTGCCTGTAGCTTGGTTAGAAGAGGTGGTTCTAAAGAAGAAAAGGTTCTGGGCATAAAGCATAGATTGGTCCATCCTGGTAGCATGCTTCTAATGGCACTGCAGTTTACGTGGAAAATAGAGGAGTGTTTGCCATATCACAAAATAGAAAGGACTGAAGCCCAGTCCCCAGCCCACCATGCCAAGGCTGTGAAAGCGGCTTTGGCAGGAGATGCTTAAGATAGGGGAGCAGTATCTCCTGCCTCCTCCCAGGAAAAATCCAAGGTGCTTTGGTCTGCCACTGCTGTCCAAAGGGGGACTTCAGATAGCGACCAGGCATGTCCCATTCAGCTTCAAGGGGCTGTAACCTCAGCTGATGTCTCCTGCTCTTTAGGAGCTTGAGAAGGTCTCAGCTTACTTGTGGGGAAGAAGTTTGAGATTCTTGCAGCCCATCATTGTATCAGCTTGTTAAAGCTGGGGAAAGAAAAAAGCCCTGCTGAGCTTCGGACTTTCCAGTCCCAGAGGTGTGTATCGGCTCTTCTGATCTCATAGATTTCTGTCAGCAGGTTCACTTGTGTATTCTACTGAAATTAAATGGGCAGGTTAAAAAAAAAATAGAGAGAGAGAAAAGCTATGGAGGCAGTTATTTTAAATACAAAACAAAGTCTACAGAGGAAAATTTAATTTCCTCATTATCTTAATCTGGAAGTGATAAGTATTTATCTACCTGTTATTAAAAAACCAGCTACTCTGACCAAAGAACATAAAAAAAATTCCAATATTCACAAATAAAATTGCTAAGAATATTCTCAATGCATGTTTTTATTAAAAAATATGAAGTACTGCACTTAAGTTATGAAGTTTTTATAATGAAGTTTAACTATTTTGACTTTCTTCTTAAGAGCTACTGGTTCCTAAGCAAGGTATCATCTCCGCAAAATCAGAAGTCTTGCAGATCACAGCCCAAATATGTATTGAAAAGGCATGATAAAACAGCACTCGGACTAGAAAATTATGTTCTGTGATGGGTGTACTGTTCAGAGGGGCAGGTAGCAGGAAGGAAAGCTGTTTCACAAATAAAACCGCCTCTTTCCTTTTTAGCTACATGAATGACATATTTCCTAGTTTAAAAAAAAAAAAAGAGAATAGCAGAAGAAAAAAAAAAATAATTAAAGTTACCCTGACCATTTATATAGCTCATTTAGGCAAAGTGCAGCAGGTTATAACAGCATTCACTGATGGATCAGTGCAGGGATCCTACCATGTCCTCCGGGGTCACTCGGACCAGAGACTGTGTGACTCAAAGTTGCAGAGCTCAGCACCTGCTCAAAACCATGAACATCCCGGTCTCCATCCTACTGCTGCATCTCAATAAAGAGAATAGAAGGGGTTTACAGGAGGATAACATTGAAAAGGTGATAGCTGGCACTCAAATAAGTTTTTCTTTCTAAGTTCACGTAACCAAAACCAAAACCAAAACAACTACAGATCCTCCTCCAGCTACAGATTGATTTGCAAATCTCCAATGTTTTAGAAAAATGAAGTCGTGTGGGTTTTTTTCCCCTCTACCTTACCCTTAAGTGGGAAACATACAATGAAGTTATTTGGCTAAAAGCTTTTATTTCATAACTTATGAAATAGATAATTGTCAACAAATAACATGGAGATGTTACACACACGCATGCACATAGACACATATATACACATTTTACATTCATTTTAAATCTAAAATGGGTATTTTCTAGATGTGACAGTGTTTACTAAATCCACACATACTCTGACAAATGTTGATGATCTCCCTGTGATAAGATACTCACCAGGATGCTATACAAGACCTGAGTTTTATGTCCCACATATCTTGCTCATGCTTGATAGAATTGAGACATTCCCACACAGTGAACTGAAATGTATGGTTTGGTACAAGAACAGACAAATTATGCTCATCTGTCACATGTAATGTAAAAAAATAAATCTGATTCATCCTCAAGATAGCTTATATGCCAGGAGGGAGAAGTTGAAGTGTCTTTTTAAAAATCAAAATAGAGATCAGTAGCGTAAGTACTAAATTTCCTTCAGTAAATATTTTCCCACTTTATAAACATAAATCCTTACTGAAGGGGAGGATTAAGTACAAAGATACAGTATCTTCTAGGAAGACAGTGTACGATGGCTAATCGGACTTCTTAAAGAGAAGTCTTCATGTTATTTTAAGACTGATCAGCTCTTGAAAATATAAAAAGCATTCCACCTTTGTGAAAAAGGATGTTTTCCCCTGCAAGCCAAGGCATTGGGATCACCCACAAGTAAATCAAATAACTGCTCAGCTTACACGAGGTATATAAGCAAACTGCAAATGGATGTGAGTAGATTAACAGGTAAAGTATTTTAACGTGCATTTATAGTGTATTCAGTGGTAAAATCCTATCTTCTTGGTTTTAATTTCTAAAGTCTATTTCTTCAGTATGAAAGCTGCATTTATTTCCCACCCCTTCTGATTTTTAAGAACACTAATAAGAAGTCGCATTAGCTGAAGAGAGAAGCTCCTCAGCAGTACAAAGATGGGCCTGAAGCTCATATGTATCAAAAAAAAACCAAAGCAGGAATATGACTGAAGCTCCCCACCACGTGCTCTGACACTGTGAAAACCATGAGGTTTCTCAGAGCTTTGCCAGCTTCACCCTCCCAAGACCCTGCACAAATGGCCCAACAGAGCCTTGAACTGAGCATCAAAGTAGAACAAATTGCCCTACCAGATCGCTTACTCCCTAATACTGCCTAAGCCACTGGTGTATTTGCTTCAGGAGCTACAACGGAGAGGTATATACAGATATAGCATCCTCAAGTCTTGTCCACTGCTGTATTTAACTTCGTGAGCTACATATACTTCTGCATTATTATCCTGTGGTCTGGCATTTCTTTAAAAGGGTATTTATACAAAAACTAGTAAGATACATGATGACACTGCTGACAATTAAATTCCTAATGCATTCCCTACCTTTTTCAGGTTTGCAGATGATTAGACATAGGGGATTTACTGGGTGACATTAGTTGAGATATTTCTATCACACAAGCACTTCTCATAAAATGCCTGAAATTTCTAAAACCTCTGCCACAATAAAAAAAAAAAACAAAAACCAAAAAAAAACCCAGTACTCCACATTTTGCTAAAGAAGACACGAACTCATCATCAATACAGCTGTATAATCTGCTTCCATTTCAAGTAAGCAAGAATGAAACAGTAGATTTCATAGAATCATATTTAATAAGATCTCTGTTAAGCCCCTCATGTAATATCAATGATGTGGAACACTTCCCTGCCTTCAGCTATGTTACAACAGTGAAATTCCACTTGTGTAATGTGCTTTGTACCAGCTGAAATTACTCAAGCAAGACAACAACCTTCCTAAGCTCAGACTCTTTGCTTTCAACAGCAGCAGATTATTCTCCATGTCCCATCCACTGCTTTTTGGAGCTGAACATTTTAGCTGGACACCATTTATTTTCTCCCAGGCACATTGCAAAACACGAACGCTCTCACTTGATACTCGGTGCCATAAATTTTTATTAGAAATTATTTCACAAACAATTTGAAGAGGGGCCCGATACATATCTAAAACACCAGTTACCCATGGCTCCTCCATGTGACGGCATTCTGGTTTTAAAAGGTTCCTTTGATGACAAGCTGCAGGCTTAGTTTGAAGTTGGAACACAGAGAGCATCGATAAATTTTAACATAGGACTACCATCCTTTTTAATGAGGCACTTACACTTTTCTTTATTACTAGCTTGTCTTCATCCTTTTTAATTTATTGCAGTATCAGCTGGGTTTGTCAGAAAACAGTGTCTAAAGAAACTGTGTCTCAGCCTTTGAGTTTCCCCCATGCTATACCTCCTGCTTTCCCCATCCTCTCTCCTGCTATGTCTTCTTTGTTGCACAGTTTTCACAGAAATTTCCCAAGTCTCTTATGGCTTTACTAGTAGCCTTCTGAAAAAAAAAAAAAAAAAAAAAAGAGCAATTTCTGGTGCATATTTTAGGGTCAAATTAGCTGTATAATCATAAGAATAGTCATTCTTAATTGCTCTGTATTGCATACAACATACTAGCAGTTCCTTTAAGTATCATTAAAACCCGTCCAAATTAGCAATGCTCTGTTAATTTTTTTTCATCTGGCCAAAAAATTAAGAGGGCTTTTTTAATTTTCTTTTAGATTCAATCTGCTAAAGTGGAAACTGTTTCACTTATTAGCAGATTGGGAAACGAGATTTTCTGAAATTTCCAGAATCTCAGCAAATGCTTTATTTCCTGGTTTAATTAAACTGCTGGGCTTCACAGCAAATTACATGGTTTACCTCTCATTGCATTCTCATTACACTGTCTATTTTTTATATCAGTGATATTTTTAGTTATAATATTCTCTATTCTGGTCTGAACCTCAAGTGAACTATCAAATAAGGTCACTTTCACCAAGCCACAATAACTTTTTAAGCCCTTTTCCTTTCTTTTTAATAGACTGTATGCAGTTTTGATGTTGCAGTCTACACTAGTACATCCAGAGTGAGAGCCCAAAACTTTGCAGTTTTGGCCTCTGCTAGAGGTCTTGGTAAACTAAGGTCCCAATAAACTGAGTATGCATAAATTCCTAACATTTGCTACCGAATTATACTGCTTTTCTGACAGAGTTCCAATAACTTTTGAAATAGAAGACAGGAAGTTTTCAATATTCTCAAGTATTTTAGAGAATATTACCTAATTTCTGTATTCTGCGGCATAGGCAAGCTCTCTTTTAGAAAAGAGCTGCTCCCTTTAGCATCCTGTTTCTCTGGCTAATTTCAAAGAATACACATATAAAAATAAACTAGAGAAATCAAGAAATTAATTGAAGATGTCCAGATTCTTTCCTCTGGAGACCAAGAAGTTTCCATTCTAAAACACCAGGATTCTGGCTTTCATTCTCTTATTAGAAATACCATGATTCAGATAACTAATATTTCACTATTTGTGCATAAAAGTGTCTTCCTAGTTAGACATTTACCAAAAAACAAATATTTTTGCCTTGAGTGAAAAAAAATTTAACGGAGAAAATCTTAAGGCTATTGAAATTACAAGCTTCAAGAAGACAAAGCACATCTTAAAAAAAAAACTTTACAGCATAGAATCATTTAGGTTGGAAAAGACTCTTCAGATCATTGAGTCCAACCGTTACAATACTTCTATTTGTAAATAGAATTCTAATTACTTAAACCCTGACTATGATATATTCGTAATCCTCTAGTGAAGCTCAAATTAAACCAGGGAAACAGCTTTTTACTAGGGAAATGGCTTTTGTTTTCATCTTGAAAGAGTGTAACGCAATGCAATATCTGCTTGATTTTGATCCGTTGATAGGGGTTTTGTTTGCAGCACTGAGGATGAGGTCCTTGGACAAGATAGCACTGGGAAGTGAGTTAAACTATGAGTCTTGAAGGTCTGGAGTAAAGAGAATGAGTTCTCCAGGAGAAGAAACATGGGGTTGCAGGAAGAAGAAGACAGAAAACGAGCAAGACGGGGGCTGGAGAGTGGGAAATGAAAGCAGAGGCAGGAGCTAAGCTGGGTACTGCAGCAATTTTTTTTTTTTTTCTTGTTTTTATGGAGGCTGTTGAGTTTACAACAGAATAGCAAGGGGAGATTTACAGAAGAGTGGAGGAGGGAAACATCAGAGGTTTTAGGTAGATTTATTTTAAGAAAGCAATGGCATATCCAAGAGGAAATGCCAAGGAAGGAATTGGGTATACAAGAGCGGAGAGGAAAGCTGTGAATGATTTCCAAGTCTAGTAACTAAAAATAACATGGATTAAGCCTTTTGACTGGGGAGATGGGGGAAGAAGAGGGAAGTGAAGCTCAGAGCCTGGTGTAATGGGCTGCAATCGAGCCAGGTGGCAATGCTGTCAGAGCAAGGGTTGCTCTGGAGGCCACCTCCCTGCCACCCAGGGAGAGCTCAGATGAGAAGCGCTGATAAACGTGCTCTTCTGCACATTGGGTTTTGAACAAAGAACTGGTTAGTGTAGAGTTATGAAGTCAACACAACTCATGTCTACAAAAAAAGAGAAAAGGAAACCCACTACTTGCCTGTTTACATGTCCAACAGCAAATCACCCAGTCAGAACAGCACTCCCCCACCGTCTGCCTTGCTCTGAGCCTGTTGCCATGTTCTCCAAGTCCCTCAAAAGGAAGAGGACACTGTCCACCTTAAAATGCATCTTATTCCTCTTTAGGTAAAACCTCCTTCCTTAAAGGTATTTGGAGATTTCATCAAATCATGGAGCAGAAAAGGCAATGCAGGGCTCTGCTCCATCACTCTCTGGGACTATAAGCATCAACTGTGGTTTGACCTTACTGAGCAGTGGCTCTGCCTTCTGCCTCTGCTGTCTTGCTCTTTGGATTGGTCAAAGCCCAAATCCATTAGATGAGTCAGAAAATGCAACAGCCACACCTGTCTTCCCACAGTGAAAATATGTATCTTAGAAAACCAGACAGTAAGGATAAGAGGTCTCTGACTTCCTCCAGGAAGGATTTCAGCCATGTCAGCTGTGCTACAGATTTGAAAAAAGTCACAACAGCCTCCATCACAAGTTTTCGAAGATTTTTATAGATAAACAAAGCACACATTTTATCTTGAGTTTCCTGGAAAAGCAGCAGTCCACAGGAGAACGGACAAAATGGGCATGGAGGGCTGTATACCTAAATTTACTGACAAATTAACAACTTTGTATGTCTGCAGTCACCTCTCTGTTATGTCAACCCAGTATGGAAATTGAAGATTTAAGTATTAGCCAAATATGCATTCAACCAAATGTTGAAATCAAGGAATAAATGCAGTTATAGTGTAAGAGCATACACAGATATTTCATACCAGGTAGATTTAACAGATTTGCAAAAGGTGAAGGTTGGATAAAATACAGAACTTTGGGAAAGTGGAAAGAATGTAAGAACAAGGAGTTAATATCAAGCATATTTAACTTAAAAAAAACCCCAAACCTACAGTAAAAGTAGTCATTTAATCGTGTTTCACGACATATCTCCCAGACAGTGAACAACTACACCACCACAGCTACAGGAAATTCAGAAAAACATTTAACAAATTTTTTGGCAAGTAGGTTAAAATTGCAGTTATATGACTTCAATTAGACTAGCAGAAAAGGAATGACTCCAGTGATCATTTTTTAAATAAAACATATCTTTAGTCCTCATATATTAACCAGCGAATTTGGACTCAAGAAATGTAGCTTCATACAAAGACTACAGTGACTGCATAAAAATCTGTCTTACAGTTTCCCAGTCACATTAGTCACGGGTATAATTTAGACGAGAGTTACAATTTCAATTTTAAATGAGTTTTAAAGGGAAAAAAACTGTCTAATCAACTCCTTATGAGTTACATAAAACGTAATTCAGGTAGTACCTTAAAATTCTCACATGCATTGTTTTAATAACATTTTTGTAGTTTTCTCTTCCTTTCTGCTCGAAAGAAATTGGAAATTGGGTAGTGCCAGATCCATGTCTACATCTATAGGAAAGTTGCCTCATGAAACTCTGTTTCCCCATAATGCTGGCAAAGAGAGAAAGAGGGGGAATTACACATAGCTCCTATCACCATACATTTCTTCCTTCCTCATGTGTGTATAGATCATTGTCTAGGAATGTAGGAAAGCCGTGTAAAAGGTGTGATGGCTGGGATCAGACTTTGTCAACAATCATCCTTCCCTCATCAGGCTCCTCTAGCAGCGAAGGCATCACGCATCCTGCCCTGGGCATGGAAGAGGAAAATGTGCCCTGTTCATCTGACTCCTGGTATTTGCTGGCTCTGGCAGCTCCCTATAGCGAATATTTTTTTATATGGAAGAACCAGGATTCTCAGAAGCACTTGGAGGCACAGCCCAAGCAGGAGGCTTCCTGGTCTAATGTGGCACGCAGACATGACTGAACATGAGCTCCGTGCACAGGAGACAACAGCAAAAGCAAGGAAACATTTACTCTGCACCACAATCCATCACTATCAGGGTCTTTGGTGTGCAGTCTTTCCTGAAGTCTATACCAACTACTTCAACACAGGCATAGGAATATGTGGGAATAGACAGGAATAACTTCCAACGCCTTACTCTGCTGCAGTTCAAGCAATTGAAGGCAAAGAGGATAAGTTCGTGGTTCGGCAAATTCACAACACAGCCGTTGGGTTTCTTCCAAAGATGCACCCCGTAAACACACAGACTGGGCAGTAGCTGATGGACACGTGTGCACCTCTGGGCTTGGCACTGCACCAAAAGTTGACTAGTGAGGGAGCAAGCGAAACCCAAACATAGCCAGGGAAAGGTACAAAACACATTTCTGAACAAGGAGGGAGAGCTTGTGGGTAAATGTTGCTAAAAAGAAACCTGTGAACAAAGGACCTGTTGACTCTGATTGCTCCTGCGTTAGCACAGATGAGACTGAAAATAAAATAGACTGTAGTGTCAAGTAGCAGACCCCATCACCTTCTCCTCTCAACAGGAAAAAAAAAAAAAAATTGGCTCTAGCTGCTTTAATTAAAAAGAGACACAACAGTTATCATGTCTGAATGTTTTCAGAAGAAAGCAGTGAAATTCATCCATCAAGATCAAATGCATCTCTGAGTCCAGTGGGCTCTCTACTGCAGTTAGGAGGCATAAAATATTACACTTGGAAAGCTCATACTGCCATAGGACCACCTTCTAAAGGCCTCACTCTGTTATTGTTCTTATTCAGTTCCCTCAAGTTCCCTTTAAGGATAAATGTCCTGTGTTTCTAGTGCTGGAGCCCAAGGCGGCTTCGGTAGGGCGCTCCCTGGGGCGGAAGCAGGGCAGAGCACCTGTGGCTCCAGATGGGAAATGCCCCTCGGCCACGCGATGCAGGAACACAGCTGGATAAAGAGGAAAGAAGCAGCACTGGCTAAAACCCTGAAATTATGGGATATATACTACCTGCCTCTTGCTTAAATACGTCATACACAAGTATTAGTACTGAGCAAGACTCAGGGCAGCAGCAGGAGGCTTGAAATGGTGGGAAAGGAGCACAAACACCTCCTTTACAGAAATGGGCAACCAACATCCAGAGCAGGATCGAGTCTGACAGGGTGTCTGTCCAACTTGTATAGCCAACTGAAGGCAAAATAGAGCACTAAAATAAATTTGGGGTAATTTTATGGTGAATTTTTATGAGTAGTTGCTTAACTAGTCTTTTACCTCACCTGGAAAGGCAGTTTCTGTTGTAAACCTCATGTAGCACGCGGACAAGAGAACCTGTGTTTCAAATGACACCAGAGCATTAACCAGACTAACACGAAAATGCTGAGGCAAATGGGATTGGCCATCTCCAGAGACACCCTTTTTTGCACACAAACTAACAAACATAAAATTGGAGAATTATAAATGCAACCTGAAAACAAATTGGGTTTGCGGTTTCTAGACTATAATTAGCAACTCAGCTGTTCTGCAAAACTAGAAAACCTCAATTTGCTTGAGTGCTGTCTCTCATACAGCTTCCAAATGCCCTCGCACCACATCACAGCTCATGCAACGTCCCACGGATTCCCTTGGCTTAAAGACAGGAACTTCTCAGCCCTTCCTACCTAAAACACCCCCAAGTACCTTCCCATCATCTCTAGATTACCTCAAACACCACCCTCACTACCACAGTAGCAATATTTGCAGAGTTTGCAGACAGATTAAAAAGAGAGGCTGTGGTGCTTACACCGAATCTACCTGTGTGATGATTAACCAGGCGTTCCTCATCAGAGGCAAAGGATAAAAGCAGAGTTTCTTCTTGCCTCTCTCACAGTTGGGACATAAATACACTTGCTCATCTCTCGTCAATCACCCATTTGCAAAGAACATATCAGAACTTCATATTCTAAATATTTCTACGCTTCTCTCAAATTTAGTTAAAATTAATCAAAAGGTTAAAAGCTGCAGAGGGCTGGGCAGGGCAGCAGCTGCCTGACAGAGCTGCAGGCAAACTGCACGTTGCACAAGTTTACTGCCTTGAACTCCCTGCCTGCAGTTATGAAGGGTAATTTCTTAAGCATCAGAAATCCTCAGCTAATTGCAACAGCCCCAGCTCCACTGAAAGAAAGGGAGTTGACCAGTTCAGATCAGCTCTCAAACTGCCTCAGCGCCTCTAAAGACATCTTTATTCCGAGAAAAAAAAGGAATAAAGAGCAATAACCAGCCGAAACTTTCATCTTTCTTCACATAAACAACTTCTGCAGAAACACAGTTCTTCGGTTTTTCAGCACATAAGCCAGAGATCTTGCTGATCAGCAGCATATCTAAGCTTCAGGACTTCCAGGGAAAAAAATACTATTTTTGTTTCCTTTGTCCTTTATTAAACTTCAGCGTTAACTGGGAGAAAAGGCCCCTTTGGATAACATGCGTCAATATGGCCACTAGTTGGTGAATTTTTGTGAGATGAGCTACTGGCAAAGCAAGTGACCGTAACAGTATACCTGACACAGAGAAGCTGATGCGAGTGCACTACGGTAAACACTTCTGTTCACTCCAGTCTGGAGATATCTATGACCATTGCTGGTACCAACAGGTGCACAAGGCAGTGCTGACCTTTAACTGCAGGTTGCCGAAGGAGGTGTTTCGAGAGCAAAGCCGTAGCCGCACAGAAGAGAAGAGACGAGGTGCAGTTTTCTGCAGCAGTTGGCTGTGGAAAAGCCACCTGGAGTAAGATTCACCTTGCTTTAAGGTAACCATCTAAAATTCAACGTTTGCTCATAATTTGCTGCCTGTGCTTCCTCCCTGGAGAAGGAGGAGAAGGAGGAGAGGGAATGGTATTTCCAGCAGGTGCCTTCTTCTCATCACCCTGGTATGGAAGATGGGCAGAGAGATATTATAGCTATTCGAAGCAAAGTATTCAGACAAACTTGAAACTTTCCACTTTTTAGCTCTTCTACTTTCCAGGTCTAACTGAATCGTTATAGCTCTAAACAGTACTCAAAAACTACAGTAGTTTACAATCTGGTCCTATGTTTTTAAGATACTACTCTTTTGAAATGTATACATGGGATTTTACATGAATTAAATGTTTTTATTCCACTCTCTGGTAATATAATACAAAATTATTTCAGTTCAGTCTGGCCTTCATGTAAATCCCTTTCTCTCAAAACGAAACAACATTCATGTGAAGTCAAAAAATGAAATGAAAAAAAAAAATCCTACCGAAAGTTTGAAGAGCTGAAGACTCTGTAAAACTACTTCAGATTGTGCTACTGGTACATGTCCTTATAGAGAACATGTAACTATTATGGTGTCTGAAAAACTACAAAAACATCAGAAAGAATAAAAGATATCAATATGATACAGAAACTGCCAGCTCAATGAAAAAAAAAAAAAGATAACACTGAAGATTCAGGAAATATAAAGGCTAACACATTAAGTAACTGGTTTACTTAGAAATAAAAGCAAAAACTCTTAAAAATATTTCTTGAGGAAAGAAAACAAACTGAACTGCTTAAAATATAACCATCTTAAACAATAATTTTAATGATTTTTCAATAAATTTCATGTATTTGGTCCTAAGCCAATAACTCTTAAATGGTTTGGGGAGGAGGTTATGTTAAAAGTATGGAATGGTATTTAAACTATAATCATTTCTCAAGTACTACACAGAATTATCAAAATCCTAATAAATAGGCATAACTTGTGTCCACCAGCCACATCCAAGGGTCACAATGATATCATGATGAAGGGCTATTAGAGCATCTCTGATATGCTTAAATAGCATAGTAGTATCTTGCTTTCAGGGAAGCAATGGTCCCTGGCAGAAGTAGTGGCAGTACTTCTCAGTATGCCATACAAACCTCACATTCTAGAGTTTGTATTTCCGAATGCTCGCTTCAGCTTTAAGATCGTATCAGCACAGCTGTAAGATCAGTTACACTCTGGTAAACGCAAACACAGTTTTTATGGCTATGGCTATGCAATGCTAATGCAATGCTTTAAGGCTCCCAGTGCACAGTAAAAAAAATCTACACGTGCATACAGACACGCCAGCTGAGTTGGCTTATCCCCATGCCACATGTATTTGGTGGACTAGTCCGAGACTAAATTTATCAGAGTCCAAAAGGATGTTAAACCAAGTCTCCACAGTTCAAAATATAATGCTCACTCAAAACACAATCTATGGAATTGATTTTAAATAAAACTAATTCATTCCTCACACGATCTGCACATCTGTTATTTTGCTGTCTTTTTTGTCAGATTTTTTGTGCTTCATTAGATATAAAATCTGCATTAACCAATACGCTACGGAAGACAGCTTATGAAAGGCCCTATCCCCCATGGTTATCTTCAGGTTAGATGGGATGACCCAGAAGTCCTCTCCCAGCCTCACCTTCCTGCAGAACACTAGTATAACAAGAAGGGCTGAACACAACAGCTGGCCAAACAGAGAGTGTCAGCCAAGGCTCCGGCATTTCCCGGCTGAGAAAACAGCATTTCATCACAGGTCGGACAGCAAACACACTGGCTACTACCAGAGGAAACCAAGCATTTGAACAAGCAGAGAGTGATGCATTTCAGTCATGCGTGAAGGGAAATCCAGTGAATAAGAATTAGACAATGCCACCGTGAACTTGCCCTTAAGAGACACAAAACAGTTTATTCTGAATGGAATACAGTCAGCAAACACAGAAGCATAATTTTTTTTTTTTCCTGAAAGTGGAGGGAGCATAGACAATTTTCCCAGAATCATATAAGAAAGATTAAAAAACACTAAAAGAAGGAGTAGGCCTGGATTCCTCTGTAGAAGAATCCTCTTTAGTTTACTTCTAAAAGACCAAAAATTAAAACAGATGCATTTTGGTTTTGGTCACAGACTGATATTCCAATCATTCCGAGGCTGGGAAAATGAGAGATAAGAGGTTTAAATAATGCAAAATAAAGGAAGAGGAATTCACAGGGACATCTGATGTTCACCACTGCAGTATGAGAGTGGCTAATCACATAACAGAGCATGTCTACAAAGAGCTCTTTGAGATTGTTGAAGTGCACAAATCCTTCTGATCGGAAGCAGGGAAAGCTAGTTTATTATTTAAACTCCAGCCAGAGCTAACAGCAGGAGCAGCAGCTGATTTTAGTTTTTAATGAATACGTGGTGCATTCCTCTTGACCACAGGTTACAGATATGGACAAAAAGAATGATGAGTAAAAATAGATTCCATCTGATGAGAGGGGAAAAGCATCCTTGGATATCAACTTGGCAATCTCAGAAGTCTGTTCTGAACTAGTTTTGAGGGGCATAGTGACAAAACCCCATATGGAAGTAAAATCAGTAAAAAACTACAGATCAAGCAGTAAGACTGGAATTTGCAGTTTGGAGACCAGAAATCAGACTAGGCAGGCCATAGCAGACTGGGAACAGCAGGACACCAGACCAAACTTTGAGAGGCTTGGTGCCTGGAGAACACAGGCAGATGACTGTGCAACCATAGCTCCATCTCGCATACACACTTACCTTGCGGACCATCTCTCCCACCAAACACACCCTATGTAGGCATAGGTAGAAGATGTCCTTCTACAATAACGCTCTGTCTGCAGCCTACTTATACCCACAAGTCAGATGAAGTCCATGAGTAGAAGAAATTGGCTTTTCAGATCCCACACAGGGGAACTATGCAAACCAGGAGTCAGTAGGCTGAGTAAGACCACACTGGTATTTTATCCACAGCGCTACTGGAACAGACATAACCAGGCTAGAAGTTGCCATTTCCTCTTTCTCTCCTTTACCTACATTTAGCATTGATGGCATGGGTGTATGGCACCAATCATTCTTATCCAGCTGGACTGAGTTGAGATAATGAACTACTAATTAACTACTCAACTCAAGGTACCTATCCTGCCTACAAGAGGCAGGCCATTTCCTCCTGGCTGTGGAGGATGCAACAGTGTCCCTGGTGCTGCAGCCCAGGCTGGTGAGCAACAACTGGTGACCCCGATGTGATACATCGATGAGACCCTGGGAAGCCCCGACTCCCTCGCCGAGCCGAGAGCCCTGGCTGCTAAGGAGCCCGAGCCAAAAGAGCCAGAGCCGGGAGCTCGAGCGAGAGTCCTTCGGAGAAGAAGGTAAAGCCGCAAGCCCTGACGTGGTATTCGCGGGAGGGAAGCGTGCTGGAGTTGGATGAATGGGCCGGGTCTCTGCTCACCCATAAAGCCTTTGTGAAAACAAAAAATGGTAAAACAAAAAGGGGGAATTATGGCACCAATCATTCTTATCCAGCTGGACTGAGTTGAGATAATGAACTACTAATTAACTACTCAACTCAAGGTACCTATCCTGCCTACAAGAGGCAGGCCATTTCCTCCTGGCTGTGGAGGATGCAACAGCATCCCTGGTGCCGCAGCCCAGGCTGGTGAGCAACATGGGGGTTTAGTGAGACTCACACTTCTGCTGAGCAGAAATTCTGGAGGAAGGAGACCAGCAAGTCCAGGGTTGACAGCACATGTGCTAGAATATCAACTTCGGAAGAGTCCAGCTGATATACAGATCAAATTCCAGAATTCAGCAACCTTGTCACCGTGCTGATTACTGAGAATGATTCAAAGAAGTGATCCCTGGAAATAGAACGTTGCCCTGTATCCCATAGACCTATGGTAGCAGGATACTACAGTGCTCAAGGCCTCAGTGTCAAATGTTGCTTGAAAAGACATATGAGCCCATAGCATTTGACAATTCACCATGGCTAAGCCAAAACTGACAAAAGTGTATCCTTGTAGTGATACAACTCAAGTGTGTGCTTCCCATGACCTGGACTACCTTTGCCAAGGAAATGAGCTGTCATGGTCCAAAGCAGAGCCCAAACACACAGAAACATAAAAGAAGCCCAATCAGGAAATCAGCCCTCAAGTGCAAAGCTGACAATACACCAGTTTGATGGTATAGATTTATCTATCAATATTTGCTGGAACTAGTCCAGGCAGGATATAAATTTATTCAGGGAGAACATTCAAGGAAAAAACAAAACCACTGAAATATATACATTGGAAAGATGAACTTCTGTGCAGTTTAGAATAATTTTTGCTGAATATCTTTACATGTAGATGAAAGGGAGAAGACCAGAGGCAGGACAGACCTTATCGTGGCCTTTCAATACTTAAAGGGGTCTTGTAAGAAAGGTGGAGACAAACTTTTTAGTAGGGCCTGTTGCGACAGGACAAGGGTTAATGTTTTTTAACTAAAAGAGGGCAAATTCAGACTAAATTTCCAGGGTGGTGAAACACTGGAACAGGTTACCCAGAGAGTTAGGAGATGTCTCATCCCTGGAAACATTCAAGGTCAGGTTGAATGAGGCTCTGAGCAACCTAACCTAGTTGAAGATGTCCCAGCTCATTGCAGGGGGGTTGGACTAGATGACCTTTAAAGGTCCCTTCCAGCCCAAACCATTCTATGATTCTATGAATATCAGAAGGCTCTCTGTGACTGCATGAAGCTTCATCTTCATTAATAGGGAGGAAGACAAAATGAAAAGGAGTGACTTCCTCCTAAGGTATCTAGATATTACATCTTACACTGAACTTTGATTCGATGATGATGGTGACCATGCAGGCACCAAGCACTTTCTAGATCATTGCTTGATGTGTTGCTTTTGGATGACCTCTGTGACTAAAGGAGTTTAACAACCATGCAAAATATTTATACTAAGTATGAATATTTGTGCTCAGAGGAATGGATAAAATAGAAAATCCAGTTTAGACAATATACAAAGTGTCCTGGAAATGTAATGCATTAAAAATATTTTAAAATTAAATATTTACCCAGATCCTTAATGAGTGATAACGCTTCCCATGATATAAATGCTCCACCACCATCATCCATAGCTCCCTGCCCAACGTCCCAGCTGTCCAGATGTCCACTGACCAGTACAATCTGGAAAAGCAATTACAAGAAAACATATCTACATGAAAACACTGAATCAGAGAAGTCAGTTCAGCATTTAAGCATTGTAATAATTTTGTCATAAATTTGGCTTTTTATTTCAGAACAGGAGGAAAGAAACATTTAAAATAAAACTACAACATTGTTCTCTAGTCACTAAACACAAATCTGGGATGACCAAATGCATCCTACTGCTTCAAAACACTGCCTAAATCTAACTAGATATGCTGTGAGAAATGTTTAAATGAAAGGGTTTGTCTTCTATATTAACAAAGTGCATACTTTCCAGAGATACAGGAGTACTACATTGCAGAATGGCGAAAATTTTTTTCATATTCCAGTTGTTTAAGCCTTTAGGCAGGAAATTTGATTAACCCTATTTTTGGGTGCGTAAGGAAGAAATATGAACTTAGACTGAAGTGTTCCCAGGCAGGGGTTGTTGTTTTATTATATCTCTACGGTACTTGTCACAGAGGACCTCTAATTTATTACTAGATCCCCTATGTGCTACAACAATGACAAGGTATTTTATAGTTCCATTAGTTATAAGGATATTATAAATTAAAAACTATATGGTAGCAAGTCCCAGATGGGTTTTCTGCAAAGAAAGTTCTTTGGCTACAGTAGAATATAGTAGTATATATATCTCCAGAAACATCCACTTTCAGATCTGAACTCTTCAAATGCAGCATCAGACCAGTACCAGAAGCAAGACAGTTCCCTAACTGGACCTGAAGTTGAAGGGCTAATGGATGTACAATTGCAATGGAGAGGTCAAGGAGGGACAAGCACTCTGAAAGGGTTGTCAGCCACTGGAATAGGCTGCCCAGGGAGGTGGTTGAGTCCCCATCCCTGGATGTGTTTAAGAAAAGGGTGGATGTACTGCTTAGGGACATGGTTTAATGGGGGATTAGGGACGGTTGGACTGGATGATCTCTAAGGTCTTTTCCAACCTGGAAATTCTATGATTCTATGAGTTGAGCAGGCAGTGTGGTAAAATGATGCAACAGGACAAAAACAAGAGCAGGGAGCCACTGCAGTGCTCCAGGAGTCTTTGAAGAACTGGTACCAGTGAAGAGTGCCCTTGGGATAGGGTGGATATGGAAGCATCCAACCTATGACAACTGAGCACTGAGGAAAAACTGAAGGAGGCCCTGGAGCATCTGTCTGTGTCCTGCCCAGAACTGGCCATAAATGAAGGGATGCTTCCAACTCCCTGGTTGGCTGATGACAATAAGCTCGCAGAGTTGTAGGCTCTAGAAGGTGGTGAAAAATTCTCATTCCTTCTGCCACTTTCTTCTCGCTAAGGCATGAGGTTCTCTTGGCATATCATTTCATCTTTCATACATCACAGGACAACTACGCCAGCACTGATAATGAGAACATAAGGAGTTTTTCCTATTATCACCTCCAGAGGGTGAGAGCCAATGCTATCAAGCGTGCAACTAATATTTCAAGGAACTAACTAAGGGCCCTGCCATGAAAACCTCTATTTTGCCCTTCACATGATAGAAATCTTAGTACGATTTAAATGATTATTAAAAATAACACACAAACAGATCATGGCAATGGAGTGCAGCAAATACAAATTCAGGTAGCACAACCAAAAGGCTCCTTTGCATTAAAAAAGGTCCATGTCAAATTACTAGTCGTATACATTGTATTGCTCTAAGTCCAATCGGAACGTGCCAAAACTCTTTAAATTTAGAAAATACACCATGAAATGTTAATAAATGTGCGTATTACAAAAGCCAGATGCTAGAAAAGCTTGTGATCAAAATCTGAAAAGCAGTTTATTCTTTCCTTCTCAGACATTACAACCCTCTTTTCTGCTTACCCAGTCTTAACTCAACATGCGCTTCCAGCACAGACTGATTTTCTCGGTAGTAGACAGACATGCTGCAGCCTTTATTCCAAAACCTCCTTGTGTTCAAAAGAGCTGAAATGTGGATGGCAGGCCCCTTTGTAAAAGCCTCAGATTTACTCCGGAGGCATTCCTACAATTTAATGTCACGATCCTCCCAGGCTCAGCGTGGAAGACTGCAAACAGCACGTTTCCGGGGGACGCTGCCCCGCTGTAGAAGTACTTAATCTGCGGCAGGTCTCTGCTACAATAGCAACATAGCTTGAAACCAGGCAATCTACGCAAAGCCATGCCAGCTTTGGAGGTAGAAACCTTTCTGAAATGAGAGCAGAAAAGAAGCGTTCACTGCGGTACTCTTTGCTTTTCTTCTTCTCTTACGAGCGAGGACACACGCGTGTGCAAGTGGTGTGGGCACCACATGAATGAACTCTGCTTTGAGAGCTGCGGGTGCACGTGCAGCCCTACTGCAACCTGTCGATGGAGGACAGAGCTCAAACTCCACCAGGCTTTGCAGGCGACTGATCCCAACTCGTAACTGTCCACTCAATAAGAAATTTGCAAATAATAATAATAATAATTTTAAAAGGACAGAAAAAGCTCTGAGTGAAAGCACAATTGCTTGCAGTATAAAGGACGTCTATTCCACAACTTCAAAATTGCCACGTGGTTTGTTTGTTCTTAAAGCAAAAATCGGTTTTAAGAAGATAACTATTCACTCTCCCGGGAAACAGAGCTTCAAGTTGAAGTGAAATTATTTCCAACAAGTTTGTAAGCTCATTGAGAGGGAACCGAGTTTACAATAGAAGTGACGCCTCATCTTCAGCAGTGAAAGAATACCTTGCTAATGCTGTTCCCTGGCAGCAATATCAACACGGGCGTCTGAAAGGGAATTACTCCTCATTTCTGTGAAACAACACATATTGCAACAGCAGGAAATTCTGAATCAGAAGAAGGTGGTGTAATCCCATTTGGGGTTACAGACTCCAATCATAAAGTATCTTTACCAATGCCAGAACATTACAGCAAAACGGATCAAGGTTCAAGTGGATTGAGAAAGTCAGATAATTTTACAGATGAACTTTTACGTAAGTTTACTTAAGCTGATGCCAAGAGCAATTACATAAATACAACCAATGTATTTCTATTTGAAAGTTTTTTCAGAAAAGTTGTTTTTTTAAACTATCAATCATGCTTTTGCAGCAGCTGCTAAAATGAAATTTTCAGTGATCCTGCTGATAGCTAGCCATAGACATTCTTAAAATAAGACACAGACATAAAACAACAAAACCACTATGTTTATCTTGGTCTTGAAGTAGATCTAATGTGTCTGGGCAATGAATGGAAATATTTCTGAAATTCACTCTAAACCACTATATTATTTAAAATAATATTATAAAATAATAGTATTACAATTATCTGTACAGGTGGGCTAATAACAAAGGCTTAACTGCCTTTATGGACGTACAATTATTGCATTTTCCACATTGCTTTCAAATCTGTTACAGAATCATAGAATCATAGCATGGTTTGGGACCTTAAAGATCATCTAGTTCCAACCCCCCTGCCATGGGCAGGGACACCTTTCACTAGATCAGGTTGCTCAAAGCCTCATCCAACCTGGCCTTCAACACTGCCAGGGATGCGGCAGCCACAACTCCTTATGTGGTTATCAGCTTAATTTACATGGTTCTCAGCTCCAAATCTACACATTGACTAATCACTTACGTTTGCACAAAACATCCCGATAGAAATGTCAGCACATGCCTACAGAACGTAAGCACTGCAAAGCAATGTAAGTAAGTCTACGTATTTGTTTTAAATATACACAGAAACCACAAGTAATTGTATAGGAAAGTACAAATACAGCTCTATACACTTGCCAAATTGACCAAAAATAAATTTAGGATCAGACAGTTTGCATGCAACATGACAACTTAAGATTTGGCTTTCCTGCAGTGACACAGCTAAGAAATGCTACTCTAGACACAGTCCTGAGACAAAACAACAGAAGTGAAACTGCAGGAAACATTTCAAATAGAAGACGAGTTACTCTGTTTCCTTCTGCACCAGCATTATGAACTCTACTAGATGCTTCTAAGTCATTCCCAGCATTTCAATCAAGCAAATTGAAATATTTTGAAATTTATGTTATATTTTATATATTTATATAAGTGAATATTTATATATATTATCTTTTAAACCCAAGAAGATTAGGAAGAGGAACCACTAGTTCACATACATTTGCATAAGTCATGGAGTTATCCTTTTCTAAGCAGGATGTCTTTTGCCACTAAAAAATAATCTCCCATTCCATATGTAGTCATACATGCCTATCACATTTGTCACGCAATAACTTCCTAAAATGTAGGTTAACTACCTTCTGCTTGGTTAGAGGGAATTTTAAGAAAAGTGTGTTCCATGTTTAGTTAGTCTCTGCAATCTCACCTGCTCTTGTACAGGCACAAGGCAAAGGCTTCTTTCTACGCAACATTATAGATCATAAATAATAAACATCAGGAAAGGATTGTAAGTAACATTTTCAATCACAGAATCTAATCTAGAACAATATTCGTATCAAGTTGTAGAAACCAGCTTGCAAAGTTATTTCGTGTCACTCAGGCAGATGAAATGAAAGAGTAATGAAGTCATCATTCATCTTTGCCTTTCAAGGATGAAGAAGACTTTATGGATGAAGGTTTGGGTCTACAACGTAGGACCTCTGTTGATGGAATCTGGCTATCAACACATTCTCTTAGAAAAGCTAAGTAATAATTTTCATTATCCAAACCACTGAAAAGCATTTTTCCTTACATCTTCCTCCAGCAGACAGGGAGGATAAGGAGCACCTTAACCCACACGGAGAGGACAGAAAACTTAAACAAGCATCACATACACAGATAATGGGACAATCAAGGATTAAACAGGATATCAGAACCAGATGAAGCATCCTTAGCCAAGACACACTCAAATCCCATGTGTATGTATGCCAGAACTTCAAGCTAAACCAGTGAAGTGCTCTAGACCGTAACAACTCGAGTTCTTTTAAACTGCTCCTCCGCATTTTCAGCCAAATTCTGCCACGAGTTAGTCGTTTGCTCAGGCAACACAGGTCTACAGTGTTCCAGCCCAGTTCCCGATTACCTGAAAACTCATTAAAAGCATTTCTATTCAAATTTTTGTGGTTCTTTTTTCTCGAGTTATAACAACTTTAGGTATCACAATAAGGTCTTAACATCATTTGACTGGGTATTTTTTCTGCATGAATCCCCCCTCTCAGTGCATGGGATACTTGTGCAATAGATAATTTAACACATATGAACACCACATACAGTTGATTTCTGTTTGGACCAAAATTAAAGGAAAACAGAACTCAGATAAGAATTATGATCCTCTATTCAATCCCATCAAAAAATTGCCTATAAATTCTCTCCTTCGCCAGAAACCCATTACTCTTTTTAGTCACACACATACTCACTCCACAATTTCCTGTTTTCCCCAGTCCCAAACAAAATTTGTGATACTAACTAAACCATGACTGAAAAACTCTTAATCCCAGCTTCTCAGACAGAGGAATCCAGCACCAAATTCAGGCCTGTGGTCCTAAGCATAGGGAATACATTTTGAGTAGTCTACCCATTTGGATAGCATGACAACTATGAACTGCCAGATGGCTTCAGTTTATAAGGATCTAAAGATTTTCTTCATTTCACTGTGTTGACAGCATGAAAACAGGGGAAAAGAGAAAGGCAGCATATCATGTACCTAACTAGTGGGCAAATAAAACAGCTGGCAGAACTAAATTTAAGCCCATCATGCTTAACTTGCCTTCAAAATCATGATTAAACAAAGTCTTCCTATACAGAGATTCATAAATTAAGAGTAGCAAATCTGGCACAGCAGTTTTAGGACATATTAGCATTATCCGCAGTAGTGCTTGCAAATACGTTCTGGAAAATGGCAACACCAAACAATATGTTTTTCTACTGCTTACTCACACAGCAAAGCTGGCACTAGTGGCCACAGTCATCTCCCTCTTTTAAAGTAATTGTTAGTCTGCAAGCTGTATTCTCTTTCTCGTTTTTAGGAAAAAGTTCTGTCATCTTAATGGAATAAAATTTTGGTGTGTAATTAGTTTTTTTGCCCTGATCTATTCTCTTCCCTATTCCACCTCAAACCTCTCCCTTCAGCCCACAGAAATGACAAATTGAAGAGTTATCTCCCCTTCCAACTTGATACTTCTTGTCCAGACAGAATCACATTCCTGTATACAAACTAACATTCCTCAAGTTCAAAAATATTTACAATCATTATTTATAGTTATTTATTTGTATCATGCAGTAAGATTTTGTAAATCAGTCCCTTGTCTCTTCCATCAAAAGCCTTCTGAAATCTAAACAAATCAGAATTTGTAATCTTGCATACTGCAGCAGCACACAGACTGTCGCAAAGGCACGTATTATCTCCCCTTCTGAAATCAAATCCAGATCTTCCGACAGCAGGAAAGAGACTCAAAGCAAACTTCTCAAGCACTACATAATAAAGATAATAATTTAAAATGGTTAAATAGCTCTTGCAGGGACACTGCATTTTGTACCTATACTACCATTATTTTAAGCTCAGCATCTCAATATTTGGGGAAGACAAAACTGACACGAGTTGAGATCCCATCAGCAATGTAGCACTATATGGCTATGGGATTAGAATTAGACTTACATGCAAGGTTAGATAAGTATATAATATACATATATTTAAATACAAACTCGCCAGTATTTAAAAATGTGCAGTTCACTACTACCAGGAAAAAATACTTTGTCCAGTTATGTTTAAACACAGGTCTACTCTTTCACATGTAATTCCATCAGCTTCAACAGCTAAATTCAAGCATGGAGCTATATCAGAGATGTTCAGTTGTAAAATAAAGCTTACTTGGTGAAAACTCTCTGTGAAAGTCTACCTTGATCATTTCTCAAATATTTGTTTTGGGCTACAAATATGTGAAAAAAGATTTGTGAGTTTCTGCACTTGCCTTTAAGAAAATACTAACTGCCTCCAGTTAAACTGCAATTGGATTAAATCATGCCCTAAATGTAAAACAGGAACATTACCACATTTAGTGGATTTTATTTTGTATATATAAGAATATTTCTTCAAATTAGTTTTTAGCTTTGGTGTCCAAATAATATGACTCCACTGTACAGCTCCTTTTATTAGATTTCACGCACATTAGGAATGGCTCTCAAATAATCAGTCTAGCTGTCTCAACTAATTTACAGTCCTAGAGATACAGTGAAGTTCAGAAAGACAAAAAATGATTAAAACAAAAACTGTCTTTTCTACTTAATATGCAGTGTAGTGAGTCTTAACTTCCAGGCTTCCGATTAAATGATAGATCTGCACATGAAACAGAAATGACTCACTTAGTCACACAAGAATCCAACCCTATTATTGCTAAAAAGCTGATTAACCTTCAAAGAGCCTCTGTGTCACAATATACAGTAAACTCGTTAAAGCTGAATCTCTACTTTTACGAAGTGATTGAAAATTAAGTGTTCTCGGAAAGCATTGCAACCAATCTCCCTGTTTGAAGTGAATCTCAAAACCACTGAGTAGTTAAGTAGCACGGGCTGGTATCATTTATGGCATATAAGACAGTCAAGGAGAAAATTAGTCTGAAAATAAGTTATTACTGATAAGGGAATTGTAGCAGAGGTAGCGAGACATAGAAACTGTAAGAGCATTCAAAAGATAACCAAGTATTGCAATGACTACCATTTTCTTATTAAATGTTGGATTTTAAGACTTAGCGTTTCCATATTTAAGTTCCCTACAATCTTTTATTTCCTACTTCCTAAGGTGTAACATTTCAGAAAGAATATCACTCTTCATAATACTGTGTTTTTAAAATAAGGATCTTAATCTATACATTTCAGTCCTCTTTAGAGGTTTTAAGTGGAAAAAAATTTCTCCAAAGATGGAGATGCCACAACCTCTCTGGACAAACTGTTTCAATGTTTTCTATTAGGAAAATATTTTTCCTAATACCTATTATAACATAAGTCTTTTTAGATGCACCCTACTGAGCCCAATGTCAGCTCACAAGCCTACCTCGTAATTTTACATCTCCGGAAGCTTTTACTTTATTAATCACCTGAACACAATGGAAATCAAATTCTTGCCTTTGACCACACCATTGTCGCTCACCATTATACATACCAAAAGGAGCACTGATCATGTAATCATTTCGTCTGAAATGTCTCATCATCCCACTTCTACAGTCACAGTGGTCTATCGAAACTGGTGACGTCTCTTGTCCTAACTACTCTACAGTGGGAGGTGGCTCGACACTTTTCTGCCATGATGGCAAAATCTTGCTCCTCTCCAGCATTAAGTATTGTCATAGTCACAGATTCACAGGCCTGTGCTCACAGCTGCTGCTCCAGCCTACAATGGAGGCTCCTCTGATAACATCCTCCTGATCCACAAATCCAAGTGTAGGCCAGGCTCTTGCCAAATATTTCTTCCTCTGCTACTTGAAGGATTTCATTGTGTAGTATGCTAAAACACTCAGTTAGTCCTTCGTTTGATTACTGTAACCCTTTTTTATTTCTCCAGCTTATCCTACATTCCTGGCACCTGCACAAATTTTCTCTGAATTCTGCTAAGATTACCTTTTTATGTCAGAAGTTTTTTTAAGAAACTTATGATTCCTTACTTTTTTTTTTTAATGTGTACATAGCATTTTTATTTCTTTCCCATACACACATTGCTTCTTTATTTAATCGCACAATAAATTTCCCAACGACGCAGTGCTAACTCCACGCGTTTCCATAAGCGCAGCACCCCACGGTGCAGGTAGGAAATGACTACAAAGCGATGCCTGACACACGAGTACATGAAGCACGACGAACGGGCAGGAAGAAGAGATGTCTGTGAGCAGCTGTAGGGCTGCCACCTCCTTGGGATCCCAGAGGCATGGTGGGATGGCTCACATGATCGGAGGGCTGCAAACAATGGGTGCAGGCTCTTCAGGAATGGCAGGCTGTAAGGGTTATGAGGGGGAGTTGCCCATTGTGTGAGAGAGCAGTGGGGTCACCTGGAGCTCCGCCTGGGGATGAACGATGAGCCAGCTGGGAGCCTGTGGGTCAGGATTAGCAGATAGACTAATGTGGGTGACACCGCAGTGTGTTTGCTACAGAGAGCCTGAAGAGGAAAAAGTAGAGGAGGCTTTCTTCAGACAAAGACAAGCAGCCGCATGTTTGCAGGTCTTGGTCCTCATGGGACACTTTAACCACCCTGATATCTGCTGGAGGGACAACACAGCAGGGCACAAGCAACCCAGGAGGTCTCTAGAGTACACTGATGGCAACTTCCTCACAGAGGTGATTGAGGAGCCCATGAAGGAGATACTCAGCTCGACCTCGGACGTTAAACAAGGAAGAACTAATTGGGGAAGTAAAGGTCTGCAGTGAACATAAGATGGTGGAGTTCAGGATCTTGAGAGGAAGGAGCAAGGCAAAAGGCAGGATATCAGTCCTGGACACCAGGAAAGTAGAGTTTAGCCTGTTGAAGTACCTGCCTGTAAGAATCCTGTGGGAGACAGTCCTGGAGAGAAAAAGCGTCGAAGAGAGCTGGATGATTTTCAAGGATCCGGCTGCGGCTGACCAGCTGGAAAGCAGCTTGGCAGAGAAGCAGCTTGATGTCCTGGTGGACAACTAGTTGATCATGAGCAGCAACACACCTGTACCATAAATAAGGCCAACAGTACCTTGGGCTGCATCAGGCAGAGTGTTGCCAGCAAGGCAAAGGATGTGATCCTTCCCCTCCACTCAGCACTGGAGAGACACATCTGGGTGCTGTGTCCAGCTCTGAGCTCCTGTGCTGGGATTATGTGGTGGGCGTTTTGGTAGTGGGGAGGGGCTACAGGGATAGCCCCTGTAAGGAGCTGCGAGAAGCTTCTCCAACTCCAAGTCAGACCTGTCTCTGGCCAGGGCTGAGTCAATCAGTACCTCTGTGAATAAACGTATTTAAGAAGGGACAAAGAAACCTGCCCCATGTGGGATCTGCAGCTAAAAGAGGGCAAAGGTAGGGGCCTGGCCTCCAGCCTCCCGCGCTGGGCCACTGCCACTCGACTGGAGATGCCTGTGGCAGCGTGGCTTGGAGCGCTCTGAAGCACCCTGCTCTCGGGGTGCCTGCTGGGCAGAGTTTGTCCTGCTGGGACTGCCGAGGTTCATTGGGTCGGTCGGGCCCAGCATGGCTGCAGGAGAGAGGACTGAGACCTGAGAAAAACAACTCTGCAGACACCAAGGTCAGTGGAGATGGAGCAGAAGGAGGTGCCGGAGCTGAGATTCCCCTGCAGCCCGTGGTGAGATGGCAGTGGCCCCCCTGCAGCCCATGGAGATTGACGGAGGAGCAGAGACCCAACTGCAGCCTGTGGAGAACCCCATGCCGGAGTGAGTGGCTGTGCCCAAAGGAGTTCATAGAGGACTGACTCCTGTGGGAAAGGACCCCACGCTGCTGGAGATTAAAGGCGGAGCATCTGCAGTCCGTAGAGGACCCCATGCCAGGGCAGGTGGCTGTGCCCTAAGAAGCCGTGGACTTTGTGGGAAAAAGTCTGTGCTGGAGCAGTCGGATAGGTAACGACTGGATGTGCAGGAAGGACTCATGTCAGAGAAGTTCATGGAGAACTGTCTCCCATGGGAAGAGCCTCCACATTGAAGCAGGGGAAGAGTGTAAGGAGTCCTCCCTCTGAGGAGGAAGAAGCGGCAGAAACAACATGTGATGAACTGACTTGCAACCCCCATTTCCCGTCTCCCTCTGCTGCTGGTGGGGAGGAGGTAGAGTTGGGAAGAAGGGAGGGGTGGAGGAAGGTGCTTTTATGATCCGGCTTTGTTTCTCATTATCCTCTCTGAATGTGATTGGTAAAGAATTAAACTGATTTGTCCTCAAGTCAAGTCTGTTTTGCCCAGGGCCATTGTTGGTGGGTGATCTCTCTCTGTTCTTATCTTGACCCTCAAGTCTTTTGTTATATTTTCTCCTCTCCATCCCATCGAGGGGAGGAGTGAGCAAGCAGCTGCATGGTGCTTAGTTGCCGCCTGAGACTATACCACAACAGCTCCCCAGAACAAGAGAGACATGACTATGCTGGAATAAGTCCAACCAAGGGCCACAGAGATGATGAAGGGACAGGAGTGTCTGACAGAGCTGGGACTGGAAAAGATAAGGCTTGGGGGATCTCATCGATGTGTATAAATACTTCATGGGGGATGTAAAGAAGATGGGGCCAGACTTGTCTCAGTAGTGCCCACTGACAGAACAAGAGAAAACAGGCACAAACTGAAATAGAAGAAATTCCATTTAAAAGTAAGAAAAACACTTAAAAGTAAGAAAAAAAGGGTTGTAGAAAATTGGAACTGCTACCCAGAGAGGCTGTAGGGTCTTCATCCCCGGAGATAATAAAAACCCAAGCCCTATGCCACCTGCTGTAGTTGACCTGGCTTTGAACACTGGGTTGGACTACATGATTTCCAGAGGTCTCTTTTTGTAATTATGACACTGATTCCAGAATGAATAATTCATATTTTCTTCTGGCTTTATAAATAATCCACATTTCTTTTGGCTTTGAAAATTTCATTGAAGAGACACAAAAAGCAGAACGCTTTTTGGAAATCAATTCTACCAAACCCAAGTATGTCTTTTAAGATCCAGACAGCTAAAGTACAACTGTAATCTTTAATATAGTATTTAACTGGCACAAGACAAAAGACCTCTTTTCTATTTAGGGCTGTCAAAATCACGGTAAAAATTAAAGTTGGTATGAAATCCATTTTATGGAATCATTTGCAATTTTTGTCTGATAGTTTTATGGACTGATGCAAGAACCCACAGAAACAGGACACTACTTGGCTTGAAACATAAAAAAAAAAAAAGTCTTTATCTTACACTTACCCTAAAAGAATTGCTGTACATATGGTATGAGACATGTCTTCAAAGTCTCAACATTATTTTCAGCTTACAAGTCTTCTTTCACCAATTATAGCCACCTCAGTTTCTTATAGTTTCTAATAATTAAAACAGCACTTCTATTGAGGATTAAATGTGGACTTAGAAAATCAATAATTTCTCATTTCAAATTCAAATTAGTTAATTATATTGTATTGATCTCTTTATCAGTAAAATGGGACTAAACAACTGGTTTTTACATAGGGATGCAGTGAAGATTAACATTTATTCCTATATTTACGATAGCATTCATGGAAACTACTAAGAAGTGGAGACTTGAAGTCCCTGTTTTATGTTGAAATTACTGGAGCTGTATCTCTTTACACAAACGAAAACCCAATCCACAATTTCTAGTACCTGTCAACAGCCCCACAGAAACTGAAGAGTTGTACTCCCAGAGACATAGCTAAGCACTTGCAAGTAACACTGACAGATTTCCCTCCTCAATTCCCATTAGTGATCTCAAAAACCCAGAGTTTTGATACAAAGTGATAGCTCACCCTTCATGTTTATCTGTCCTTAATTTCTTTGTTTATATACCTTTATGAAAATCAAAGCATGTGTGACACAATTTTTCACCGAGATGGAGAATAGGCTGCTTTATCAAACTAAAATAATTTCTGTAAAAGAATAGATGAGACAACTGTTGTCAGGATGATTCAGAGGGTGGAATATCTGCTCAAAGTCAGAAGAGACTCAGTTTATTGGAACCAGTAACATAACGGCTCTGGAATGCATTTGGAGTGCAAGGGACTTCAGAAAACCTGGTGCAAAGTACAGTTGTGGCAAAACAGGAATAAACAGTGGCAACGTGGACTTCCAAGACATTTGGCATACCACAAGGCTGGAAAGTGGTTCAAGTGCATGAGTTGTCTGAACACTGTGTGGCTACTGCCTGTTGCCATCTTTTAACACACACACACACACACAGGCAGAAACCAGTGCTTCTCTTGCGCAGAACAGGCAGCAGATGGATAACTCAGAGCTCTGAACAAACCCTGGAGAAAGGTGAAAAACAAGTCAACTGCAGGAACAGAAAGGGAGGAGATTAACAAGTTCCTTGTCCTGCCTCTTTCCAAAATTGTGGTGTGACTACTACAGGCGACAATACCAGAAAATGGAAGTTATCTCATTTGGAACTGGTCCAGCTTGTGTGAAACATTTGAGCATTCATTGCAAGGGACATGCAGAGTGATTATAGCACTCATTGTAAAAGTGGGAGAGGTGTCCTCATGGCCACACTCTGGAATCAAGCCAAGTCGTGCTTTGCATATTGGTCTCCATCTCCCCCCTGTCAAGCATCTCAGGAATGGCTGCAGGTTGGTATAGTTTCTGACATTTTCACAGGCACAAATTTCTTCACATCCTCCGTGTCATTGGAAACTTTTTGAGATTGTGAAAATGTTCACAGCAGAATATTTTTTCCTTGTGTCCAGCTACAGACAGGAAATCAGAAAGAAAAACACCAGAAATGCCAGCTAGGTCCACGTTATACAGGTAGGTTTGTGTGATGTGGGTTTCTGTCTATTTGGACTCAACATCAAATTTATGTCCCTAGGCCACTAAAAATCTGTCAGTGCTAACTAACACTCCCTGTCACTTCACCTTAGATTTGAATCCCTGACCTTCATCTGAAAGGTTTTGTGTCTCATTGCCAATTCCATCTCCCTCTAGTTTCTCTTCCTGCAGCTGCAAGTTGAAATAACTTATTTATTTAACTATCCCTGCACCCCTCAATTTCACACATGACAGAGGAATGTATACTCACTGAGATTCTGACATCTATATAGCACTAGCTATCCAGCTGGCAAGCACCACTACTGCTATTAGATATCAGTCTTTAATCACCTCCAAAATATGCATTTAAAAAAAACTATATTCACTCAGCCACCACAACCCTGACACTGAATGCAATAAAGGTTGTTGGATTTTTTAATGAAATCTTGTGTCATACTAAAATTATTACTGCTGTTCTATTTGTACTTCATTTCATATCTGTTTGTGTTGAAATTAATTTAATTTTTCCTTCAGGCACTGTTCTCAGAGGCTCCTATTCTAATTTTATTAGTTTTTATGCCTTGAACTTTCAGAATTAAACACGATGGTTATCACAGTAGTACACAAAACTGATTATATGTCCTGGATTAATAAGCTTGAAAGGCATGTTTAGTTAAGATTATATCAGGGCTGTACCTGCTTAAATATTTTAATGGTTGAATGTTAAAGGAAACTTATTCTAGCCTTTAAATAACCCTCTGACAAGACTACACACAGAGAATTAGGGTCATGAAGAATTCTCCTAACGTATCCACTGCAGTCTTTTTTATCAGAAGTAACTGCATGAAAAATCTGGTTCATATGTTTATCATTTGAGTGCATTCAGCAATTTTTATTCCCACGTTAGTGGATTTAATAACACAACAATTTCAGAATAACTGATAGGAATCTGTACTTCTCTCTAAACTCTTCTCCTCCCACTGATGTCTTATAAAATTTACTACTGACTTTCCAAGTCATTCTTGGATGTTTCATTCCTGTCAAAAGAAGAAAAGATAGCAGAAGGTTGGCCAGCATTTATCTCCACCACGTTCTTCTCAAGAGACTGAAGCCTTTTCATCCACATATGGCAGGGACAGACCGAAGGGACTGTAAGCCACAAGGTGGTAACATGGGAGGACTTTTTAGTTATAGCTTTGAAAAATACTGATTGCAAAATAAGGTCACGGCAAGCAGCCTGAAAAACAGTAAGCAAAAGCATTTACCTGGATTTTGAATGTTAAAAATGAAACAAAATACAAATTAACTCACTCTATTACTAAGAGCAAAGAAGGTAAAACTACTCTGCTAGTGGGCTGCTACTCCTGTCATAATGAAACCCCTTAGCTTAGCAGGATAATTTGCTTGACCAACAGGTGTCCAAGACACTCTTGGAAAAAGCTGCTCCAAAGAACCAGGTCTCTGCAATGCATATATCCCCAAAACATGTGAGCTGCATAATCATTTTCTGAAACCATCTACGTTGACATAACCCAGACTGTAGTTACAGATCTCACTCTGGTAACTAACTTTTACTCTTCCCAGCTGCAGGACATCCGATACTAAGACTGCTACCATAATTACACCATTATAATTGTAACTGAGCCACACATAAGGCAGAGAGACACAGATCCGAAATATTTCTAGGACTTTGCTTACAAACTTTGCAATCTAACAAGCAACCTTACCGCTACTTTCTATTCCACAACTGATACAGTTGTGTATTCTACAGTCTCCAGTAAACATGCTTTTCTGAATAAAAGCTAGCTAATGTTTTATTTCTTTAAAAAGACATGAGGGAAGAAGTTGGTAGAAACAGTAACGAAGTCCAATGAGGTAAAAAAAAAAAGCTGCAGGTAAAAAATTTCTGCAGTTCTGTAGAAAGTGTTCACTCCAATTCAAGTATGTCACCAGAATTGCCCATGACTTGTTGCCAGTATCATCAAATCAGCATAGGATTGAGGAGAAGAAAGTTATAGAAACTGCTGCCTGGGAACAGATATTAGCTGGTGGTGTTGTAATGTCTCATTTGCTCTGAGCATGTCACCAGTGAAAACACAACTGAGTACCAGAAGTTCAGAAACACAGACAGGCACATACAAAAAGTGTGCTAGATTGCCTCAACAATGACCTGTGTCTACTGAGCTACAGCAGAGTCTTGTACTAAGGACACAATCTCACCAAATTACCCCGAGGGAACACTAAGAAACAAAAACAGGACTGAAGACTACACTGTAAATGTATTACAGAAAAGCTTTTAAGTGGTTATGGGAGACCTGAGTTTCCTTTGGGAAGAATGACAAAGTACAATAAAAGCTCAAGGTAGACTGAGCAGAACTGCATTGGCAAACGATGGGTGTTAAACAGGTGTTTTATGTAATAACAAAAGTCCTGCTAGAGATGCCAATGATTTTCCATCACAGGGTTGTCTTGGCGTCCCCACATACCACCTTGATTGTAGCTGTGTCGTGGTTTTAGGCTGATCCAGCAACTAAAACTCACATAGTCTCTCCTTCTCCAGTAAAGTGGAGAGGAAAAAAAATATAATAAAGGGACTGAGGGATGAGACAAGAACAGAGGGAGCACCCACCAACCATGGTCCTGGGCAAAACAGACTCGGGTTTCTTAAAAGCAAAACAATTTATTGACGGTTACTTAAAAGGACAAAGGGAAACAAAACCGGTTACGTGAGAGGATAAAAATAAACAAAGCCAGATCTTAAAAACTGACACCTTCCTCCCCCCTCGCCTCCCCGCCCCCCACCCCCACCCCAGCGGCGCAGGGGGCAGGGACTGGGGGAGTGCAGGTCAGTTCATTCCGTGCTGTTACTGCTGCTTCTCTCTTAAAGGAGCAGGAGTCCTTACACTCTTTCCCCTGCTCCAGTGGATCCCCTACTCACGAGGAAAAAATCCAAAAACTTCTCCAGCGTGAGTCCAGCACACAGGAAGCAATCCTTCCCCACAGATTGCTCCGGTGTGGGCTTTACCACAGTCTCGGATACTTAGGGAGTTGTAGCCACTCACTCCAGCGTGGGTTGTCATGCAGACTCCAGATGCCTCTCTGCCTTGTCGTGCGTCCCAACACGACCATCCTCAGGCTCAGGCATCTTCTCCCCATGGGCTGCGAGTGGGTCTCTACTCCACCGAGGCCGTCCTGGTTGCAGGGGGGCCGCCTGCTATCTCACCATCAGCCGCAGGGGAAACTCGGCTCTGGCACATCTCCTCCCGCTCCATCCTCACTGACCTGCTGTCGATGCAGCTGTTTCTCTCAGATCTCAGTCCTCTCTGGGTGAACTCAGCCCAGTGGGCACCCCGGGAGTGGGGTGCCCCCGAGTTCCCCAGCTGGCTCCGCCGCCGCCATTCTCCGTGGGGAGTGCCGGCCCGACGCAGGCAGCTGCCCGGCCGGGAGCCAGGGAGCGGGGGCAGTGCCCTGCTCCCTTCTCTCCTCGCTCCTGGGCAAAGCATCTTTTCCCGTTCCTTTGTCCCAACTTAAATAGGGCAATTCGCAGAGGCACTGATTGGCTCAACCCCGAGGGGGATGGGAGTCTGATCTGGTGGCCAGAACCAAGTCTAACCTGGTTCCAAAACCGGGGAGGTCACAGGGAGCAAAGCCCCTCTCCTGCCACCAGAACCCCCACCTCCTCCACATCAAACCATGACAAGCTGCCATAACAGCAGCTGGAGACCTTCCTTTGCTTGCTCTCCAGACCATCTTGATCCGCTGTCATGCCCATAAGTCCACAATGGTTTTCATGAACAAGAAAAGTTAAGCATCAGGTTGTAACTAAAATCTCCCTCTCGTACTTCCCACTCCCATTTTTTAAACTTCAGGGTGGAATCTGGACCCCAGCACACCTGACAGGGTTTCCCTCACAGGTGTGAGGGGTCAGCCACCTTTGGTGGGTGACTGTGGCTGCCAGGCAAATCAAGAGAGAGAGCATTTCTCTCCTCAAGGTGTTCCTCTCCTCTCCCACTGCCCAACTCAGGCTGAATCAGAGCAACTTTATCTGAAAGACATGAAAATGAATACTCATAGTAACGATAGAAGGGAGAGGCCAACTTCCATTCGGCAACCAGAGACAGTGAAAATGAGACATGCAGGGATTTTATCACACTCCTGGAAAGCCACTTCATCATCCAATTTCAGTCTTTTCTCCTGCCTTTCCAATATTCCACCCCAATTTCCTCTCAATTAATTCAGCCCTGAGAGGCTGTTTATTGACAGCTTGACCACTATGGAGGACGCAGAGAAGAAAACCAGCAAACACTTCATAAAGCACCATTCATCTTCAGAACTTCATAATGGGCCATACATCTTCAGATATGATATGATGTGTGTATGCATTCTAACCAGAACATGTAACATTTCAAGTACCCTTAAATGTCCCACAAGTTATTAAATTTTTAGTTTTCAGAATCTAATCTCAGATCATCAAAGACTTAAGTCAACAACAGTTTATATATAAAATGAGATGCACATGTTTTTCCATATGAGAAAGTGCATGCACATCCAAAATACAATAGAGTGTTACAAGATTAAAGTTCATTTAGCATGACATTTGTAGCAAATTCCTTTTCTGAAGTAACACTGCGGAACCCAGAATTATACCAAAACTAGAGAAGTTCATTTTCTTATACTTGAGGGAAAATACTGATGGTGAGATTATCTAGGCCAGCAATAACGATGTGTTAAAGTAAAACAAAGAATCTGCCCTCAATGCTTCTGCATTTTGTTTTTGCAAAGTGTTTGCCTTCCCCCTAAATCCAGGACCTTACACATAATTTTTCATAAACCCACAATTTACTAGAAATTACATCATACTTCTTGACTCCTGACTACTATTGTATATTTTTAAAGGCATTTTCCTCATGCCAATCAGCATGAAGGCTCTCAATAGAAGGAAAATTACTAAGTATATTACTATCACATTAGGAATATTTAACGGTGACCATATGACCAGTGGTTGAAATTCCAGTGTGCATATACCTGGCTTTTGTTTAGCTATAGGAGACAAAAGACCTTTTGAACACAAATGTTTTTAACACAGACAACACATGATCTCAGAGATATTCAAAGAAATTAACATGTAAGCTAAAAATAAGTTACTCCCAATTCTCCCTTCCACATGAGCTGCAGGGTCTGGACTGTATTCTGAGGTTTTTTGTTGGTTGGGGTTTCTTAAATCTTTTTCTCTAATTGAACCTATAACTAAGGATTATTTTATTTCACAGAGTTTCCTAGAATCCATCACAACATCTGAATAACTTCCATGGTGTTTAGTGATGTGTACAGCATTCCTGTATATTCCCTCCCTCTCCCTATCACAGTGAGAAATCACTTGTTGATTAAAAAGCACTATTTGCATATGTTACACTGATTTTAGGCAATGTAAAAGATGTACGCTTTACATGTGCAGAGGAAAATGATTGGATTTGGTGCAGTATGGAGTTTCAGTCCCAAGAAAGTTGGTCCCTGCATAGACAGACAATACGCTCATTTTTCTCAGAACGAAGATGCCTACCACAACAGACTGCAAGTTTGCCAGAGGAGCCTGAGTCTCTACAGAGCATGACTCCAAGCAATATTCTGTGGGCAGCAGGTTAGTAAACAAGGAACACAGTCTGATGTTTTTTTTTCCTGCAAGGGTCATGTTTTACTGATTAGGTTGTAATTTTTTTGTTGTTCTTATATATTTACTGAAAAAAAAATTACATTTTTCAGTGTCAAGGGCTTTGGCACTGTCTCCTTTATAAATGAAAGTACTAGTTAGGTTTATTAGTTGGAACATGTTAATCACAGGTACAAAGAAACCATTGTGGTTTGATTTGAAGTTTCTCCTCTCCCAGTCCTTGCTGGAAGGATGCTTCTCATACAATATTAAGAGCAACAGCACTAGCCACGCACCTAAATTGTGTAATAGATGGCATGTTAAATAACATCTCCTACATCAAAAAAAGAAAATGTAAGCTTTGACATATTTTAAAAAATACACAAATAAAAGCACAAAGGAAGCAGGGGACAGTGCTAACAGACAACAAAATTAAAAACTGAGTAAAAGATGTACAATAACCTAAGACATTTTTCTTTGGACTAGTGGGGCTGAGGGTGGGAGCCCTTTAATTTTTATAAAAGGGGATGTATAAGACAACTAGCAAACAATGCATTCAGGACATTAGTGCAAGTACTAAAATTCATACCAAGACAGCAGCAAAGCAGAGAAGGATACAGCTTTTTTCTCATGGCTTTTATAGAAGGGATGCATAAGGAAACTCTGACCCTGTGTAAAAGCCTTTGAAGCTAACTAACACTTACAGCTAATGCAGTTTAAATGTAATTTTGATTCATCTGGCTGCATCCATCTGAACCAAGCAATGTTTACATTATTTTTTGTTTCTTTTGGTTTATATAACATGCTCCATGCATTAACTTTCCATGTAAATAGACAGCAATTAGGACCAATGTCCAGTAAATGTCCTCAAACTTCTAGTATTCTCATGATGTAACACTTCTTAGACAGCAGACAGTCAATTCATCTCTCTTTTCCATGAGACACTTAGATGTAAATATAGCTAGATACCACTTTATCTCCAAGTTGGACAAACTGTCCTTGAAAGTATTTTGTTGTAGCTTTCACATAACTCAACAAAATGCATCCAGTTTGGACAAGTCATTGTTAATATCGCCCTAAAATGCAGAATACCTTGCCTTGAGTTGGATTTTACTACACCACAAAGCATCTGAAGGAGCCCTAAAACCAGGTCACCAACATGTGTATTGAGAGAAGATGGATTATTTCAGAAGGCGGAAGACATCATCTGCAGAAAGCTGCTGAAAAGAGTCCAGGCTAGTTTCAATTTCCAACAAAACAGAAGAGATCAAAGGAATGGATGAGCAAGAGAAAAACATCATCACTACATATTATGAATAGCAAAGCAGCATCAAAGACGTACAAGGCTGCATCAAAGACGTACAAGGCTGCATGTGCAAGGCCAGCACAAGTTCAGCCAGTTCTGAAAGTGTCTTATAAAGACAACTGCGATGGAGTCTTCTCCCAACAGCTGTGTAATTTCTGTCACTGCTACCTTTGGCTCATTCGCTATCTACTACATGGATGGGCAATTATAAAATGAAAATCGTTAACTCTCTTGCAGGCTGCAAATGCAGATATTTTAGAAACTCCTTTGTTTCTCCTTTGCGCTTTTCTCCCAAACTTTCCAGGTCATAGAAATAATCTCACATTAAATAAATGAAAACCTCCCTCACTAGTTCTGACGTGTTTCTGTCACGTTCACTGTCTGGAGATAAGCCAAAACCATTTGGGGTAAGGAAAAAAGAAAATTCAGCTTTGAGCACAAGCAGCAGTTCCCAACTGCAAGCCTGAAGTTTTAGATACGACAGCCCACAATCCTGCAGCCCTTTCTCCTCTTTGGATTGGGCATATCCCAAGGCCTCTCCAGTAAGAAGACCGCAGAGCAAAGGTTATTTATTCATACATTGGGATTTGTTTTACTTTTTTAAGTAGAAGTTTGTTTCATACGATAGTGGAACTAACAAAAACAGACTGAAAACTAGAGGCAGAAGAGATGCAATATGACAGCAAACTTTTCTCCTTGTCAGTATTTTGCAGTGTCTGAAACATTTAAAACATGAACAGAGAAAATGAAACTTAGGGAGCTAAGTGATTGGCTAGTCTGTAGACAGCTAAACGTCTCTCTAAGGAAGCTTTTCACAATATTCCACCTAAATATTCCCTGCTCAGTTTATCTCAAGCAATTATTCACCCTATGTGCAGACATTTTGTCTTCCTCCCTCACCAACCCACTCACTTCAGAACTATGCAATTATTCTACAATTGTTCTCTGTCATTCTCCATCATATGCCTACATTTTGTGTTCTTTCCACTGAATTCCTTTAAAGTAATCAATACTATTCCTTTGCAGGACTGAAAATTAGAAAGCTAAAGATGGACTTCCAGATGAAGTCCCTTCTAAGATAGTTGAATTGCAACAAATCCTTGTAACTGTGTTATGTGGTGGTGTGGCAGCTCCAGGAAATTCTAATCCAGAAAACCTCTGTACTAACCTGGAAAAAAAAAAGAGATTAAAAGGAATTACCTGTTCTTGAAAATGTTAGTCATAGAAAGGGCTGAAAAAATACTACACATAGAGAATTTAAATCTAGACGTAACCATCAAGAACAAAATATCTGAAGAGGAGAGCTTGTGAGAGCACGAGAAGTCCAACTAGAAGACACCTCTAGGACCTACACGAGCCTGCAAGAAATGCTGGCTACGAGAACAGACTTTGGTTTCAGAAAAGCTGAATAGTTAAAGAGACTCTCAAATTTATTATCTGCCATTTCTTATTTCTCTCCATCAGGATTTAAAAAACTTGGGTCTCCTCTCTCTCATTATCCTCTGAAGTCGTTCTTCTTTTAATTCCCTGTGCACATACCATGAGTCACACCTCTTTCCACCTTTTCTCATCACCCTCCCCTTTGTAACCTCCTTTTCTCTAACATTCCTAATTCCTCAGTTAAACATGACACAGTAAAAGGATTTCTCTTTCTACTGCCCAACCATGTCACTTCCCATGCCTCAAAATCCTCTTAGTGAGTTTAATCCCTCAGCTTCCCCCACTTCCATCAAACAGCTTTCTGTACTTGCTCTGAACTTCTGGAACTTTTATTTCAAACTTTGTACTTCCAAATTTTTTACAAAGTAACATTTTAATTGCCTCCCTATGTATCATCCATTTAACTCCTCTCTCATCCCTAGTTTCAACTGTAAAATCTTTGGGAGAGTAACTACCCTGTTATTCTATTTAAGTGTCCTGAAAACCTTGGATACGATGGACACAACTACAGCTATGTGAATACAGCAAAACTGAGGGCAATCACATTGTTTGTTCTAGATGAGAACAGTGCTCAATCTCCTTTTCTTATTATTGGACCATAAGTTTAGCAGGTACCAAATATTCCCACAGAGGGTAATTGCATGTGAATAACTGTATCTGGGTTGCAAGATTTGGATAGCTGATCTCAGATTTTTCAGTGTCTGTGAAAAAAAACCTTCTACCAGCGCAGATGGTACCTTTTCAGCAACATGGACTAAAGCCAAAGCAATAAACCCATTTCATTCATTCCTCTAGAACATCTACCCGGCTTCAGACTATCAGTCGTTATTGCCAGGTGCTCAGTGACCTGAAGCTAAAAACCAGCAAGGATGACACAAAGCCGGTAGGCAGTGCCATGACACAGCTGCAGCTGGTGTGGCATAAGAAACAACAGAACAGTCAAAGTCACAGATGTTGCCACCACCAGCATTCAGCGTGATGGTACTTTAGTAAGACTGAAAGTTGCCCAAGTTAACAGGACCACTTTCAGAAAAATACTTTCTCCCCAAAAAAAGAGTCTGCAAAGAGAGTTTGCAGAGAATGCAAAGTGGTTTTGGTCCTCATATTTGATTTTGAAGTAGCAATGGGTACAAAGCTTTTTACTATTAACTACTGTAATTAACACACTATAAACATTTATCATAACAAATGGGCAAGTAATGCAGCTCTAACCATCATCTACTAGCACTGTTCAAAACATTTTCTGTTCCAATAAAAATTTGCATAAGCTAAAAAATATTCATTGCCAATTGAATTTCCAAACGATACGATTTTGAATGAATGAATGAACATGGTAATTTCACATAGACACAGTTACATCTTATGTCTACAGTCAGAGGTGGCATCCATCACATCTTTAACGTTGCAGATTTTTCCCACCCTCTCCTTCAGCCCTGCTGTTAGGTAAATATCAAATTTTCAAATGTCTTCTCGAGAACATTTTATCCCATCTAATAAAGCTATGTTAAGTGTTTAAACCTATTTTGAATCCTACAGGACTCACGGTATTAATATTTTCCAGCTATAAACACTGCAGTTTAACTGAATAGTGTCAAAATGCTATTCATTAATACTGATTAGATATGTTTCCTTACAAGTTCACTGCATGTGCAACTGATCTGGTATTAATGATGAAATGATAAAGACACCTACCTGTTTCATCTCCTGAAATGTCTTAACCCAAGGTTGTATATTGGCAATTCCCCATAAGCGTCGCTTGCCATTATATAGTCTATATAACTAGTTTGATTGAACCTTTCTTAAGTTCATAATCAAAGAATTAATGACTTTCATAGCTCAGCAATGAGAATTCTGAGCTAATACCATTGACTATTTCAGCACTATTTTTAACACACTTTAATAATGTTGGAAGCAGCAGTTCATTCCTATTCTCCTTCCTTAAGTCTCCTAAGTAGTTTTACAAGCACAATTTGCTGGAAATAGTTTTGGGATGAGAAGTAGTTTCCTCAGTGGTTATTTGTAAGGATATTTGCTAGTAATTCTGCAGTCTAAAATTATTTTCCATCACAGTTCCTTTCAAAAGCTCAGAAAATTGAAAAAAAATGAAAAACAAAAGAAATGTTTTTCTTCCCTAAAATCATCCTGGTTTGCACACTTCATATCATGCATCCGCATTTCTGTCACTTTGTTTTTAATTCTTTATAAACAATTTATAGAAGCAGACCAGTTCCCATGATCAGATTTTTAGATATAGGTACAATCTTTTGCCTCCTGCCTAAGCCCTATATTATACAAACCATAACCCTCTCACCCAATTTTTAAAGCATGATTGTTGTCCATTATAACACATAATAGAAAGAAGCTAGTATGGTTCAGATGATAAAGTTCCTGCATGGAGGACATAGTGAAAGCTAACCCAGATTCTTCTGCCTGTTTTTTGCTTATAAAAATATCACACTTAATTAAGGGGCTTTTTTTAATTTTCTGACTGAGCATAATATTGGCAAAAACAAATCAGGCACCAGTCAAAACAAATAATCCCTTTGATTTACTCCTCTGATGACTCTAACTGGTTGAGTGTAATTCATTCTTGAAAGAATTTCGCTCCCCAAATCCCACACTGTGAGCGGCTTTCAGCCCCGTGAACAAAGTGAAGTGGTCTCTGGTTTTCACGGGGAGGCTCAGTGATGTGGAGAACTTTGGCAGGGCTACAAAGGATCAGCAGAATGGAGGCAGTCTAAACAGATACGGCTGTTTGGTTTCTCTGCCAGAACTGCTGAACACAGAAGTAAACTGTATGAACCCTGTTTGCTCGCTCAAAGTGTCACAAAAAGCACAGCTCATGGCTAAGTCCACTTTCTACTGACAAAAATGTGGTCAAAAAACCCTTAAACAACAAGCATGTACAAACATGAAGTATTCTGTACATACAAAAGAACTTCAATGAGATTGCTAAAAGCTTAGAGGAACTGTGATCAGCACAAAGGACACAAATAAGTCAGGAAATTAAAACCCAGAATGCCTCTGGTTCTTCTACCTGGAAAATATGGGCAGAAGGACCATTCTAGATTAGGTTCTTAGTAGGAATCTTGAAACACTAGACCTATATCCTTGTCAGAGAAATTTTACACTTTATTTCAGGGAGGAAAAATAAATACGGATCAAAAGACTCTTTAAAACCAATCTGATGCTCCAGGTATAAGACGACTGACTGTCATGGAGTAACCTAACTGCTGCTTCCAGAGCATCTACCTCAGTTCTCCCAACTTCATGGAGATGCCGCCAGTGCCGTGGACTTCTATGAATTAAAACTGGAGCAGACTGGGTATAACTATACTGGTGCAGCTGGGTCTTGATGCCTCTCCACTTGGCCTCATTCCTCCCTCTGGTCAGCTTCACCTGACCCTGCAGACTTGCTGTCACAGCATGGCAGGGTGGGCAAGAGCATAATAAGGCAATTCCAACACTAAAACCGCATCAAAAAAGAAGGAAGGGGATGCATTTCTCCAGCACAATCACTTGGGGTATCTTAATAAATCTAGTGCTCCACAGTGTTCAAATTCTATATGATATTCCAAGCCTCCCCCTCCTAAGGCACAGTAAAATTATTTATTCCATAAAACTGGTACATTAGCTTGTCAAGTACAGAAAGCACCACTCAAAATATTTAATTTAGCTGTAAAAACCTTTTATTGTTGTTGCACGATTTTTCTAGTAATTCAGTTAGAGCAAAAGTGATTCACTCCAAGTTATTAAATCAGTAATTTATTAATCATTCTGTCTAGCCTAGTTACTGCTGCACAAAATGCACTAAATAAAAGTCACAAACTCTTTTTCCGTTGAGCAATTTTCCCTGGATATACAGCAATCCATTTACAGCATGTAGAAATTGGTGAGTGAAAGGATTATAACAATTTCTTTTATCTTTAGAAGAGTTATAGTTCCTGAGTGCAGCATCACTGGGAACCTCTTTCACGTACACTTTCAAGCACGACAGTAAATCAAAAGTACCAAATTTACTTTCAGTTGCAGTATTTTTCACTTTTGTAAGACACAGCAAAAAGCCAAAATCAGTGTCACAGGTTTCAAAAGACGTCTCTATACAGTTAAATATTGAGAGTATGTTCAGTTAATATAGAATAATGTAGAAAATATACTGTATGGGTTACCAGTGGTAGAGGTAAGGGAGGAAAAACATGCCCCAACAAACAGCAAGAGAATCTGTTGGATTTAGTTACTGCACCTTGTCCTCCACACAGCCTCTTGAATAAACAGCTGTATAAGCCTTAATCAAAATTAAGTTTGCAGGTATCATTTTGGTTATCAGATATAATTTAAATAAAAATCTCTACTAAGAAGCTCAGTCAGATTAGAATTTCAAGGAAAAGTGAGTTGCTCTTAAGTTACTGTTTCATAAATACGTGCTGTGGTCCATTCCCAGCTCTGACAACATTCAGTGAATATCTTCCTGATTAGATTGCCAAGAATAATGTAACTCCATACCCAAGTATGTCAGATATATATTATTTGTGCATTGCCACACCCAGAAACAAAGCAAAAATTTCTCCCAAAGTTTTTCAACTCTTCTTGGAATCAGCAGGTTTAAGTGAACGAAAATATTCCTATTTCAGTGCAAAACATGCATTTCCAAAGATTTTTCTCAACAGTAGGCAAGCTAGGCTGCACAACACAAAACTTTCAGCAACCAAAAAGAGGATCCAGAGCATACTGCACTTTTTTTAACAAAAATAAATTTAGAATACATTTTCCTTGGTACTTAAGATCCCCCTCATCGTTGTACCAACACTTTCCCATGAATGTAAAAATAGAAATCTCTTCCTCCTAGCCCTCTTTCTGAGACTGTGAGTAAAGAAATAACCTTATTCACTCAGAGACATGCTTGGTTGAGACAAGGAGGATGCAGGCAGAAGGGAAAGTTAGAATTCTAATAAATGGATATGAAGGCTGATTTTTTTCCTTGGGAGAATCCACTTCATCATGTATATTCATTTCCCCTGACAGTTGTCTCCTACGGGTCCACTGACAGACAAACTAACTGTAGCGATTTTGAAAAGTATATTTAAAAGTATATTTAAAAATGGACAGTGGAGTCATGTAGAGCATTAAAATTAAGGTACTAACATCAGATCTTGATTCTGTATTCAGCAGAAAACTACTGCACTCAGCAGAACACTGGGATGAGAGCTCAGCACGCAGGCTGCTGCTATTTGGTATTTGCTGAGTCTTTGAAAAGCTGCTTAATTTCCAGCAAAAGAAAGAGAAAAAAAAAAAAGATACAGATCATCATGAGTCATGGAACTGGCCTACTGCATCTTTTGGCAAACTAAGCTTAAACCAGTGTTTACTAGCATCATGAATATTTGGATATCCACAAGGACTACGAAATCCAAGAGGATCCCCAGGCAAAGGAATGACTTCATCCAAGAGAAGAACTTGCATACTTGGACTGAGGACTTGGGTTTCTTTTGCTTGATGGGTCTCACACGTGAACCCTCACAGGAACGGCTGCTCTGGGCTGTATACCACCACGGACATACATTTCTCTACATGGAGAAATATAAATGCCAGACTATTCCCCAGTGATTTTTATTTCCAAGTGCCTGATCAGTCCAGATGCTACTGGCAAAAAGAACACAAAGTCTCCTCAAATGCCTCTGCAATCCAGGTATAAACTGAGAAAACTTCAGTCAGATGTCATTTTCCTGCTTCTTATCCTGAGTTCACCTATCAGCCTATCTACTGCGGGGAGGCCCTAAATTTTTGGTAGAGATTTTCATGGGAATGGTGCTCTTTAATCAGGTAGAACCCTCTACTGCCAAAGCCTGATCTTTCCCTGCCATTTAAGACAAAGTAAGAGATTAAAATCTAATACTAGATCCATCCTTAGCTGTTTTTTGTCAAAACTGGTAAAAAATTTTTTATTCGTAGCTGCAGTATCAGAGCAGACCTGGCTGTCTATTAATCTTTGTAACAAGTACGTGTTAAACAGCCACTCGCAGGGCATCATTCTTCAGGAGGAGTATCTGTCAAATACTGTTTGTCCTTTAATCTATTCCAAGGGGAGAAAAACATGTATTGGAAAGTCTTCTGAAAAGTTTTGTTTATTTTTGCTGGAGGAACAGTGTTTGCAGATGTACATTGTGCTGTATTGCTACGACAGAGAAAGTGAGGTCAAAGGAAGCTGCCTTCCTCTGGAACAGCAGGTCAGTGAAAGCTTTTATTTCCTGAGGGATTTAATTCTACAGGCTTAGACCAACTTTGAGAAGTAACATCTCCAACAGCTTAGTCAGAATGTGGCACATCACACAAGAGGAGCATACCTACTTGGCTTACAGTTTTCATCCTGTGTTTTTCAATAGCACAAGCCCATAAAATTGAAGAGTAATAGAGAAGGATCAATACCTTGATTACGACTAAGTAAAATTTATCAGTATGGGGTACACATCTTCAGCAGAAGACAGAAGTACCAGGTTTGCAGATTCTTCAGAATGTCTTTTTGTCCCACCAGAACTCTCCTCTGTCAAGTTCACCTTCATCTAGCTGTTCTTCCTTCATGAACTGATCTCATCTAAGCACAAGATCAACACAGTCTTGGTCCCATTACTACAGAAATATGTGGTGAGGAAGAAAGAATATGTTGACTTGTCTCATCCACGTTATAGGTGCTTGAGTCCATGTTGTCTTAACAGTTCAGCCCACAATTCTCTGAGGTTGTTGAAAAGCAGCAAGAAAGAACTGAACAATAGGAGTTCCATCACCACTCATGGGGATCACCTCAGGAAGGACTCAAAGCATTTTAGCAGAGAACTCAGGAAGCCATGAATGTTGTCTCTCTTTTAACCATTAAGATTGCATACAGGTGGCTCATCTTCTGGCCTGGATGCCAACCATGCCAATTCTAGAGATTAATTCTGTCACACAAGCTTATAGTCTTTGAGTACTCCCTCTATGGTTTTGCTTGGGAATAAGAGGTTCAGGACAGAACAGCAGGTGGCACATTCAGTTTCTTTGGACTTGCCTTAACACATAACTACCTGAAGGAGAAACTACTCTCTGAATACTTCTCTCTCCCATTTCCTTTTAACACATAAATCACAAATAAGGTAACAATACTGGATAGGAAAGGCAACCCTCCATAGGTCACCTTGAACTCAGACAGCAGTTACTTCAAATTTGTAATTGAAATAAATGTGCCTCAGCTGGCTAGCACTGCATGGTTAAGTGGTCAGATGAAGAGGAAGAATCTCATTAGAAACAATCCGACCTCCGATTGCCTTCTGTTTTCTCCAGGACTTGCCCTTGCAGAGTCAGCACTCCCCAGCCCAAACCAGCAACGTTGGGGAAGACGCATTCACCACGTGTGCAGGCATTCAGCAGGAGAACAGCAGAGCAGACGCAAAGTTAAAGCATCAGAAAAATAAATAAGGTTGACAGCAAGAAACAGAATGGGTATTTCAATACAGATCTTCATTCAAAAACATGCTTCTGGCCCACAAATTTGACACGGTCATTTTGAGACCTGCACAGCACTTCCTTCCTCTTCCCAAAACTGCAGCCTGCCCACCAGCTGACTCATTTTGTCGACCACCAAAAAGACTTCCATCAAGTGGTACTCTGCAGGCCACAGTGCGAGAATTTGGCTGTAGCGCACAGCTAAACAATTCTTCCTGCACTTAATTTCAAACAAATGAGAGAAGGAGGAAAGACTATCCACATCACTTCAAAAAGGGACTGCAGTAAACCAGATGGTGTGGATTACATCCAGGGGAAGGCTGCTGGTTTATGACGATAGGATGTGAAGGGAAGGGAGCTAGAAATCCGGCACCAACACTAACTCAGCACTGCAGTACATTACCTGTTGTGGGTAGTGTTCCAGTGGCGAACGTTGTACCTCCAGCTCCAAGATTGAAACAGAAGGTCACATCATGGTATCTTGAATTCACATTTGTTTTTGTAAACTTGTGATAGATAGATTACCTATAGAGTGGTTTTATTCGTTACAATTAAATATTTTTTGTACCACTTATTATGCATGTGAAAAAGTGATGCACAATTATTCCATTCCTTTGCTCACAGTTTGAGTCAATTTTGCTATCTACACTACCATTTTTCCTTCATTTTTATTCTCTTCAAAAGCATTAAAACAAAGAGTGCAAAAAACTATGAAAAAAGGCTAGTTACTTTCAGATCCCTTTTCCAAGGTTCAGAGAAAACTGTGATTAAACATTTCATATTTAACACTTTTTAAAATATTGATCTTATGTACCGATACACACATCCAACCAATTCCAATTTCACCTGCAGAACAAAATTGTTAAAGAGGCACATTTGTTAAACCTGTACCAGAAAATAATTTTATTTTCTTCTTAAAGGTTTGATTAAACCTGAGACACTGCAGAGAAAATGAAGAGAGCTCTGAGAAAATGGAAGTTCGTTACAGGACAGTCTAGAGAACATTTGATAAACTAAGGTTTCTTAATTACTAATTCAGTAGGTCAGTTTTAGAGCAATTGCACAGCATTATGCTAATTCTTTCAGATAAATCATTTACGTGCATTATAATCTGTGAATTTATAACTGCGGCTGGTTCATCAGGGAAGAGAGAGACAAAGTCGTCTCTTATTCTACACCACAAGAGATGGATGCTTTGAGATACATGATGGGAAAGACACCACATTACCCACTGTCACTACACCCATATCCCAGGTCGGTGTTTCATCCACACAGCAAAATGCTGTATTAATTCAACATAGTGCAGATAATCCTTTGATCTCTGGTTCTGCTTGCTTCAACATCCCAGTTTTAAATTGGTATTAACAATTATGATTCACATTACAATTAAATCTGTCGTTTCAGATAAGGGAAAAGAAAAAGAAAAAAAGATCAGTTCTCTGCTTCAAAGATTCAACAAGATATTTTAAAGCACTCAAAGAAGCAAAATGAAGTTATTGAAAATATGTCAGTATCTTTTTGCACCGCCCTGAGAGAAGAAATCCTTATCTATTCCTAAAAAATACACATTTAAATGAAAATGCAATTATAGACAAGATTCTTTCAAACCACTAAAAGTGTATTTACAGCCATTTAAACAGTTTCAATGCCATTAGATTTAAGAAGCTAAAATTACTGCAAGCTGGCTGCTCTTTCTTCAACTTCTTAGTGGTTTTCAAAGATCATCTTAATTAAATGCATTAATTGATGTTCATAGAATCATAGAATGGTTTGAGTTGAAAGGGACCTTAAAGATCATCTAGTTCCAACTCCCCTGCCATGGGCAGGGAAAACCTCCACTACACCAGGTTGCTCAAAGCCTCGTCCAACCTGCCCTTGAACACTTCCAGGGATGGGGCAGCCACAACTTCTCTGGGCAACCTGTTCCTGTGCCTTACCACCCTCAATGTAAAAAATTTCTTCCCTATATCTAATCTAAATCTGCCCTCTTTCAGTTTAAAGCCATTGCCCCTTGTCCTATCACTACACACCCTTGGAAAAAGTCCCTCTCCAGCTTTCCTGTAGGCCCCCTTTAAGTACTGGAAGACTGCTATGGGATCACCCTGGAGCCTTCTCTTCTCCAGGCTGAACAGCCCCAACTCTCTCAGCCTGTCTTCATAGCAGAGGCGCTCCAGCCCTCGGACCACCTTCATGGCCCTCTTCTGGACTCACTCCAACAGCTCCATGTCCTTCTTATATTCGGGACCTCAGAGCTGAACGCAGTATTCCAGGTAGGGTCTCACAAGAGCAGAGTAGAGGGGCAGAATCACCTCCCTCGACCTGCTGGCCACGCTGGTTCGGATGCAGCCCAGGATACGGTTGGCTTTCTGGGCTGCCAGTGCATATTGCTGACTCTTGTTGAACTTCTCATCATTCAACATTCCCAAGTGCTTCTCCTCAGGCCTGCTCTCAATCCATTCTCCCCTAGCCTGTACTTGTACTTGGGATTGTCCCGACCCCACGTGCAGGACCTTGCTCTTGGCCTTGTTGAACTGTATTAGGTTCTCACAGGTCCACCTCTCCAGACTGTCAAGGTCCCTCTGGATGGCATCCCTTCCCTCCAGCGTGTCCACAACACCACGCAGATTGGTGTTGTCAGCAAAAGTGCTGAGGGTGCACTCGATCCCACTGTCTATGTTGTTGACAAAGATGTTTTACAGCACCAGCTCCAATGCCAACCCCTGAGGAACACCACTCATCACTGGCCTCCACTTGGACATCGAGCCATTGACCACGACTCTTTGAGTGCGGCTATCCTGCCAATTCTTTATCCACTGAATGGTCGATATGTCAAATCCATGTCTCTTCATTTGTCACGTGGGACAGTGTCAAATGCTTTGGACAAGTCCAGGTAGATGATGTCAGTTGTTCTTCCCTTATCCACCAACGCTGTAACCTCATGACAGAAGGCCGCCTTCTCAGTTAAGAAGGGAAAGGTTTGATTGGAATTTTTTGTTGTTTTTCCTTTAAGCATACACAGCCTTTCCCAATTAGAGAAAAGTTTCCTATTAGAAAAGAAAATTAAATTTCTTTGTGCTTCCAACACAAACTTGGGACTCCTTTATCCTTTAACAAAACTGAATTTGGCAGCAAGTGATTTAATTTGACAGACATGCAAATTATGTATTTTCCCATCTATATATTATTGGCTGGAATTTAAATAGCTAACATTCATGCTTTGTGATATTGCAGAATCCTATGCTGAAAGCTTTAAACATCCTACATAATTAGATAAACAAAGCCATCTCTTTAGAGCAGAGGCTTTTGAAACAAACTGCAGCAATTACAGCATGCTGAATGATCAGTTGCTCTCTCAGGAGCCTGAGCTTTTTACACTCATGAAACATTGCTTAGATGCCTCCACTCATCTCTGTACAAACACGTTCTTCACATGTGACCTTTCAATCTCCCAGTCTGTGGATCTGTCTAAAACATGCCTGCTCACAGGGCAGGACAGCTCTTCCAAGGAAAAGCTGGATGGAGTCTCATTACTTTTATGCCACAATTCGTACCACGCCTGCTAAGTCCTAAGTACCTTACAAGTGTTCTCAGCGAATACAGGAAGGACCCTGTACGAGCTACCCTGCCAGGAGCACATTATACATTCCGCTTCTGCTTCCTAAAGCAAAGCAGATCACATTTCATCCTGATGAGCATTGATGATTCCTATGATTTTGCCTAGATTATTCTGAATTGTTGTTCTCTCCTCCAGAGTATTCAGTACTTTATCTTTGTGACCCTGGCAACTGTGCAATCACATTCTTCATTCCCTCACCCTGGTTCAGTCACCACCAGATTCAGAAGGTCACGCTGAAGTGTGACTGTGAACATTCCCCAAGTTCTTCCTAATTCACAGAAAAATCTGTTACAGATAAATGAAAATGGCAGTAATTTGAGTTTTAGCCATTGCTGACTTCATGCAACAAATAATCTCAAGCATTCTTAAAGGCTTGCTGGGTATTTTGCAGGGGCAGCGAGGGCTGTTATGTTGATCTCTATCAGGAAATTGTGTGCATAACAATGTCCACAGATAAAAGAATGTAAAGCTTATATATTTTCATATAACCTAGAATATTATCCTTACCAATTTTGTTGAAATTTAACCAATCTATCAAAGCTAGTTTATTTATATTTCTTTATACTTAGCTGTACCTCTTTCCTAAAACTCAACACTTAAATGTGTCTAGGCAATTTTAAATTAAACTACCAAATTAATCAATGAAAAAGTAAATGCACCACACTTAGCAGGTAAGGGTGCAATCCAATTATCTTGTCGAACTTATTTGAAGGTTGGAAACTCTAATGAATGAAAAAAAAATCATCAGACTTGGGCTTGCTATAAATAGGCTTATTAACTATAGCCTATTTATATGCACAGCTGCAGTCTTCCAGAAAGACCTGCAGAACAACTTCGGAACGTGTTAAGAGACAGTTAAATAAAGTATCATCAGAACATTAATTCCGGCGAAGTGAACAGATCCCTGGAGCACTTTAGCATATAAACTGAGGTCAGCGGACTTCAGGCAGAAGTGAAGAACATAAATCCAAAACTTCAGGTTTACAATGCCAAGAAATAAAATCATACAAGCAGAACAGACCACAAGCCGTAGTATCTGCTTGTAAGATAAGACAGGGAGGAACATACTTGTCAACAGATCAAGATCTTGTGTTTTTTCCTTTCCTTCACAAAGAATAATGTGACCTCAGGTCTTCTTCTCGATTATTTGAAAAGGGAAAGAAAAGGACAGAGGACATCACGTTTTAGAGCTTAGTAATCACTCTCCTGGCAAGAAGCTGGATGACAGACATTTCCCATTTGGATTGGTAGAATATGCTTTACTCTGCCGAGCAACTCACCACAGAAGGTGGTGTCCTAAAACTGTTATATATATAAATATATATAGCTTACAGCAACAAATTCCATTACAGTGAAGGAAGCAGCATATTAAATTTGGCACACAGAGAGGATGAAAAAAATCTTTGTCCAGTTGACATCACCAAAAGCAGAAACTAAGCACAACGATCATTAGACCAGGCACACAATTAAAAAATAAAGCCCAGAATTTTAAGTGATACAGAAGTACGGAGGCAGCATTAATAGCCTGCCCTGCTGAGTTGAAATATTTAAAATACAAGGAAAATCCTACTTCTATTTGGTTATACGCACTCTAGGAAAAAAACACTGATTTGGTGCAATTTCTAAAGTATGGTTTACAGACTGTTTAATCTTACATGATGATATTATTCCATGCTCTACCCTCCATATGATAATGTATGCATGATTAGATGAGGGTTTTTTCTGAGTAATTTATACCAGGACATTGTACACTATTCTTGAGACTAATACTTCACAATGATAGTTGTAAATTTAAACACTGTGATAGAAATCAGATGTCAAGGGACTACGTAACTACCAGAAGAATACCCTTTTTAGTTTATTTCTGTTCAAATTTGTAAACCAGTCTATGGAATAAATGACAGAATAAAAGCTAGTGGGAAAAGCACACACAGATGTGAGGAACATACTTTCCAGCATGTATAAAGAAGCAAACCTACAGAACCTGGAGTATGAAATACATTTTTGTATTTACATACATGTCCTTTTTTTTCTTCGCAACTTCAATAAAGAAGAAATGGGATCTCAGTCCTAAGTACATAAACCAGTTTACTTTTCTGACAAGTACTATTGAAGAGAGTCAACCGTGTATATCAGAAATTTGTCCAAAATTTCCATTTACCTGCTACAACGAATTGAATTATATTTGTGCACAATGAAATTCTAGATAACTTACATATTACATCATGATATATTATTGGTGTAAGTACTGGTAAGACTTAAGAAACTCTATGAACAACGCTCTTTCTTTGATTTAATTAAGATTTATGCCTGGCAGCCTCACAAGGTCTTTAACATTTTATCAACAATCATTTTAGATAAAGTTTACTGGTATAATGCTCTTTACCATGTATTTTGCTTTGTCAAACCATAATAAATACTTTTGCATCATTGTGACTACATCCACAATAAAGCTACAGCGGCAAAGTGCAAGGCCTTTAAGGTCTCAGAAGCCTAGGAGACTTCTAGGCTAAAGAAACTGTATAAAAAACTATATATATAAATAAAAAGAACGCACTATATCAATGTTTTGAAGCATGTACTAACAAAGCAAACCCAGATTGGTTGAGACTAATTCTCTTAAAGACCCCGCCAACTGTGGTGAGCTTATCATTTTCACCATCTCTCCCCACTCCTTGTTCTCACAAAGCACCAATGGGACGCATGAAACTATAACAAGTCTACCCACAACTCTGCAGCTGGTTCAGTGTTTCTCAAGAATACTGTCTGTCCTGTTTTCGGCTGGGACAGAGTTAGTTTTCTTTTAAGTAGCTAGAAGAGCTCCGTGTTTTGGACTTAGTCTGGGATTTGTTATGAGCAGAATGTTGATAGCTTGTTTACAGTTGGTGCTGAGACCTCAAGGACTTTTCAGCTTCCTGTGTTTTGCCAGTATGCAGGAGCACAACAGGCTGGGGGGGAGCATGGCCAGGACAAAGGGCCCACAACTCCCCTTATGATTTGAGTTTAGATTTAGGATTGAGGGCCAAACTGGCCAATGGAGTATTCCATATCATGCAATGTCATGCCCAGTATATAGATGAGGATTGGCCAGGAAGTTTGATTCTCTCTCTCTCTCTCTCTTCAGATCTCTCTTCGGGCGTCTTGACTGTTCGAGTTGTGGTGTCAGCAATTATCTGTTTTGAGATCACTAGCTGGGATGGGTCAGACATTGGTCAGTGGGTGGTGAGCAATTACATCGCGCATCATTTGTTTCTATATATTATTATAACTTTATATCTTATCATATATTATTATCATCATTATTACTTTTACTTTTATTTTATTTCAATTATTAAATTTTTCTTGTCTCAACTCACGAGTCTCCCTCGCTTTTCCACTTTAATTCTCTTCCCCATCCCCCAGGCGTGGGGGAGGGTGACTGAGCGGCTGCATGGTGTTTAGTTGCTGGTGGGGTTATATCACAACACTGTCTTTCTGCCCACCAAAACTATGAACTCTGCTAGATACTCTGCTACATCCTTGAGTAACCATCTCTCTCAGCTGCTGCAACCACACGTTTCTTAGAATAACACCTCTACTGTCACTATCTCAGTGTGATTAAGCAGACCAAGCTCTTTCCCTCTTTCACCTCAGCCCCAACCTGACCATTTTGGATTTCACTGCTTTTAGCATTTCTCCTCCCCTCCATTAACAATATTAACTCCATCCATCATCTAAAATCCCACTGTCAGATCTTCCTCCCCTGTGTGTGGGAACCTCTGAATCTGTGTCCAACAGCCCACATGCTCTTAGACGCGCAGTTTTCTATTAGACTGTCATAGAAAAGATGTATTTTTTTTAGCACTGTACTCATCTTTTGGACTGCAGACTCACTAGAACAAAACTATCTTGGTAGTCCTCCTTCTGTTCTACAAGGTCAAGCATACAGTCTGTACCTAACAAATACAAACACACTACTACAGCTATTTGACTACTTCTGTAGTGAAGTTGTTTTTAAACTAAACGCTTGGCACTAGCATTTCTGGCACCTACTTATTTATAATGAAAAGTATGATATCGTTTCTTTCCTCCTTCCTCCTCAATATTGTGGTTTCTTACTTCATGCCTCAGGCAAGTATAACATCTGCCAAACTCAGGACTACCCTTTAAATACCCTTGCGTATCAGAATGCAAGAAGGATGCAGTTTAATTTTAGAAGATAACTTTTTCAATGTGGAGGAAAAAAGCTTTCACAACCATTCTGTAAACCCTATGTGTATTTGTAAATTATTACTCAAATAAAATCCCACAGTAATTCTTTAAACTGCTGTGTGGGAGTAGAGACAAAGGAATGGGTGGGAAGAAAAAATATTACAGTGTATCTGCTTATACTCACATCATCAAAAGGACTACAAAACTGTGGGCTCAGATAAATTTGCTGGCCAATAGAACAAGGACCCTAAATGTTACTGTTTAACTTCTAGTCTCACAATTTAGTTGGTTGCAGTTTAGGAAGTAGAGGATTTAAAACCCAATCAAATGCTCTCAAGAGTAGAATCATAGAATCATAGAATCATAGAATGGTTAGGGCTGGAAGGGACCTTCAAAGGTTATCTAGTCCAACCCCCCTGTAAGGAACAGGGATATCTCCAACTAGATCAGGTTGCTCAGGGCCTCGTCCAACCTGGCCCTGAACATCTCCAGGGATAGAGCATCCACCACCTCTCTGGGCAACCTGTTCCAGTGTTCTACAACTCTCATGGTAAAAAATTTTTTCCTAATATCCAATCTGAATCTACCTCCCTCTATTTTAAAACCATTACCCCTTGTCCTATCACAACAGGCCCTCCTGAACAGCCTCTCCCCATCTTTCCTGTAGGCCCCCTTGGGGTACTGGAAGACCGCTATAAGGTCACCTCGGAGCCTCCTCTTCTCCAGTAGCGCACAGAGCAAAGGTCTAGCAAGTAGCTTTGAGCAGATACCAGCCTGAATTCAAAAAAAGAAAGTGGCTGGGGTACGCAGCCAGCTGTCGTGTATATGGCAGTATCTATGGCCAAGCTCAGGTGGAAGGCTGAAAGCACGCTGTCTGAGCTTACATTACGAGAATCCAAACAGGACATGTATAGCAAGGTGACTGCAGCACTCAATTCCTCCAAAATCCACTTGACTCTAGTGAGGAAGGCCACCTAGATGTCCTCATCCCTTGTCACTGTCACACTGCTGCCGCAGTAACCTAGGATATCACCCAGCTGCATGCCAGCGAGTTGAGTTAGCACACTCTAAGAAGGTCCTGCTCCCTCTGGAGACCAGGCATCGATGGCAACTAAAGCTAATACATTTTTCCTTCATATTGCAATAGCTCATATGCAGCGATGTCTACTGTGCCTCAGCTGGCAAGAGGAGGACCCTTTCAAAGAGCTGCTGGCTTGCCCACACCCAGTAGAGCAAATCCCTTGGTTCTGCTCTGGCATCACCAAGCTGAGACACACAGCAACTTCAGGTGTCTCCAAGATCAGCAGAGACTGCTCCACCCCATTTACAGACTAGCCCATTTAAAGACATGGGCTAGTCATTTTGAAAATATCTGAACATTACAAAGGTCATATTACACTGGTGAACCTGACCTGATGCCTTCCCACAAAATTATATCAAGAAAATCCTTTTTCAAAAGATCTAAGTTGCCCTCAATCTTTCTTCCACATATGCACATTCATTTGTTCCACCAATACTTCAGATACACTAAGTAGTACATTACTTTTTAACTGTTGCCCCTTAACAACATCAACCATATATGTACAAATGACTTTTAAGATGTATTTGTTGCATATACAGATAGTGAAGTTTCCAAAAAACATTCCTTCTTTAAGGACACATTGGTCATTCAGAGTCAGAAGGCAAACTATAGCCAAGTTCTCCCTAGCAGAATTACATGCCTTCAGTCAGCTCTTGGGTTTTAAATGGGCAATTCAAGTTTTAGAAGATCTGCCAAGCTCTACACCACAAAATTTAGCATGCACTTTAGTCTTAAAATTTGGTATGCCTTCTGGCAGTTAAAAAAAAATAAATTTAAAAGGTCAAGTTAAAAAGAAAAAATTTCCTTTATATCAGTTTCACATTAATTTGATGGTTTTCATCATGACAAGACCCCTGTTTAAGAACAAATGACAGCAATATTGCCACTGCCACAAGGCACACTATAAAAAAAACCCCTTCAATTGATAGTACAAAGTCCTGTTAGTAATAAAACAGACACACACACACACAAGGTACTACTTCTTCCAGCAAATATTGATACAAAAACTTCAAAGAAAATGCAACATTTCCTAACAATGCCAACATTCCTTCTTCACCCTTTCTCTTGTTTCTTTTTTCAGCGTTCCTCTTCCTTCTTCTTCTTTTCTATCAGTTCACTATCATGAAGAAATGGGCTGGCACCCTCAAAACCCAATCTCCGTAATCACCCCTTAAATTCTTTTAAATTCTCTTAAATTCTAGCAGCGACAGGCATCAGCTTGCAGTCACAGGAGAGAGGCTCACAGAAACACACAAGAAACCCTTCAATGTTTTGGAATGAAAAGCAAAACAATCCACATGGAGAAAATGTGATAATGGAGCCATAACATGATGGCACCAGGCTCTTAAAACATTTCTACTCAAAGCTCTATTGTATGCATGATTTAGTTTGAGCATAGGGATATCTGGAAGCCACATCAAAGGGCTAATGGATAGACATTTTGTTAACATATGTAGAACTGATGCCAGGCCATAAAATAACATTGTACTGAATATTACACATCTTCAGAGAAGTCTTTTTTTTTTTTTTTTCTCCCTGAGGTTGAGTTTTTTTTGGTCTACAAATTATTTCTTCCCTATGTGCATGAATGCCTAACAGGCTCAGAAGCCTGGACAATTTTCATGTTCTCTTGTTCCCTGGAGGTTTGCCCAGTATCACAAATTCCGAGAGGGCTGATTTTTGAAATAGAGAAAAGAGGAGAATGAAAAAGTTAAAAAGTTGCTATTTCCTTTGCAGAACAGGTTCTGTTACATCAGTAACAGTTTGGTGAAGAACTTCGCAATCTATTACCTTAGCATCTCTGTTTCTCAGGTCATTCCTAGGACTGCTACTTTCGAAGTGCTGTCCAAACTTGGCTCAGGGCTACAGTACATTCTTCAATGGTCTTTTATGCCTGTGGTGTTCAAAATAGAGTCACTTTTCAAATGGTACATTTTGTAGATATGGCACTCCATAAAAACAGGAGGCAAAAAAGCTGCGTAGAGTGAATTCCTGAAACAACTCTTCAGGATTCAAAAAAAGCCACTTATTAGCTCCTCTGTTTCTGCTCTAACAGTATTTATGCTAGATCACAGTATAATGAGCAACCATTAAATTTATGTACTTCGTAGGGCACTTAGGACACAGTTTTCCCATCACTTAGTAACTGTGAGATAAGTAAAAGAGCACTGCACACCAAGAATACACAGTACGGAAAGACACTGAAAGTCAGGACTATAGAAGAACTGTATCTTTATCCACTTTGATACCTCTTCAGTTAATCAAGTATTTTGTGGTTTCATGTTTGGCACATTAGGTACATTGAAGTCAGACTAACAAGGAACAGCTGCTATTTATAGCATTTCCCCAGAGATGGGAACGGTTGCTTCTGCACTTTAAGACCAATCATGTTACAACTGTATTAAAATGAGAAGACAAACATGTTTAACTGCCAGCTCTGCACGAATTTCAAATGAAAATCACATTAGTTAACTTGTTAATATTTCAGTCAGTCAGTCAGTCTCCAGTGTGAATTTACATAGTTTAAATAGAACATCTCACCAATACACAATACAGTACAAAAGGATGCTAACGGCACGGTCCCAGGTTCAACAGTGTGCTTCAAAAATTCCTTCTCCAAGATGAAAGTCAGAAATGGACTGCAAGTGTCTCTAACCTGCAATAGCCTGGATCTCAGCAGGTTCTGCTACCATACCTTTTTCATTTCACAAACTCTTTAGCTCAACTGTCAGCAGTCACACAGACTTAAATATGTTAAGCCTCACACTGACAGGTTTTCCACTCTTGCTACTGTCCTAAGCACCGTGAGACAGGATCCCAAGCTCAGAAAGGCTGCCAGAGCATCAAGTCATGGCATGTTTGGTCCCATTGCTTCCAATCTCTTTATACGAAGAAAATCTTGATCTTGAACTCATTATGTTATAGGCAGAGGCTCACCTCCTTTGGGCACCTACAGACATTCAGGCCTCAGCAGGCACTAAACGAGGACCTTGGGACTGACTGCAAGGACGGTGGATGTCCCTGCTCAGAACATGCACAGTCATGCCTGCTCTGACACTAGCAAGGGTCCTGTCTGGGAGAGCAGCTCTTCCCTATCTTGGAAGGGATAATACAAAGATAAACAGAACAGAGACATTGGTGAGACACTGAACTTTACTGACAGTGTGACAAAATCCATTTCCTTTTTCTGTTCAGATGCTTTCTACACCACCTGAAAACTTGGTAGTGCAAAGTTGCAACTTTCAGTAGGTTACAAAGTACGTTTTTCTTAGTTGGAGCAATTGATGCTAAAGCATTTGCTTACTGCTACTGGCTGGCCAAACAGCAAGGATAGAGCAGAACAGAAACCTGAAGTATCAGTGGACTAACTTTTCAAAAGTACCTGCGTGCCCTGGGTGCAGAGCTGCCTCAAAAAGCAACAGGACATCTCTACTCAGGTCACATCATTGCTTCTGAAGATGAGTGCATCCCTGAGACTTTGATGCTTCACAAAGCAGTAACACATTTCTTTTACTGCTTTAAGGTATGCAGAAATGTAAATGTGTTGAAATTAAGCATAAGTGCCTAAACAAAGGTTTGCAAGTTTGAGAATTTTGATTGTTAATTTTGATGATATTAAACATTTCTTGCAACAGCAAAACAGAGCATGCATTACAAGACTCTAAGAACCCTAAGTCTAAAAATAAAGCAAACTGTTAAGAAAGTAAGTCAGAAGTATTTAAACTACTTTTTTTTCGGCTTCCTTAACATTTTTCTAGTTTTACTTTTTTTCCCTTCCATTGCTATATGCAAGAATTCACACAAAACACTTGGAAAAATGACTTAAAAAGAAGGAACTGAACTAGGGATGCTACAAGAGTGGTCAGATAAAGAAAAAAAAAAAGGCAAGAAAACTCAATAAATCGTTTTCCCTTTGCAAGGATTTTAGTAATAACATTCAACATGGCTTGTAACAGATAAAATTTTCAGACAAATAAGATTTCGATTCTTTGTGATTATTTTTAATAAACATGCTAAAATCTCACAGGAGGAATTAATGAATTATTTATAAATCAAGCAGTAGATTAAATTCTGGTCAATATATAGATGAACACAAACATGCTTAACATGCAGTTACATCTAGAACTGTATCACTCCTCACCAGACTTCTTCAGTATCCTACAGTGACCCTCATTTTCAATTAAGTTCCAGTTTTTTAAGTTATCATTTGCTGCAATACCTGTAACCGGTTATATTTCACAGGCTTCGGCCTAATTTCAAACTGTTTTGCTTTAGACCTTTGTAAGAGCGATACCACCCACTGCTGATTTCTCACCCAGAGTTCAGAGATCCAGATTTGCTTTTGTTTCAATTCAAATCTTAAATTGAAATTTTGTCCCACGGAAATGGCACCTTTCTATTCCTCTGGATTTGTACTGCATTTTGAAACACTTAGGCATAAAAGGCATTGTAAGAGTTTGGGTCTGCAATGTATTTTATTGCCTAAATAGCTAGATGGTTCCCAATTTTACCAAAGTAACGCAGTGGAATGAGTGCGTTGAAGCACCCATTAAGGCTCCAAGAGGAACTAAGTACTGAAAAAATCTAAACATTCACTTGTTTTATTTTTCTGTTTCTTGGTTACATTTTCAAAGTGTGTCTACTACCACTCCCATTAACATCAGCAGGGGGCTTGTAAATAAGTCTTTACCCAGTGTTTCAAAAAACTGAGCTGCTCAGTGGAAGGAGTGAAGAGATTCCAATCCGTTCCATTACTTAAAGAAACAGAGCAGGACAGCAAAGAGAAAGTCAAGTACAGGCAAGCACCTTAACACATCTTTGAAGGTTACATTTGGACACTTCATAAACGTCAAATTTTTAAATACACCAAACATAGTTCAGGAAAGATAGCTGGTCACAAGTATGGCTAAAAATCAGCTGACATAAAATTAAATGAACTGTACCCTAATTTAGAAGTTGGGGCATCGTCTTTAACTTGGTAAATATGTGTTTCATGTAAACCAATCAGCCATGAGGGTAGTTACTTCTTCCCTGCCCAGTGATCAGGCTTCTGAAATCGTACATTCATGCTAACACTGAGGATCTCTAGACATCACAAGCCAGAGCTACAGAACTACCATCACAGAAAAGATAAAATCTTTTAACAGCTATGCCTTGTTTAAAGGACAGAGATAGTCACTCTTATTTTCCACTGAAGTTAAAAAACTGCAATGTTAAAAAAAGAATCATGGCTCAGTAGATGTACTCTAGTAGCAATTTCTAGTGCTGCTGTAATTAATGTTGCATCAGCGTTTTCACAATAAACCACACTGCCAGAAAAATCATTCCATGTTGTAAGCTGACACAGAAGACCTCATACCAGGCACAAATTTAGTTTGTATGTTTTTTGGCTAAGAAGTTGGAAGAAAAGAGAAAGCAAGAAGAAAAGTCTTAAAATGGAAGCCAACAATTTAGGATTGACTAGTGTTCAAACAGAATTTGCAGATACTTTTTAGCGCACATGGTTTACTTCTCCAAACTAACACTCATACAACTCCTGCTTAACACAGCAATGATTTGCATAAGAAAAAACATCTTCAAAAAAGTTCAACTGACATCCTGCATTCACCTTTACATTTGAGGAAAAACTCAGGCAAACAATTTTATTTCTGAACAGCAGGACCTGGCTTGTTTGCCTGATCAAGAAATCACTTGAAGACTGTTAGCAAAACAATAAGCAACCCCAAGCACAAACCATTACGGCAACTTTAACGTACTACTTGTTATTTAAAACAATACTGCATTCTTTACAGTGCTAGGATTTCACTTCTGCTTACATACACGCTTCGTTGTAAGCCCATACAGATGGTACTGTTTAAAGTGAGCTTTAAAAGCCAGGGAAACAAAAAGGAGGAGGTTAAATTGTGTATCGTTTAGTTGAATTTTCTGTTCTTAGAATACAGTAGTTCTTATAGTTTTCTAAAATATATCCTAGTATGTTAGTACTGACCTTGATAGTTTCAAACCTACTATCTGAAAAAGACTGAAAAGCTGAGATGTCTGAAATGTAGAAGAGTAGGTGAATAAGAGTTACCCATTTGAGGAATTTCTTAAGCAAGGCTGTTCTTTGAGTTTGTTTTTTTCATCTTTTTAAGGTACAAAATAAGTTTCTTTTTGTATATTCTCACTCACCTGCTCTGGGTACTTGCTTCCAACTATCTCTGCCACGGTGTTAAAGGAAGGAGAGTCTGGATAGGTCTTAGCCCCCATCTTCAGGTGCACAACGATCTTAGTGCCCCGAAAAGACATTCGTGACATCATTTCAGCATCTTCCACAGAGATGCAAGCAGTGGGAATCCGGGGCACATCAGGCTGGTAATTCTGCCACCCAGTATGTGGGCTGTGAAAAGAAGAATAAAAATACAATGTGAACAGCTTAGCTCCATAAATTTTTATCCTTATTATAGAATTATTAGAAAGAATACTTTCACTACCATCCCCAGCAGACTCTCAAAAAGGATATATTTATTTTTTTTAAGTAAACTTTCAATAAAATACATTAAGTGTTTTTATACTAAACAGAATATCTGACTGTTACCATTCTATATGTCCGGAAAGCTATTCTGTGTCAACTCTATTTAGGTCACTTCCATGCTTTGACATTACAGTAGTAGTGCTCCGATACCACACTTCTTTCACTGCTTTATCAGGAAGAAAAACAATAAAAAGCCAGTAAGTGAACAGTTAGTAAGAAGTGCATTTTGTTCCCCTATGAGAAGTAATGAAAATTAAAATTTACTACTTCAACTATTTTAACATCAGACTGGAGATTTATTTTGAAGAGCACTAATATGAGGCACTTCAGGAAAAATACGACAATGAGACTGCTAAAAAGATGCACATTTATTTGTTCGCAGTACACTCAAGATTTCAACCACTACTTGTAGACGAAAGGGAACTAAAAAAAACCCCAAAACCCAACTAGACAAATTATGCAAAGAAGAGGAAAAGTATGCACCACTAGATGTAATGCTTCAATGTCTTCCATTTAGGAATAGTTACGCCTTGTGGAAATAAAAAAAGGAAAAAAAAAACAAAACAAACACAAAAATAATCACAAAGTTCCTCTGACATCCACAGTGTGATATGGAGTGACTTCTTCCTTCCTCTCAGAAAGCTGCAGACAGTTTCATGATTACTTAAAGCATACTTATTTCCCTTCCACAGGCTCCTTCCACCACCTCTGCATGCAGAGCTAACTAGAGTGAGTGATTCCACATCTGACATCACAGGATTGCTAAAAGGTAACAGACAAGTTCCTTAGCAAGTTCCTTCAATGTTTTCTCACATTTGGCCATTATTTACATATTTCTCGTTTTCTGGTGCTTTAGTTGAGATCTTTGGATCTTACTTGCAGAAGTACTGAGCATTACAGCTGTAGCTGAAGTCAATGCTTCTAAAGTGCAGTTGTATATAAGGCCAGATGCAGCAGAAAAATACACGGGAAAAAAGAGAAATCAGGCTCTAGATGTATGTCTAAATTTGCAAATACGCCCGATATTAAATCATTCATTGCCTTCATTTCCCACTTGTAAAACGGGAATAAAAATACTCTTTGTTTCACAGACAGGGAAAAAACGGAATAAAAATACTCTTTGTTTCAAGAGGACAGACTCAATAAACACTTGAGAACCATTGTGATAATGCAGTAATGATCAGAAATTGACTGGTATACAATTACATGTCTAAATCCTAAAATAAGCTTAGAAATGCACATGGAAATATTAGGGTAAAACTTTGACTAAGCAGCTCTCCAGTATTGGTCATCTTCTGCAGTAAATCTTTAAGCTGAAATAATACATCTGCTACCCGTTATTTCAGGTCTACTTTGTAATTCTCAGGATTCAGTCACTAGTCCAGAGGCATTTTCAAAATACATAAAATAGTCATCTAGAGGCTTCTTCAATATTCTTATGAATATGCTACTTATGTCTTTGTCTCAGTTACTAAATTCTAACTTTATCATCGAAATGCCAGTGAATTAAGTCTCCAAAGGAAATCTCTAAAGCTAAATCATATCTTTACCTTCATGCTACTCTATGAAGAAGGTCTAGAGTTGAAGCTTTCAAACCAGATTACATTCTTCACATCAGCTGTTAGAAATTTTAATACTATTTATCCACATATCAATAGCAGAATTAAAAAACGATTGAGGCTGGCAGGGTCCTCTGGAGGTCATCTGGTCCAACCCCCCTGCTCAAGCAGGGCCACTGTCCTGGTTTCAGCTGGGACAGTTAGTTCTTCTTTTTAGCAGATAGAAGAGCTCCGTGTTTTGGATTTAGTCTGGGATTTGTTATGAGAAGAATGTTGATAGTGCACTGATGTTTATAGTTGGTGCTGAGGCCTCAAGGACTGTTCAGCTTCCCATGATTTGCTAGTGTGCAGGAGCACAACAGGCTGGGGGGGAGCATGGCTGGGACAAAGGGTTAACAACTGCCTGTGTGATTTGAATTTAGATTTAGGATTGAGGCCAAACTGGCCAATGGATTATTCCATATCATGCAACATCATGCCCAGTACATAGACAAGGGCTGATCAGAAAGAAAGCCCTTTCCTCTTCTGGGGGCTCTCATTCTCGGACTCTCAGAGTGCACTCTCTCTCTCTCACTCTCTTTTTGGGCCTCTCGCTCATCTGGGATTGTGATGTCGGGACTTACCTGTTTCGGGATTGTTAGCTGGGATGTGACAGGCATTGGTCACTGGGTGGTGAGCAATTACACTGTGCATCACTTGTTTGTATATATTATTATCATTATACATATGTACACATTCATATATCATTATTATTAAATTTTTCTTATCTCAAAACACAGGTGTCTCTCCCTTTTCCCCTTTAATTCTCCTCCCCATCCCCCGGCGGTGGGGGAAGGTGAGTGAGTGGCTGCATGGTGTTTAGTTCCCAGTCAGCCTAAACCATGACAGCCACCCAGAGCTGGTTGCTCACAACCATGTTCAATACGTGAAAATATTCACCTATTAGCCTATCTACAGTAGCAGACACACATTTTTATACATTTAAACAAAAATTTTTAAAAATGTGGGGGATTTTTAAGTCTTCTAAACTGGAAAAAATGCACTTAATTCCTGGAGGAGGTGTGGTGAGGAAGAAGAAATCCTCCTTGTAAGGATATAGATTAGGTAAAATGGGAGAGATTATTCAGTTCTATTTGTTTAGAAAAATAAATCCTTCTCAACAATAACAAGTCATATTGTAATCAATAACATAACCCGCAGAGTAGATATGTATAAATATTTATTTGAAAAGAAAATACTAAAAATCGGTTACAGAGGTCTTATGGGAGCTGCTTTAGAGTGTAGACAGATCCGTTTATTAGGTGGCAACAGTTCAGGAAGTCATTGCTCCCAGTTGTTTATGGCTGAACCTCATACGAAGGCCAGTGCCCCTTCTCCTCATGAGCTTTGCAGGTCGGGTGAGCCACAGTTCACCTTTGAAATAACAGTTACCCAGGTACTCTGAATCTCTTGTGCCACATAATCCTCCTCGAGTGGGATAAACTCATGTAGACTTATAAGTTCAGATCTTACTTTTTTTTTCTTTCCCTTTGTCCCTGCTAAAAAAAAAAAAAAAAAAGAGAGAGGCCCCCCTCACCCCCACTTTTAAACCGCGACAATTTGCTCCTTATGTTTAATATTTCTTTGAGTGCTTGGACATACACCCAGCATTTTAACTAGGAGACTTTCCAAAAAACATAAAATAAACAATACACTGAAAAAAAAAAAAGAGAGATGACAATTTCATGTATTAATGTTAAAAAAAAAAAACCTACGTTCAGCAACTGAGCAGAGGCAAACAGTTTCTGCTCATTTTAAATAAATCCTGTGTCTTCTGGCAAGATTATGTCTTAGTGCTAACATGCCATGTACACTGAACTGCAGTATTTCAAGGTTTATCACCACCTGTATTGATTTCATTCTCCTTCTTATTTCCCAGATGCTCAACAAAAGAACCCCCTAAAACTGTATTTGTTTCTCCAATATAAGTAGCAATTACATTTCTTTCGGATGCTCAATCCTGATGCTCCACCACAACTGTGAATAAAGCTTCTGACAGCCCACTGAGATGCACGCATGCTTACACACCCCAAATGAATGAACGCTTACAGGTACAAAATTTACCTTAGCTAGCCTAAAAAAATAAACCTTGAAGTCGCCTGGTAGTTTCGCCATTTTTATGCTCAAACTACTATTTTGCCAAGATTATAGGGTAAAACCAACTAGCCAAATTGAGACATTCTGGCACAGGGAGGCTGAGCCAGCAACTGTTCAGATGATACCAGGAGCTGAAGGAAATGGATGACAGTCTAAATGATTGCTACAAAAAGGGAAACGGATCCTAAGCGTTACTAATACAAAGGCACAAGGCTGTATGTCCTATCACAATACTGTACGTTCCTAATGCATAGAACTTGCATAGAAGACATTTGTGGCAGACACTAAGTATCCTGGGATATACTCGATTAAAGTTTACATGCATGCAAAACATGCCATGTGTTAAGTACATGTCCATAATTACTTGATAAAGTGTCAAAGAGTACACACAAACAAAAAAATCTTAGTAAATTAGGCCCCTTTTATGCAGAGATAACCAAAAACTGGAAAGGCTGCTGACCATGTGGCAACACCTGAGCAAGAATTAACTAAACAAAGTAGAAAAAAAATTACTAGCAGACTTTGCGTGTAATAGACGAAGATGGAGAGGAGCAGTCCTGAGTTTGGGCAAGGAAGACTTTTTTTCACCAAGTCTGAACAAAGACAACTCTGTGGGTATTTTTTCTAAAAAAACGGATTTAAAAAAAAAAAAAAACCAAAAACCTGACTTGCACTTACCATTCCCTGCGCCTTGAAAAAGAAAAGAAAGAAAAGCATTACATAAAACCAGCTAGGGAGATCATAAAGCAACCCTGACTCAGAAACAGCATTCATCTTTGCGACATTGGCACCTACAGGCAAGCGAAGTGCCCCTCTGGCGTTTCCTACTGCCACCTGGGAATGATGTCAGCTTCTGATGCTTCAAACCCACGCCCTCTCTGAAAATGTTGTCATCCAGCAAAGCCTGAATTCATTTTGCAAAACTTTAAGGGTAATCAGGCCATTTAATATCTAACATACCCATATTCCAATAGTTTGGTGTTTAGTAGAGGAGAGGGAGTGGGTGGGTTTTTTAGTACTTTTTTTATTATTTAACAAAAGCACCTGTCCTTCTGATTTTGCATGTACTGGATCACCTCATCTCCATATTTAAAGTATTTTTAAAAATGAATACATCTAGCTAGATTAATCCTTTATAAACCTATTAATGTTAATAAAAACTCATCATCATTCAGTTTTGACATTCCTGTTCAACAGCTGACAAGATTCAGATAAATAAAGTGGTTTAGTTTTGCTTTTGATAAACCCCTAGATTTCACATCTTGGAAAGTAATTAAGAGAAGTATCACAGTGTGAATAACAAGGCAGAGGAAAGGCTCCAAAATATAAAGCATGTTCTCTGTTAGAAGTGCACATCAAATGACTAGTAAGAAACAGATGTGGCTTACATCTTACAGAAAAGTGTAAAGAAAGAATAAAACAGTCAAGAGACAGCTAACTAGTTTCTCTTCCGAGTAAAATAATCAAACATGGGGAAACTAAAAGGCGTGGATGAAAAGATGTGCTGCTGGTGTCAGGTCAGCTCTAACTCTTGTTACTGTGGTAGCTGACCTTTCATTCTTCATTACTTCGTTCCTGGACTACCAACCTTATCTCTAAGATAAGCTAAAATGTCCAAGGACAAATAAACTGTGTATGAACCAGTGCTTCAAGATAAACTGGATGCTCTGATTGAAAACAAATCTCAAGTTGAAGCCTCAGGCAAAGATAGCCATCTCCAAAGGGAGAAGGAAGCATCGCACTACAAGAACTCTATGCTGACTAAAAGGAAAAAAAAAACAAACCACAAAACTTGATTATATAAAAGCTTACAAAGATTTACTTCAGCCATAATGCGTAATAACACATCTCAATGCACAACTCCTCACACCAACCTCATAAAGTAATCTAGGGTTGGGAAATACAAAATTAATGTTGTTTAAGTATGTTTAGTTTACTCACTCATACAAACACATTGTGAGACTCTAAATACACAGATGACCGCCTGTCTTCTACAGGACCCATGCTGTATTCACTGTACTAACCACATGTAAACTAAACATTCATATCAGGTCAGCTAGTTTGTTATTATTGACTTAAATCATAAAATACATTCCTGAATGGAACTATGACTACATTAATCACTAGCTATACCCATAGCAAGACCACAGCCACCTCGTAGCTTGGTTCTTTTTTTCACTTGTGTATCTACATATCACAGAAAACCTCCTCACATACAAAGCTTTACACTTTAAAGGTGTAATGGAACATCCTGTAGCAAAACAGAAGGGAAACTGCACATCTTGATCTCACACTTAGCTACAGAGAATAGCTACTCATGAGTGCCTCACTGCTGTATCTTTCACTTTGAGAGCAGCATAGCAAAGGCTGAACTCCATTCAAGTAAATCCCCTTTTCCAGCACCATAAAGTCCTTACAAAACAAAACTTCTCCTTGTGCACACTCAGATCGTATATGTTCTTTCAAGATTCCCACTATTATCTGGGTAGAGAAGCCAAACTGTAACAGAACGTCAAAACATCAAAAGTATTGTTAATCTTCTCAGGAGAATAAGGTCTTCAAAAATAAAATCAAGATTATTCCCCATTTAGAGCCACTTGGCAAAATATAAAAGAAATAAATTCATCCTAATTTTGTGTTTCTGTCATCATTTGTCCCAAGATTCTCTTGCTTTGTTTGCTTCCTATATTGGCTTTGTAGGATTTGATTTGTTGGTTTACAGTAAGTTGAACTTACTTACAAATTTAGCAAGACTGCTAAATTTGAAACAAAATATGAATGTGCACAGAAAATGTTAAGAAATTGAGCAAAAATACAATGTGGTATAAATATGAAATTAAATATCATAATAATCTGTTATCAAGGATAGAATATTTGGAGTTTAGTTATACAGTCACTTTCAGATTACTTTGTACCTCTAACTGACGCAGCATCTGCACAAGTGTAATGAAGTGCAAGAGAGACTCCAGAAACTATTTGCCTCACCAGGGCAAACTCCCTTTGAAAAAGAGTACAGCATTACTCTGTTACCACATGGACTCCATTTAAATTAACATTTAGAAAACTGCATCTAATCAGTGCTAGGCAATCATTAAAATTAGGCTTTACCAAATAAGCATAGTAGCTTTGACATAATTACGTAAGTGCTAGGCTACAGAACGCAACTAACACTATATGTTTCTATTTCATTATAATACTCAGCACCACATGCACCAAGGGAATTCTATGAAAACCACAGAAGTTTTTAAGAAATAGCGTAGATTAGATATGGTTTGTCAAACAAGAAGCAGAAAACAACTGTGAATGGTAAAATGATCAAATGAAGCAAGTCCAATGAATTCCACCTTGGGACTATCCAACTGCTGGGAAAGTAGAAAAGTGCGCACAATGCTTTCCAAACGTCTGTAGGAAATGGGGGCTTGCACCAGCTGCTCTTCAACTGAAAAAGAAACCTTCTGCATCTTACAGACATGAGGACGACTCTCCAGCAGTTGACAATACCTTGAGGGAACCATTTAAGTCATACACCTGTTTGGCCTCCTTCTGCTCGATACAACCAAGCTCTCCCTCCTCCTGTGTTTACATCCTTGCCTTGCAAGAGCGCAGCTGCTTGCTGCACACTACCATAGGTATGTTAGCGAGGGCTCCTGGAGGGAACGCCAATGACAATCCTAATTGCCAGCAGCTGCAAGGCTTCTGGCTTCATGGAGTTTCTTTCTTTTTTTTTTTTTCTTTTTTTTGTGAACTCCTGGCTTCTCAGCCTTGAGCAGAAGCCATATTTATATTTTCTGTGACCCCTCTATCACCAGAAACTAGTGAGCACACTGGACAAATTAAAAAAACCTCACTGGAAACAGATGTTATATTTTATACCTACAGGAAGGATATAAATAAATGAAAAAAACCCCAAACCAAACACACAAAAAAAAACCCAACCATTTTCTTTATTTGGACAGCAGAGAATCAGACAAAGAGGCATCACAGGGCTAGGAATACATAAGCAAACTAAATAGCTAGTTGTCTAAAATACTGATCTGGCCTTCGTACTTCCCCCATTTCATGACATTTGTTATTATTGGTAATGAATGCTTACACTAAAATTGTCAGACATAAACAGGTGTGAAGAAGCATCAAAGCTTTCAGGGTAGGATCAATCACCGCATTAGTACTTCCAAGTCTCAGCTTCATTGCAGACAGTAGGTAGTGGGGAAGGTCAAGCTCTCCCATACAGCTTGTATATAGTCATACACATTAAGACACATCGGAAACTTAAGCCTTCTCTGATGTTCAATACCATATATTACGGGACAGTACAGGGAGGTTCCTCTTTCTTTCAAAAGATGGTCATGGTAAAGGGTAACACGCAGCCAACACTTTCAGTGAGCTGAAGGAAAAGAATAGGGATGGAGGATACTGGTCTTACTCGCCATAAAATTTCTTCCTTTTAATCAGTTGACCACGGAGGTAAATAGAGGCGAGGGAGGTCTGAAAGGAGGCAGGAGAAAGAAGAGGGAATGGATGGAGCTTTTCTTCTTCCCTTTCTTCACGCCACACACCATTCAGAGTAGTACATTCTTTAGGCACTGTCCTCCATAAAAAAAAAAAAAAAAGAAATACAGATCTATCTTAAACTCAAATGTATTTAGGAATAGTTTCTCCCTATAACAGGTTGGGGCAATGCAAACAAAGCTTCATGGAGATACATTTTTAAAGTGTAAAAATTAAAACTTATGGGTCAACAGGAATACAAGGGCAGTCTAGCGAAAACCATCAAAATAATAACGGGAATGACAGAGGGGATACAAGTCTCTGAAGACAGCAGGAGAAAGACACCAAAGGCAAGTATGTAGATGGATAAAAAGTGAGAGCTTTTTAAAGTAAAAAACTAGACAGTAGAATAACTTAGGTATTATCACAATAGATTGCATGGAAGTAAATCCCAGGAGTGAACAAGAAAAGAGAAAACGGAGAAATCTAGTAATCTTTTCCGCTGTTTGCGAGTGTAACCCTGTTCCCACTGAAAATCAGTGGAAAATCTTCCATTAACTTCAATGGTTAGAGAGGTGGGAGGGAAAAAAAAAAAAAAGGCTTTAAAAACTGACTGGATATGAGAAGAAAGAGCAAAGAGCCTGACTGGATTCAGTCTCAAGCAGTGAGCAAACCAAAAGCCACTGCAAGACACTTGTCTGGGTGAGCCCCTATATTTTCTGAACAAAAATGAAACTCTGAAACATCTTCACTACACAAATGCTTCTTCTCTTTCCACAGATCTAATTCCAATATTAAACTCGTTTTTGACATTCTATTAAACAACCTAACGCTTTTGCTGTTCAATTAGAAAAAATAATTTCAGGTCAAGAGAATAAAAAGTCTGTTAATAAAAATAATACAGAGGGGGTATCACTTATTTTTCCCCTCAAGTGAGAGATTTTAGTAGTGCCACATGAAAGGAACTACTTTAAGATCACCTGATCATTATATTTGCCTATCTAGTTCACATATTACACAACGATGTTCATGTAATATAAAAATGCAATGCAAATGCTTAACCGATACTTCATCTAATAGTCTATTACATTGATTTGATAAATTCATTCTCCAATAAATTAGTATGTTTTGTTTTTTTTTTTTCAAAACTCAGGCAAAATACATCTTGCCTGTCCCTCTAAAGTCACAGATAAACCCTGAATTTTTAAGTCTCAAACTTGTAATCTGTTGTAAACAGAGAAGTTCCTTTTAGCAACAGAATATATTTTTAAAGCTTTTTGTAACAGTATAGTAACTTCTACGAACTAGGACTGAATATTGAGCAGCACAGCGAAATGTCATGCCAAGCGTGAGCATTCCTTCCCCAGCTGCACTTGTTGATTGTGGCAGATTCTCCCAAAAGCTTCATAATCCTCATCAGATTAAATACAAAATGTCCCAATAGGTACATATTTCCTCTGAACAGCTCCTTTCCTGGCAATTAGTGTTGTGTCTGGGAAATGAAGAGTGTCAGGCTGAAAAAAAACCAATCTTTCCAGTGCAAACCATGGTTGGGAGAATGACTGCATCAGTTCTGGGGATCTTCCCGTGCTGCTGGTTTCTTTGGGAGCACGCAGGAAGAACACCCAGCACACAGTAGCTGCCAAGAAGAAATTAATGTAGGGGTTTCCCAAGAAAATAGTTAAGTCTTGAGAATTCAAGTAATTTTCCTTCCTCAAAAGGAGAAATTGCTGTCAAATGGCAACACTTTCTCACTATTTTGTTTTAGATATCAAGTTTGCTGTGCTCTTCAACACATACTATATATTCATACTATTTTGCTTATTGTTTGAAGGTTTGTGCTCTTCCTGTTTAATCCTGGAGATATGCTGATTCCTTCATCATCTGCTGAAGGGGAGAGAAAAGATTATTCTCAATCTCATGCCTACATTTTATAGATTTCTTTAATATCTAATAAAGAGTGCCTGGAGAGTCTCTGCTGGAAGAGAGACCATCTGAAACAATATAATTTTATTTCCTTTTCATTAGTTGATCCATGTTGCTGAGGAAAATGTTGTTGGAAAAAAGGTAGCAGGCTGGAGGCTTTTGTTGGAATGTACGATAATGATCATGACTTTTATAGTCTGTACATAAATTTAAATACACAAATGCTTTTGGACCTTAACCAAGAGATACAGGCACATGGCCAGTCAGACCAGATGAATTGTGGTGTTGGAAAAGGTGACCTGGATTTAGGGACATGACGAGACTCCAGATACCTGAAAAGTGACATGGGAATGCTGCAGCTCTCTGAGCTCACCTCTGGCAGCTCCAAAAGAGGGCTGTGAGGGGGGACCACAGGCTTCCCCGCTTCCTCCTCACTCTGTCCTGGGTGTCACTCCTCTGCTCAGACAGCCTCCATGAGGAAGGGCATGCAGCCAGTCATCTGCATTCATAGGCTTGTGCACACACCACAGCCTTAGAGCTCACGATACGAAAACATTGAAGTCCACCTAGTGCAACACTGCTAGACAGTAACAGAATAAAAAGTGGGAATTTTCTTCCCAGTGTTCAAATGCTAACTAGGAATGATTTTTCCCCCCTGAAGAACACTACATAGGAAAATTATCTTACTGATCGTTAATGATTAATGTTAACGCTAACGCCATGTATATAACTTCATAAATAATATAAATAGAAAATCTGATCAAAAAATGTACCTACTTAGAAGAAAGTGTATCATATAACTTTAGAAGCAGAACTGTCTTTTACAGGCTAATATGAATAGGCATTACTTGCAGCTGTCTAGTGAAAGTTTGTTTCTGTAAAATACTCTATACTACATTTCTGTGTAAGTATAGTGGAGTTACTTAAATTACACACTGGAAACAGTACTTGTTTCAAATCTGTCTTGTCTATAAACAGATACTGCAGAACAACTCAGAATGTGTGCAGTTCATAACTACTTATCACATAGTTTAAAGCAGTGGTTCTGTAAGCACAGCCCAAAGATCACTGGCAGCTTGGAAAGCCTCTGAACCCCCAGCCTCAAAAGTGGGCTTTTAATAGTTTCATCTACGTGAAGATAAAGGTTCACTGACTCGCAGGTGAATCTTGTGTTGTAGCCTATACACTGATTAATACCAGTATTAACAAAACTCCTGGTTTAACAGAACAGTGCTTGATCCGCGACTTAACCACTGAGCTGTTCACCTGCAATGAACAGTTGATGGTTGACATGACCCATGGAACACTGCAAATCCCACAGTATCACTTGCTGTCAGAGCTATGAAACTACTGAGTAGCCTGGCTGATAGAAAAATAGCAAAAATGCTGATAGAACATCTTCTTCCTTGGAAATTCATGATTTGTCAAACATTTGGTGGAGATGGACCCTTCTAGGAGTATTCTCTGACACCCTGACAGCCAGGTGGTCCAGCACACAAGCTCTGCTTTCTGCTAACCCTGTAACATCCTTCTGAAAAACTCAGGTGGAGATGGAAAAAAATAGTGTATTTGTGGTTAGAATTTCTTGGCCACAAACATACTTGAACTAAAATCCCCTTCAAGCCCCACAGATACTTTCTCTAATACCCAGCAATTAACCAAGCATAACAAACTGACCTGAGTGCTTTGAAATCCCAGTACATTTTCTTTAATCAGCCAGATTGACTCAAGAGTAACAACATTCTCTTTCTATACATATTCCCTTCATGCGGATATACAGCCAAGTGCATCACATGATGAGCTGATACTGATCTAAGCATTTAAAATTGTTCTTTTCAAAATTTTGTATTAAAAGTATGACCAATTATACTAGTTGTTCCAATTTAGACACCTTATGGCGGAGACTCTCAGAGGAACGAATGGCATTTCTCCTTTCCTTTCTCAGGAAACTTCTATGGACAGGCACTACCTGAAAGCCTGATGCTATACACAGAGGAATAAAAGGTACTGCTCTATATGGGAAAGGGTTAAAGAAATCCATCACTGATTGTCACTGAGAAGTACTATACAAAGATTTACATGACTGAAACCTAATTTTAGGCACTGAAAAACAGTTACGCTTCTAAAATCATAAATTGCAGCTGCACTTAGTATTCCAAGTAGCTCTGCTGAAGTTTTCTCATGGGTATGCCTATTCACATCACATTTCTGGCAAGACTGAAATGTTAGAATTCTCTCAGACACTGCAGCACACCACTTCTGTTTTCCTAGATTGTCAGCATTATAAACTAAGTAAAGGAAGGGTGGAAAAAACTGCATAGTTTTGTGGAGTTACAGCCTTGGACGGTCTCTCAGATGAACCCAGCAGCTCAGGATTCTGGACTCCAGGTGCTGGCTGCACCTGGACAGTGTTGAATCCCTGCTCAAGCTCTTTGGGCTTGTGCACAAACAGATCCCTCTAATGCCCCTTCTGGAGATACAGAGCGTGTACTCAAGCTGCCTGGTCCCTTCACATTTTTTCTTGCTCTCCCATGTCCTCCCAGCAGCAACCGCAGCTTTCTCAGAGCCTGAATCTGGGACCTTGAAAGCTGTTGTTTCCTTCTTTGGAGACTGCGAAGAGAGATACTTAGAAGGAGATACAGGTCCTCCTCAAAGAAGGATCACAGTCTACTCCCTGAAAAGGTGCAAGCAAAATACAGATTACAGAAGAAGGCTCAAACCTCCCTTACATCCCAACTGTGAGCTCACTCCTTCCAAATCTCAGGATTTTGGCAAAATCACATTTGAATCCCAGGACTTGATTTCTGAAGTTCATGTTGCTCTTGATGATAAAGAGTTGTTACTAAGAAAAAGCCTTGTACTTCTATGAAGTACTAGATCTTTCATGCTGTTTCCAGTGGCTTCAGCTCTCTCACAGTGAGTTGTTACTGAATTGAACTCACAATCCATATAATCTGAGCTACAGACAACCAATTGTTTTTAAATATTTACATCTGAAAATACAATATTCCAAGGTAACGACCTGTGTTCTCTGTCATTTACCTTCTGCCAGAGGCTTCCCACAGATCTTTCTTAGGTCAACCTGAAATTTCAATCTAGCAGAAGTTAACAATCAAACACGTTACATTCTATTTTGTAATAAAACCCCATAGTTATATAACAAGATTATTTAGCAGCAGTAGTCACCCACTGTTATGTAATAATACAACCGTTACTTGCTTTTTGGCACAGGCAAGTTATTGCACCTTCTACAGACTACCTAATCACAGTTTAGAAGAGTTGACTTTTAATGTTGTCTTCTTTACAGTAAACAATATACAAATGGTACACTATATTAACATTCAGAAAAATATTATCACTGCTTGCAAACAGGGAAAGAAATAAATTACCACAAGCTACTCAAGATCCCACAGGGACACAAGGCAGAGTGATGAATGGAACTTCAAAATCCCTGGTTTTAGTTAATTCATATGATTATTCTCCTTCGTCTGACAACAGTATCTTTTGTTGTCCTGTGCACAGATGTCTAGAATCAATCTGCGTTTTCCAGAGCTAAATGGTACAATAGTTTCAATATCATAGAATCATAAAATCATTTAGGTTGGAAGGGACCTTAAAGATCATCTAGTTCCAACCCCCCTGCCATGGGCAGGGACATCTTCCACTACAGCAGGTTACTCAAAGCCTCATCCAACCTGGCCTTGAACACCTCCAGGGATGGGGCAGCCACAACTTCTCTGTTGAGGCAACATGCTCCAGCGCCTCACCACCCTCAGAGTGAAGAATCTCTTCCTTAGATCTAATCTAAATCTTCCCTCTTTCAGTTTAAAGCCATTGCCCCGTGTCCTATCACTACATGCCTTTTTACAAAGTCCCTCTCCAGCTTTCTTGTAGACTCCCTTTAGGTATTGGAAGACTGATAGAAGGTGTCCTCAAAGTCTTCTCTTCTCTAGGCTGAACAATACCAATTCTCTCAGCCTGTCTTCAGAGGAGAAGTGCTGCAGCCCTCGGATCATCTTCATGGCTCTCCTCTGGACTCGCTCCAACAGCTCTGTGTCCTCCTTATATTGGAGGCCTCAGAGCTGAACATAGTACTCCAGGTAGGGTCTCACGAGAGCAGAGGGGCAGAATCACCTCCCTCAACCTGATGGCCACGCTTCTTTGGATGCAGCCCAGGATACAGTGGGCTTTTGGGCTGCAAGTGCACATTGCTGGCTCATGTTGAGCTTCTCCTCAACCAACACTCCCAAGTCCTTCTCCTCAGGTCTGCTCTCAATCCATTCTCTGCCCAGCCTGTACTTTTGCTTGACATTGCCTTCACTCATGCGCAGGACCTTGCACTTGGCCTTGTTGAACTTCATGAGGTTCGCAAGGATCCACCTCTCAAGCCTGTCAAGGTCCCTCTGGATGGCATCCCTTCCCTCCAGCGTGCTGACCACATCACACAGCTTGGTGTCTTCAGCAAACTTGCTGAGGGTGCACTCAATCCCACTGTCCATGTCGCTGACAAAGATGTTAAACAGCACCCGTACCAATACTGTCATCTGAGGAACACCACTTGTCACTGGCCTCCACTTGAACGTTGAGCCATTGACTGCAACTCTTTTGAGTGCGACCATCCAGCCAATTCCTTATGCACGAAGTGGTCCATCTGTCAAATCTATATCTCTCCAATTTAGAGACAAAGATGTCGTGCGGGACAGTGTCAAATGCTTTGGATAAGTCCAAGTAGATGATGTCAGTTGCTCTTCCCTTACTTACCCAGCACTGTTATAACCTCATGGTAGAAGGCCATCAAATTCGTCAGGCATGATTTGCCCTGAGTGAAGCCATATTGGCTGTCCCCAGTCATCTTTTTTTTCCCATGTGCCTTAGCATAGTTGCCAGGAGGATCTGCTCCATGATCTTGCCGGGCACAGAGGTGAGACTGACTGGCCAGTAGTTCTCTGAGTCTTCTTTTTTTTCCGTTTGTAAAGATGGGGGCTATGTTTCCCCTTTTCCAGTTGGTGGGAACTTCACCAGACTGCCACGATTTCTCAAATACGATGCACAGTGGCTCAGTAACTTCATCTGCCAGAACCCATGGATGCACCTCATCAGGTCCCATGGACCTGTGCATCTTCAGATTCCTTAGACGGTCTCAAACCTGATCTTCTGACCAGGGTAGAGAGCTTGCTGTGCTCTCTCCTTGATGCCCTAAGAATCTTGAACTCCGTCATTTCACGGTCATTGAAGTCAAGGCTGCCCTTGAGCTTCACATTCTCCACCAGCCCCTCCTTGTTTCCTTGTTGGTGAGAACAAGACTCAGCACAGCACCTCTCTTCGTTGGTTCCTCTATCACTTGGATAAGGAATTTACCATCAATGTATTTCAGGAACCTCCTGGATTGCTTATGCCCTGCTGTGTTGCCCCTCCAACATATATCAGGGTGGTTGAAGTCCTCCATGAGGATCAGGGCTTGTCAACATGAGGCTGCTCATAATGTGTCTATAAAGGGCCTCATATCTCATTAAGGCATATTATGTTTGCTTCACAGTCACCAGTAAAGTAATGTGATGAAATCCAAACAGAAATAAGTAAATCAGAAACTATGTGGCTCCTTTCTGTGTCCTATTCTTAGAATAAATGTTCTTTCTTTGGTGATCACAGTACATTAAGAATCCAGGAATTGCAGTCAAAGCTCAACCCTGCTTAATAATAATGAACAGGAACATACCAAAGACAATCCCCTTCTGTTTCACAGAGTATTTGCAATGTTCATATCAGGCAGTCAATGCAGAAGTACTTTAGACAGTGAGTAGGGAAGCAAGCTAATGGTGAAACAGTTTAGCAGAAGTAACAGACTCTATTCACCTACCCAGCTAATGGTATATGGGAATGATCTATAAATACCACACCAACGGTTAGATTTTAAAAGGAATGTTGGAAGAGACCAAAGTTACAGCTTTAGGTTTGCACCATCCCTCTATATATAGAAACAAAATGAGAGAAAGTATATGGTGCCTGAAGGAGAGGACAACAGGCAAGTAATCAAAGCTGGCATCACTGGCAGAGCAGAGACAGGAGTTGGCACCTCGCATTTAATAAACCAGATGGAGAAGGATTTTCACCATTTAGCCCTACCCTGCAGGCAAGACCAAAGGATTAGTATTTGATGCAACAAGATGGACACAATAAGAGAGAAGCTCAGGTGACTGATTGGATTTGAAAGGGAAAACAAAGCTGGAGAAAAGAATTAAAGAAATTGAAATGGTTACACTTACAAGGCACATCAGTTACACAGGGGAAAGCCCATTATTACTGTTGGCCATCAACATCAGGCTACATTTAGAAAACAACTCGAAACAACAACTGTGGAATGATTGGCTCTGACTTCCTAAAAACATAACTCAAAATTTGTTTGCCATAAATAAGGGGCTTAATCATACAAACAGGCCTAGCTCATCATAGTTAAATGCCTGACATATATTATATCATAGCAGAGCTAACACAGCAGGGTGAGGCCATCCTATGTGAAGACAACATTTAATGAAATAACACATAAATACTCTACCATATGGACAAGCCACAAGCAAGACTGTGGGAAGTGGAAGAACCAGCAAAAATGAGAGGCCCCCTACCCCCTGAAAAACAATGCAAGCATTCTTGTAAAGAGAAATCATAACACACTGGAACAAACCGTACACATTTGCTCACGTTTAAGCAAACCAAACGCAAAACAAAAAGAGAAATTAGCATTTCCAAATCCTCTGTATGCCTGAAGAATAAACCAGAGAGATTGTGGATATTAACAGTTGACTAGCACATTAAGTATATTTTTAAAATGGCACCTATATTTGTTTGCCTATTTGTTTTACATGACATAAGTCGGTTACATATCAAAATACAACATTTCATTTTAGGCATGAGAGAGATCCTGAGGCACACAAATCCAGCCAGAATCCCTACATAAACCTGGGTTCGCTTTTGGAAATCAGCACTAAACCTTGAAAAGAATACTTCAGATGTTTTACAGAAGATACAACATATTTCATAAATAAAACTTTAATATATGCATGCTAAAACCGTTCTGTAATATGTAGATAATTTTTAGCAACATCATCAGATGAAGAACAATACCAAATAGATTCTGAAAAGTATCTTGAGTAATACAGGAAGTAGAAACAATCCTCAGTGGAAGTATAAACTGGAAAACCAAGTATAGGACATGAAAATAATACAGTTGGATAGGCAGGTGAATCTGTACAGTAGATTCTGCACAAGCTGTGAGTTCTGCACTCTGTAGAGTTGTGATGAAAATCAAAAACTGAGTTGCTGTATAACTTGAAATCAATGGAGTTAATCATAGAATACATCAAGACTGTACTCATTGTCTTTTTTTTTTCCTGTAATGAAAAAAGGAGAGTATTAGGCCAGCATACCCCAAACACCAATTTTGTACCATTCTGGCACAACCATTCGGGTACTATTTAATCCATTCCAGTTGTCCAGAGCCATGTGGTCATGTGCTCTGCAGATGAAGTCCTCAGTGCTGCACTTACACAGAAAAAACACAGAGAATTACAGAGAAATGAAATGACAGTCCATATACTTCTCAGATCTTAGCAGCAGCTGAAAATAAATACATCCCTTGTGAAAATAATTCAGTGGCATTGTATTACTCAGATCCCTCTCTGTAATCTTTATCTGCATTTTTGCTGTCAGGTTTTCCTTCAATCCTCTACATTTATGTTCACCACATACTAGTGAGACACTTGTTGTCAGCGCAATCAAGAAAACTGGATATTGCGAGAACATTAAAACAGAACCTGCGACTGATGGATTGAGACATTACAATCATATCAGACGATTCTCAACTTGCTAACAGGGCTTTTGTAGGCACAGCAATTCATACAGACTCCAAAGGGGCTGGCAGCACCAAAGAAAGCCAGAGCTGATTAGGGCAAAACAGGAAATCATGGAAAACTGCTAAAGTTCCCAGTGCTCAAGCCACAGTAAGCACAGCTGTAACTCCTTAATGATCAGTACAAGAAACCCAAGACTTGGCAGTTTTATACCCTCAACACTTTAAATACATGAACCAGTAATGCAAAGGCAGAATAAAACTCTTCCTTTAAATCTTACTAACTCCAGAATATTACCAAATCTAATCAATGGGTGCTCAATGGGTACCCGAATAAGACCAGAGTTAACACGTTAGTCACAACATGGGTGGCCATCTAGCCACCAACAAAATGTATGAGTTAGTAATGTTAGGAGAGTGGGTGGGCCAGAAAAGAAGGAAAAAAACCTTGAATACTACATTGATTTGCCTTGAGAAGTTACTGGTGAGGAAGCAAGGATTTCAAAAGGACCATTATCCTCACAGCATCTTTCTGGGTAACAGTCTATTGACTAGTTAAGATTTTACTAGTCCTTTACCTGCCTCTGCCAAAATTACAGGACACTGCTTATATTACTAGATGCTAAATGGATAAAACTCTTCCCAATTACACGAACATATTCCTGAAAGGGAATAGCCAAAACTAGGAGGATGTAGAGAAAGCCCTTGTTAGTCTCATCAGCATTTTACTGACTTGGTAAGAAAAAAAACATGCTAGAGGTATGAAATCGGTCAGAGGCTTCAGGAGTCACATCAGGCCCTATCTACTGGGAAAAAAAAGAGAGTTATGCAGTTCAAACCAAAAGTTTGGCAAAAGCCAAAGAGAGATTGAGATTTAGGATATATCAGCTACAGATTTCTCACTATTATGAAGTTACCTGAAATTTGACTCCTTAATCACTGCTCAAATAGCAAGAACCCACTGTACAACATGATCATCTCCTAAAGCACAGGCTCCATTTCTTTTAAGGACATCTAAGTTCTCTTGCTGACAGCTAGGATTTGCCCAAAAGTGAGCACAAAGACTGCACTGCAGAATGCAGTCTGGCATGTTGGCCTTTGGGGAACATAGGAAGCAAAGTAAAAATTAATGAATTGTCAGTCAACAACATATACTGACATCCTGGAGGGAAAGCCCCTGTGTGCAAGGCAAGAAAATAAATCCCACAGCACACCATCAATTCATATCTCTAAAGGCAGCAAGATAACATGCGTACTGCTATAAAACATAACTAGAATCTTCCACAAGCTCATTGGAGACTTATAAAACATGGTCTGCTCTTATTCCCTCTTGTTACACCGCGAACAAGGGTTTTATCCTTGTTTCCTGGTCCTTTAGTAGAACAGAAGACAATACTACTGTATCCTATTGCCACAGGATATTGTCTCAGGACAGTCTCTCATTGAGATGTTTCCTATGAACAATTCCTGCCGCTATGCTAATCCCATAAGTGAAAAGTGTTCACAAATAATCAGTGTTGCTTCTTGATTTCTTCAGACATGCTACAGCATTACTGTTACATCTCTACAGTTATCACCCAGCTTCCTGCTGCCTTTATGCCTCCCGCATTCCCCAAGCCTGTGCAAAGTGGACAGAAGATGTTGCTTACTCAGAAGGAGACTATTTTTATAACAATTCTGCAGCGTCTAAAGTGAGTACGCACAATATCAAGCAGGTGAGAATCAGGTTCATCAGTTTTCCAATTCCCTCAGAGATCAATTCTAAACTACCTTGACCACAACTGCATTCTCCTCCCCACTGAAAGAAAATAACTCTTCAATGCTCACATTCACCACTTCACCCTGTGCACATAAAACTCATGCTAGGGAGGAAAAAAAACACTTAAAAAACACAAGGCAAGAATAAGAGCAGGTACTCTGTCAGTGGAAGTTGGTAATGAGCAAAGAAAGTCTCTTGAGTAAAGAAATGAAGGCATCAGATCCAACCATAATATAAGCAAACTATTTTTCACACTTCCAACAAGCACTAGCTCCCTGGAAGTAGGAGTGGTGGCACTGATTGTAATAGTATGCACCAGGACCAAAGAACAGAGCATTACAGGCAATCAAGGAAAATTCCAGATAGCAGCTTAGCACTGTATCATGAAATAGAAAAAAAAAAAACACAAACAAAAAAGGTAAATACAGTATAATTTTTTACTCAAGGAATATAGACATAGTTTACTTTTCCATTCAGAGAAACGTCTTGTGTCCCAGACATCCTTTGAAAAACATTATTTCTGGAAACTTAACCCAGTAACTTTCTCCCTTCAAAACAGATCTTTCTCAGTGCTTTTTCTTAATTAAAAGGCAATCTGGTTTAGCCATTTATATCGAAAAGTTTACAAGAGTAATAACGTTTGATTTCAGATACACATCAGCATCAAGAAGACCTACTTGGCTGACATGCAGTGAATATCCCTACATTTGTCTTCCCTGACTTACAGAAATCCTTGCATCTGTCCCTACCCTCCCTCTTGGAATTGACATTTGATAATCAAGAGCAACAGCGTGCACTGATGAAGTGAATCATCGTACCACAGAGGACGTATCTCTGGCCACTATAAAAGAAATGACACCATAAACAGTTTAAATTATTTTACAAATGATGTGACTTTCTTAAAGGTCTTACATGGTATGTCCGTATTAGCCCTTTAGTTTGAATAAAGAACAAACTTTTGAAGTAAACCTTCCAAAATTCTTGGCTGCCTGATCCCTGAGCAGTCTCTGAGCACCAGTGTTAGATTCCTTTCAGATGGAACTAAACCAGAAGATGCACTCAATAAAAGCACCTAGCAAGGCCCAACCGGTAACATGTGCTCAGTCTCAGCTGTTGCACCTAAATCTTTAATTGCAGCTTTATTTAAAAAAAAAAAAAAAAGTGATTTTTACTTGAGTTATATCATCAGATGGAAAAACTCCATTGCAACAGAAGGATTTTCATTTTGAAAGATGTAAAAATGATTTGCAATTAGAAGAGGAAAAAGTTTGGACAATCAGTAAAATATTTTCCCTAATCCCAAGAGAATAAACCACAAGATTATTTCATTAACAAAAAAACAAGGAAGCAGGTTTACAGATGGACTAAAATATATCCCATCCCTGCCGACCTGGGAGCCCAAGGCTAGCTTAATTAGAAGCAAAGAAAAAAATCTAGAAGACTGAACAGAACTGCAGGAAATTAACTCACATACCACATGTGCTAACAGGCCAAAAGCCAGAGTAACCACAAATTCCTGAACTGACACAGCACTTGAAGAGAGGGGACCAAAATTTAAATGCACCCAGGGCACTGGCAGCTCACGCACACTAAGCCTGTACATGCAGCTGGAGATGTTACATGCCGGCTTCTCCCAGCTGTGTCCTCTGTGAGCATCAGCTACGCTGGCCCTTGAACGTGGCCAGACACGCCACAGAGGCTGCATGGCTTCGGCAGCCCAGAAAATCATGTAGTCACCAGGGTGCTATAGGCAGATCAGAGAAAGGTGCAGGAGCGTTGGGCAAAAAGAGGGAAGTGAAGCAAACACTTACAAAAACTAATTACACAAAAACTCCTACTTCATTTTGCCCATATAAATCAATTTCATTCTTTTCCTTTCAACCGCTGCCAGGGGCAGCAAACAATCTTAGTTAAACTCAAACACCTGAGGAAAGCTAATTTTTTTCAGTTGGGCAGCAATCTGGATGACCAGTCCCATGCTCCAACAGATACTGTTACTGAAAAAAAGTGATGACAAACCTAACTCTTATTTTGTGCTACCATAGACTCATGTGTTCACATCAATTGTTTTGTATATTAAACAACCAAAATGAAAGAAGACAGTAAAAATGAAGCGGATAGCTGAAGAGCTCCTGAAATTATTTTAAGATGTACGTTGTTATAGAAATTTACACACAGGTCAAGATTTTTCGGCTGAAAATAATAGCTAGGAGTCCAGGCCATTTAATAGGCAACAGGGGCAGCTTTCTAGGGCAAAGTGACCTGTCTCACCTGCTTGACTCCCAGCCTATGATATATGGAAGAGAATATAGGTCCGCTTAGCTAGACCACATGCACATGGAGCAATACAGATGCTCAGGAACCTGACCTACAGCTCATGACCAAGATGGGCTCAGGTCATCTCGAGTCCCATATTAACAGAAAACTGCCCTCACACTCCCACACAAGTCTTAGCCAGCGCTTATCAGCTGAAATACAATCCCACATGGATACAGCACTGTTCCCTCTCTATGGACAGTAGACTGGGTCATGGAAAGAAAGACTCCTAAGACGGTCGCAAAAAATTAGGTATACTGGCATTGATTGTGGAAGAAGGAGTAGAAGAGGAAGGAAAGGAGCCTTCAGGGCTCATGACACAACCAGAGGATACAATATTTCAAAGATAGAACATCATTTTTAAAGGCCAGATGCACCTCTTTGCAAAAAAAAAAAACAAACAACACAAATAAAAGCAAAAGAAATCCTATCAAAACTACTGCACCATCCCAGATTTCAGAAAACTTGGCAGAACGAGAAGAGGTTGAGTGTCTCTGCCATTACTGATGTGAATAAGCCCTTACTTTCCTTAGACATGGAGTTTTAGGGAAAGGAGGAAGCTCTCCTTAGCAGGCAAGTCTCACATCTGGAACAAAAGGCAGCAGATCAAGCAGCACGAAGAGGTGATTCAGCAAGAAATCACTGTGCTGGCGCCTGAGAGTTGAAAAATGACACTGACTCACATACATTGCCAGCAAGATTGAGAAGGGAATGAATTGTTTACAAAGCAGTGACGAACAAAAGGGAAAACAGGAGAGGAAAAGAAAATGCACTTTGAGAGCATAGTGTATATACAAAAATATGACTATACATGGTAGAAGAAAATAAAATCAAGTGAGGTTACAAAAAGGGGACATCAAGAGAAAGGAAAAGCAACAATTTTCAAATTCACATACATTACACAGAATGATATTCCAGCCCTGGCATGCCTGCACTTAATTGTGCCATGTGCATCCACTCAAGCCATCCATGCAACCTCTGCTACAATGCTTGAGTTGCCCCGTGCCACTCATGAGTTCAGCTTTCATCTAGATGCAGCTTTTGATTAGAGTTACTAGAGCTTCACAAGCAGATATTGTGTCTTGGCCACCTGAAGCCTGAAGAAGGGGAGAGAAAGTGAAGGAAATTACTTCAGATACATATAAGATGCTCAATTCAGCCAAAAAAAGACTAGGTCAAAGTGCTCCTTGGTCTATTTTGGCCTTGTTATATGCTCCCTGTTGGATTTCTTATATACTGGAGAGATTGTTCCACAGCATTTAAAAAAAATAATAATTGGGCTCTTGGCATTTACCTCAGAATTCTGGGGAACTTTCTTTTTGATTTCTTGAAAAACACTCAATTTTGCTTCTTTCTAGAGCCCTTAAAGGGGTTATTATTACGAGACACACTGTTAAGGCTTTATCTAAGCTGTGGTTCTTGAGGAACAGAAGGATTTACTTAGAGCTTTAGATTCATAAGAGTACATTACCACAGGATAAATGCTGGACCATTTCAATAGCCAAAGGATACCTTTTATCTATGAAATGTTCTAAAGTCATAAAACTGGAAGCAAAAAACCAGACTTATGGTAGCTTATTTCAACCACATTTTTAAGCATGCCTTATAAATTGCGTATTTTTGCTGTAAAAACATCCACTACAAACTGGGAAATATCAGTTTATTGTACACAACAGTAAACATGTATTACTGTAACTTGTACAAACCATTAATCACAGTACAGTCAAGCTATTAAAGCAAAAAAAGTCAACATCTGGATTTCTCCAAAAAGCCAAATACTACGGATACTGTTGACTGATTACAATAAGACATATTATTTGAGAAGGTTCGTTAAAAATAGTTCTGTTACTCCTAGCTCCTAATATCCTTGTTTAAATGTTTTCACCACCAAATTGCCAGTGCTTCAGGAAATTGTTACTGGGGAAAAGGCTGCCATAAACACACCATTCGGATGGAGGGCAGGGAAAATTACCTACCGGTTACAGGGGCTTTCTCCTAAGTAACAAAACTCACTCTTACATGATACTTATAAAGTAGCAAGAGAATTATTGGATTCTAACACAACATGGGGACAATGCCACAAGACACATCACGCACATGGCAATACCAACCATGTAACTACTATTGTGTCTTCATAGGCCAAGGGAGATTCTGTTGCTGATTTCATTTCCTATTCACTTACCATTTATGTCCTAAATAAGTGAATCCACTCCTTGAAACTCAGCGACAAATCCTTTAAGTCCTTAACTGTCACTCATGAGTTGGCATGAGCCCTAATTATAAGCATAGCAATGAGATTTCTGCACATTTAGAGTTGGGATGCCTGGGCCCCCACACAGTTTCATTCACCCCATAGCTATACTATGAATCCTTAAAGAAAAATAAGCTGCCCACATAATACCTGCTGAAAGGTTCCCTTCACACTTCTTACCCTTAACGACGGAGCAGCCACTTCTCATCTCTGGAACAAGAAACAGCCACCAAGCTGCCAGTAAGAGAATGCTGATTTAATTCACATTATGATTTTACCAATCCTGTCTTGTCAGTAAGCTTTAATAATTAGCCTTAATAAGCCTAAAATGTAAATCTACTAGAAAGTACCTAGTTTTAACCTATCAATATTATTCGCATTGCAAGATCACCTAGAGATCACACCACAAAGTAGCTTTCACTATTCCAGCCAGTTTAATTCATTGCAAATAGAGCAAGCAAATAACAATAAGCAATCTCCTGTCCAAAAGGGGTTGAAATCTTAAAACACAAAACAAAACACGAACCAAATAAAAAATAAAAAATAAACCCACAACCACACCTAAGCTGATATAATTTAGGAAAAATTGCGACGTTCCACCCTTCATTCACCTGAAGAAAGTGGGACAATGCAGTATCAGAAGGAGGATGACTTCTTCTAAGATGTTTCCAAGATGTTTTGGAGAACTGCCACAATCCCATTAGCACCTATTCATATTGTAGGTGCACAGGTGAACATACATGCCCAAGTAGTAAAGGTTCTGGTCAACAAACCAGCAGTACACAAATATCAAGACTGCAAGACTTTTGTCACAACACTTAGAAGTCTTTTATTGGCTTTTTACCTTTCATCTCTCACCCTTCCAACACACTACGCCTGCAGCAATGCAGTATTTCCCATCAATCAATCAAAAAGGCAAGCGACTTGAACAAACAGTGCCCCAGACACTGATTGATGAGAAGCACCACATCCATCGCAGAGTCCATCCAGCACAGCACATAGGTAGGACAGACAAGGAGACACACAGCTGGTGATTAACAGAAAACATAGGAGAAGACATGGAGATAAGAAAATCCATCCTGCCTACAGCAATACTTATTTTCTGTTAGAAACCAGACAAAGAGATCTAGGCATAACGGATTGGCAGAAGTGATGGACTGGACCTGAATATCTCCCTTAATATGGGAAAAATTAGATTAACCAGTCCCTTCCCTCACCCAAAAAAAACCCTAAGTGAAGGTAAATGAAGAAAGGAGAGAAAGTACATTTCATGAAAAAAGGCTTCCTGGCAGCATCTAAATTTGAAATTGCTCTTGGGAATGACATCTCAGCTCCCAGCCTCAATTAAGGACTCAACACTTGTAAACAAACATGCATTTGGCATCCGTTTCTCTTCTTTATTCTTTCAATTCTGAAATTTCTGTAATGCCAGTACCCAAAACTAATAAACAGACTTTACTACTCTCTGTCTTCACCTCTGTTTCTCATCTCTAAATTTTCCATTCCATGTTAAAATGCACTTCCATAAACAGTCTGGCAAACAGTAGATACAAAGAGTTGCCTTCAAATGAACACCTCCACAGGCCACCAGAACTAAGGACTGGACAGACTACTGTTCAGATCATCTTCTTGTTTTCACATAATCAACAGATTATAGATGCCAATATTCTCTGATTATATCAAACATGACTATTTTGAAAACATATCATTTGTCATAAAATTGTTTTTGAAACATATTCTACTCTGTTCATTATTAAATTTATTAGAAAGTATATTGCAAACATTGTTACATTTGTTGGATATCAAGAAATACACTGGTATAGTTTGGATACTATCTGAATTCAAAGTACTTTACTTTTGAGAATGCATTTTAAACAGGTAATATTGGATTCTTTAGGGGAATACGGAACATATAAAAATACTGTCAAGCAGCAACACCAGCAGCAGAGCTGTCCCCTGCACATGATCCAACACAGTTAGTTGGCATTACTGCATTTCTCAAACTTTGAAGCATCACAAATGGTGATGCTTGCACACTTTTCATACTGCTGAGATATGACCACGACCACTTATGTTTTGTCTGAAATGGTGGAATCAAGCATGCTTTCAAGTGCCTGTCCCAGCCACTTCCCAGTCCCAGCCTCAAGCAAGACTCAAAGTCATATCACCCCCTCCCAATTCCCAGTCTGGACGTCTGTAGAAAGGAAATTTAGGCACACAGATCAAAAAGAAACCATGACATTATCTAAACAGTTTATGAAGTGGAACACAGTCAGGGTCAGATTAGCTACCACCAATGGCTCCGCTGTGGGTAGAGTCACTGGGTAACCAGGGAGAGGAATAAACTGTCTGTACTGCTCAGAACATACATTGTCCAAAAAGAGGACATTACGAAATACAACACCTAACAGAAAACTTAAAATGCTCATTTCAGAAATATAAAACTATATAGAATAAGTAACATTCTGAGACATCCTAAGAACATTTAATTTTTAAGAAATCATATCAATCTCCCTCACTCAAAAAGCAGAGTGCTTTTAGACACTTTTAAGTACAAACCTTACTGCTAAAGTGTTCAAAATAATTATGTTCAGAGCAGACTACCCCTTCATCTAGTACAAGTCAGTCTCATGCTAGAAAAATGACAAATACAATAAATACTGTACACTTACATTCTAGTCAAACATACAGAATTGACCAGTTCATACCATCACTGACAGTCTGGTACATGTTGTCACCAAAGACAATTGTGGTTGATCTCAGAATATTTATGGTAGCCTTGAGAATGCAGGAAGTTATTTAAAACAAATAGCATACAAAATTTGCATCAGTAACAAAAAATGAAAGCATTTTGAAAGAATGACAAAGCACAGGGGAAAAGAAGTATTGTGCAGCCAATAGTTTCAAAACTCAACACCCACTCATAACTGGCAACTTTTAAGTCATAGAGAACAAAAATGCCTGCCCAGAAATGACATGTGAACTGAAGGCTGAAATGTGAGTCAGAGGGAGAAAAGAGAAAAATGCTTACCTATGAATCGAAAAAGAAGCAATGGATCTTATGAGGGATGCCACTGCTCCAACTTTAGCAGCTTCCACTGCTCCCCGCGATCTGTATCGCACAGTTTCGCCATAACTGATGAAAGGTTCGTTGTAGACAACAATCTTCCCCTTGGCCTCCTGAGCTCTTTTGTGCAGTTCATCAAAAGAGGCTACCACTATGACTTCTGCCGTAATTCCTGAAAGAAAGTATTACAGTGGCTTCAACATCACTTTCCTACAACTCTCCTACAGCCAGTTTTAACAGACAGAAAAGCATGGACTGTGCAGAACATAAGAAATCAGATTTAACCACTTTCTGGAAAAGCAAGACTACGTGAAGTGCTTCATCAGGGATTGGTACTAAATGGCTGTAACAGCACCCTAAACCAAGCACACACAGTTCTGTAAACCATGCTATCAGGTTGCTATTAAAACATAACTTGAAGGGCAAGAAGGATGCACGGGGGGAACTCTGTTCTCTGCATGTGCTTTAATGCCTCACTGCAATCATTTATAATACAAAAACATTTGCAAAAGCTCCCTATGGGATTAATAAAAAAATATAGTAATCTTTTCATGGAATTGTTTTGATATGTTGCTAAACAACTTAGCTTAACATAAGACAACTGGAAGCACATATTTTTAGACTGAAACACTTATAAAATTATTTAATCCATAAATGAAATTAAATTAAAGCTCTGTAGTTTCATAAAATTTTGCAGCATGCTTATAAATACAAAAAAAGTCTTCATGTTTAATTCAGGAGAACAGCAGAGTTCTACTGGAACTCCTGGGAGTTTTCCCAGGAACTCATCTTTCCCCGTAATGATACAGAGAACACAGGCAGGTAGTTCTGCAGAAGTATTCACACGTGGTAAGTTAGATCTCACCTAGCTCTTCGCTTTTAATAGTTAGAATAATTTTTAACTGCTATATTATCTTACTTGAAAAAAACAAAGGATTTTATAAATAAGCAGTTTTTTCTCAAAGCCACAGAATTCTTCTAACTTTTTAGAACATTAATTGAGTAACTGTATTCCACAGCATTTAAGAAGTAATTCATTAAAATGACCACTATGCTCAAAATCCAATTGTGTTGGTTCCTTACAGAGACAAGCAGAAACTGCTTAACAACATGGGCTGGTACTTTTCTTCTAAATATAGAAGCAGTAATGCATGTCTGAAATTTTAGTGTTATATATTTCACCTAAAAGCCACAAAATATGTTCCAACAACAAATGTCTAGCAAGGATTTGTCAAAGAAGTCAGCCTATTATGTTCTTAAGAAGAAAATGTTTCTCCTTGAAAGTCCTCTTTCTTTTTTTTTTTTTTTTTGGTGGTATAAGAATTATTTGGAGAAAATTTCAAAGGCTTGTATTTGAGACTGTAATACATGAGAAGAACTGATAGAAAAACAGGAAGATCATCTCTCCCAGCACCAGTGTATCCAGGCTCATGGCTTCTTTAAGATCAAACTGGAGTATGCTTCAAAACCTAAAAGAAACTGTTTCACATCAAAAAAAAATTTAGTTTCTCAAGATTCTACCACTAAGAAGGGAAGAGAGATCTACAGCACAAGCCGGTGAGTGTTAGCTACAGAACTAACCTAGTGTAAGAGGTGCACAAATGTTAACTGAATAACTATTCAGATTCTTAGCTTTACAAAAGAGGCACAGAGAGTCAAACCAGAGAATCACCTTCAAATGTTACTAGTTGTTGCTGGCAGGTAGGTGAGCATGCTAACAGACTCCAGCTGCTTCTAATGAACAGCAGGTTCAGCTGCCTACCTAAGGAGCATCCCAGCAACACAATCATTCTGGGTATGGAACCATGCCACTGGAAATAAAGCCAGGTATCTGCAAAATTTCATTTTCCACAAGAAAAGTCATGGTCTCAGTAGGTTGATACTGCAATCCATATTTCATATTAGCTCTCCCCAATGCTCCACTTGGATCATGCAGCAGGCACTGGAAGGGCACATGTTGTATTAGTGCCTGTTCGTCAAGGGAAGTGAGGAGTGTAATTCTTCTTGGCATTACTTTACTGCATTAACGAACAAACACCAACTCTAGATGATTTTTAAAGAATGTTACAGACAGCTAGCAACTATCTATAATCCCTAAGAAATATGGAGAAATACATTTATGGCCCTTCCTAGAAGACAGGCATCAGGAGTTTGTATGGTGAGCTTTGTGGGAACTAAAGCTAAGGAAAAGAATTCAGAGCTGCAAACTCCAGTCCAGCATCTCTACTTCTGAATATTCCCAAAGAAGCCAAATAAAGCCATCCTTTGGCAAAACAAAACAAAGGTATCTCTGCAAGTTTAACTTAATGGCAGCACAGTAAACATAAAGCATTAAGCACAGTGCTTTCCGTAACAGAATAAAACCTTCACTCCTGTGTAACTTCTGACTACTTGAAAGTCTCATTTGCATTGTAGTCCCATTTTATACCATTTCAGCCTCATCTATTGAAGTGACAAGAGCAATGATTATCTTCAATAAATATGTGGACATACATACACAAATCACCCTAAGACCTCCTGTGCAAAAGGAGAAATGAAACAAAAACCCCAACAGTTTATCAGTTTAATGGGAATGAGTTACTCCTTTTCAAAATGGGAAATGCCTCACCTTATTGAGCCTTTAAGCAAATTAACCTACCTCTCCCCCTAGCATCCCCTATCAATTCAGTGCCTCATGGCTCTGCTTCCCATGTCAAAAGCTGTTCTCTCTCTTTTTTACTCCTGTCATCATCTGATCCAAAGCCTGGCTGTGTGTTATTGAACACAAGTCTTCAGAAAACCCATGTAAGAAGGAAGCCGGATTGCCTGCTTACTTAAGCAAGACACACAGATTGTAACCCACGCGGTCCAAAAAATGAATACAGAGCACTTGGGGAGTTAGCCAAGTAAAGGGCATGAAGTGTAGAAGAAAGAATTATGAACATGATAAACTTGGCTGACTATATGAAGCTGAAGACTATTTATTTATTCTCATCATGTGAAACATTATACATATTGTTGCATTGGGCCAGTAAGCAAAATAATCTATGTATGTACTATGGGTTTCCTCTCATTTTCCTTATTAAACAGTAAATTGTACCCTGACATTTCTGAGAATTAAGGTATAGGAAGGGTGTTAATAGTGAGAACAAGAAGACAACTTTTCAATTGCAAACAAAATTATATATTACAAAGTCCTCTGTACACAAAAATGTACATTTCTATTTAAACACTTGGAGATGCCACAACTTTGATGATTACATTGCCAGTTGAAATAAACGGCATGGCATGCATTAGCAAAGTCTGAAACCTGTCACAGGCAGGATGAAGGCAAGATTGATTACAGTTGATTGATACTCTTTATCAGCTACAGAAGTCCAATTTTATGTATTGGTTATATATATATATATGTATATATATAAGCGCACCTGTAAATCAGCTGTCTGCAAACTACCATACATCAGAAGTCTGATTCTTGGCATAAACAGTTTAGTCACCTCCTAGCACCTGCTTACCTGCCAACAATCATGCCAGAAGTAGATTAGTTTCCCATGAGATAACTTATTCTCCCCAAGATTAAAGGCAGGAAACTTTTAAGCCATTTTAGTATCTGGAGTAATGCATCTGTCTGTGTTAGTAACAAGTTTCAGAGAAGAGTTAAAAAAAAAAAAAAAGGAAAATCCTCCCTGTTGTCAGATTTTAAAAAATGATGAATCTCTATTAAAACATCAAGGAAACTTCATACAGAATATTGTTGCTGTTCTCGGCTGCACCAGGGCAAGACATGCCAAGACTTCACCACAGAGAGTATCACGAATTCCTGAGATTTGGGAATCAAGTCTCTGTAGGTTTTTATTTACTACTATCCTAGAAATACTCAACTCAAACACACAGAAATTCAACCTAGTTAGTTACAATCAATTGCTGTATTAAAAGAAGAATTTAGCAAAGCCAGAAAGAAATATCATTTGCATACTGTTTAACCTTACTGGATACTAATTTCCTGATTACTCAGTTATGGCCTTACTCTATTCTCTCCATCCCCTCCCCCCCGTCTCATTTTTGTCATCTAGTTAACAGCAACAGTCCCTTGGAGATGTCATTACAAAGCCAAATGCAGCCATCATTAATTTGACAATTTTTTTTTTCAATAACAGCAAGTGAACAACTCACCCCTACACATACCTTCCAAACTTCATTTACTTCACACAGTGTTAACATAACGATTATGATTTCTCTTACAAATCATACTACGGAACAGTGATGCTGCTGATCCACATGCGACTGTCAAATAAATAATCTGATGGGAAAGGCAATTTTTGCTTAAAACAATTAAAATACAGTATTTTTAGCTCTAGACTCAAAAAAGCTGGAAACTAAGTCTCTGCTAAAGTTCCCTGTGTGTTATATGTTTATGTATTTAAAATTTTTGCATCTTAAGTATAAAATACTGCCTGAAATATCAACACAAAAGTCAGTAACACATCTAACTGTCCTGGTACTGGTGGAGACTTTGAAACCGGGGAAGAACATATCTGAAATATGTCCTGGCCTCTGCATTCATGAGAGCAAGAGGGAGACAGAATGCTTTCTCCTTTCATCGGAACCAGGCATCAAGACATCAAGACAAGTAAATCAAGACACTTCTTCATGATAGAAAGAAGCCAAAGAAAGAGCAGGAGCAGCAACACGCCATGAAAGCAGTGCATGAGGCCGACCTGATAATCGCAGCCCTGCCTCACAGACCAGCGACGTCAGACCACATTGATTCCCTCATTTCTTGTCTACTGGATGGCTGCCACTTCTTAGATTTCTCCATTTCTACCTCAGCTCTCCCAGAAAGCTAACTTAGGCTGGAAGCTGCCACATCAAGGTATACGGTATTCCATGCTGACCCTAAGTACACACAGGTGGTAGCCCCAAGCTTTTCTGACCTTAGCCTGGCTATTTCAATTGTCTTTCAGACTCAACTGACTCCCCAGGATAAAAGTACCATGCCTCTACTTCTTTCAGAAATGGCCCACTTGTGCTGTCTTGCACCTATTTGCAAGGTAGCTTCTTTCACAGAGTTACAGAGAACCTAGAATTTTTTTGCACGAGTCACAGGAAAGAGCTGCACATACAAAGTTATAATGTAGCAGCTGGGATGAGCAGTTCTACTGTAAAAATGGCAGTCTTGGACCCTGGATGCCACATCACTCTACACAGAACCAGAGCATGTGTCAGGATCAACAGTCCTGAATGAGGATGTAAGAAGCTGAAGCATGCAATAGGGAAAAAGTAGATATATATGTCTGGAGATAGGGAAGAAAGGTAGTTGTTGAGACGGGTCAAAGAAAAAGTTTTGGGGAATGGAGGGAAAAGGCAAATATATTCTTGAAAGCTAAGTATGATTCCTTATATCTAATCCAATATTGAATAACTAATTGCAAATCAGCCCAGAAAACATTTTTTCCCCTCAACTTCTATCTTACCTCTTTTAAAAATACATTGATTTTCAGCTCTCACCAGGAATTAGTTTACCTTTTCCCCAACGCCCCACATAATTCAACAAGATTTACAGAAAAACAAACAGAAAAATTGTGAGTCAGTAATGAACTCATCAAATTAAGGCTTAGTGTCAGGCTGAAGCAAATGAAAGATTCACATCATCACGATTTTTCTTCTCCCTCAAAAATTACTAGCATTTACTGAAAAATTAAAATACTTTTACACCTAGAAACACATTTGTCCTATCAACACACACCAACATGTATTGCTATAAGAATTATAATATGAAGAAAAGATTAATATTTTAGGGGAACCATAAAACAAAGAAGACGGCTTTTATCAGAAAGAAAGATTTTGAAAAATCTGAATATACTTCTGGAAAATGTGACCTCACCCACTCTGTGGAACAGCAAAGAGAATTATTTCATGAAACTAAAACTGCATAGGAGAGTTACCCAAAAGCATATGAGGCTATTCAGCTCTGATGCCTAGAAGAGTGACTAAACGTATTAGTCTGTTCTTTAAGAAGAAAACAGAGAAAAATAAACACTAAATAACAGCTACATTTTTGACAAATATGACTTAAAAATTTCCAGCAAGTACTGGATCTCATTAGAACAGTTTGGTGTCACTAACATGTAGCAGTAAATTCTACCAGCAAGGGGGTTGGACTTGACTCCCAGCCAAAGTCTTGGCAGCCAAAAGAGCAGTACAACAGGTCTGGTTCTCCTCGAAGCAGCCCTGCATGGAGACAGGTTTGCTACGAAAAGTCTGGACAGTATCTCGCCAAATGAGAGCTTATGGGTCAAGATTAAAGGGAGGGCAGGGACAGCTGACATGGTAGTGGGGGTCTACTACAAGCGAACTGACCAGGAACACCAAGCAGATGAGGCCCTCTACAGACAGATAGGAGCAGCCTCACATTCATGAGCTCTGGTCCTCATGGGGGACTTCAATCACCCTGTTATCTGTTGGAGGACAATACATCAGGGCACAAGTAATCCAGGAGGTTCCTGGAATGTGTTGATGACAAATTCCTTCTCCAAGTGAACTAACAAGGAGAGGTGCTACGCTGGATCTTGTTCTCACCAACAAGGAGGGGCTGGTGGGAACGTAAAGCTCAAGGAGAGCCTTAGCTGCAGTGACCATGAAATGATGGAGTTCAACATCCTTAGGTTGGCAAGGAGGGCACACAGCAAGCTCACTACCCTGGTCTTCAGGAGAGCAGACTTCAGCCTCCTCAGGGATCTGCCTGGTAGAGCACCAGGGGATAAAGTCCTGGAGGGATGAGGGGCCCAAGAAGGCTAGCTAATATTCAAGGATCACCTCCTCCAAGCTCAGGAGCAGTGCACTCCAACAAAGAGGAAGTTGGGCAAAAACACGAGGAGACCTGCATGGATGTACAAGGAGCTCCTGGACAAACTCAAACACAAAAAGGAGGCCTACAGAGGGTGGAAGCAAGGACAGGTAGACTGGGAGGAATACAGAGAAATTGTCCAAGCAGTCAGGGATCAGGTTAGGAAAGCTAAAGCCCTGATAGAGTTAAATCTGGCCAGGGACATCAAGGGCAACAACAAAAGCTTCTATAGGCATGTCAGTGAAAAAAGGAGGACTAGCAAAAACATGGACCCTCTCCAGAAGGAAATGGGAGACCTGGTTACCTGGGATATGGAGAAGGATGAGGTACTCGAAAACTTTTCTGATTCAATCTTCACTGGCAAGAGCTCCAGCTGCTCAGCCAAAGCCAGAAGGCAAGGGCAGCGACTGGGAGAATGAAGAACCACCCACTGTAGGAAAAGATCAGGTTCGAGACCATCTAAAGAACCTGAAGATGCACAAGTCCATGGGACCTAATGAGGTGGGTCCGCGGGTCCTGAGGGAACTGGAGGATGAAGTAATCAAGCCACTGTGCATCGTATTTGAGAAATCGTGGCAGTCTGGTGAAGTTCCCACCAACTGGAAAAGGGGAAACATAGCCCCCATCTTTACAAACGGTAAAAAAGAAGACTCAGAGAACTACTGGCCAGTCAGTCTCACCTCTGTGCCGGGCAAGATCATGGAGCAGATCCTCCTGGCAACTATGCTAAGACATATAGAAAAAAAGGAGATGACTGGGGACAGCCAGCATGGCTTCACTCAGGGTAAATCATTCCTGGCAAATTTGATGGCCTTCTACCATGGGGTAATAACAGTGCTGGGTAAGTAAGGGAAGAGCAACTGACATCATCTACCTGGACTTTTCCAAAGCATTTGACACTGTCCCACACAACATCTTTGTCTCTAAATTGGAGAGATATAGATTTGACAGATGGGCCACTCGGTGGATAAGGAATTGGTTGGATGGTCACACTCAAAGAGTTGCAGTCAATGGCTCAACGTTCAAGTGGAGGCCAGTGATGAGTGGTGTTCCTTACGGGTCGGCATTGGAGCCGGTGCTGTTTAACATCTTTGTCGGCAACATGGACAGTGGGATTGAGTGCACCCTCAGCAAGTTTGCTGAAGGCACCAAGCTGTGTGGTATGGTCAACACGCTGGAGGGAAGAGATGCCCATCCAGAGGGACCTTGACAGGCTTGAGAGATAGGTCCATGCGAACCTCATGAAGTTCAACAAGGCCAAGTGCAAGGTCCTGCACATGAGTGAAGGCAATGCCAAGCAAAAGTACAGGCTGGGCAGAGAATGGATTGAGAGCAGACCTGAGGAGAAGGACTTGGGAGTGTTGGTTGAGGAGAAGCTCAACATGAGTCAGCAATGTACACTTGCAGCCCAGAAAGCCCACTATATCCTGGGCTGTTTTCAAAGAAGCGTGGCCAGCAGGTTGAGGGAGGTGATTCTGCCCCTCTACTCTGCTCTCGTGAGACCCCATCTGGAATACTGCATTCAGCTCTGAGGTCCCCAATATAAGAAGGACATGGAGCTGTTGGAGCGGGTCCAGAGGAGGGCCACAAAGATGATCTGAGGGCTAGAGCACCTTTCCTATGAAGACAGGCTGAGAGGGTTGGAGTTCTTCAGTCTGGAGAAGAGAAGGCTTTGAGGACACCTTCTAGCAGCCTTCCAATACCTAAAGGGGGTCTACAAGAATGTTGGAGAGAGGGCTTTTTACAAGGGCATGTAGCAATAGGACACGGGGCAATGGCTTTAAACTGAAAGAGGGGAGATTTCCATGAGACGTAAGGAAGAGATTCTTCACTCTGAGGGTGGTGAGGCACTGGAGCATGTTGCCTCAACAGAGAAGTTGTGGATGTCCCATCCCTAGAAGTGTTCAAGGCCAGGTTGGATGAGGCTTTGAGCAATCTCACCTATTGGAAGATGTCCCTGCCCATGGCAGGGGGGTTGGAACTAGATGACCTTTAAGGTCTCTTCCAACCCAAACCATTCTATGATTCTTGAATCAGGCACCCAAGAATTGGATCCAGAAGAGCCAGTTCCGGAGCGCACAGGTACCCATGCAGGAAGTACCGTGGGCAATCATTCCCTCATTAGCAAGTCAAGATGCCAGTCACTGCAGTCTGTCCCCCGGGAGTGAAAATGGCAGTGTCACTCAGCTGTGCATTTATTCCCCATGCATGCAGAAAATCATGTTCAAATCCTGCCTCCGATAGTGTGAGGCAGAAGTTTCAGCCTGGGTTTACTGTCCTTGAGGTAACCACTCTCAATTTAGTGACACTGAAAAGGGCCAAGACTTGAAAATTCTTTTTTTTGCCACTGCCAGTCCATACAGTTCACTTGAATGTTCATTAAAGTAGTGACTGGAACCCATGTCCTTCACAGACCTCAAAGCCACACAGCTACTCCTACTCTAAATCTTTGAAATCCCACTGAACTAACTTTTGGCCCAGATGCTGGGCCACCGAACATCACAGCATCTGAGGTCCTTCATCTACATCATCTTTTACATTCCAAGAAAAACAGTAGCATAATTATCATACTGCAAGCAGCGCTCCTCTAAGTAATAATAAACAATCCAGGCACTCAGTACTGAGGCTCATGGTCTCAAGATGTGAATCAATAGCTCCTCACGCACAGAAAAAGAGATCCAGTGAAGACAGAAGGAGGGCTTTGCCGTGCACTGTGCTCTCACACCTATGACTCTCCGCAACCCCTGCTCTCAGCATTGAACTCCTCATCAAAGGAGGTACCCAAGAAACTCCAGAAGGATCTCTTTCTCTCCCAGTAGGTCAGTGGTCATCCACGATGCTGGCAACTCAAGGGTAAATCCTCTGATACATGTTAAAATTAACTTTTTTGTTGGCCTTTTTTAAATCTGAATTCTCCAATCCACTCACCACTGAGAAACAAAAAGGGAGGGTCAAAACTGGGGAAAAATACATCAGTCAGGACTGGGGTCAGATGACTTCTTTCAGGAGCATCCCTGGCTTAAAAAGACACTGAGCCTACAGCAACAGCACACGCCTTCAACAGCTTCGAGACACATTATCCCCATTTTATAAATAACAGGCTGGAATTATTTTCATATTATCTGAGTGGCAAAACTCCCACCACCTTCTATAAGAGCAAGAGTGGACCAAATGTTGTTGACAGTTAAACAAAAAAACCCACGACTTGAACACAAAAACTAGGAAAAAGTCTGCCAATACATCTTTTTCATACTTACATTATTTCAATTTCACTGCACTGAACAGTACACAGAAACCAGAGACTGTTCCTTTTTTGAGCAGATATTTTGGGCAGGCTGCATTCTGGGGTTGGTTCTACGTCTCAGTATTTCTTTAAAATGAAAGGGCAGGGTCACCCATCAGGAAAAAAAAAGTGCATTTGAAAACACATGCAAAAAAATACGAATTCTTTGATACTTTATGGTCAAACATCTGCTAAACTACTACTTTCCTTCAATTATGGGATTCTCAAAGCAACAATTATATCTATTTTCCTCAGAATCTGGGGGATATAATCAGTACTACCAGAAATCAACACAGTCTCTCTACATATATCTGTATGTTTTGCCAATGTTGAAACAGTGGACATGAGACAAGGACATTGACTAAATATGGTAAACCTCCAGGTTTGTCAGCTCCCTAAACTGAGCACTTTCTAACATTCAGTCCTGTTTGTTACCTAGGAATCCATTTCTTTGAGGCAGTAACCATTTTCAATCTCTGCTGACTTCTGTAAATCCAGGACACTCTGCGTGTCATGTTTCTCCTCTCCCTGTCACTAAGACAGGCATGAAAGCTACTCCCTCCTTGTAAGGAGATCAAAGGAAGTGAAAACTTTCTCTTTGACCCCACACTTTCAAATCTTGGGATACACTGAAAGGCAAAATGTTTTTTTTTCCTCTTCGATAAAAAAAAAAATCTAACCTTTTCTATGCTGCCCCCTTTTGCTGTGTAAATCAGACTGAATCTGGAAACTTGACATCCTGGCATGTTGCCCAGTCCTGAAGAAGAAAATAGGGAAATGTGGATTTTATCCACAAGATCACAAGGTACTGAAAAGCCTCCTGCACGTCATCAGAACTGTTCCAACCTCGAATAAGCCAACCAGCTCTATGCCAAACTCATATCTGAGACAAAATGGGCAAATCCCAGCAAATCCAATAAACAGGCAAAGCTCTGTCCATGTCCCATAAGGTTTTCAACCCCATAGGCATGAGTTAGATAGAGGAAGAGACACTCCTTGTATCCTGGAGTCAATGCTGGCTCAGGTTCCACAGCTAAAATACTGCTGCTACTTAGGGTTTCCTGTTCCTGCCCCAAAGGATCACGGATTCTTTTCCACACTTGCATAGCATATGCTGAAACGGAAAGTGAGCAGCCTCAGTGTGTGCTCTGGCCATCGGGTCACTCTTAGGAAACACTGGTTTGAATTTCCATGGACAGAAGGGAAAATAAACCTTGAATTTCCAACACCCAAAGCCAGGTTTCAAACCACTATTAGGCTATTGCCAAGTTAATAAAGAGCCCTTCAGAGCACTAGCTCCAGGAGGAGCTCTGAGGGCATGAGGGGCCACCAAGTCCGGCATGAAGCACTAAGCACATCCAGAGAGGAGCAACATTTTAAGTTTCTGCCAATGCTTCTTATTTTCTTAGCTCATTGGGTCTCAGGCCTGGAGGCACATAATAGGAAGGAAGGCATACAGGAAATAACTGAGAGGATGAGAAAGCAAGACATGGTCTCCTGTATCTCTTGCTGGGATGGGGCAGTCACCCCCTCTGGACTTAACCCCATCTCCAGACCCTAAAAGACAAAATGTCCAGCCAGTGCTGTCCTCTGGCTCTAAGCAGGCATCGGTAGTGACAAGGAAGGGATCTGTAGGGCTCTACAGAGACAGTAGTTTGTAAACTGAGGGGTCCAAAATGTACCCTGACAGGAACACTGATTTAAAACACATAATAACTATCAAACTAATACCAAACACCTTCAGAGATCATCTCCACAGCCCACTTTAGAGGCAGCTCTGAAGGGTGTCTCTGCCCCCCAGCAGAACCCAGGTGCCAATGGCCAGATCATGGAGCCAACATCTGAGAGCCAGTCCTCAGCCTTTAACGTGTCCCTCTGGCAAAGCTCGGCATGGCAGCAGTAGATTCCCGTGGTTTGATCCCATGCAGCAACAGCAGGGCACCACCAGGAGAATCAGCATCAAGCAGCTCATATTGAGTTGCATTATTTTGATTACAGGATGACTCACATTCCCACAGCTTCTTGGCTAAAGCAAGAAAAATCAGAACTGCTGATATTCCCTCACTGAGGGAAATGGTTCAAATATTTCCGATGTGATTTAGGGCAGCCGCCTGTCCCTTTTTCTCAGGAACAGGGCACAGTGACAATCACTGCTTAGAGCAGAGGGAGTGGATCTGGGAATGAATTCCTCAGAAGTGTCAAAGTGGTGGTTTTAATAGTCTAACTACACGTTTTTCATTCCGTGATTGGGGACAGGCGCTTTTCCAAGCAGCATACCTTGCAATTCTCTTGCCCAGAGAGGCTGGTGATGAGCGGCTCTCGCCAGGCATTTCCGTCAGCCAGGTGCCCGGTCCAGCGATCGGAAGAACAAGAGCCAAGAGCTCACCAGGGACCAGCCACCCTGCATAACCTCCTCCAGCACAAAAACCTGTCACAGCTTGCACGGAGAGAGATGAGACCACGAACAGTAGGACAGATTTTAAGTCAGAAGATAAGTAATTAAATCAAAATGATTCCACCAAGTGTGAGAAACTGCCCGCTCTTCTGTGAGAGATCTCATTGCCATCCAGTCTTCTAGCACTAACACATACACCTCTTCAGAAACACTGCAGATCTCAGAGGCAAGTAAAAGATTAGGAAGAATAATGTAGTTTTTCTAACATTAGTCAGTATAAACTAGTGCTGGATAACACAATCTTATCTTCCATCACCAGCCACAGGTACTAGCCTGACCAGTCATCAGTGTAAAAGATCTTTACAGACGAAAAAGGACACGATTAGCCTCTGTGAGCATTTTTAAACGTGTAAAATCAGTACCTCTCTAAATGAAAAAAGGAACACCTAGGAGTAAGACCAGTCAAGTGCAAATAACTACACAGCTGAGAAAGGGAAGTGAAAAACAGACTTCTCAGGATGTGAAGATGTTCATCAAGATTAAATTGCAGGTTCTCTTTGCAGGTTCAGTAACACTTGCTCAACACCAAAAACACAACTTTAATTTTAGCTTCCTTTTTAGAAAGCTTAGAATAGGACTGAAAGGATATAAAATAATCTGTAGGTTTAACCTTTGCTGTAAATATTCTCCTACCAAAGAACTAAGCCTCTGACATATAATGGGATAAACAGACATTATTAATGGTTTTAGTTTCACATTTTAGGCACGTGTTTACCTCAACATGACAGAAATACCTCAGACAAAATTTACAGTAGCAGTTTCCCAAACATACCCAGTTTTACTTTGTTGTATTTTGAAGGGCTATATATTTTTTTATAAATAAAACAGCTTTTATACGTCATTTGTTTCATTTCGAACAGAAAGCTCACTATCACAAAAATTTACAATTCATAAAAAAATATGAGTATCATGTTACCTTTTATTTCCTAAGCTAAATTTATTTTCTCATAAAGCAATAAGAACGTTTTTGAAGTGGTCTAGGAATAAGTCTATTGTTATTTATTGAGAGTAGTCACAGAAGAAGGTTGTCATCCAGCCTTTAAAATAGCAATCCTGAGAAAGAGCCACATCAATATGTACAAAACCAGAATCTTATAAATCAGTTTGTTTGCAAGCAGACTAATACTTTGAGGCTCAAAACACCTGAATTTTGCTGAGCCTCGCTAATGATCACTCTTGTTCCCAAAGTAACACATTACACATGATCCACTAAAAGGCGACACACAGTTCAGTAAGTGCCAAAGACTTTTCCAAGATGAGCATGAGACAAAGGGAAGGAAAGGACACACAGATATTAATGCTATACTCAGCGAGGGGCTGGCACTTTCCAAGCTCAGCATGAGATTCTCCTCCTCTTCCTGCTGTCTTGTTTTTTGCCAGAGTGAAGTGCTGAGCTTGGCAGGATAGGGCATGGCAAAAAGAGCAGAAATCACATGTTAACTCAACACCCCATGGAGAACTTCTCTGGCCAAAATGAAAAAGCGGGGCTGGAAACCTCCAGATCACAAGAACAATTTTCCCACCAACCCCAATAGAGAAGCAGAATCTTTGCAAATGAGATTCAGCAACGTTAAACAAAAGGGTACAGATTTAATGGAGAGTGCAGGAATCAACTCTTCAAGTCAGTACAACCAAACTGATTTAAACTAAACTGCATCATTCACAACCGTGTGTGTCGTACAGAAAAGTCCCAGAAAAACAGCATCTTGTCTTGCAGAACTATTATAGCAGGAAGAAAACTTCAGTTGGACCATTGAGAGAAGTTGTTAGGGGTATGATATAGTTTGGCATTAAAAAGCAAGTAATACTTAATTCCAAAAGGAAGAGTTACCTTCTGGAGGCGTTGCAACACTGTTCCCAAGTCCCAAAATAGCAATGCTGTGATTCCTTGGTTCCAGCATCATTGCAAACTCTTCTCCTCTTTCCCAGTGTGGTACTTTCACAGGCTCCAGATGCACATTTTCCAGCCCATCTTCCTGCAGGGCACTGAAAATATACTTGATAGCTGCATCTAGATTTTTTGAACCACTGAGTCTAGGTCCTATGGTATCGGCAAAAACTGCTAATCTTTCATAGGATCTGTTCTGAGCTTTTCCATGAACAGCAAGATCGATAATAGCTTTAGCAATACCGGTATAGCCAGCTATCTCATTTTTGATGTCTTCAAAAGTTTTTGGGTAACTGTCATCTCTTCTTAAAGATTTCCCAGCATACTGTGGTAATAAACTCATGAAAAATATTAAGAATATGTACTTCATTTTTTCTCTTTTTTCTTTTCCACAGATGGCCTGTTGGAGAGACAAAAAGAAAAAAAATATTGAAAAAAAAAATAATCATACAGCTATATCAGCAATGCATTTTGTTATTTGGATTGGCAAACAGACCAAAATGAAAAGAAAACAGTTTATCATGAAAATGCTTTGATCAGAACTGGCAGGAAAGTAAACTCAACACGGAGACACAATTATTGAAAGCAAATGAAAAAGATACTTAGATCACTGGACACAATCTTTGTTGTGGTCTTCAGAAACATCCTTGGAATGCTGCATCTCTTTAAATAATCACAATCCTTCACTGAATCAAAACCCAGGGCTGCTCCCATCCAGGAGGAGCTTTGCATCTCCTTTCTGTTAGGATTTCCCAGAAGTGTCAAATCAAGTGTCTTCACACAAAACATCTGGAGAAAAATATTTTTTAAACCATTCATGAATAAAAGTGCTTCTTAATCTCTATCTTCCTAATCAGGAAAGCACTTTCTATTGCACTAGAAAGATGTCAGAGCAATTTAGATCCAATGCCCCCAGGAAGAAAGCATTAATTTCTTCATCACATAATTCCATGACTACCAGCGAAACACAATTTCTTATTAACTGCTGTATCTCTTGAGGACCGACTTCAACAACACTGTAGAATCATAGAATCATAGAATGGTTAGGGCTGGAAGGGACCTTCAAAGGTCATCCAGTCCAACCCCCCTGCAAGGAACAGGGACATCTCCAACTAGATCAGGTTGCCCAGGGCCCCGTCCAACCTGGCCTTGAACGTCTCCAGGGATGGAGCATCCACCACCCCTCTGGGCAACCTGTTCCAGTGTTCTACCACTCTCATAGTAAAAAATTTTTTCCTAATATCCAACCTGAACCTACCTCCCTCTATTTTAAAACCATTACCCCTTGTCCTATCATAACTGGCCCTCCTGAACAGCCTCTCCCCATCTTTCCTGTAGGCCCCCTTGAGGTACTGGAAGACCGCTATAAGGTCACCCCGGAGCCTCCTCTTCTCCAGGCTGAACAGCCCCAACTCTTTCAGCCTGTCCTCATAGGAAAGGTGCTCCAGCCCTCTTATCATCTTCGTGGCCCTCCTCTGGACCCTCTCCAACTGGTCCATGTCCTTCTTATGTTGGGGGCTCCAGAACTGGACGCAGTACTCCAAGTGAGGTCTCACAAGGGCAGAATAGAGGGGGAGAATCACCTCCCTCGACCTGCTGGCCACACTCCTCTTGATGCAGCCCAGGACGCGGTTGGCCTTCTGGGCCGCAAGAGCACATTGCCGGCTCATATTGAGCTTCTCGTCCACCAGTACTCCCAAGTCCTTCTCCTCAGGGCTGCTCTCGATCCAATCACCACCCAGTCTGTATTTATGCCTGGGATTGCCACGACCCAGATGTAGGACCTTGCATTTGGCCTGGTTAAACTTCATGAGGTTGGTACGGGCCCACCTCTCCAGCCTGTCAAGGTCCCTCTGGATGGCATCCCTCCCTTCCAGCGTGTCAACGGCACCACACAGCTTGGTGTCATCGGCGAACTTGCTGAGGGTGCACTCCATGCCACTGTCCACGTCACCGACAAAGATGTTGAAGAGGGCCGGGCCCAACACGGACCCCTGAGGGACGCCACTCGTGACCGGTCTCCACTTGGACATTGAGCCATTGACCACTACTCTCTGAGTGCGGCCATTGAGCCAATTCCTTATCCACCGAGTGGTCCATCCATCAAACCCATGACTCTCTAATTTAGAGAGAAGAATGTCGTGCGGGACAGTGTCAAAAGCTTTGCACAAGTCCAGGTAGATGACATCCATTGGTCGACCCTTGTCCACCGATGCTGTCACCCCATCGTAAAAGGCCACCAAGTTGGTCAGGCACGATCTGCCTTTGGTGAAGCCATGTTGGCTGTCACCCACCACCTCCTTGCTCTCCATGTGCCTTAGCATGGTTCCCAGGAGAATCTGCTCCATGACCTTGCCAGGCACAGAGGTGAGGCTGACCGGTCTGTAGTTGCCCGGGTCCTCCTTGTTCCCCTTTTTAAAAATGGGGGTTATGTTCCCTCTCTTCCAGTCATCGGGGACCTCGCCAGACCGCCACGACTTCTCGAATACAATAGCCAGTGGCTTGGCAACTTCATCCGCCAGTTCCTTCAGGACCCGCGGATGGATCTCATCAGGTCCCATGGACTTGTGCACCTTCAAGTTCCTCAGATGTTCTCGAACCTGGTCTTCAAGTACAGTGGGCGGTGGTTCATCCTCACAGTCCCTGCTAGTTCTTTCCACAGCTTGGGTGGTAAGACAAGAGGCTTTACCATTGAAGACTGAGGCAAAAAATTCATTGAGTACCTCAGCCTTCTCTATGTCCCGGGTAACCAGAGAGGTGCAGTGCCAGGGGTGCTGATCCTGTGTCAAATACCAAGAGTTATCTTTGTTAATGCTTTATAGTTTATCCATCTTATCATTAAAAGTTCTCACTTTTAAGATCTCACAAATTTTCCATCCCATAAAAGCAACAGTTTCCCTTTACTACTAACTGAACTGACAAAAAAAAAAAAAATCTGGAATCGGTTGGAGAAGTTGCAAAGCTCTTTTATAACATAGGAAGTATGACTATCCAAACACAAAATATAAATATTATTGATATACACAAAAGGAACTGTAATTGTTTCATTTTTTTTTTAATTTAAATCAAGCTGCAATTTGAATGATAAAAATTAGCAATAAGAAATAAGGCCTTTAAATCACCTCTGTAACTGCAGCTATTAAGAGACTTAAAAAACCAGCAATTAGTTACAGCCAAGTGAAGTGGCAATTACTACTAGCCCTAAAAGATTTTGATTCAGCAGGTTTGTCATTTTATGGACTTTCATGGGAATACCGACATTTTCGAGAAAGAATGTAATTTGCCTCAAAAAATAGTAACATTAAAGGCAAATGTTAGCCTCTACTCTACAAAATATGTTTTTCTAGGATACAATTGTTCTACAAAGAGCAAAGGAAACTGGCCATCATGGAAAAAAGCCTGATTCCATCCTCTTTGCATCTTCCTATCAGGTATTTATACCCTCTGAGGAGATCCCTCTGAGCCTTCTCTCCTCCTCTCTAGGCTCAACAGTCCCAGCTCCCTCAGCCATTCCTCATATAGAAGATGCTCCAATCCCTTAATCCTCTCTCTCTTGTACTAAGGAGCCCAGAACTGGACACAACACTCCACGTGTGGCCTCACCAGAGCTGAGCAGAGGAGAAGGATCACCTCCATGAAACAGCTGGCAACATTCCTCTTAATGCAGTCCACCAGGATGTTGGCCTTTGCCACAAAGGTACATTGCTGACCTTCAACTTTGGGTCCACCAGGACCCCTAGATCCTTTTCTGCAAAGCTTCTTTCCAGCTGAGCAGCTCCCAGCATGCCTTGGTGCACGGGGTTGTTCTTCATCAGGTGCAGGACTTTTCATTTCCTCTTCTCGAACATCATGAGATTCCTGTCAGCCCATTTCTCCAGCCTGTTGAGGTCCCTCTGAATGTCAGCACAACCCTCTGCTGTACTAGCCACTTCTCCTAACTTTCTATCATCTGCAAACTTGCTGAGGGTGCTCTCTGTCCAAGTATCCAGAAGATGCTGAAGAGTACTGGACCAAATATTGACTTCTGAGGGACACCTCTAGTTACTAACCACCAACTGAACTTTGTGCCAATGATGACAACCCTCTCAGCTCAGCTGTTGAGACAATTTTCAGTTCACCTTACTGTCTGTTCACCCAGTTCACACCTCATCAGCTTCCCCAAGATTTTATGAGAGACAGTGTTAAAAGCCTTACTCATGTCAAGATAGAAAACATCCATTGATCTCCCCTTGTTTACTAAGCCAGGCATTTCATCATAGAAGGTTATCAGGTTGGTCAAGCACGACCTCCTCCTTGGTAAATCCATGCTGACTACTCCCAGTCACCTTGTCTTTCATGTGCCTGGAAATTATCTTCATGATTGAGGTCCTGATCAGCCTGTAGTTCCTGGGAAACTCCTTTCTGTGCTTTTTGAAGATAGACATTACATTTGCTCTCTTCCAGTCCTCAGATACCTCTGCTGATTGCTATGATCTTCCAAAGATGATTGAGAATGGCCTTCCAATAACATCAGCCAGCATCCTCAGCACTCATGGGTGCATTCCACCAGGGCCCATAGACCTAAGGATGTCCAGTTTTCTTAAGTATTACCTCTTTCAGGGCCTTATCCCACAGGACTTTTATCAAGCACATCTTTGAAGAGGCCAAAGTCTTCTCTCCTGAAGTCCAGCACTGTGATCTTGCTCTTTGCCCTGCTCTTAGGATCCTGAACTCCATTATCTCATGGCAACTGCAGCAAAGGCTGCCTTTGACCTTCATACCACACCTGCCCTTCCTTGATTGTATGAGGTCCAGGAGAGCACCACGACCTCTGCTTGCTAGCTTCTCTATTGCCTGTATCAGGAACCTCCTGGATTGCTTATAACCTGCTATACTGACCCTCCAGCAGATATTGGGATGGTTAAAGTACATCATGAGCATCAGGGCCTGTGAATGAGGAGCTTATTCTAGCTGTCAAGGCCTCATCTACTTGTTTTTCCTGATCAGGTGGCCTATAGCAGATTGCTACTACAATGCCACTCATATCAGTCTGCTCTTTAATCCTTATCCATAAGCTCAGCTGGCTCATCATCCATCCTCAGGTAGAACTCCACACATTCCAGCTGTCCTCTCGCGTAAAGGGCAACTCCACCTCCTCTTCTTCCCAGTCTGTCCTTCCTAAAGAACATATATCCATCCTCTGTAGCATTCCAGTCATGTGAGCTACCATCCCACATCTCCATGATCCCAACAAGATCATAGCCCTGCAACTGCACAGAGATCCCTAACTCCTCATATTTATTCCTCATGTTGCGTATATTAGTGTACAAGCACTTAGAAGCATGGAATCATCAATGGAAACAGAAGAGGCAACCCACATCATCTTTGTAAGAGCTGTCTGATCAGCTCCCGAGAAGGAGGGATGACCCACTAGGCATGCTTTCATGAGATGCTACCTGAAACGCTGGCTGTGCAATGCAGAATTAAGACACAAGAAAGAGTAAAAGGACTAAACCACATTTCTAGGATCCATAAACCACAAAAAAAAAAAAAAACCAAAAAACCCCACAAACCAACAAAAAACACAAACCCCAAAAAAAACACACACAAATGTTTCGGAGTCACCAAGCCCTTTTGGAGTCACCAACCCTAGCTCATATGATAACCAGCACAAATTGCCAGCCTTTCATAGGCCTTTATGGGTCTTTTCATAAACAGCAAGTTAAACAACAGCTTTAGCAATATATGAACATTAAATTATTCTCTTTAACTACTCAAACTTCCCCTAAACTTGAGATCACGGGAGTAACAAATTCTTCCTAGTGAAGGGTCATTTTCCCAAAAGAACAACAAAAATTATCTGTGATTTCATCTATGAATGATAAATCTACCATACAGATTTCCTCTCTCTCTGCGAGACAGACAGGGCAAAGGTCTTACACAGCCAGGAGCAGAAGACTCGGGTTATCTCAGGACACTGACAGAGAACTGTAAAATGCCTTTTATAGTCTGAGTTACTGTTTATATGTGGTTATACTACACAGAGGGTATTGGTGTATTTTTATTGCTATGCTCTGTACTTTCCCCATGTTCCTTCCCTTTGGACCAGTTAATTATATGCTCATAGACATCCTCTACTAGAGACATCAGTAATTTTCTCAGGATGACCATGCTCGTTCCCTGTTTTTTGCCAAGCTCATCATCCATAAAGAAGCAAGCAAGATAATCTGATTTCTGCCATAAAACAAATTCTTGCTGAGTGGAATAAGACAGCAGCTTTGTAGAGTTAGTTTCCAAAACTTCAGGTTTGGGGTTTTGTTTGTTTAAGCACTGGAAAAATCTACCAGACAATGCCGATACATTTAGCTGTTACACAGAAAACACAGGGGGATTGTTTAATTAGCACTGGCCACCTCCAAGAGCCCCCAGCTACCAACTTCATGCATTTTTTCCAATGGAGAAATGAAACTGCAGTTATCACATTCCCCTTAGCTAAGAAATGCTTCCTTTGCTCTTCCTGGCATTTCAAACCTGCACTTCTTCCAGGAGTTTCCCACTGAACACTGAGAACACACATGATTCTGCAGTTTTTGTGGATGTAACATACTCCTGTCACGCACAGCATTTCACCACCTGCCACTGCATTGTAAGAGAAGCGTCACTGAATTCAAACCCTGGGCAAGGACACAAGAATGGGAATGTAATTTATTGTGCTTTCCTTGAATAGTCCAGCATAATCTGTCCAAAAGCTAGCAGCGTTCAGAAATAATTTCCTGCTAGGTAAAATAACATCATACTCACTTGGACTGCAATACAGGAATCACTTCACTGCTAATTCAGGGAAAGAATAGCACATCTGTTGTCCCAGGTTCTGCAACATTAAGTTTATCACTCCAGTGAATCATGTGGGAAAAGAGACTACTGATTTTTGCACATCTCACTAGCTAAGACTCAGTAAATGAACATCACAGTGTCAGCCAAATTAAAAAAAAAATAATAGGACAGTCACAATTGTTCGATGCATTTAATTATTCATTGAATTTCTTCAGTGAAAGTTTATAACAAAATGAGATAGGAAGAAAAGAAAACACTTTCAGAAAGTACAGTCCTTTCTCCCAGCCCTATTAATGCATGTCATCCCATGGCTCTTTAGTACAAAATAACTATTCTCTAAACTAGGGATAAGAATCCGGGATTTCTCTTGCCCTTCCAGGACGCAAGGATGCTCATTAAAGGGTTACAATCCCTCTACCTTATTTCTTTGACCCTGTAAATCCTGCATGCATGGAAAGGACACAGAATAGTCCTCTTCCAGCCTTGCCTGCAGCCGCATGTTTAGGGTATTCTCCTAAAAAGTGAAGCTCTCAAGACCATATAAAACCTTCAACTCCCACCTTTCACTTTTTCAAAAGAAATTCTAATCACTGACATGGCAAGTAAAAAGAGGGAATCGCCATGGCTCCTCTTCCTATTTTGAGTAGAACTGAAAGCCATTCACACATAAGACACTGCACGTTGATGCCAGATGAATTTGGTCTCTTCAGAAGCTTCACCAGGGCTCAGGACTTAAATCATCTCCAGCTTAAAGGGTCACATAGGCTCTGAGCTTTCCAGGATGAAAGACTACACTTAGGAACCATGGAAACTCTGCGGTCCAAAATAATGGCAAAGCTAAAAGGCAATGTAAAACAGTTCCAGTTCTTTTAGCTTCAGGTGAAGTGGACAGTAGGCATCCAGCCATGGCAGTACCTGGATCTATACAAAGAAGGAAGGACGTGGTCTGAACACAGTCTGTAGAAGAGAGAGATCTATTGCTGCAAGATCCAAGCAGAACATTTCAAACGGAAAGTGTGGCGCAAGGAAGACATACCCTTGGTGGAGGAAGACCAGGTTAGGGAGCACCTAAACAAACTGGACATATGTAAAGCCATGGGGCCTGATGGGTTGTATCCACAAATGCTGAGAGCGCTGGCTGATGTCATTGTGAGGCCACTCTCAATTATATTTGAAAGGTTATGCTACTCCTATCTTCAAGAAGTGCAAAAAGTAAGATGTAAGGAACTACGGGCCAGTCAGTCTCACCTCAATCCCTGGCAAGGTGACAGAAAATCCTCCTGGAAATTATTTCCAAACATGTGAAGGGCAAGAAAGTGATTTGGAACAGTTAGCATGGATTTACCAAGGGGAAATCATGGTTAATCAACCTGATGGTCTTCTAGGACAATTACCGGCTTGGTAGATGAGGGTAGAGCAGTGGTTGTTTGCCTTTACATCGGTAGGGCATTTGACAGCCTCCTATAAGGTCTTGGAGAAACTGATGAAGTATGGGCTGGACAAGCAGTGAGGCGGATTGAAAACTGGCTGAACAACCAAGCTCAGAGGGTTTTAATTGTTCGTATGACATCTAGTTGGCGGCCAGTAAATAGTGCTGTCCCCTAGAAGTCAATACTTGGTCCAGTACGCTTCAACATATTCATTCATGATCTGGATGCTTGGACAGAGTGCGGCCTCAACAGGCTTGCAGATGATATGAAGTTAGGAGGAGTTGCTGTGTACACGATGGTTGTGCTGCCTCTCAGAGTGAACAAATAGGCAGGCAGGAACCTCACAAAGTTCAACAAGAGGAAACGAAAAGTCCTGCATCTGGGGAGGACTAACCCCCATGCACCAAGACAGGCTGGGGCCACCCGGCTGGAAAGCAGCTTGGCAGAGAAAGACCATGGGGTCCTGGTAGCTAAGCTGAGCATCAGTCAGCAATGCAACCTCATGGCAAAGACCTACAGCCTAGTGGGCTGCACATTAGGAGTGTTGCCAGCAGGTGGAGGGAGGCAATCTTTCCCCTCTAACTCAGCACTGGTGAGGCCATACCTGGTGTATTTGTCCATTGCTGAGCTTCCCAGTACAAGAGAGACATGGACATACTGGAGAGAGTCCAACAAAGGACCATGAAGATTATTAAGGGACTAGAGCATATATCCTACGACGAGAGGATGTGAGAGCTGAGACTGTCCAGCCTGGAGAAGAAAAGACTCAGGAGGCTTTCATCAAAGGGTAGAAATATCTGATGGGAAGCAATTAAGACAGAGGGCCAGGCTCTTTTCAATGGTGCCCACAACAGAACGAGAGCCAATGGGCAAAAATTGAAACATACGAAATTCCATCTGTACACAAGAACGTACTATTTTACTGTAAGGGTGGTCAAATACTGGAACGGGTTGCCCAGTGAGGTTGTGAAGTGTCCATATGGGGAGATATTCCAAACCTGACTAGTCATGGGCTTGGGCAACCTGCTGCAGTTGACTCTGCTTAAACAGGGGGTTTGGACTAGATGTGCTCAAAAGATGTCTTCCAACCTAAACCTGTGTTTCAGAATGTGAAAGGAAGCCACAAACACAAGCTGAAAGGATTAAAAAAAAAAAAAAAAAAACAACAAGGGAGAAAGGTTCTAAGTATGCAGAAGAAAAAGAGAAATTAAAGGCAGGAAATAAGTCTTTTCCAGCTCCAATGAGTAAGAACGAAATGTACAGCACAATGCTACGCTGGTAGTGCAGACGGTGTCATAAGATATGTTTAACAGTAGCTAAGCAGCTACTTTAAGGATGCTTCCACCTATTGTCTGATCCATTTGTCCATAGCTAACTACTGTCTTTGATGCTAAAGGGCAAGACCATTGGGATCTTCACCTTTTATGATGCCTTTATATAGAAGAGCTTTAGCACACCCAATCTGTAACCAGGCTAACTGGTGTAACCACCATTAAAATAATTACAGTACAAATTACTCAAATGTAATAGATGGAAAAGAATGAGAGTAAGAGGATAAAAAAAACTTTGAGATGAGAAAACTGTCTACAGCAATCAGATAACTGAACGAAGAGCAAAGGGAACTGAAATAGAATAAACAAAGCTAGAGCAATGCTGCTTTTCCAGTGTGGCAAAGTTTTCCCAAAATCCCTGTTGAAAACACAGACAAAAGGATAAAGAAAGTTCACAAGAGTCATGGTTATGGGAAATGAGGAAAGAAAACAATAAATTGAGGATATTAACCACTTAATTGCTAGAGATCTGCTAAATCTGCAGACTATCTATCGGTTTCCTAACCATGTAGCATTTGATTTTCCTCCAAGGAATGTAGGAAACCTTGAAATCACACAGTGGTTTTGATAACATGAGAATAGACTGAAAAGCCTCAGGGTAACAAACTCACATGCTGCAGAGTGATGTCTGATACATTTAATAGCATCTGAAAGAAAGTTTGTTGTGACAGCTGTGGAGTAGGATGGCTGGAAGGCAAGGTGGACTTGCAAAATGAGGAGGAGTCTTCTGCCTAAAAAAAAAAAGTCATAGAGTTCTTCCATCACTTAGAAAGAAATAGGGTGGGGGGGAGAAACTTTATGATCTTTATGATCTTGAAGAGCGAAGCAGAAAAGCAGACGCTCCTCAAAGATTGCTTTTTCAGAATTTCAAGATTCCTCATCTGGGAGAACATTTAATCAGTTGGAAAATCTTGGCTTTGGGAACACTCACAGTCAAAGTTATCATTTACATTACAAAGTCCTTAAAATGAGCCTTTTTATGTCTAAAGCTAAGGAAAGGAGGAACACAACACAATATGGATACAATACTTTGAATACAATACGAAATCTTATTACTTGGACCAAAAAGTCTAAAACTCCAAAAGAAACATCTGAGCTGTTTCACCTTTACCAGCTTCAGAAGAACTATCTTGATTTGCTGCAACTGTCTGAAATCCTTAAAAATATAAGTATGACCTAGTAGTCTATAACCATATATGTCCAGGTAGTGATACTGACTTACACAGAAAGAATAGGAAGTGAAATGTTTAAAGCAGGCTAAGAATTAAAACAGACAAAGTCTGCCAAGTGCAAGGTCCTGCACGCGGGTGGGGGCAATCCCAAGCACAAGTACAGGCTGGGCAGAGAATGGATTGAGAGCAGCCCTGAGGAAAAGGACTTGGGAGTGCTGGTCGATAAGAAGCTCAACATGAGCCGGCAATGTGTGCTGGCAGCCCAGAAAGCAAATTGTATCCTGGGCTGCATCCAAAGAAGCGTGGCCAGCAGGTCAAGGGAGGTGATTCTGCCCCTCTACTCTGCTCTCGTGAGATCCCACCTGGAATACTGCACTCAGCTCTGGAGTCCCCAACATAAGAAGGACATGGACCTGCTGGAGCGGGTCCAGAGGAGAGCCACAAAAACGATCTGAGGGCTGAAGCACCTCTGCTATGAAGACAGGCTGAGAGAGTTGGGGCTGTTCAGCCTGGAGAAGAGAAGGCTCCGAGGTGATCTTATAGCAGCCTTCCAGTACCTAAAGGGGGCCTACAGGAAAGCTGGAGAGGGACTTTTTACAAGGGCGTGTAGTGATAGGACAAGGGGCAATGGATTTAACCTGAAAGAGGGAAGATTTAGATCAGATCTAAGGAAAAAATTTTTTACAATGAGGGTGGTGACGCATTGGAACAGGTTGCCCAGAGGAGTTGTGGCTGCCTCATCCCTGGAGGTGTTCAAGGCCAGGTTGGATGAGACTTTGAGCAACCTGGTGTAGTGGAGGGTGTCCCTGTCAGTGGCAACATGGTTGGAAGTAGATGATCTTTAAGGTCCCTTCCAACCCAAACCTTTCTATGATTCTGTGAATGTGTCCAGAGACACTGCAGTCATAGCTCTCCATTTGGCAAAAGAAAAAGTTCATATCCTATTTATACTCTGTATGGTAGAAGTACTATAGCTTAACATAGGAAGAAAGCAGTAAAAGGAACCACACATAACTCTTTCTTCACCTCCAAGCCTCAGAATAGTAACAGGGTACCTTGATAGAATCTTATTCAGTAGCTGCTGCTAAACCAGATTGCAGTAATCCTGAAGAATCACACCGTAATCCATGTACAGAGTACTGTATCAGCGAAGTTACAGAAATGAACAGTCTGCTACTTCCCTAAGAAGCAGTGACAGCCAAGACAAAAATTAAACTAAAAAAATAAAGACGACATTACCACCGAACAATGTCTAGGCCACATAGCAGTTGATATTATTCTCAATGAGCATTCAAAATACGAACAGTTCTCAAAAGGGAGCACATTATCTTTTCAGAGGCAAAAGTCAGGAATTCAGTGGGATTTTTAGACGAGAACAACTGAATAGAACAAAAATATTTAATGAAAGGAAGGCAGTTGGGAAACAATGATATTGAAATACACAATGTTGTTGATATTACAATGAATGCCAAAGTACATAGCCAACGCCAGTTAATGGCGTTGAAAGACAACTGGGGGGAGGGTGGGAAAGATGATTTTGGATAATTAAATCAAAACATAACAGAATAGAGCTGCAACTATATTATCTGGTATTTTGATGCTCAACTTCAGTGACACTTCCTTCAAGTTTGCAACTATTGCTCTAGTGTAAAAAACAAGACAGGTTTCCTTCAGACATCGACTGGCTTACAAAAAAAATAAATATATTCACACATAACTCTGAGACAAAACATTAGTGGTCTCTTACTAATTTAGGGAACCCTTCTTGACTGGAAAGGCCCTTGAGATAGACACGTATCTTGTATCTTTTCACGAAATTCATATAAATTAGAGACACAAACTCTTCAAAACTGTGTATTTTTCTTTCTGCCCTTCCTACAGGAGAAGACCACTCCCTTTTCACTGAGGCAATATAATCCCAGAAATCTTCTCTTACAGCCTGTTCTGTATTTTCTTACCTGAGGAGATGGATTAGGATATAGAAAAGAGTGAAGTGCTCAAGAGAGAAACAAGAGGCCACAAATTAAGAGGCACCAAAGACAAGAATTGCTAGCAAGGCCCCATACTTAAATATCTATCATCCAAAATTCTAAACTAAGTTTCTTTTTGAAAACACGTTCAACAAGACGTCTTATATCCTGTATTTACTTAAATTATTCCTGCAATTCTGATGCTAAATATTTTCTTTCTGAGATTTTATTGAAAGACTATCAGATCGCACCTGGCCAAAGGATGAAACCTATCTCTGTATCAGGAAAAAGCCTAAAATAGAAGGTATGAGCTATCAGCAAATGATCAATCCATATCTCTGGATAGCAAAAGCTGCCAAAGTTGATGGACAGATGTTGTAACAGGAGTGAACCAAATTTCATTAACAACAGTCAGCGCCAGGCTGTTACTGTCACGAGTTGGTCTGTCACCCCTACGAAAGCCAAAAGGAATCAAATTGCCACGTATCTGGCACTCGCAGGCACTTCTTGGTGCTCCTCCAAGCAGCCTTCCAGCAGAAGGCTGTTCAGTCCTACAGAGCACATGCATGCTTTATGTTGCTACAGATTTCGGCCAGAAAATACAAATACTTTGAGTGCCTCCCTCCAACAATTAAATCTCAGTTTTAAAGGTGACTATACACTACTAAGGGTCGGAATATTTGCCAAAACGAACCACCAAAATAAGTAACCTTAGTTACTAATTATGTAATGGAGTGCAACAGGCCAAATTATCTGATGAAATGATCTGTCTGGCCTTAACAAAAATTACACCAGATTATAATCTCACCTACATACATTATATACCACTCTAGAATTATAAACTCTTAAATTAAATTCTTAGCATTTCCATGCATGACAAGAACAATATTCCTCTATGACCACACACCTACGAAGCATTTTTTCCTTTGTATATGAAACAAATTTTTAATTTTAAGTCAACAAGTTCAAAGAAAAGTTATGCACATTATTGAACACTTCAAATAAAAAGACCAAAAAAGACAAGACCAACATTTTCAAAAGTATCCAACCATTTTAGCTATTTTACTCCATACACTTACAATCTCATTTTCCAGACTATAAGTAGCACAATTCCAAATGAAGTAAATTATTATTCAGCATTGCTGAATATGATAAGCTATTTAAGAATATTAATAAATAAAATTTCCAGATTAAAATAACTGTAACTTTTCTGAACATCTTTTTTATTTGTTAGGTTTTTTCATACAATCTTTCTCTACAGTCACAAGAAAAGGTATGTTCCTCATACTGCTATAGTAACAACACTCAAGTGGTTTTGTGAAGCTGAGAAATCTGGTGAACATATTACTAGACTTGTTAAGAAAACTGATATTCTAGTCTTTTGCCTCTTTACTGTAGGATACGCCCACCGAGCCTTCCCTTTCCAGAGCAACAAAGGATGAATCTGTAAATACCACTATATGAAAAAGGCACAGCATCAAGAATTTCTCATTACAATTGACAGAAAAATGATCTTTACGATGCACATATTTCTTTCTTTACTTATATTAAGGGCGGGAAAGGATATTAATTTCAATGAGATATGTTATGAAGTATGTCGTTTACAATTTAATCGTGTTCACTAGGGCATAATACTGGTACTCAAATATCATACTGTATTCCAACACGTCAACATCAGAAACAAATTGCTACAGTTCAGTTGCAACGTACAATTGGGGCCACTATCCCACCACAGGCTGCACTGTAACATACAAACAAAAATAAGCTTAAAAATTTTAAACATAAAGAACTAAGGCAAAGAACAGACTGTACTCAAGATAAATACACTTTACTGAAAGAGCTTGATAGAGAACTGGTTTTCAGCCAATTTTGAGAAATAAATTAGCAAAACCAGACCTCTTTCTGATGTTGAGGAAAGTTCCAGCACCATTTCTTCATCAAAGCTACTCCCCAGTGCAGCACACATTTGATCATGGAGCACTACAGCTACCATGCATAAGGAAGTTCTGATTCTGCATTTAACTTCTAATTACTTTTCACTGCCAATTAAGAGATAATAAATTATCAAACAATTTTGCTATTGTAGGACAAAAAAAAGTCAGTTATGACAGCAGACATCTATCAGTATTAATTTATTTTTTTTTTTAATTCCAAGTGGCATTCAGCAGTCCCAGTTAAGATGAGGGTCCACAGTGCTACCCACTGCACAGATACACTGCGATAAACATGCCTTTGGGGGCTTACAACTACAGACAGACAAAATGGGACAAACAATTAGATGAGAACAGACCCAGCAGTAACTTCTCCAAGTGGTTCAGTTGCCACATGAAAGACATTTCAATTAGCATGACCACTCAGCCCCTTTCTCCTGACACTACCAAGAGGAGACAGTCAAAAGCTCGCTGCAGTGAAGCAAATGGTCATATTACAAAAAGCCAACTGGAAATCAAAGTGGAAAAAACAAAAACAAAACAAAACAAAAAAACACCAAAGAACATACCAAAGAGTAAACATACCAATTATATTGAGAGGGCAGTAACAAATGCTGACACCAGTGAGTCTGGGTAAGACAAATCCTATTTTTCTGAGCCATGCAATTCTATTTCCATAAGAGAATTTTTAAAGATGTGTTTAAGTTGTGTTGGTATTTTTTTAATAGAGGATAGCAAAATAGTTATAAATACAAACAATTACTCTACCTGGTATGCTAGTAATAAACATGTGAAAATGTCTGTTCGCAATTTATTTTTGTTCACATACTAACACAGTTGGCATGTTTCTCTCCAGAATTCTCATGCAGTGACTAAGAAGAACCATCATGCAGGTAATCTGTGAAATAGCTTATACTGAGCTGCTAAAGGCTAGCAAATCTTAGGTAAGTATTGACAATTTTCTGTGTAGACTAAGTTTGAGCAGGGGGAAAATATGTACAGAGAAGCACAGATGTATAAAATTTTCATGTGAAAGTACCGCAATGCAAAATTTAAAGTTCACTTTGAATATTTAGTTCTCAAACATACACCTTGCTACTACCAACTACAGGTCCTTTGTTTTTTAACATGAAAGACAGGAACACATTGCTCAGAATCAAAGGATAGCTGACATCTGAATGAACACAAATTTCTTAACACCTTTCAAAGAACTACCATTCTAAGCAGACAGCTGAAACTGAAGAAACCTCTCTCTGAAGCAGCCAAAAAATGACAGCATAAACCTGAGTGGATGTTCAAGGTGCAATCAAGAGTCTAAAACACCTTTTAGAGGATTGTGTTGATTTCTCAGTACTCAGAATTATTACCAGGAAAAGTAGCTGCATTAGCAACTTATATGTTCAAATCCCATTCATGTGCTCAAATTAAAATATTTAATTGAGTGCAGCAGCACTGGATTAATGGCATTATAGACTACATTATCTATTTAGTAAGATGCTTACACAGTGAATTATCTATAAAGCTAAACGTAGAATATGTCTACAGTACAGTTTTCAGGTTCAGGAGTATTAGCCATTGGCCTTGATTAGCGTTTTTCAAGAGACCTAAAGCCAACAGTTTCCAGAAAGTTATAGTTTTTTAAGTTTTTCATCAGGGAAAATCTTTAGAAAAATATCAAAAGATAACAGAATAGAATAGAATAGAATAGAATAGAATAGAATAGAATTTAGATAATGTTGTTAATATAGATAACTGTCCAAGCAAAAATAAATGCCTTATTATTGCATAGCTGTACCTGCAGATATACCACAGAACAAACACGCAAAAATACCAACAGCAGCTTCAGAATAAATGAAAAAAGACAGAATGTGATCAACCCTCTCTCTGCAAATATTATATTAAGACATCTCCCTGACTCTGCACTGACATGATTCTGACACTGCACCTGACCAATAATACTCAGAGATTAAATTATGCCAAGAAAATACAGGAGGAAACAAAACAGCCAGAAGTTTCCTCCTAGGTCTTAAATACTTCTGCACAGTTCAGAATGCGTAAGGCAAAGCTGACACACAGGTGTCAGCTCCCAAACTCCAAAGAAGTTTTCCCAATGTCCATCTTTGACAAAATCAGCTCACCACCACTGCCAAGTGACTCGCCACTGGCCCTGGTGAGTCACTGCACCTCAGCTCAGGAAGCACACAAAACTTCAGCCAAGCAGAGCCCAGAGAGCTCACAGCGGCATTTCCAGACCCCCGTTGCCCATCCTACCCTTCTGCTATTGCAGGTGACAACCACAAGCTCTTTCTGGGTCTGCTGGACGAGTTATGCCTGAAGTACAATAAAAAGTGAAACTATTTAGACACTCTTTAAATTGCTATTTAGATACAGTGTTATCAAACTGGGCAGGGACCTCCGGTATAAGGACACCTCTGGCTTTTAACCTACCTGCTAAGCAGCCCTCTGCAAGCATGGCTTTGGGAACGCTGTCTTTAAGTGTTTCCAGTCACAAAGCCAATCATTAAGGAGACAAAAGCTTGCAGAAACAACCCACTTAGAGCACTTTACTTTGATTTAGTTATAAATGGTGATTTTCAAAACCACACATTTGCCCTGTCATAATTGCATAAAATTCAGAGGGCTATATCCACAGTATGAGTAGAGAGACTATTTAACATTTGGGGCTCTGGTGTTACTAGTACAAGATAAAAATGGAGCCTCTGCCTCCTTCAGTGAATCCAGATATTGCAAACGTCAGTCTCTTCATGAATTAAATGCAATTCCAAATTAAAATGAAACTGGTATTGGAGGATCACCTACACATGGTTTTCATTTTATCACATATATCAGCTTGCAAGTAGGGGCAATTGATAAGGCAGAGTTCACATAAAGTTGCCACTGCTCCATTCAGAAGCAGACAAAAAGTCATCTTTGACTTCTTGATGAAGCGCTGATCCTTTCAGGATGATGATCTCACCACATGTGCCCACATTTCCCTGATTTCCGTATTAGAGTGACTCCTCAAAAAGCTCTTCGAAACCATTTGGAAGCTGGGCCAGGACAGAAACAGTGCTTTGAGCAATGAATTACGTATCAGTCCTGCCCCTGATGAAGACAACTTCCCAGTCATCCATTGGAACAGATCTGATGGTACTAATCCTGCACTCCTTACTCCATGTTTACCAATATGCCCTACTTGTTGAGTACAAAGTAGTTAGATATAAACACCTGGAGAGCAAGCAAGGTCAGTAACAAGCCTCCATTTCTTAAGTTTACCATCTCATTTAACTCCTAGATTAAGAGTTTTTCTACAGCAAAGTTACCTTCTACTTTCGGAAGAGCAGCTGAGCTTGCACAGACCACCACCCACAGTTGCAGCGATGCTTGCAGCTAACAGCCCAGCTGCTACCTCACCACAGCTGAAAATGTTTTTCAGGAAAAAAGCTAGTATTAGCTGACTTTCATCCTTCTTATGCTGCTTGTCTGTAGGGACAAGAGATGTTAGACAGTATGTTTCATTTTGATCATTTGGGGAGGTTGCATTAGACGTATGCCTACTCTAGTTATTAGTACTTATCCAGTGTGCATCTGGGCTTTTTATATACAGTTCACATACTGATAAGCTCCCAATAGTTATTTTTATATAACATTCTTCAAAGGAACTTTCCCATGCTCCCATTCCTGTCTGCATGCTGCTCAACTGGGCTGTGTGTTCTGGATTTTCAGAAAACAGTCATCATAGAATCACAGAATAGTTTGGGTTGGAAGAGACCTTTAAAGGTCATCTAGTCCAATCCCCCAGAAGTGAGCAGGGACGTTTCAACTAGATCAGGTTGCTCAGAGCCTCATCCAATCTGACCTTGAATGTTTCTAGGGATGAGGCATCACCACCTCTCTGGGCAACCTGATCCAGTGTTTCACCACCCTCATTGTAAAAAATTTCTTCCTTATATTTAGTCTAAATCTACCCTCTTTTAGTTTAAAACCATGACCCCTTGTCCTATTGCAACAGGCCCTGCTAAAAAGTCTCTCTCCGCCTTTCTTACAGGCTCCCTGAAAGGCTGCAATAAGGTCACCTCAGAGCCTTCTCTTTTCCAGGCTGAACAACCCCAAATCTCCTGTCTGAATACATTTAATTCTCATATCACTGCACTGAGAACAGAAGCAAAAGAGAAGTGCCGTATCTTCCAGCATTACAACAATGAGGAAAAGCCAAAGGAGATAAAGCAGCATGTGAAAGGGGAGGAAAAAAAAGAAGAGAAAATTTGACTACTACTCCCCCAAAACATGACTGCTCTGACTTTGGTAAACCCTTGACACCTGTAAATGCATGATAGTGGGATTCACAAGAGTGTGTTGCGTAACTCAATGATGAGATATCTAAGAGGGCTGCAGCATACTCACAAGAAAATGGCACTGTATTTTTTTTTTTTAAACTAAGACAAGCATATAAACATCAGCTATGCTTTACAGACATATATCATGCAGTTTTTAACTGCTGGGTTCATCTCCTGACTTAAAGTCAGAGTCAGCAAAAGAGGATTCACTTTGTACTTTTTTTTTAATGCTTCAACTTTAAATAAAACTTGCCATGTGATCTGGACCAAAGAAACATATAAGATATATCACTATTGATAAAGATAGCTTCTCAAATAAAGCTTAAAACATGCATTGACGTCTTTCAGTCTAAAAGCTTAAACCAAAAAGCAATTTTCACAAATTTGTTTCACAAATAACGGCAGATGGGAGAGTACAATGTAGAGAAAAAAAAAATCATTTCTACCCATGCCAAAATTTCTATACTAGAGAAAGCATAAAGTCTTGTTCACTTAAGAACACAAAATAACTCACTGTTGTGTCAAAAGGATTATCTTTACTCAAAACCAATATTCTAGGCAAAAAAAATCAGACCTACTTTGAACAACGAGAGGACTGCTAACAGAAACACCGCATAGCACTGGGAAACACCTTTTCCTCTAGGGAAAAAGACTTGCAAATGAGTTTTCACCTCACCTACTGCCACATGTAAACACATAAAGACAGTCATATTATTCTGACCGTCTCTTTTTCCAACGAAACAAAAAATTCATTGTCCCAGCCAAAACGCAGATGTGAGGCTGAAGACACTGTTGTCACCTGCTATGAGCACAGCAAACTTAAGAGATGTTTTGACATTCAGCGTAAGTTGTTCTCTCCAAGTTTCCTCCAGTTTGACCACCTTCTTCTCTCTCATCACCAGATTTGCTGGAACAGCCCAAAATCAGACAACTACCTAAACACCCCGTATGATTCACCCGTTATCAGATATACTGGGTTTGGCTGTGCCAGGTCTTTTTCATAATCACAACTGCAGTGTACACCAGACAGCACTGCAAAGCAAGATGTATCTGCTGACTTGGGTGGCACCACTTGCTGGAAACAAGCACACCTGCCCTCATTCAGTTACTCTTTGAAGGGCAGCCACAGAGATATTCCCACTCACTACCACTCTTTTTGCAAGTTTTCTCCTCAGCTATAACAGGTAAGTCCAAAACCAAGCATGAATCACAGACCTTAGCTGCAGTAGTAATGTATACTACAATCGGTGTAAGCGTATTTTACCAGCCTATGGACGGGGCAACAAAAGACCTGGATCAGTTGTGGCTTAAGTCCATCCAGGTCCCAGCTACAGTGGCTCTGCCCTCCAAATTGCCATTAACTCACACCAGAACCTCGTCTGTATGGTCAGGCAGAAAGTTGGTTCTGGGAACCAATCCAGTGAAAAACATTTATTCTTTGTTTGCAGAACTTGATCATAAGCGTTAGTACCAGTAGGTCACTGCCAAAGAGAAAACGGGGATGTACTACTCGAAGGAAGACTGGACTGCGGCAGTCACTGCAGCCTGAAGAGCAGACATCTCTGCTCTTTCCGCCACCTCTGCTACTTCACAGAATCACAGAATGTTAGGGATTGGAAAGGACCTCAAAGGATCATCTAGTCCAATTCCTCTGCTGGAGCAGGACCACCTAGATCAGATCACACAAGAATGCGTCCAGGCGGGTTTTGAACATCTCCAGAGAAGGAGACTCCACAACCTCTCTGGGAAGCCTGTTCCAGTGTTCTGTTACCCTTACTGGGAAGAAGTTCTTCCTCATGTTTAAGCGGAACCTCCAGCTTATATCCATTTCCCCTTGTCCTATCATTGGATGCCAGTGAGAAGTACTTGAGTGAGAATCGCTGACCAAGGAGGGACAGGTGGGTGACTGGTGTAGAAACCTCTGCAGCATCTGCAGGTAAATTAGACAAGGGCAGTAACTCAGAGCCTGCATAGAATTTTCCAAGTCTATTCCTGAGACTTTTTTGCTTCTGAAAACCCTCTAGAAATTTCCTACCCAACAACTATTTCAAGACAATAAATCTGAACAAGTAATTAAAATCAAGTTGACTTTGTTTTCCTTCTAGGGTACCTCACTAAGGCAGAAACCGTCTGCTCAGCGTATTTTTCGGCAGAACTGAATACATTACCTGAGATCAGTAATGTACTTTTCTGCCTTATCTAGTTGTCGTAAGAGAAAATATTAATAGCTCACTGAAGTATGTGATCAATATTAAAGAAATTGGTAACTTACAATTCTTTCTGCTTCCAAAGCAATAAAGAATTTCATTAAACTAAAACTCTAAACACTAAAACACTAAAGTGTTTTCACAGTCTGCCACAGAAGAGCATTCATGTTTTGTATGGAAGAACACGACCAGGGAGAGAACTAGAAGGTGAGCCCTGTGATTCCAAATGGTAAAAATCAACAAGATCAGAAACACTAATCTCAAAACCTATGGAGAGCAGAAGGGGAAACCATTACAGATAAATCAAATTTATGCTTTGGTCTTCCAAAGTTACAGATAAAAAAGCTGATGCTTTCCCAGTGGAGTCTATTGGCTCAGATCTCACTTTAAGGCCTCAAAAAAGCAAATTTCTTTCTCAAATGTCTATTGGCACATGCATAATTTTACATAAGCCCCTTTTGTAGGGCTACTGGAAACACAAATTTATTTTTGATTCACATGTCTTACATAAATTCACAGTCAAGTGCCTCCTCTGAAAAAAACTAACACAAAAACTAAAGGCATAGGATATCAACATACATGCAGCAGATGAAAGCTAGAAAAATTGGGGGAGGGCAGAAGAGTGATCTCATTCACTTTCATACAGAGTGTTCTAGCAGGAAATGTACTATCACTACATTTAAGTAAAATATCAGATACCATAACCAGTAACTGGAGAAAAAGAAAGAAAAAAAAGAAACAACACGCCTATACTTAAAACCAGAACTGTTTTCTCACAGCAGTACTAGAACAGGCTTCACAAAGGTGACAACAATTCTCAGTTGCACAAGATGCTACATCTGCGGGGTCACAAGACAGGTCTGGGCAAATCCTCAGCTGGTGGAAACTGTCACTGTTGTACTGAATGCAGGATGGTCACTCAGGCAAGTTTAAAATAAATTGAAGTTGTTTATATTTCTTATGATGTAAGAAATCTCCATGATATGTGACCTGAGATTAACTTCCTCTCGCTATAACATAAAGATCATTGATTTAAAATTTATCTTAGAGAATTGAGATATGTTTGATTGGATTTTTTTTTCTAAAACAGCATTAGTACCTTTAAAGTCAGGTTTTAAGATCACAGGTCTTTTACCATACCTCTGATGGCAATGGGTAGTACAGAGAAACATTTTGTCAAAATATATAAATAAAATTCTTCGAGATGCATTTTAATCTGTATGTCTGTTCATTAGATACTTCTATCAAATCCCTCTAGGCAGCAACAGCACCAAAGAGATTTTAATGTTTTTCTCTCACCTACTGCGGAGAAAATTCATCAAACAGATCTATGTTAATTAGATTTAAAAGATACTGAAAAAATATTACTATTATTAATACCAGGACAGAAAAAAACAATCCAAATGAGCTCAATGTCTGAATGCTCTCCCTTTAAAAAAAAAAAAAAAAAAAAACAACAACACAAAGAGCCAAAAAAAACCCCCACACCAAACCACAAACTAAATAACAAAATACATAAATAAATTAAAAAAAAAAAAAAACAACCACAACCCCCCACCACTGGTCCATTCCCTCTATCTCAAAAATAGAAATCAAGCCTCTTGTAAGATCAAGGAACCCAAATTATCATTTTTTAAAGCTACAGGCTAACAAGGTTAACATTTTTCTCAAGCTGACATACAATTTCTTCTTCTATTGTAAAACGAAAATAAAAAGAGCAGAGTATACTCCACAGACTGTCAAAAATTCTGACTTAATCAAGTAATTGGCATTTAGGAGATCATAAATCAAAGCTAAAAATTCACTATTGCCATTGCAGTGAAAATGTAAGTGACTGGGGGTCAACTGAAGAAAGAACTTACATTTCTTTCACTACTTTGAGACTACTGCAGACATTTGGTAACAAAAACGTGAAAGATTACTGCAATGCAGTTTTTGACAGACAATATTTCCTGTCGAGACAGAACAGAAAGAACTGTAGAGGTTCAAGATTGTAATCATTTCGTACATTTCTACGCACAAAGTACTTTTTTAGGCAAAATATTTCACCCCTGCAGCTGCTATCTCTTAGATGTACTGCCATCCTTCATCTTCATTCTCCCACAACTGGAAAGGAAGGAAGAAATGACAACACAAAGTTTTCAATCTTAAAACAAGAAAGTTTTATACACTACAGCAGGAATAGATAAAAGAATCCCATGTGCATTAGGGGTTCGTGCAATTATATCAACAATAAGAGACTGTATAAGTTGCTTCCTTTCCCAATTTGGCATTAAAGACATGCAAGCATTTGCAAAACCGTGTTATAAAACAAATAAGACTTCATATGAGCTTTTACTGACAGATGTCTCCCAACAGAGGTCAATGCCAGGTTGTTCTTCCACAGCCCCGATTTGCAATCTGTTCTTATCTGATTTAGTATCTTATTGTTCTGCTGTTCAAAAGAATTATATATATTTTAAACACCAAGAAACAAGATTGGGTAAGACAAAGGCTTTGTACAAATGTCTAAAGCTGCAGTGGCTCTGATCCAAGTTTATCTGCACAGACTTCGTCTGAAAGATTGACGTTCAGGTAAAGTAAGACTGATTGCAAAACACAATTTATAGACACTATCCAAGATAGAGTGCATATGTCTAAAGAAATGAGTCAAAATCTACAAGGAAACAAGGGATGTAAGAACTCTCATGGATATGGCAGGCTTTGTAGGGTTTCTTTGGGGAAATGTCATGGTTTGAAGTGGGGGGGAGGTCCGGGTGGCAGAAGCTGCCCATCAGACTGGACTCTCATCCCCCTCCAGGTTTGAGCCAGTCGACGCCTCTGCGAATTGCCCTATTTACGTCGGGACAAAGGAACCGGAAAGGTGTGTGTCTTTGCCGAGGAGCAAGGAGAAGGGAGAGGGGCAAGGCCCCGGCGCCCGGCCGGGCCGGTGGCCCGGGCCGGTGCTCGCTCCGTCGAGGATGGCCCCAACAGAGACAGTTGGGGAACTCGGGGAGAGCCCCGCTCCCGGGGTGCCCACCAGGCTGAGTTCACCCAGAAAAGACTGAGATCTGAGAGAAACAGCCACACAGATCATACAACAGGTCAGTGTAGATGGAACGGAACAACGTGTGCCACGGCTGAGTCCCCCTTGCAAGCACCCCCTTTGAAACCAGTCCTCGGTGGAGCAAGCAGAGACCCACTTGCAGCCCGTGGAGGATCCACGTCGAGAAGAGATGCCAGAGCCTGAGCACGGTACGCATCTAGAGTCCGTGGGACAACCCCCGCTGATCGGGAGGTGCTTTGTTAAAGGAGATGCCTGAGCCTGAGACTATTGTGAATCATGGGCACAGGTCAAGGCGCATTTACGCATCTAAGTCTGTACGGAGACGCATTTCATGTCAATATGACGACCCAACACCAGAGCGCATTTAAAGTCTGTATGATGACCCACGCCAGAGAGAGTGGCTACAGCTCCTTAAAAGTCCAGGAATGGTAAAGCCCGCACTTGGGGCAATCCGATGGGGTAAGGATTGCCTCCCAGTGGGCAGGACCTCACGCTTTCGCCGTGAGTAGGGGATCCACTGGAGCAAGGGACAATGGTGTAAGGACTCCTTCTCCTTTAAGGGAAGCGGCAGTAACAACATGGAATGAACTGGCCTGCACTCCCCCATTCCCTGCCCCCCTGCACCTGGGGGGAGGAGGTAGAGCCGGCAAGTGAAGGCAAAGGGGGGGAGTGGTGTTGTTTTTAAGATCTGGCCTTGTTTTCTTGTTATCCTCTCAAGTAACCATTTTTGTTTGCTTTTTTCTTTGTAGGTAGCTGTTAATAAACTGTTTTGCTTTAAGAAAACAGCCTCTTTTGCCTGGGACCGTGGTTGGTGGGTGCTCCTCTGTTCCTGTCTCAACCCTCAGCTCTTTTATTATATTTTTCTCCTCTCCACTTTACTGGAGTGGGAGAGCTGCGTGGAGTTAAGTTGCCGGATCGGCCTAACCCACGACAGGAAAGAAGTGTTTGAGGTTTTATTCAAAATAATTATCTAACAGAGGGAGCACCAGACAAGACTGGAAGGTGATCTTAAGAAGTGACAGTAGGTAAGCATGAGAAAGACTTTTAATAAAAAAGCTTTCATCCTCGCAGAAAAATAATCAGAGCAAAATCAAGGCCAACTTTTGTCACCCTAGCTTAAATCTTACAAATTTCTCAAGCTAAAATAGAGATACATTCTAGACAGACGTAGATGTAAGCAGCTCTTCCATTCCCACACAGGGAATCTGTTCCACAGTTACACCAAGTATTGCTTTATAAGAAGAAACACCCACACGCTTCCCTTTCATCAACAGATTACGACACTTTTACAGTCTTTTGATACAAAAGGGCAAGCACATGTTGAACTATCTCCAGAAACAGGAAAAATTAATTTAATTTTGAACAGAGTGAAAACCACAGACAAGCAAAATTTTGAAAATTAAGGCTTACGCAACACAAAATCAGGATTTCAGGTGTTGCATGTCTATGGCTGTCTCTGAGCTGGCGCTTTGGGTGCTCATGCAGCACTTAAGAGCAGGTCTCAAAAATTCTGCAGTTTGAAGAACGAAAGAAGTAGTGAACAAGCAAACAGAAATCCAGTGCTTGTATTCTGAATTTCCTCTTCAGTAGTTCTGAGCAGACCTGTAACTTTCAGGCACAACCACTACATTCAAAAGGCTCCTCCGTATTTAACGCTTCCTCAGTAAAATCTGATTCGGCTTGCAGAACCTACATTTTTTTTCATGTTTTTTTATCTCTCACTTTTCTCTCCCTCATATATATTTTAGTACTTCTATAAAGTATGTATATACACACATAGAAAAACTGCACGTACATATACAGAAACTCCTCTCTTCTTACACGCTTTTCCCTTTTGCGTCAATTTCAAACAGGTGGCCTCTGAAGCATAAAGCCCTGTCAAAACAAAACCAATGGATACTTGCTACTAGGATTTCCTACTGGGAAGCACTAAACCACTTTAGACGGTAGGACCTCCTCACTACGAGGTGCTGTAAAACGTAATTAAGTATCTGATGCACCCATCTGGTATTTATGGGTTTGACCCGTTGGCGGTGGCACAGCGTTCGGTCCGTGACCGCTGCCAACGCCGCCGGTTTCGCGATGGCGGCGGAGCGCCGTGCCTCGCCGAGCGTGCGTCCCCCGGGCGTGTGCACCACGGGCAACTGCAACTCGGCCTCGGTATCTGCTCTAAAATCAAGAGGGACGGGAGGACAAGCGGGCACTTCTCATCGCGCGATGGAGCGCCCGTGTTGCTGCAGGGTGACCGAGCTGGCAGCTGTCCCCAGGCAGGGCAGAAGGGCGGCGGGACGGGCGGGAGGCGGGCCCGACGGGCTCTAGCCCAACGGCCCAGGGCAGGGCTGGCCCGGCAGCGCCGAGGCTGCGGCTCCATTTCAAGGGAGACTCCAGCCCAGGCCGGCAGGGCTTTAAGGCAAGAGGAGGAGACAGGGCTGAGCCCCGCCGAGGCGCCGGCGATGGCGGCCTGCGTGCCCTCTTCACCCCCAGCCAGGCGGCGCAGCTGCTGCCGGGCCGCCGGCGAGAAGCGCGGCCCCGGGCGAGCGCTGCAGCGGCGCCGCCAGCTCCGCTCCCGCAGGCAGCCCGGGGAAGCGCCTCCGGCGCGGAGAAGGGAAAGAGGATGAGAGGATAAGGCGGGCAGCAGAGCAAACACGCACCTTCCCCACGCAGGTCGGGCGGCGGCGGCGCCAGCACAGCCTCCGCCCGGGGCGGCGGGGAGGAAGGAGGAGCCGCCGCGGGGGTGGAAGGGGGCGGGCTGCCGCCTGGTGCCGGTCGCACCGGGGCCGCCTGCAGCCGCCTCAGGGCCCGGGCCCGGTGCTGCGGTGCGAGCGAGGTTCGGGCGTCCCCCCGTTGCTCACGGGTCGGGCCGCGGCGCCTCGTAGGCCCGTCTGGGGCGAGGCGGGCGCGGCCCGGGTGCTCCCGCCCGACTCCGGCATCTTGGGGAGGAGTCCTGAAAACTCCCATCCACGCACCATTCCCAGGGAGAAACACCCTCGGTGCGACGGGGGCTGCCAGCCACAGGGGATTGCGTTTTGGAGGGCTGGTGCATCAGCGGCGCGAGGACCTATGGCGAATGGACGAAGCACGAGGAGACTTTCCCGCTGCCTGCAGGCAACAGGCCTTCTCCCTGGGTGCTCGAGGGAATGTCAGTGCTCCTTGATGGTCTCCAGCTGTCTTGAGAGCCGTCGCTTCCTTCACACCGCTGGGAAGCGAGGCAGGGGCGTGGCCCCTCCAACGGCAGCCTCCTGCGCAAGTAGCATCGCACTCGTTTAAATAAAGGTGTGTTTATAAAAACACGCAGGTCAATGAGTGTGATTTCTTCTGTAGATAAGATCTTAAAATATAAACATGAGTCTTGATCTGCAAACACTTGAATTGAAGCTCTCAATTGATTCTGTTTAAGTCAATGGGACTACCCAGGTGCTTACAGGTAAGTGTTTTTAGGATCAAAGCCCTTAGTACGTTTCCAAAAAGCTGCTGTAGCAGGAAGATAGTGAAGAATTTCCCTCTAATATTCAATGCAGTATTCCAATATTCATGAACTTTCTGCCTAAGTGAAGAGACTGTAATACTAATGAGCTTCATGGGCGTGTACCTTGAGGAGGGGTTTGAAACATGCATTATTATAAGATAATGGCTGTCCCTGCCAACCCAACTCCTCCAGCCGTTTATTGGAGGTGACTCATTTGTATTTTTTCTCGTGTATTTTTCAGTGCACAATCTGGATGGTACTTTTTTGCAGCTGGGGCTGTGTCCTCCGCTATACAGATCACGGAGCATGCCGGGGTATGCAACAATACATTTCTCTCAAACTGCCACAGTCCTCCAGTGTCCCATTCCATTGAGGGTAACAAAACAACTTTAAATAAAAACATTACACAAGTAAATGGCTGTTAGGGATATGCCTGTTTACCTGTCTCTTTCCTGTGCGTTCTGTATATTCTTTATGTATTGTGCCCTATAGGCTCTAAGTGTCTGTATGGGACTGTATCTCTGGAAAGAGATTATAAACAGTGATTAAATAGTTATAATGTGTTGCTGTAAGTCATGCAAGAAAATAATCCGTCCTCAAAGGTTGGCTGTTGCACCCACAACATCTTGAACTTAACCACCAATGTACAGCTTTCCGTTTTGCTTCCAGTGAGAGACAAAACATAGGGCTGCATGAACAGGCTCATGTAAAACTGTACTTGCAGTATTTGAATTTAGGTTTTTGATTGATTCCTGAGAGTGATTCCTTCTCTCTTCATTTTCTCCCTTTACAATTAAATCAGTTCCCAAAACTGCTTTCCCATTAATTTTCCTGAGTTAGCTTCCACAGCCAAGGAGTCAGAAGGATGAGTGATAATAAGCCATCTTTTTTTTTTCTGTCATCAAATGGTCAGAAGGATGAGGAAATCTTGGCATGGCTGTCATTAATCCCAGGTCAGAGGGAAAAGAGCACACTGCTCATGTCTTCTGTTGTCCTTGCCTGAGAAGCAATAAGTGAGATCAAGCCTCTTCAGCCAACAACACGCACAAATCTGTTTATGGGTTTGAAACACATCAATGCCCACTTAGCCTCAGGAAAGGTATTTCCATCACACCCATCTCTAACATTATTTTCTCATATTTTGCATTATTCACTAAATACATAATTTTGTTTTCCTTTAGTTTACAGCTTCAGGACTTTGGGATTGCTGTTCTTCCCTCCTCAGGATTGTAATTGTAAATAAGGGAGAGGCTGGAGCAGAGGAGACCTGTGCTCAGTTTCTGAGACTTCATAAACTAGTATGCTGGGCAAAATCCTAGCCCCACCATTCAGAAATCACCTGTGTGATCCATCTTGCCTACTTCCGAACTCATTAAGACTATTCAGGTGCTTGAAGGTCTCTGTACGGATGTATCTTTACAAGATTGCTGTGATTACACTGGTAGGAATAGTGTCAGAGTCAAGAACTTAATATTCAAGAAAGGGATTATATATATATGAAAGTAAAAAGTAATAAGAAGTGTCTGATTGTAACTTGATGCTTCAGGGAATGAGCTGGTATCCAATCCCTAGAAAAGGAAATTAAATCTATTGTGAGGACAGATGACACTTCTTACTGCTGGATTTTTTTCACCTTGTGTTATACAGTATATGAAGCAACTGGTGGAGTGTGCTGTTAGGCACAGGATACTGCCTGAGTGGATCCTGAATCTCTTCTGATAGGACAGTCGCTTTGTACCATGCTGCTTCTTGCACAGAATGGGAATGACGGATGATGCTATTTGGAGGTGCTTTGTTTTTCCGGTCCATTTAGGCTGCATGGCTTTTGGAGCGAGGACTGCTTGGTGGAGCTCCGAACTTTACTAAAGTCTCTAAAATGTGACTGTATTCAAATAGTAAGAAGAAATCAGAAGCATATTCGCATACTAATTATTATGCAAAGTGGGGAGGGGGAGGGAAGAAAGTACAAGATTCCTTTGAAAAGCTGCCAGCACAGGTTCAAACACAAAAGGTTTTTGAAGTGGGAGCACACTGTGCCAGCCTGAAGGAATTACCAATATACCAGCTACCCTTGTTTGGAAGCACCCTCTTGATTTTCATTTTATGACATTTATTTACTTTACCAAAGCATTTTCTATTTTTTGGCTCGGTCTCCCAAAAGTCTCCTCTAGGTCCACATTGTATTTCAATACCACTCGAAGGTGTTTTCTTCCTTTAAAGTTTTTCTTTATTGCTTTGCACTGTAGGCAGGTAAATACGGACTGCTGATTAATGCAAACTTCAGCTTTTATTTCCTCTTCTTTTTCAGTTCAAGGAGTTGAAAAGAAATATTCCTAAGTTTCCAAGAAGCACTGATTTTCAGTTCTTCCTAGGAAGAAGTGTTCAAGCTTGACCCTGACTTGTATGTCTTTCCATTTATGTGGCCTGTCAACAAATAAGTGTATCCTAATAGTGCATAAAATGGGGAAAAAGGTAGGGGCATTGTGAAAGAAAATCAGCAAGCACCTCATGGCGTGTATTCTTCTACACAGTTCTGCTAGCTTTTATGCTGCTGTGTCAGAGACTTGTTTTTTTCAGGTACCAAGAGCAGCATCAGCCGAGAGCAGAACGTCTGCCAGCAGTGGGTTGGTAGGGTGTGCTTGCCAGGGACACGTCTTAGCTGGGGCCTGTCAGAAGTCAGCGTTAGTTGCCCTAAGTTTCTATGCATTGCTATACTGAGTTGATGTAAGCCAACAAAATTCAGCCTCTCCTGCCAAAGTGAAATCTCCTCTCTGAACAGCACAAGCCAACATATAGCTACTAGCAAAACGCCACTGTACACATGCTCCAAGAACACAGCAATGTTGGCAGCTGCAAGCCCTGGGTCCTTACCCAGTGTGCAGCAGCCTTTCTGCTGTTACAGCCTCTTGCAGCGAGGGCATGCAGCACCTCGAAAAAGCAGGGATGAACATACATGCTCCAGGGACATAAAAATGTCAGCAACTCATGACCTCACAAAAGTTCTGGCAGCAAAACTTGCTAATAAGACACAGCCTGACAGTGTAATTTCTCCTGCAGATTACTACAAGTTTACTTACAGGGGCAATGGTTTTGCCATGCCACAGAAAGGGTCTTGTTACACGTTGGTGGAAAGTGTTCCCACCTGAATCTCCTTATAAACTGTGACTCGTGCTGCCATGAGAGCAGTATGGGCACCTGATGTAAAACCAGAGGTGCAAGGAGCCCTCTCTGTGCATTCCTATGGATCTCCAGTCTTCAGATAGCAATTGGTCCAGCAATATACAGGAGTCTTCATTCCTGTGTTTACAAAGCAAAGGCATTTGGATGCCTAACATCAATTATCATATATTTGCATTGAAAATACATTAAATACTGCTCTAAATAGCTTTCCTTATGATGAAGGAATTCAATTATAAATAGTTTCTCCCAGCAACTCTCTCCACAACAGCTAGGTACCTTTATTCATCTCAATATTCTTGTGAGGATAAAATCCAGGTTCAACTTACTCAACACATATTTGTCCCAAACCAGTTCAAATCCAAAGATACTTTAAAAAATACAAATAAGATACATCTTTGATTTCTGGATATATGGACTCTGAGTGAAAGGAATCCTCTACCCTGCTGTGTGCCCAGGCAGCCCTTTTTTCATAACACATCTACTGTAACGGCGAGTTCCAAGTTCAGAGGACATCAAGTGCAACCCCACCGCCCTGCATTAAAACAGTTACTCCCTGGGCACAGCCTGGGCTGGGTTGAGCTGTGTTGAACACGTTACAGACTGTCTTCACATAAGATGAGCCAATAAAATATCCACCTAACAGAGGCAGATGGGAGGCTGAGCAGGAGTGTGGCTTCTCCGGGTAATGGTGCTTCAGCCAGCCGTTGTACTGGAAAGGGGAGCATTCTTGGAGTGATAGACACTGGACAGATGGACAGAAACTGAGCGCCAAAATAGCTTGTTACCATCTGAATAGGCCGAAAGGTGTCATATTTTGTGATGGGTTTTGAGTGCAAACAGACACAAGACACAACTTCCGCTCACTTTGTGGATGCACGCTTGGAGACCTAGCTTCATTCTCATTCTCATTCTTCATTCTCATGTCTCATTCTAGGTTTAACTACAATACTCTGAACAGGCTGCTCAAGTCAAGCAGAGATAATACAGCATTAATACTTTAAACTTCAAAAAACATGATTCTGCAAGAGAGTCCGTGTGTTACTATCAAAACTAAAGTTTTGGAGTCCTCTTCTGATCTTCTGTAGTGTGTATTTGGAAGATGGTGTGATTCTTACTCAAATTTGCAAAGTCTGTCTGATCACAGTTTGAAAGCTTTGATACACATGCTGAAAAGCGAAAAGCTGATATACTAAGAGCTTGTGTAAAAGAATATATTGCTTATTTAAGGACAGGTACAGTATTTCTTAGAATCTAGAAGAGCCAGAGCTGAACAAGTCTATGTAGCTTCAGAATCTGCATTAAAAGTTCCATCAGGAAAGCCTGAAGTAGAATTCTACTTAGCTTTTAGTGGCTGAACATGTGTTATAAAAAGCATAGACTAGCAGAGAAAAATTGATGATTTCTACTGCCAGAGCTGTTGCAAAAATCAAACCATGAATTGGGAGAAGTCATACGGCTGAGCACCTGTAACCAGTTTTTGTGATGATAAAAGAAAACTTTCGACTCTTTGACAGCTCTTCTGTAGGTATAAAATTCTCTTCTTTTTTTTTTATTTTCAGGCTTTTTTTATAAAACCACTTAGAAGCTGAAAAAGCAGGAAAGCTTGTACTCTTTCAACCTATGGGAAAAGAGAAGAAAGATTGAGCCCTACTGGTTTTAAAGTCTTAACAGACATTGTGATTGGAATTACTCAATTCAATTACTAGCAAAAATGCTTTTGCCTAATAAAGAAATTACTTCTAATAATTACATATGATTTAAAGTGAAAATGTTTTGCTAACCTTTATTCTGATGTGCTTAATATATACTTTATAAGAAGTGCTAATTTTATGCATTATTAATGAAGTCTCAATTTCCATTGAAAAGCAAGTTGAAACAAATAAAACCTATAAACTGAATCACCTGGTAAATAAATATTTATTTACCATTTTTAACATAACAGAATGGAAAAAACTAGAATATAAAAATAGAAGTTAAGCTTTGTAATGGCATAAATATGTAAATAGTGTGTGCTCCTGCAGAGCAAAAAGAAGTACAAAATTTACTGTAAAGATTAAATTAAATTACAAGTTAACAAGTCGTCTCGTTTACCAGGCAATGAAAATGAATTTTCTTTAGGAAAATGTCTGAGCACATGCAAAACAAAGTGAAAGCTGATGGTTTGAGGAAAGGTTTCTCGCTGCTAGTTTTGACTGTAGTGAATAATCTAAGCTGACTGATTCTCAGGGAAGGATTTCCTACAGGATGCAGCTCAAATAATGAAGATTTACCAGAACCGTTCCTGACACCTCATCTCACCAGCATGAAGGTGGCACAGCCTGGCACTAGGTCAAGGCAGGAGCATCCTTCATTCGGGCATTTTGGTCTGAGCAGGAGTTAAGCTGTGCCCTCAGCCACCTGAGACTCAGCCCCAGAAGCTGTTCCTTCCCAAGAAGAGGGTTTTTTTCCCCCAAGTCAGCATTAACTCAGCTGGCACTGTGGGCTGGTCCAGAAGGAAGCACATGCTTCGCTTCTCTTCCTTTCACAAGAGACTCTCCTGTTAGCTCTGCGGTAACGAAAATTATAGGGACAAGTGATGAAAACTGAACTTTGGACTGTTTTACATTCTTTCAGTACTGTTTAGCATGATGGTTGCTGACTTCTCCCCTGCAGTTATATTTAGAAAGGGGAGTAGGAGGGAGATGACCGTTAGTATTATGGGTTATGACACAAAAACATCAAAAACTAAGTCTGTTCCCATTTCTCTTGGGTATCCTCTGGGGAGCCGTAGTGTTTAGAGAAAGCTCCTGTTCCACCGCAGGAGCTCAGGAAAATGGGCACCAAACTTTGTTTAGACTCTAGGACTACATATGGCCATACAAGGTGAGTGGGTAACTAGGACATAGAACTTTCTCCCCCAGTGAGCTTCGTTTCCCACCACCAGATAAGCTTCAAGTAGCTTGTCTGCTGGGATTATTGTTCCTTATATGTCAGCGCTTGGTTCATTTTAGGACTAAAAATAGAAAAAAATCAGAAGCTTCCTCTGCATTCAACAAATCAACAAAAGATCCATGGGAAAAAAAAAATTACATAATGCCCCAGAAGAAATCTAAATGAATTAAAGTAACCCCCTACAGAGAACTTGGGCTCTGTTTATTTTCAATAAGCTATTACAGGTTTTGCAATATTTTTCTGGAAGTTTTTCACAAGCATTCCCACTTCCTCTCACTCTGGGCTGGGGCTGAACTGCCAGGCTGGAGGAATTCTTGGGACCTGACCTTCAGTCATGAGAGATAGTGGGACTCAGTCCCAGCCCCAGGCCCATCAGAGTTTTTAAGCTGCAACATGAATTTAAAAACTCAAGAGCTCTGCAGGCTATATCATAAATGCATATGATATCAGATGATTTAGGGGTAGTGAAAGCTTGACATCTCCCAAGCATGGAGAAGAAGCAGAAAGTTGCTTCAATACGCAACAGCACATCTGAACTACAAAGCCTCGGTTGCATCTCTCATCCGTTTCGTCTCACCTCCTATGAACAAAAGACAAACCAGACCCTTCCAAGGGCAAAACAGCACTCTAATCGTTGCCTTCCAGCCCTCCCAGCACTCCTGTGGGCAGCAGAAGGTGCGTGGGGTCAACCTTGTAGATCCTCCGCCCGTTTTGCTGTAGCAGCCCCTCTGAAAATCCAGGGGGCAAGCAGCCCGCAGAAGCTGCAACTAGCAATACGTGCAATGGGTAGCACAGATCTCTGACATGCTGGGAAGCTGTGTGCAACCAAGAGCGTCTCTCAGGGTATGACACCAACATCTGCCCACTTTTCTGCCTACGGATTCTCTCTGTTAAGAGCAAATTCAGTGTGACGGAAACAACTCAAGAAAACAAAATGCCTTGTAACTTCCAATTGAAAACGTGGGCTGTCAGGACAGTTTCTCTTCCTGCCTTCTTTCTGCTCACCCCAAATCAATGTCTGTAGTTCTACATGGGCCCTGTCCCCTCCCCCACCATCCCCACTAGAAACTAAGCTCAGATACTGCAAACACACAGAGGGTTTTTCAGATTTCCACCCACGCAAGCAGCTACTCCGCACATCCGATGCACATGTGAAATTGGTTCGCAGCGGCCAGGGCAGGAGCCCACATTTCCATTTCTAGCTCTACTGAGCTCAAGTTTTATCATCTGTTTGTTTTTAAAGCAAAAAATATACAACCTACTTTACTTCGCAGCGGAAGAAATCTCAGCAAAGCATCTTTTCCATCGGCAGGGTTAGGTTACAGCTCCCCCACTCCCACCCACGCAGCTGAACCCAGCCCCTGGTCAGCCTGAGAGGCAGGAGGAAATGAAATGCACATGTCATAGAGTCCCCCTCTCCCGCTCCAGTTCCTTAGAAAACCGCTCTTCTGCTCCAGCCACGAACCATCCCAGGACCTGAAGATGTGCCAGGGACGGGGATATTCACTGTATCTTTTCTCAGCCTGTACAGCAAAGTCGTGCTTCCTCAACCTGAAGTAAGTTTTGCAATGGCAATGCTCTAAAAGTTCACAGCACGGAGTTTTCACACTAAGGTTCAGAGCTTGGTCATACACAGGCAAGAGCTTAAAGGTAACAAAACTAATACTAAAGCTCATTAAAAATGGACAGGAATATTACAAATTCCTTAAAGGAAGTGATATCAGTCTGATTGAGCAAGTGCTAAGTAACAAACATAACTGAATGCAAGTTTTTAAAAAAAATGCTGTATTATTTATAGTTTCCTTAGCAATCTTTTCCCCCCTCAGATTCTTTTTTCCCTTCTCCTTGCTTGCTTACTTAAACAAATAATGTAACACTAAGCATGCTATCATCATTTCCCTCACACCAGTAGTTTTTGTTTACTGTTTATCTGGATACTTCTTTCCCTACAAAAGTTTCCTGTATTCCGTATGTTGCTTAAAAATAGTATCTGTCATTTAAGACTGCACTCCACCATCGTTTCATTACACAGCTCCAAGGAAAAAAAAAAAAGAGTAACTAGCCAAAGTTACAAATATGCTGTTCTCTTCTTCGGAGATACAAGGGGACAATTTTGGTTTTAATTCATCCTATTTCAATGAAGTACAATGCTCAAAGTGAAGAAAAAACTAGCAACGCAGCCTGTAAACATGAGCTACAATGCACTTTTAAAGCTGGAAAGCAGAGGAACTCAAAACTCAACTTCTCAAGTTATTTTTCCACGAATAAAGCAAAGGCAAGAGACTTCTTTTAACATAAGCTTTATGTTACTTGCATCAGGCTTCATTTGCAAAGAATCTGAGAGGAAGTAACTCTTTACAACTAAGAGTAAATCAAAGCAAAATGGCATTTTGATAAACACTAGAGCCTATCAATCACAGGGAGGCGCTGGATCAGGTTGCTGAGGAATTTCAGAGCTCCTACAGCAGCTCCAGTGGAGAAGAGCCAAGGGTCTTTAGGAAAAGCCATCCCAGAGGTACAGATGTCGCTGCTAGCTGCGGGCCTGTGGCACAGGATCCACAGCCTGGCACCAGCACTCCCAGCTGCCCAGCAACATCCACAAGTAGCCAGAGTATTGCTAGAAACGCATCCAGGAAGGGGAGAACAAAAGGGAAGCAAAACCAAAGACCAACTCGTGCTAGGAAGGCTCAGTGTAAGGCGGGCATTCAGCTGTCCGTCTCTTCTGCGCAGCGTCGCTGGGAGCCGGGTGTCTGCATCAGCCTGGTTTTCAGACTGATGAAGGCTGAACCGATGCTTATAATCAAGATGATAACTCTGCTAGAATTTTTCCCTAACAGTATGGTTTGGCACTGAAAAGAGAAAGGCAAAGAGATGGCGAGATGATAAATGCTACTATCACGCCGATTACTCTTTAAAGAAGCTTTTGTTAAGGAGGGCAGGAGGACTGCGATGCTTTAAGTCCATGTGTACAGCTGATGCATTAAACCTGCTCTGCATATAACAGAGTGGATAACGGATGCGTAGGGGAAAAAAAGGCGAAGGGTGAAATAGAGCTGAAATTTTACCATTGCTTCTGCACGTAAGCAGATGCAGGAGGAACCCAACAAGCATAAGATTTGGTACCTGCATAATTACAGCAGATGTCTACACTGGATAAAGTGTCCTCTGCATTAGATATACAGGCAGAGTCTAACATTCATAAATGAAAAGAAAACAGCTTCTTAACATCGATTTGCTTATGAAGGAGGAGGAAATGATTTATCTGGTGTTTAATATTTACAGCTATACTTACAGCTATATTCATTGCACCTTTAAAGAAAATTCAGATCTACTACCTTAACCAAAGTGGGCTTCAAAAAACTGGATGTCAGACTATACAAATAAAGTATTAGTTTAGGCATGGTAGACTTTATTTTGGCACTTTAACAAATGCTTTATTTTACAGCAGTGGCACAGCATTTGCCAGAAATTTTCTTTACTTGGCACAGTTATTTCAAGCAGTTATTTTACTAATTGAATTTCACTAAATATTGCACAATAAGATATACCTGTTAAATTCTTACCCTGTTTTTACTTGTTGAACTTGTATGGCTTTGAAAAACTTGCCAGTAAGTAAAAGTAATTTAAAAAGCAATATATTAAATATTTTAGCACAGGATAGCGTTCGTTTGTTCCTAAATGACCACTGAACTTGGGACAGCAACAAATACAAGTTACGCAACTCTTATCTGAAGAGCTACCAGATCTTATTTACAATACATTGCCATTTCTGAGAAGCAGTTCAGCTTGACATCCTGAACACCTATGTTTTGGAAATCTCAAAAATAAAAAATGAAGAGGTTAACAGAGCAGAAGACGAAGCCATTTGTCTGTTACGAAGCATAATATAAGGAGGCAGACTATCGTCTTCTCCACGTGCCCCTCTATCCAACACCTATCTGCAGTCTAAGCAACAGAGCCTTTTCTCTTCTACTTGGAATATTTCTTTCTTCTCTTATGAAGATACTCCGCTTGTCTCAACTCTTCTGCTGGAGTCTGAGCAGAATAAACCAAAATTCTCCAAAAGGCCAGGGAAAAAACAAACCAGAACAACAAATCAAAACCCGATATACACAATAAATAAAACTGGGTACTCCTTTGAATTTTACAGTACGGAAAACAACATTTGCAGGAAGAACAGATCTCTGTCAATACTGCCATTAAATATAACGCAAAGGTCGAATGACTCATAACTCATACTCCAGATGCAAGATTTAAACATTCCTACTTTTCTTAGCAATAAATCTGGTCCGAGGATCAGCCTGATCAACAGCCTTTTTCTTTTTGGTCTGGATTTTTAAGATCTACTAGATGTACTCTGTGACATTAAGACATAAGCAAGTAGACATAAAATGAAAAGCGTACAAAAGTATATCACAATGGAATTCTCAGTATTAGGCCACATGATTTATTCAGTAGTGTTTATGTTCCCAAATTACAATTACGTCTATCCATGTAAGACTACAAAAGTTACCATTAGAATTGTCTGTGCTTATAAAATACCAACATTTTCTTTTACTGTTATATACTCATTAACACCAGTCTGCGACGAGTTACATATAATCATAGGCACTTCAAAGGCTTTAAAAGACGTTTACAACTTAAATGCATTTTTAAAGAACAAAAATTTAAACCCCTACGTGTACCTTCAAATTGCAAATAATTAACAAATACAGTGGCCATAGAAATCTGCAGCAACTTCTCAAAATACTGTTAGAGTCTTTGGGTTTGCTTAGGTTTGTCAGTAGCTTACTCCAAATCTTCCTTACAGGAGATTTGTTTAGTAAGAATATGACTATACAGTTTGTAGTAATAATCCAATTTTACACATTAATTTGCTGTTACAAATCTCACTGAAGCTACAGGTATGCTGAGAAACAATGCAAAGTGTAAAATTGATATTCTGACACTTAAATTTATACAAAGTGGAGGTTAAAGTTTACATAGCTGAAAAATTACATTTACACTAAAAGTTACTGTTATCTGAATTTATCTGAAGACAAATTGCACCATGACAACTACAAAAAGGCATTTTTTGGAAACAGATAAATTAAAGAAATAAAAACTAACTTGTAAGGTCAATCTGAGACATGCCGACAAAAATTAAACAACTTTCATTGAACCATAGGATAAAACAATCATTTTCATTATTTTATATTTATGCATAAAGTTTTAAAAATGATTCAGTGAACATCAATGGTTTTATAAAATAATGCTTTGCCACTGTTATTCACAGAACACTGCAAATGTTAAGTTTTAATTTTACATTTTTAAAGGAATACATGAAAAGTTTTAAATACAATGGGATTTTATCATAAAGGTGCCGTAATGGCTCTTTAATGAAAAAAAAAAAAAAAATCTTCATTATTCTATGCAAAAGCTTTATTTAAAAAAGTTCAGTGATCTCACAAATAGAGACACTAAATAGGAATTTTATGCATAAAACTCCTTAGTAGGTGCCTTTTGATAGGCAGCACAGGATGGTTTACGTTCACCAAGGTCGTAACTGCCTTCATCCTTCTTTCTCATGCGATATACCAGCAGCAGGATAAGGAAGATTGCGAAAAGAAAACCGATAACTCCACCAGCAATAACAGCTGTAATCAAAGAAACAGAGATTCACATATGCCGGAAAAACAAGTTTAGCATGATGTTTCTTTTTCATCTCACACAATGAGTTTGCCATTGCTTTCAAATTACAGAAAAGAGCTCCCATTATGCAACTGTCCTGATTATTAGAATCCTGAAATACAGTCTTAGAAAGCCTGCGTCTGTTTATGAAGGCAATAATTTTAAATGGAAGGACATTTCACCTACAACTGAGTGATCCAACAACCACAGTCCTAAAAAAATTATTAAAAATTTTCCAAAACCTCAGGTAAAAAAGCCACCCATACTGCCAGAGCATAAAATTGTCTTCATTTATAATAATAAAATTTAAGTTTCTTTCAAACTCATTTTTCAACAGTTAACATTGTCAGCCTTAAAAGAACTGTTCTGTTACAGTAGCTAAGAAGTGGGTTTTCCTTTTTCTCCATCAGTTTTCACTCTGACGCTAGACTAAAACGAATTTCCTATTGATGGGTAATAGGAAAGAACATTTCATGCAGCTGTAGGAACAGAGGCATTACATTCACCATGCACTTGCAAGTGTGTAGAAGGTATCAACTCCAATTAGACTTCAAGAGTAAACCCACATGCTTCCACTTGATGTGGATGTTAAGGCTATTTCACATTTTGGAGCTTAGAGGAAGATGTGGTCCAAAACTGTGTGATCTTCATGGCTCTCAACGCCCCCTCTGAGGGCATGGGAGAAAAGTATTCCTGTAAACGTTGTTCTTATGGCAAAAAAACTCCCAAGTGAAAACATTAGTGGCCAGCCTGTGCCTCCTTGTGTTATGCACAGAAACAGACCCTCTGTATCCTAAGGACAGCACTCATCCATCCCTCTACATCCAGCCATCCACCAACCCCTGCCATTCGCTCCTCCCAGGCAAGGTCCATCTGCACCAGATGGACCAGAAAGTGATGTGCTCTTGGGAGTGTGGGTGAGAAACACGTTTCTGCACCACAAACATCAATCTGAATCGCAACTCCCTTTCTGAGCTGCAGAAGCTCCAGATATTCAGCAGGCAGTATTCAACTTGTGGGCGTCAAATCAAGTAGCAACACACTTTGCTATTAAATAACTTCAGAAGATGTCCTTCTCATTCTCACCAAATCAACCACTCGGTACCCACTATGAATGCGTTTAAGAATCCACCAAAAAACCCACAACTGTTGAATTTGCACTATTTTCATAGAATTTCATAGAATTTCTAGGTTGGAAAAGACCTTAGAGATCATCCAGTCCAACCGCCCCTAATCTTGATATGGATCCCCTCTGTTTTCTGTGGTATTTCTGGTGAGATAGCCCTCGGCAAACGCCACCTCACCTGCCAGAACTTCTGTTCTCTGGAAGAGGTTTTCTGAATGCTTCTCAGTGAACACGTCGGTGTCATCCCCTGGCTCATCACTCTTTTTCTTGGCATTCGTCTCTGACCTTTCCTCTTTATCGATTTCTTCAGGTGACTGTGGCACAAAAAGGAGAACAGAGCATCGCTTACTGACAGGGCACACCACAAGTCAACACGGTCACCGCCCGGCATGGGCAGCCACAAAGCTATGGCTCCAGGTGCATACTCCACAATACCCACAAACACAACACGTGAACCTTTTTAACCCAGAAAGCTGTGCGAGACATTGTAGCTGGATCTATTCATCGTCATGATGTCAGAATGAGAAACAATATCCACAAGTTTAAAACTCCCAAAAGTATATTTAGCAAACAACTGTTAAATATTGCCTGTGTTTATCAGTATAATGGCCTCTGAATGAAATAACAATTCTGAAATTAACACACCAGGCACGCTATATGCAGAATGCCTTTGAGGGTAACTTTGACAATATTACCTATGGTGGTAGAAGGAAATACTGAAATACTAAATGGAAGCTGCCAAGTGTTCAAACTACAGTCAAACCACACAACATTCTCCTTTGAGAAGGGAAGTTTCATGTAGAATTTTTGAATAACTCTTCGAGAGACGTAAAAAAGGTACAGCTCAGACTCAAAAGTATCACATGAGAAACTGTCTTGTGTATTATGAGAAATTCTTTTTAGCATCTCTCTTTTCTTTCATGTGAAATCCAGACGTCTCTGCACAGACTTTGTAGTAGGAATGAAACTGAGCACCTCTGTATTCCTATAACAGGCTGCAGTAACATCGAATAAAGCTTGTGGGGGCTTTTTAATTGACATAAATCAAACAAAGTTAACATGAAGCCACCAATGGGGTTCAGCAGAACCATTGTAAATGGTGTTGCTCTCCAGCCACGCACCTTTGTTTGTGCAGGCACCTTGGTCTGCATTTTCACTGTGGTGGTCTCAGCCCTAGATGCATCACTAGTTGTCGGTAACTTTGGAAGTGTTCTGGATGTTGTTATCGCTGCACTATCCTCATCTTCTTCGGCACCTGGAGACAAAGATGGTGACATTTCATTGACCTGTGAAATTCTTCCAGACCAATTATATTTTTTATTATAACATTGAGGTAGGGGTGTTTGCACAGCCCGCCTTTGGCAAATGGCCTAGATGACAATGCCTGCTAAGATAAAGATATGAGTGCAGAGTGCCCCAAACTGTCAGGGGGATATTTGCCCCAAGTGATCCCATGAACGAGGAAAGGGGGACCATCAGCCGTACTAAGCAGTAACCAGGAAATCACCATGATATTTTTGAAACAGAAGGAACCAGCCTGAAAAGAAGTATGAAAAACCCATAAACACTTGTAACAGGGGGGACAGACTGTGGGGTGGAAGTGGCAGCTGTCAGGGCTGGTGTGACCCTGTCTGACACGGCCCCACAGCACTGGGGGCTCTGCCGGGGCTTGGCAGTGCCGCCGCCCACCCCGTGAGCGCCCTCAGCAGCCACCTCCAGCTCTCCCACAGCCACCATGAGGGCACCCCTGGAACCCACACCCTGAGGGTGCAGAGTCACCTCCTGGGGGTGGCAGGAGATGGTGAGGACTCAGGATCACATGGGGCTGGGGGCATCCACATCTCCCACAGCAGGGGTGTGCAGCACAGGGTCCTGCACACCCAGAGGAGAGGAGCTTGCACACCCCACACCTGCGAGAAGGATGTGTCTGTGTCTGCAGAAGTATTTGCATGCCTGCGGCACATGCTGGGATTGGTTACAAAAGGGAGTTTGGAAATTTGTAGTTGCATGTTACCATTTTGTAAGAGGTTAGTATTGTGTTTATCTGTTGCGTTGCTGATATTGAGCCCAAAAATATAGTTCAATGATTGCCAGTTAATTGCATATCATAAATAAATCAATCAATAAACTTCTTTATCCTGACTCGACTTAAACCATAAGAACTGAATAGTTTTTCCCTGTAACACACTCCTTTAACAAGATCTCTTCTCTACAGCAAATCTGTTAAACCCTCAAACATAAAAACCCAAGCAGTTCCTATCTACAGGAAGATTGCTATTACTTTATGTTTCAGTCACTAGGAATTCACAGGTTTTTAAACTCCACATAATTCAGAAGCCTTTTTCTTCGTCATAAAGAGGACAGAAAACTATCTAAAGATGACCTTACATTTAATTTCCTTCACATTCAAAGCCCTGCTGGAGTATGAAGGCTCCTTTAGAATAAGATAATGGATATGTCTAATAAATATCCTTTAGTGATACTGGACGGAAGAAGACACAGACAAGAGACTAAATTATTGCAAGATCTGAAAGAGGAAAAGAATCAGCCTCTTCTTGGACCACTCCTTAGGAATCTCAATGTGTTCTGCTCATTACAGACACCAGTTACCCAAGTAACTATTGGGTAATAAATCCAGCAAATGTGCATAAAAGTAATTCCTAACAAATAAAAATATATCCTCTTACAACAGAAAAGTATGACTCATTCATTCCAAACTGACTTTTTATCTCATTTTTGTAGAGAAAGAAAACAGGATGAAAAAAAGAGAGCGATAACGAAGTTTTGAACTCACAATCAGGAATTATATACATTTGGCATTGCAAGGAAGGGCGTTAACAAGACAATAACTAAAATAGCTTCTGTACTGTAGAAAAGAGAACTTGGAATCATTTAAAAAAGTACTCCATTAAAGCTACTGGCACGGAATAACACTGAAAAAACCTTCACAGATACCAAAATTGCAATGCAACCTCCAGAATAAAGACCTCACAACAAGAATCAGGTATTTTCCTGAAACGCTACTCAAAGATCAAAAAAACAACATCCTGCTTCAAAACAAAGGTGAGGAAAGGCGTTCAACAGGAAAATTTTTCTGGCTTTGCCTCAAGAGCTTTCTTTGAGAAATAAGCGCCCAATGGATAGCTCAGCCTGCTTTACCTTCCAAAGTTCCTCCAAATTACACAAGACTTTCACAGTCAAGGAAATTAAAATTGATTATCAGATTAGAGATCTGATAAAACACACTTTCAGAGTACAGAACTTTATTTTCTTCTTTTTTGAAATGATGAATCCCACTTAATCACAACTGCTCCCCCAAATCCCTAAATGTCATTTTCGCTTTAGGCCATAGTTGTGTCTGCCAGATAAAATGGTGAGTGTTACAGGTCAGAACCTCTCTAGCTATGGAGGATGCAGATCTCTGGTCTCTCAACAAATGGCTGACTAATCTAACTTCTGGACTAGTCACTAGATTTGCACCAAAGGTACCCAACTCCTCTTCTGTACGGCCTCAGGGGAATCCTGACAACCCCGAAAACATCAAGGCACCTATTGTTTAGGCTTGACTCAGGTACTGGCTCAGACACATCCCTATGGTTCCTGCTTTCTAATTAGGTTTATCTAGACAGGTCTCTGCTTGGCATGGAGTAGGTCTAAACAAGGGGAAGGCATTTCCTTTGCTAAGCTGACAGTAGTATTCTCTGAATTACCTATAAATAAGACTGTGGGATGAAAAAACCTCTCTAATGCTCTCCAGAACACAGCAATAGCATTTTACATAGTATCGTGTTTCCCAAAAGGAAAAAAAAAAAAAAAAAAAAAAAGAGAACCACCCCTCTCCCTGAATCCAAACAGAAATGGAAAGAAAAAACCTACAGAGTGTCATGAGCATAACTTCCAGCTAGGTTGTTAAGAGGAATACTGTGAAATGGTTGGAGTATAAGAGCTTGTTTGTTCCTCTTGAAAATACCACTCTTAGAAGGTTTCTGGATTTGGCCAGGTTGGGTGACAGTGCTGGGCATTAACTGCCTTGAGTCCCTCTACAAGTAGATACTGCCCTCTTAGTGAGGGCACTGAAAAAAACCTGTACTAATTAAAAACATAGCTACCTCTGCAGTAAAGAGCTGAGAGCTCTCGACCATCACAAACCATCTTTTATCCACTGCAACTTCTTCAAGATGCCCAACTGCTGTCCTCATAGTGGTCAAAACAGCTCTAAATTGTGCTGTGGTACTGGAAATATCTAATACAGCCCTCAGTGATGTGTCTATTAGCTGCCCCTTGGGTGATGGGAATGCAAATGCTCTTTCACACTCTTGGTGCTTGAGGAAACTTGTCAGGAAATCAAGACTGTGATTGTGCCAGCTTAAATTATTGTATTCTACAAAAAGTCCACAGTAGTTAGCACTCTTACTTGCAAAGCAGCCAGCAATTAACTCTTCCTACCAAACAAATTAAATCATTTCACCCTATCTTTTGGCATCATGTTTGTTTGCTGTTGCACATCACACTCTGGGAGCACTACCACCACAAGCAGACTTGTCACAAGGTGCGCACACACATACCCACCTCTATCATCAATGTGACACATTTTTAGTTGACTTATCTCACCCATATTCACATGAAGAGTCCTCAATGCAACCCTTAATCAACATAGTGTTAGGCAACCAGAGATGACACTGTAAATATAATACTAGTGCCCTATCAGGGAACTGCAGCTGAAATAAATGGGGACAGTGCAAGGATGTCATGTCTCTGATAACTTCACATGAGGAGGGAAAAGAACCCTATGAAATTTGAAAAAAGAAAAAGAGGAAGAGTCCTCACTATACTGAAGTATAAGATTCTGTCCAGCACAACAAAAACACATTTTCAAACAATATCACAGAAAGTTTTTACATTCAAGGACCTGGAGAACCAGCCAGTGAGTATCATGAAGCATGCTTGTAGCAGTGGACAGAAGAAGCTCTTGTTCCAAGCTAATCTGAAAGGCACTTATGAGTGGGACCCTAGGAAATGGAAAATGAATACTTGCTGTGTTGCCTGTACCACGGGAGGGGAAGCACATCTGGAGAGGGTGTGAAACCCCACCTGGAACGCCTGCTGGGCACACTGTCACCAGGGCCAGGAGCATCCAGCGGCGGCCATGGCCCCCGTGCTGCCTGCTCATCAGCACCTGGGAGAGCGCCCGTGCTTCCCCTCCAGAACCATGGCCCCCCGGCCACGCCACCACCTCACCCAGCCCCATGCTAGGCGGCCAACGGACTCCTAAACTGCCTTCCGGCCTTGGAGCGTACCTTCAGCTTCCCATTAGGTCAAGTGCCAAAGCAGATCTGCTCTTGCATTTCTTGGAGGAGCTCCAACCCTGCCACCGTAACTTTCCTCCAAAAACAGTCCCCAGTCACAATATCAGTCTAGACCTAGTCCAGCCTGGACTAATCTTCTCAATTTCAGCTGCTATTGACTGGGAAATATTAGGTTGGGGAAGAGAAGATGAAGGAAAAATCTGCGTGAGATTCTGATATATACATACGTGTTTACCAGGAGTAACTTAAGAGAAGACACAAAGAACCAGACAGACAGTTTTGCAAAGAACTTGTAGATAAATCTAATAGAGATGGCACCTTTCCTTAACACAAGGGTAGTCAGGCTGCTTAGCAGCTAATTCCAGGTACCTGCAAGACCAAGGCTCAGCTGAGATCTTTTATGCCAGAGAAAAAAAGCAACAGTAGTTAAAAAAGCATTTGAAGTTGTATATAGGCAGGAAAACTATTTTTACTTTTATATTATGCTATATAAAAACTAAAAAGAATGACAAACTGAGGCCTCTCCTTAGAGATGGAGACTGCAAGAAGGAAACAATGGACTAATGAATTCACTACGGACTATCTGCTGTTGATACAGGACAATCAGGAAGCAGGCATGGCTCCTTTGCATGCTTTGGCAACTATTGACCAATGGATTCAGACTGAATCATAGAATCGTAGAATCATAGAATGGTTAGGGTTGGAAGGGACCTTAAAGATCATCTAGTTCCAAGCCCCCTGCCATGGGCAGGGAAACCCTCCACTACACCAGGTTGCCCAAAGCCTCATCCAACCTGGCCTTCAACACTTCCACGGATGGGGCATCTATAACTTCTCTGGGCAACCTGTTCCAGTACCTCACCACCCTCTGAGTGAAAAATTTCTTCCTTATATCTAATCGAAATCTGCCCTCTTTCAATTTAAAGCCATTGCCCCTTGTCCTATCACTACACGCCCTTGTAAAAAGTCCCTCTCCAGCTTTCCTGTAGGCCCCCTTTAAGTACTGGGAGGCTGCTATAAGATCACCCCAGAGCCTTCTCTTCTTCAGGCTGAACAGCCTCAACTCTCTCAGCCTGTCTTCATAGCAGAGGTGTTCCAGCCCTCAGATCATCTTCGTGGCCCTCCTCTGGACCCGCTCCGACAGCTCCATGTCCTTCTTGTGCTGGGGACTCCAGAGCTGAACGCATTATTCTAGGTGGGCTCTCACGAGAGCAGAGTAGAGGGGCAGAATCACCTCCCTTGACCTGCTGGCCACGCTTCTTTTGATGCAGCCCAGAATATGGTTGGCTTTCTGGGCTGCCAGCGCACATTGCTGGCTCATGTTGAGCTTCTCATCCACCAGCACTCCCAAGTCTTTTTCCTCAGGGCTGCTCTCAATCCATTCTCCGCCCAGCCTGTACTTGTGCTTGGGATTGCCCCGACCCATGTGCAGGACCTTGCACTTGGCCTTGTTGAACTTCATGAGGTTCTCACAGGCCCACCTCTCCAGCCTGTCGAGGTCCCTCTGGATGGCATCCCTTCCCTCCAGCATGTCCACAATACCACACAACTTGGTGTCATCTGCAAACTTGCTGTGGGTGCACTCGATCCCACTGTCCAAGTCACCAACAAAGATGTTAAATAGCACTGGCCCAGCACTGACCCCTGAGGAACACCACTCATCACTGGCCTCCACTTGGACATTGAACCATTGACCACAACTCTTTGAGTGCGACCATCCAGCCAATTCCTTATCCAGCAAGTGGTCCATCCATCAAAACCACATCTTTCCAGTTTAGAGACAAGGATGTTGTGTGGGACAATATCAAATGCTTTGGATAAGTCCAGGTAGACGATGTCAGTTGCTCTTCCCCTATCCATCAGTGCCGTAACCTCATCATAGAAGGCCACCAAATTAGTCAGGCAGGATTTACCCCTAGTGAAGCCATGTTGGCTGTCACCAATCACCTCCTTATTTTCTATGTGCCTTAGCATAGTCACCAGGAGGATCTGCTCCATGATCTTGCTGGGCACAGAGGTGAGACTGACTGGCCTGTAGTTCCCTGGGTCTTCTTTTTTCCCCTTTTTAAAGATGGGGGCTATGTTTCCCCTTTTCCAGTCATTGGGAACTTCACCAGATTGCCACAACTTCTGAAATATGATGGATAGTGGCTTAGCAACTTCATCTGCCAGTTCCCTCAGGACCCGCGGATGCACCTCATCAGGTCCCATGGATTTGTCCACCTTCAGGTTCTTTAGATGGTCTCGAATCTGATCTTCTCCTACAGTGGGCAGTTCTACATTCTCACAGTCCCTGCCTTTGCCTTCTGTGGCTTGGGCTGTGCAGCTGGAGCTCTTGCCAGTGAAGACTGAGGCAAAGAAGTCATTGAGAACCTCAGCCTTCTCCATATCCCAGGTAGCCAGGTCCCCCGTTTCCTTCCAGAGAGGGCCTACATTTTCCCTAGATCTCTTTTTATCACTGACATATATATAGAAGTTTTTCTTGTTGCCCTTGATGTCCCTGGCCAGATTTAACTCTATCAGGGCTTTAGCTTTCCTATCTCTGGTTGCTTGGACGATTGCTCTGTATTCTTCCCAGGCTACCTGTCCTTGCTTCCACCCTCTATAGGCCTTCTTTTTGTGCCCGAGTTGGTCCAGGAGCTCCTTGTTCATCCACGCAGGCCTCCTGGTGTTCCTATCTGACTTTCTCTTTGTTGGGATGCACCGCTCCTGAGCTTGGAGGAGATGATCCTTGAATATTAACCAGCTTGGAACACTTGGGCAAACACACAACAGGAGCTGAATGTACATGAAGACTAAAGAGGCTATGAAAGGAAATAAAAGAAAGAAAGCAGAACGCTATCTCCTCTTTTTTTCCACACAAAAATCCCTCAGACAATTTCTAGTTTGAAATATGTCAGGCTTACAGTGACATTTGTCCATGTTAATGCTGCTTGCAGACCTGCAAGGGCATTAATGGTGGTGCTGACAATTCCTGTTTATCTCCACAGGCCTGGTGGCAGCTAACAATTTTCATACCAAGGAAAGGAGTCAGCATGTTGTCATCTTGGATCTGTTTGCTTGGAGTGGAATTTCATAGCAAGAAAACCACTCTTGAGTGGGAAGGCTCTTCCTGCTAGGAACACTACATCACTGAGTATCAAATAGAGAAAGACATATTCAACACAATATGAGCAAAATTGATCATTGGTACATCTCCAGGACACTTTCTACTTCATAAAATGGAGATAGCAGTAAGTACAGAATAAGCAGGGTGGGGGAGGATGCAGTCTAGATGTAGTTTCTGTCCTTCTGGCTCCACTTTTACCACTGAGATGAGTTAATAAAATCTGAAGCCAGTTCTTGTATAGTCCTTCCCACTTCAAAAGCAGGGCTGCATTTTGAATCGTCCATACTAGAAACAGCCAGACTCCATAAAGAGATGAAATCAAATCAAACCAGACCTTTTTCCGTACTGCTACTTTTTGTCAACGTATCTCTTTTCCTGAAGCTTACAAAGTCACCTGAAGACATGACAGAATGGGATGCTGACTGAAAGGGCAATTTTCTCAGAGGTGAGAAATTTCCTTAGACAGTCCTGGGAACTAGATGAAATCACTGACTTGAGATTGAGTGGTCGTTTTTGTTCGTTTTTTTTTTTTTTCAAATGAAGTTAAATTTGCCCTCAAAGAAGCCTACAGCAAGGAGGTCTGATTAAGCCTCTGATCACATCAGAACATCAAATTCCCCCTACAGAGGACACTCAAAATACACAGTATTACCTAGGTGCCAATGACTGATGGGCCTGAATTTGCCTGGAAGCACAATCATATCTCTGCAGACTTCATTTTAACATATCTTTGAAACTCCAAAAGAAAGGAAAAACAAAAAACCATCCAAAAAAATCTCAACTGTGGCTCACAAGAGTAACAAAGACAAGATGTTAAAGGAAGGGCTCACCCTTTAAAAATTCACAAATATATATAAACATCAAAAGACAGACTACAAAAAGTGCAATAACAAACAAATAAGTAACACACTTGAAAAATAAATGGGATTTCCACAATAGCTCAGCAAATGCTCACAACAATAAGGAAATTTCTCTTCCAGAACTACCGTAAAATCCTGCGCTTAACTTATAATGGCTAGAGCCTCCCAGCTAGTCGAGAAGACACTCCACAAAGAGGCTTTCTAAGAGAAATGATTAATGAGGTTTCACTGACAGTTTTTTGAAAAATGATGAGCTAGCTACATGCCTCTAATGAGTGTTTAAGTCTTAGAACTCAGTGTGTTATGTTTATGAATTTCTTTATTCGCTATATGGATGTAATTTCCTCAGAGAAAACTGTCATGTTTTTGGCAGTATCTAGACTTCCAAGTTTAAAAGAACAACAACAAAAAAGAAGTGGACACCATGTTTACGTCAACCTCAATGCATATGAGAGAAAACAAGTTTGCTGCTGCTATGTTTTCTTACAGACTACTAAATTAGCATTATGCTACGGGAGAACTAAGCCTTCTCTAATCCTTATTTCTAAACTCCAGAGGGATCTACACAGAAACCAGAGGGACGGCAGAGAGAAAATAATGCAGTGAAATGATGCAACTAAGGAGTAAGAGAAAAGAGCAGAAAGTTAATATTTAAAACCCATCCCGCAGGGATGCTCAGTGCTCTGTAAACAGAGAGCCAGCGCTCATGGTACTCACTGAAAGTATCATCTCCAGCTTATGAAGGAAAACTGCACAGCTTTTCCTCAAATAATTGCATTACTTCATATACTTTTTAAAATCAAATTATGACATGTTGTCTCACCTGAACCTGACCCAGAAGAATAATCATCATCATCAATTGGATAGACGCCTGATGCTTCTTCAACAGAGCTGTTGTCAAGGTATAAATCTTTATCAGAGGTCAAATCTGCTCTCTGGAAAACAGATAAGAGGGAATGGTTAAAAAGATAACAGCTCTCCAGCATAGTGGTCTCTTAATCTTCACTCCTATTTCCCAAGCGATGATGGCACACTGAACAGTTTACACTTTCGGTTTATGCAACGCATTTGTCTAAGATGTTAAAGAAATTTGTAAAATTATAGTATAAAAAAAAATCCAAGGCTGCACAATGCAAACTAAGAAACCACCCAATCTTTAGGAAGCAAGCCCCCTTCAAATCACACTTCATCTCATTAAATGCATGAATGAATAAATAGGATTTGCAATATACTCTGCAGAGCTTCTGTAACAAGAAAGAAGTAAATCCCAGGATTGACTTCCTCTGTCAAGATCTCGAATATACAAATCTATAGGCAGTCACATAAAGCCTGTCATTTGACCTCAAATGAGAAGCAAAGAGAGCACACACCAAAAACCATCTCAGAGGTATATCAAGCCAAACCTCATGAAACTCTTTACAAGTTAGAACAAACAACTGGGACTATAGAATACAAACGTTTCCAAGACAGTCCTCTTGATTAAGGATTATGACATTTCCAGCTGGATCAGACAGCGTGTCTCCAAAATTCTGGTCAGGCAAGATACTCCAATTCCTAAATGAATGGCTCCCATAAGGAAGTTTGTGCTCAGTTGAGAAAGTGCAGGCCATGTATCTCTGATGACTGAGAAGGCACCTGCCGCTATGACTACTATTACTTTTACCAGCATTTCTGTGAACACCAGTTTGCAACAACTTGTTGAAAAAAGTATGACAGTTGCAAATGGAGTTTTAAGACAAACAGCCAAATACCAAAATGCTATACCAAAATGCATCTGTTCTGTATCTCATTTAAGCACCCAAACCTGCTGCTCTGAGTCCCAAGGGTTTTCATCTTACTTTTTACTATGTGGCATTGATTGTCCATTTTATCCCATCCAGCATTCACTGTAGCTTTCCTAAAGGAGTATCAACTTTGGAAGGGGAAACCCCTGTATGCAAAGACCCACATCTGACTTTCCATGGTAATTTTTTTCCCAGAGGTCTAAAAAATATTGTTGAAGACGTTTGTGACTTTTTTTTTTTAAAGGAGATTTTTGGCAATGGATTCCTGTTCTAAGCTTTTTCACGGCAGAAAACTGGTCTTCAGTTTGATCTACAATAAAAAATGATTCTTTACGGAAAGCAGAAAGGCCATCCTGATTTTTAGAGTATTTCAGAGTAAAGACTTTTGCACTGGAGGTACCTAACACTTCTTTGAACATCTCTGAACTAAAACAGTGTTACCTTGTTTTTCTTTTACAGAGGAAAAGAAAAACAACATGACACTTGGTCAAAGTCTACTCTTGCTACAGCAGCCTTTACCTGTGGGATATGTGGGAGAAAAAAAGCCTTGGTTTTAAGATAGGTTTACAAAAAGGCCTGCTCTCATCTGCTGCTGCTAGTTCACATGGTCTCCCTGGAGCTGGCTGCAGTCCAAAGCAGAAATTCAAGACGATGCCTGGTCACCATTGAATGACTTAATTCCTTTAAAAGATGTCTCCAAAGGAAGGCCTGAAGTACCTCGGTAGGTGTATAGGTAGTATTGTAATTAAGACGCAGCTGAGACTGTTTCCGTATAGGAAGACAACTCCCTGTCATGGGACAAATATCCTGCTGTTGATCAGGCTGCCACAATGGACCAAGCCACTTCACCCCATTTTACTTCCAGCCACAATCATGGTGCAAAACAGCTCACTCGTCAGTACCAGGCAGGAAAAACCCAAAACATATTTAAAAGGAAATGCAGGTGGCTGACCATGAGTATAGAAAAGGCATACAATATTCAAAAGGTATCCAAGGCAGTGAATGTTACCCAACACCACGCTGGGAAAAAAGTTTGAAGACCTACCTGGCGAAATTTCCTAACAATGGAAATCACCAATAGCATTTGGCAACAGCTGAGAAACAGCTGGAATTTGCAAACGCTAGTGTATGAAAACCACTCTGCATTAGAACAGAAAGTCACACATCCACACTCAGAATTTTTAGTGGTGAATAAAAATATGAACTTACCAATCAATTTATTCCCTAGGTCATTTCCCACTTCTGTCTGTATCAGAGGCAAACTTAGCAGAATTCAAAAACCAAACAAAAAACCCAAAACATGCCGCCCCTCCAAAACAACCAACCTTGTTTTCTTGCTCTTTGCAGCCTCATAGGACTCAGAAAAGGCAGAAATGATCCCTGGCTGTTCTTCTAAAGTTTCAGTTTTTATAAGATAGCTGAGCAGCTAACCCAACCCAACTCAAGCTGCAAGTGCCTGGTCAGCCAGGCTCCCCACCATCATATTTACTCTCTTTCTCTCAATGAATTATAGCTTTTCTGCTGCCAAAAGCTCTCGTTTCTAGCTATGCTGAGATGTTCTCAAGATTTAAACCAGATGAAAACAGAGGAACATAAACGGAAGAAAAGCCTGGGTAGTTTTCAGCAGCAATTTGAGCATCCATAGTATTTTATTCTGAGGATGAAAAGGATACAATGTGAAATATTATTTAATATCTAGTATTGTGGATGGCATAACTCCATCAGAATGAGAAAATAATTCCCCACAGTCTTATAGATCCAGTACAATATGTACTATAGGGAGAAATATATGGTACAGTGAACTCCAAAAGCATTCAAATCAGACATCAAACTCCATCTGAGGAAGATGCTTTCCAGCTTCTCTGGGCAAAGCTGTTTGCTTCTGTCCACTTCCAATACGAATAATTCTCGTCTAGTGGAACTTGGGCAGGACACAAGCACCCTCTCAAAGCAAAGGCACAAAGAAGCATACTCTAGCTTAAAAATTCCCACGCATTTGCACAGACAAATGCTTGCACTATCTCCAAACAGACTCTCTTTGCAAGCTGGCTAGTAAACTTGGGGTAGGGGCACCCTCTCTCCACCCACAGCTTGCACTTCTTTTCCCAGTTGCTCAGAAGCATGTAGCTGCCTTAGGCCACTTGGAATGAAAACTGTCTTAAGGTTAAGAACAACAAGAAAAGCCCAACAGTTAACAAAAAGCACACAGCCGTTAAAAATAATTCTGTGAAGATTAAGCTTAGAGAAATGAGAGACAGTTAATGAAAACAAAAGAATACTTCATGGTGCTTAAATGAGTATCAAGCACTGAAGCCACGCTTCAGCCACGCAATTTTATGCTATGTAAAAATAAATTTGATTTAATATTTGTTCTAGAAATGTCTTTTCGCTTGTCAGCCGGGAATCCATGGGGGCCCGTGGACTACTTCCAGGGTGTTCACAAAAGATAAGTTGGAAAAACAAGTCTGTTGTCAGTAGGCTTAGACAGAGAAGGGTCTGTACTAGCACTTCAATATGCTTAGGAGGAAAAATAAAAAAGCCTGCAAATTTGAACTCCATAAAACTATTTTTAGTTATTATGAAGGCCAAATATTTAAGGGACTATTTCCTATGGCTAACAATTGAAATTTGTCACTTTTATGTAACAGCCTTATTTTCAGATCTATTAAAACGGCAGGAACACCAGGCAAGGATGTCTCTGTTATCAGTCCTTTAATCTGGCCCTGAAGCTACAAAAACTGCTCATTACCTCTTGACAGAGATTGCATTCTCATCCATCATTGCTATCCCACTTACGTTTTTATTCCAAGAATATAATGCTGCAAAATCCTGTGACCTAAATACTTCACATGCTACATGCCAATGATCACTGATTCCTGCCTGGTTATTGACTACACTGACATAAATCTAAATCTCATGGATATAGTGTAGATTAGCACCCATTAAGTACTAGATAAAAGATACTCCCATATCAGTAATATGCTGAATTTGAAATCTCGAAGTGCTTATTTTACTAGAGCTTACGTTTTAAATTATTTTTAATTTAATAAATTTAGATCATCCAGGACACACTTCAAAAAAAAAACCCCTCATTCTGACACTAAGTGAGAGAGGAAACAAAGCAAAAAAGCTTTTTCTGACTCATCATCTCATGAAAGACACAAATCATTCATCAAAATTACAATGGCAAAAAAATTGAAAACAATCTTCTGACAATAGGAAGGTTGGGAAAGGATGGTGCACTTCATTTTTAAAAAAATTTTACAAAGTTCCCTGTCATAGCCATTCTCTTTTCCAGTGCTGCTGTTACAGTCAATCGTCCCATTATGAGGGGGTGATTTAGGAGTAAGACATTAAAGACTTTTACACCATGTGGATGAAGCCAAGAAAGCTGGTATGAGGAGCAGTGAAGAAGAAAGGTCTGACATGGCCGTCCTCACTGTTTGAAACGCAAACGGAGGAGCAATAAGTAACTGACATATGGAAGGAAACATTTTATTACTTACAGATGCACTCAAATTTCTGTTCTCTGCCTTTTTCAGTATATGTATGGGACAGAGAATTTGAGGTTTGCAGCTGGGTTATTAATGGTACATTGCCTCCCTTTTTCCCCAGATGGAAGTCTTTTAGATGTAACTCGTTTAGTATGCACAGAACCAGAGACTAATATTTTAAAAGTGATGTTATATCCCAAAAACCTAAGCCAGAAGGCTCTGAAAATTTGCAAGCATTACAGCTGTTGATTAGGTGGAGATCGTACACGTAAGAAGAAGAAAACAGATTTTCCTTGTCTATTAACAGATAGTGTTGTTCTATAAATGCTTGTATAAAAGCATGTTCAGCTGGTGAGTCTGAGTTCACTGAAGTGATGCATTCTTCATATACACTCTATTTTTGGAAAGCTAACTACCTGAACCCATTCATCTAAAGCCCAAGAGCCATTGGAGAGGTTCCCATTGAAGGCAGGAGAAAAGACAGTTGTGTGAAGGAGAAACTGTATTTCCCCCCAGGTTTCCTGCAAAAGGAGCCACGATCTGCCACCCAACAGGCGTTAGTCCTAGTAGACCTCAGCATTGCTGACTCCAAAGCCAGAAAGCGTCTTGTTATCATTGCTCGTCATTTCTTTGCTTTCCCTCACCACATCAAGAAAATTATTTCACTGGTGAGACTGTCCCCTTAAAACCTTGTTAACCTTGTCCAGCAATGAGAGTCATTATTTTAGATTTAAAAAAAACTCTGTAAAGTGCAAAATTTGAATATCAGATTTACACCTCAAAGCACTAGGTTTTCCCAGAGAAACGTGCTAACCAGAAGAGCATCCACCTTCTACTTCCCATCCCGTTACTAGTTCCCAGAGGTGAGGATCTGCCGGCTCTGGCAGTGCTCATCGACCTCCTTCAGCCTGTGCATCCCTACGCTGCCTGCATGTACCCTGCTATAAACACATCATTTTGAAGAAGTATTTTAAGTTATGAGGCATGTTCACCACTAATTGCCTTATTACAGATGTCTGTCCTTTCACTGATATGTCCTACAGCTGAGCACAGAAGAAAAGGGAAGGAAAGAAGTAGTCCCCACTATTTTCTTTCAAGGTGGTGGTGGCCACTTTTAAGGACTCGCAGGCCAAATTCTTCCCAAAAAACTCCACCTTGTTGCACCGTGCCAACTGCGGTGGGACTTCAGCAGAACTGGTGGTGGGACGCACAGCGGTGGGTAGCTGTGGGATGTTTTGACAAATAAGATACTAATAAGTAGCACTGTAATCTAAGCACAGCATTCAACTGACTCCCCATTTTCTTCCTCGGAGAAACTGTATTGCCCATACAACGGTGATGTTCGTGGAGCAGGTACTGGCCACAGGAAAGCTACACTACACCACGGTCTGTGTAACTGTGATCATAGCAAAAATATTCTTTCCGTAACAACAGGCCCCAGATTGAATTTTGCAAGTTTGAGAGCAAGGGTTTCATACAGAAGCCAACATCTGCATTGCTCATTTCCCCCGAATCATTTTGACACAGTTACCATCTCCCAGTTTTACCTCAGAACAGCTTAAAACCTTCCCAGCGCTCCCCACGGCTGCCGCCTTTCCATGCCCGTCCTGCCGCTCATCTGCGTGCCCAATGCGAAAACCAGCCTCGCAACGGGAACTGCCCGGACCAAATTTGCAAAAGCCACCGCCTCTCCCACCACTTGTTTATTTATTTATTGTAATTAAATAACAAGCTTCGATTGCTGTGACTCATTCTGGAGAGCTCGTTTCCAAGGGTATTTTTAAAATCTTAGAGGACATTTGCTGCCCTTCTTCAGGTAAGGGTGGAAGAGTAAACCAGCTTCATACGGGTGTCACCACTAGTGTCGTAGGTGGGATGTTTGCCGGTGGGGACGGCACCGGTGCTGGCAGCAGCGCGGCAGGCTGAGACCCGGTGCAGCGCAGAGCTGCTACTGCGGCTGGAGCACATGCCAGAAAGATTATTCACGCTCCTTGTACCTCATGTAGAAGAACTTCCTGATGCTGCACAAAACCATAGCTTTAGGCCTCCAATCTCTCACGACAGATAAAGAAAGGATTTGACCGCTCGTGGCTGCTGAGGAAAGGCGGAGAGCCCAAAATAAACACAAGTACTGCAAACTGCTTCTACTACCGCTAGCATTCCACAATAGAGGAGCCTACCAAAAGAGCTGATTTACAGAGATTGCCTCATGTCAGAGCCAAGAGTCAAAATATGCTGGCTTTTAAGATGCGCACAGTCTGTTACGCCAGACTAATTACCAAAACAGAGGCGTATTTGACAGGGACGGCATTAATAAAAAAACTCTTGCCGGTGTCAGGCATTTCAGCAGTCTATGTCACGGCTCGCGCTAAAGAAAACACACTGCATCCATGGTGCTCACAGGAAAACGCTCCAAGGCAAAGAGCCCCTCGGGGTAAGGAGACACCTAGAAGCCACCACCACGTCAGCTACTGTTCACTTACAGCCATGCACCAAAGAAATTACTGTGCTGCAGTTGATAGATTTAAGTCCACGCTCTTCATGAAGTCACAGAAACTCGTGTGCCTGTTCTAATAGTCATCTGTGCCTTTAGAAATATTCCCTAATGTGCAATTACATGCTGTACGGTACATTATGTGATAACAGAACTTAAAACGGTAACAAGAGAACTTGTTCAAGCTTAATTGAAAATGTTTTTCTTCCCATTATAAAGGCTCACAGATCTGTGTAGTGGGTCTTCGGCCTGCTTACAGCTTTGGAGCTGAGGCTTATCCTGCCTTGAGGAGAAAGATAAACATCTTCTAAAGTTCCGGTCTGTTTGAGCTAAATTCCAATGGAAAAAGCTTCTCTCTTTCCACTTCTTTGCAGAGCCTGACTTCCAGTTGTGCATCATTTATCTACTAGATGCACACAGAGACCAAACGTTAGTCTATTAATCCAATCCCTTATCCAGAAACTGTGTCGCCCAGGGTGGGACAGAGGTTACTGTATGAAGATGCAGGAGGGAGGCGAGCAAGCACGGCATCAAGATCGGGCAGAACTTTCTATCCTTACACACGAATACCAAAGGCACAATCTGTGGTGAAGGGCAGATCAAACAACTTGCTTCATGTTCTCCAGCTACAAAAGGTATTTAGTAAATGGACAAAAAGAGATCCTCATCAGTTACCCAGCAGCCCTGCTAGGCTATCCAACTAGGCTCAAGCCCATGTGAGGTAGTATTAAAGGACTACTAGCTGAGTGAGACCATAGTTGGGTCTACCTTACAAAAGATGCCTTCATCGTCCAGCCTGCAGAAGATACCTACATCTTCATTCAGCTACGCAGAATTTTCTGGAACAACAAACTTTTACCTCTTTGGATTTCTGCCACCACTATACCCCAGTGAAGAGCAGTTCTTCACCTGGTCAGAGTCTCCTCAGAAGAAGTCCCACAGCCTCATCTCACAACTCAGCAAGTAAAAGCTACCTGGATCACAGGATATGAAACTGCAGCATTTTATTTGCTTTCTCCAGCAATGAAAGTTTCCTGTAGTTCTACAGCAGTTCATGCTGAAAGCCCATGCTTGAGAGAAGACCAGCCCCATTGGTCCTTCCCCAGACCTGCAGCTGGGGAGCTGCATGGTCAGATCACCTCCACACAGGCTGCAGGTTAGGACCAAGGGACCGTCCTAATCCAATGACCACATAAACTCACTCCAACTTAAAAATGGTCAATTTAGGAATGACAGAGGGGCAGTACAAATCTGATACGCCAACCCAAGCAAACAGTACTGCTGTGCTGTTTACGTGAACCCCCTGATTTGACATTGTATCACATTCCCGGACTTACACACCAACAGGTCTTTCCTTGTACGTGAAACCCGCAATTGAACACTGCAATTTAGTCGTCTCCTTTACCTTGAAAACCTCAAGACTGCTTTACAGTCAAGGTACAGTACACAGAAATTGTAGCTTCCCATGTAAAAGCAGAAGTTTAATACCAAAGTTTCTCTGGGAATCCCTAAATTAAAAGATTCAAAGCCCTTTCAGCTTTCATGCTAAGCCATCAATCGGTGCAAAGAGCAGTTTATTCTTCAACTCTGCCTTTGACGTAGGCACGATACAACAGGAAAACTATTTTAGAAGGGCTACAGCTGAATCAGCTTCTGAAGCGCTACTCCAGACTGAAATATTAAAGGGCAACGTGCAGGCGAAACAGCATCAGAAGCCAGCAGCCAGCAATGTGCATCACGGATTGATTTATCTCAATTAGCATAGCAATTTTCTGCACATTTTCCAAAAAGCACCCATCGGTTTTACCAAAAATAGGATCAAAACCACCATGCAAATCGTTGTCACAGCTCAAAATGCTAATCAGTTTTTTAAGGACACGTCAGCCCGTGTGCAGACAGGTTAAATTTAAGGCACAGCCGTGACCAAGAAGCTAACAGCGCTCCTTTGAAAATGCTGAATGAAGAGGTTAGCCTGGCTTTGAATCACCACTCACAAGCCTGACAGTAACGGGAGAAGCAGGTAGCTTTTGGCATACAGGTCATGACTACATGTACCTGCCCCAGTCAGCGCTTTTAAATCTAATGCGCACTGGCTCTTCCACGTGCACCTCCCCTCTCCTTTCATGCTTTACTGATCCTTTTTCCTAAGCAATCAGAAGAACTAACACTTATATTATTTTCCTCCCTCCTCTTGAGAACGTGGATGAATGATTAAAGCTGCCAGGGTAACCTCTTTGGCATGCATGCCAATAACTTCCCACCTAATAGCCTTTCCTCTGCCTCGCTGCCCTGGCCCACTGGTGATTACTGCAGTCCCTTGAAGTGGTCACATTGCAGGGCAGCCCCCATGGAAACCTATTTGGAGCTGTTCGAGCTCATACCAGAGAATGATGGTTTTAATACAGATTGTTCTTTTTAAAGCCCTACAAAAGCAGCTGTAATCAATCGTAGTGGGAGCACTGCTAACCTCCGCCAGTTGCAAAAGCCCCATATTGATTCCTTTCCAGTCTGTGGATTTCAACAAAATAACCTCATGTGAGGAACCCAGAATCAGCTAACGTGAAATCACTTAAATTAAGATATTTTTGCCATTAGTAGAAAGAATTGGCAATAAACTGTCTCAGTCGATTGCATTCCTTTCACATAAACAGGGAAATTACACATAAAGCAACTATATTATTAAAGTTACATTAAGCATCAGTTAAATATTGCTAGCAAAGGTTATGTATGGCAACTGAAGTTTGTCAAAGGTGAGGAGGATCAGACTTCACAGCTTAAGGAGCGAGCATTTCCAGTTCTTGAATGCATAATCTATTATTCAATAGGGACTGACTCATTAAACAACAAGGTCCACGAATCTCTAAGTGGTCCCTTCTGTTTGCCACCTGCAGCCATGAGACTCTTGGTGACATCTCACCTAAGCTCCTCACAGGTGGAAAAATGGCCACTGGTAGATCTGAAATCTGTTTGATTTTTCTAAAATCATGTGTTACTGTAGAAATTAGCTGAAGGAACTTCCCTTCCTCCCACTAACACGTCACCTATTTCAGAAGATGGTCATAAACTGCTCTAAATGAAGAGAAATTCTGGATCCTCTAGAACTGAGACGAATGTTGGTGGTAACATATTCATATCCTAGGTTCGCTAGATTCTTACTTAAGGAAAGTAGAGCTCAAGTAAGTTTTAAGTATGCTTAAATGAAATGCCTTTGTACCAGGACTCTCTGTTTCATTACAACAGAATATGCAGGCTGTGCACTCAACATGAGAGGAAAGAATCACCCTTTAAACAAATACCTTAAAAAAAAACCAACAAAGAAACAAACAAACCAACAAACCCAACTAATTATCTTACTACTACTTTGGGTGCTGACAGAGAAGATCTTCTGCTCGAATTGGTACTGTCTAATGATGCAAAATGCAAACTGAACTGCCAATCAATGTGAACTTTGAGTTAGCTAGCAGAACGTGCTGCATGTGCCAACTTCCTTCTGCAGTCCATGAAAACCATCGCAACTTCATTTATTCAGGTAAATATTCCAACTTGTTGGGTGGTGGCTGGAAGCTCAGAGTGAGGGGATCAGTTTGTCCTCTGGCAGGAAAAGCACTGGTAAATCCAAAACTGTGTTAAATTAGGCTAGAAGCTGTAATCTCTGCAGCCAAAAGGATAAATGGTGTATCAATGCTACTCTTTTCATTGGTACAGTCTTCTCAGGCAGAGAGAGCAAACAGAGAAAGCACTGAGAGACCAGGTATATCCTTGAGAGATACCTCTTTGTACCCCTGATCCCCAAACAGTAAGACAACAAAGATGACTTTATTGCTGTTTCCAGCTGCCAACTAGTCTAACAGGCACTCATCTCGCCGGTCTATGAGATTAAGCTGTTGGATTTGGCACTCTGATCTCATCTTACTTAACCGAATTTTTGCTACAAAGGCTTGGTGTTCATATCGGCTTTGATGCATATAAAGATAAATAACGAGTTTACGTGAGATGAGATAAAACATCACTCTAATAACTTCTAGTATAAAAGCAGTGGAGTGAAATCAGAGATATGGCAGCTTGCACAAGCTACATGGCTTCAGGAGCAGTCTTCTGTCTGGTATGCTGCCCTTCAGGCACAACTCCCCTCCTTCCACCAGGGAGAAGGAACCGGTGCACCACCAATGCCAGCCCACCTGACTCCCCAGCCAAAGACAACAGACAGGTTGGGCTGGTGGGGGACACAGCACCCTGCCTACAGCGCCAGCCAACATCCTACTCTTGAGAAGAACCATCTAACATATGCCTGCTCTTAAAAAAAACCCCACAAACATACATAGAAAGCATCAAGCTGAAACTGGATAGTATAAGGTACACTAAAATAAGAGAGTTACTCCATGAGCAGTGGAAAGGCTAACACCTGATTTTCTATAAAGATTCCCCTCCCCACCACAAGCCCAGTGCCTGCCCCTTTCCCCTGTGCTACTCCCTCCCTGTGAGCTGTGCACGTGGACGTGGCAGAACATGGATGGAACTGCTCTGAAGATGAATATACAGGAATTTCTCAAAATAACAGTTTCAACTGAAGTTACATAAGGGATGACCTTCAAACAGCACGTTACAATTTTCTAGTTTAAAGCACGGTCAAGAAAGCTGCTGCTTTAATTGAAGTATTAGTGAACCGATAACATAATCTCTCCCAGTTATCATGAGTGGTTACCTTTAATGAAAACTGGCTGAAATAAGCTTCATATTGACTACCTTCAGCTGATGTTTTAAAAACAATGCTCCATAAAACCAGAACCAAAAGGATTATGCTCATAGTGAAGGTAGGGATAAATTACACTGCATTTGATAAATTAGCTTCCCTTGATGTAAAGAAAAGCAAGCCGAGTAAGTTGTTTGACAGCATTTCTGACAGTCATAGATCTGACTGAAGAGTAAAATACAACAAAGACTCTTAATGGTATTAAATATCTGTTAACTAAGAACAACCTTTTCTTTCTAGTGCTTATACTTTAAATCAGAGTTCTGCTGAAGGGAACAAAGATCTCAGTATTTCTATAGCCAAACTCCAAATCTTCATAAAAGTGTCCCAGCACCATCAGTCCAAGGTTAGCAGCACTCTACAGTCTTTACTGCCTGATCAACGTTGTAAAGCTTTTAAAAATCCACATGCCTAGAAAACCTCCCGGAGCTGTTACACATTGAGGATTTCACAGCATTATTGACCTGGGCAGCCTCTTTATCCTCAGTAAGTTATTTTAAGCAACTTTCTGCCAGCAAGCAAGTCTCTTTGTTAGGCTTTGTCTGTATTATTGCTAAAGCACTGCTTACAATACAGCACAAAATGAGGAGGTACTAAGCAGAAGCCAGAAAGGGTTCTCTTTTTATTTCTGTCAAGTTCCCTTTTTACTTCTTTTTTTCTCCACTTTCCCGATATGCTTCTAATACCCTACACATCACTGCCCTGCTGCCAGAAATCTGGCTACACACTTAAGCCACCTCCTGAAAGTGAGCAACATGAATGCACAGCAGACAAAACAGACCAAATCCACATATTTTTGGGACCATGCTATTTAACTTGTACACTTTCTTCTGCTTGTTGGCCCTTTTATATATATATATATCTCGTAGAGAAACAGAAGCTAGCAAGTATATTTACTTACTGAGTAAGAAAACACATCACCTGACTTGGGAGGTGAGGAAGGGAAGAAGAAAGGTAAATTTCTCACACTTCAAACTCAAAAACCAAATACTCTGCTTTATTCTTAAATCTCTTATCAGACAAAGGTCTCCAGCTTGAGGACCACATTTCTGTGGCATGGTAGGTAAAAGCAAACATCAGCCCAACACATATCAGCACATACCAAAAAGTAATCTCATGCTCTTCTGCAGGCTCATGCCTGGAGGTATCAACCGAGAAGGCCAGTGTTAGCTCAGCAGTCCTCCTTGGATTGTAACTTACGAATAGCCACAGTCGAGCAGCCACATCCATGCTTCTCCTACTTTCCTACTTATCAAAAATATTGATGGGGTGATCCTGTTTGGGGAAGGAACTCTTGCTTGTCTTTTTACTTCCAAGTTTCTTATCTTGTAAGCTTGTGTGGCCAGCAACCCATACTACTTCTTGGTGTCATCAGAACTACTAAGACCTACCCTGTTTTAATCCAAGGGCACACTATAAAATGAACTCGACTGACAGCCCACACTAGCACAGACGGATTTAGATTTGATACCAACTTCTGTATCACACAATTAAACTCTCAACTGAGGGCCAAGACATACAGAGGAAGCTGCCCAGGAAGAAGAATAAAAAAAGAGATTTGAACTGATATCAGTTGAGTCCACAAAATCTCTGCTAGTGATATTTTATTTCTGGATGTCAGATCAACTTTCCTATTTCCTTGTAAAACCTGTACCTGTGGAATGAAAGAAAAACAAAACATATGTCTTCTAAGTTATCAACTCAGTAAAGTTTGCAAGTATCGCAAAAACATCTTTTAAGTAATGTCTTATGGAAGCAACTAATTCAGCACTGGCATCTTTATGCTACTGAACATGGTTACATGTCGGCAAAAATAGTGGACGCAATGCATGAGTAACCTGTCAACCCTGAGTTATTCTAGATAAAGCATGAAAGTATTCCAATTATCTGCCCCTTATTTCTGACAGTTCTGCTTCAAAAATACAGCACATAATCTGCTCCATATAGCCGTCAATCAAATAGACAAGTTCTCTAAGGTTTCATTGCAGATATGTCCAAAGCAATTACACTTAACCAAGTTATCCCCAGATTAATAACAAAAGTTTAATTCAAACCACAGGTTTTTCTCTGCAAGAAGTAAAAAAGGTTGCTACACTGATGGCATTAGAAAGCTTCTTAGTTCCCATTTCTGTTTGCTTCAGTAAAAGGGTCACTCGGCACTCAGAAATGGAACAAGCAAAAAGGGGTTTCATCAGCCTAAATGTTACGGATGTTGACTGCTTAACAGACCTGACCTCGCACAAATCTGCTCACCTCCCTGGGTCCTGGGAGCTTAAATAAAAAAAAACGAGGACAAAGAGGTGAGGTGTAAAGACTCTGCTTAGGGAGACCATACAGCAAGACATTCGGATCTGCTACAGCAAGACAACATGGAATAGTTTTGCAACATTACTAGTACTCTTACGTATGTATATCTAAGAAAATAGAGCAGCCAAGGACTGTGTTTCAAAGGAGAGCACGGCAACGCGAAGTAACATTCTAACACATGCATCCATACAGCTAGATAGAAGAATGAGCCTGTAATGTGATTTTAGTAGAAAACGTAGTGGAGTTTTCTATCACACAATGATATTGTATTTAAGTTCTACTCAAATTATATGCTTTAATAAAGAAAAAACCTCTCCTCACAGGGCAGGGCATGAAGCGTGTAAATCAGGTTTTCTGATAAACATACATGAACAAATTAGATCAAGAACTTGTCAATAAACACAGTTCTGCAAATAATACAAACAGAGATAGCTTTTTATGGTATGTTGGGGAAGACAGCTGCAAGGAGGCAATTGCAACATGTTACATCACAGCAAGCAGCATTTGTTTATTCACTTTGAACAGACAGAAGAGATTTTCTAGAAAGATACATTCATATGCCATTTTCAGGGACAATAATTGAAGAAAGGCAGACAATGACCTGGAAGTATTTGAGAACTGAGAAGGTGAAGATCATCTCTGCTGAAAACCCAATGCATGTCAGTAGCTGATGTCTCTTCTTAAAAGTCACTCAAAAGTTTATTCAACTTCATAATGACACGATAAACACAGACCATTAGTCAGAAGAATGCAACAGCTACTGACATTTTGATAAAGCAGAGTCATCAGCTCATTTAATTTCTCTAAAAAAACGAGTCCATGCAAACTAATGATACTTGTCCAGTGAAATACATGGCTGCACTTCACCTGCAGAAAAACTGGCTTGTTGAGATAACTGGCACCCGAAGAGTTTGCTGTGCCGAAACTGCTCGCTTAATGGCCTGACAGAGCACAGGCCCTTCTGGAGACCAAAGGCCCCAGTCCAGTTCCTGGCAGAGCCTCCCCTTCCTCCATTAATTATGTGTGTGCACACGTAGGCTCGTGCTGCAGTCCTCCAGGGAAACCCCGGATGGGCTGGGGAGCAGATTAATACCAGCTTACGGCTCACATACAGCACGTTATGTAACCAAAAGGCTTAACGAGCCTCCATTTCATGCTTTTAAAATTAGTTTGAAGGGGAAAATATGAACGGTTATGAGGAAGAACACCAAAAAAAGTGACGTAAACCCCAAAAAAACCCAAACCAACAGCATAAAGCTGTGGGATAATGCTTCAGTTTTCAATTACTGGAGTGAAGGCAGAATCAGGAGGCCAACAGCCCCATCCGCCACAAAACCTGCTGTGAAGCAAGGACTTCATTTTCTGTCCAAACATCCATTTCCTTCACAAGCCTGTTCACTATTTTAAAAAGAAAGGCCAAGCCACACTCTGCAAGTTTAATGTTCCTGAAATCTGCTTAGGACATTACTCCATCTTCCACGGCAGACCATGGAGAAGGAGAGAGAGGGATGGGTCCGTCCCAGCTGCCCCACCGCCCATGGTGCCAGCAGCCACCGGCCCTGGGGCCACTGCAGCTCCTCACACCCACCGGCTCAGCACAGCGCTGGGAGCCAACGGCGACCCTTTGGGCACGCCACAGCCTGTCTTCACAGACAACGCGGTGTTCCCTTCATTACTTTCCCAGTGGGGCCGGTTTGAAGTGGCACACCATCTGCTTTCAGAGTGAAAAACCTCATTTTGTCATCAGGAAGCTGAGGAGAAGTTTCCAGCGAGCTGTCCCCAGGCAAGGACCCGCTGGACATGAACCTCTCCCAGCCTGCTTTGTGCCGGCTCTACGGCCAGCCCAGCAAGCACCAACCAACCCACCAGGACCGGTTTCTCGAAACCTCATTTTGTGGGGGTGAAAGGGGGTCGTGCTGCTCCCCGCTCTGTGCTCGTTACAGCCCCAATTGAATTTTTCCCCCTGAAATGGGAAGCGCTCGTGTTTGTAACAGCCAACAGCAGTCCGGCAGCGTTTGCTGAAGCAAAGTATAAAAGTGGCACTTACAGGTTTGACCACAAAACCGCAGTACACGGGCTGAGGGACAGGCTGCAATAGTGCTGGTTTTTTGTCTTGTCTTTTTTAAAACACCACATAAGATTCAAATAAAGGGATCGTTTAGGATACCTCACACCACTTCACCTTATACTATCTCAGGAAATCAACTTAATACCCTATTATTGATTTATAATCAGGATATAGAATATCCTATATATGATAAGAGATATAATATCCTATTATTGATTTATAATCGATATATAATCTTAAAGGAGTCATCAAGAGGAGCAAGCTTCTTCCTCGCTTCCAAGCCTACTCCACTGGATCTGAAGGTTCCCATTCTGCTGGACAAGGCTGTCATTCATGACATTATGCAGCGGTGAAGAAGCCAAAAAGATTAAATGACATCTGCCTTTTCGGTCTGCTATAAAAGTGGTCTAATACCAAGCAGTGTTTACACAGTAAAACTGTCAGCAATTCCTCCTCTGTAATCTGTGAGTGACCAATCAATCTCAACGTTGAGCTTCCATTACTGCTTTTCTGCAAGCAGCTGGAATAATTTCCAGGGCACATACTCCTTGTTTATACCCCGATGCTAAAGAGGAATTAAACACAGACTCAGTCTGCATTCACAGTGATCCTGGCACACATCAAGTTTCAGGCTTGTATTTTCAAAGCGGAGCACAGAAGATATAGTGAAACCTCCAGTTATGGCAGCTATTTGCCGCATTACTTCCCCTCTGAACGCATTATTGCAATAAATACCCCGAGGGCTTGCCAAAGGAAAGCTGAGTATCCCAGCAGAGGCCTCATCCTGATGCTCTCTGAAACCTCAGCACCTCCAAAGGGAGCGCAGGAGGCAGCTGTGGTCCTGTGCCACCCATGGAGCCTTGGCTGCTCTGGCTTGAAGCCGTCCTGAGCAACAGCATTGAACTCGACATCTTTTTCAGACTTGTTGCTTGATGTTGTAATGACTGTGGGATTACGACTGTCGTGTTGGGTATCCAAAGGCTTACTTCTCTTAACAACATAATCTGTGTTGACACGTTTCGGTGAAGATGTAAGTGTCCCTCGCTCTCAGAGCTCCACAGGCCCTGCCAGCAAAAGCTGCGCACATCAGCGGCTGACGTCCCTGCTCGAGAAAACTAAAGGCGTTTCCATTTAAGCGAGAAAAGGCCAAGAAGGAGACATGGGCACTCTGACCCAGACACTGGATTTCGGTTGGAGTGAGGCCAGAGCTAAAGACAGGCAGCTCCTGGAGGCTTGGCACACCTTATGATGGGTCACCCCCTGAGTACTCCACTTCCCCAGCTGGACGTCAACTGGCCCAGGCCATTCCTCTTACGCAAGAGATGGCTTCCAGACTGCATTAATGCTTGGTTGTTGCACAGTGTTGCACAGTGCTCTCTGACATGGTATATAAAGCACACGACTAACACCCACCACCTTTTCGCCCCTTCATCTGCTCCCCAAAGCCAGGATTTCATGTGGCAAAGCCCCTTGCTTTATCTGGAGAGGGCAGACAGGTTGTCTCACTGATGCACAAGTTACACCATTCAGTTCAGACGTGGCGAAAGTGAAAGCATGGTGGCTGCTCAGGATGAGGAGCCCAGCAGAAGAGCACCTCCTTGCAGCACTCAGTGCTCAGCTCTGCTGCCAACTGCAGCCACCCAAGCTCAACAGTGCCTCCTGCTTGGGCTGGGGGTCCCAGCTGGCCTGGGAAAAAGTGCCACAACATCAGCCTTGGATGAAACCTAAAGTATCTTTCCAATGTCATCTGCATCTACTCCTACTCTTTGTGTTGCTCTCTGCTTGGCACAGGGAGGCAAAGGATCAAAGTGAGTCCCCAAAGAGTCACATGCACATTCCTTTCCCTCTCAATGTCTCCATACAATTAGCATAATCACTACAAATAGACTTCACTTGTAATTTTGAACCCTCTGGCCTCACACTGGATTATCCAATTCAGGGCTTCAATACAGCGGCACTCTCAGATGAGACAAAGGAGATGAGGAGACAGAAAGTCACTGCGTATTTCAGGCACCTAACTTAACTTCAATTCAGAGTAGCTAAATTTAGGACCAAAAGGTCCTTCTACAGATCAATGGAGAGAAGCATGCTTTTCCAGAGGGCTTGTCACAGTCCTGATTTTATATGTCTGAATTCAGACTCCTCAGTTAACCGTTAACAGCTGAACAGTCCTACCAGCACATGTGAAGCAAGGGAGTCAAGCTCTGACTGAAATGGCATGCATAACATGTTCCAATAGGTTCCAATAGGTCTGTATGAGTTTTGGAATAAACAGTAGAGACCCACATTGCAAAGCCAGCAGATCTTCTGCATTTTCCAAAGGAACAATTACTGTGACAACAGCACATTTACAAGACTCGGAAAGAAACCTCAGTATCTCAGTGCTGTCATAAGCTGCCCTGGAAAAAAAAAACAAACCCCACAACTTCAGACCGCAGACCCGTACTTTTGCAGCTGATGGTTCCAGTAAGAGACATCTGTTTATCTGTAATGACACAGTATAACCCAACCAAGTAGGTGACTTGTCCCTGGGCTGAGACAGTGGGTACTCATTTCTCTGGATGCTTTATAAGGAAGGGAAAAAAAAAGCAACCGCAGCATAATTCCTGACTGCAGAGTTCTTTCAGCAAAAAGAAGCTGTATTTCTCTGGCCATGTGCAACAGCAGCTATTTCAGCTCTGGACTATACAAGCACCCAGACATCACTGTCATGCAACTAAATGTGCAGACCTGGCTGTATAGAAAACCAATTCTGCCAGCTAATTAGCACAACACTATGTGCCAAAAAAAATTGTTCCAGGTAAACTTTTTACCTCTTCTTATGCTGCTTATAGTCGCTTGATGACTCCTATGAAAGTTACATTGCAGTGCTTGGAGCACTGCAACTCCTCTCCAGTTGTTAATTCTACCCTGTACAGTCATTAAATGGATGGTAACACATATCAGATCCTTTCTCAATGCCATACAGTGTCTACAGGAGAACGCACACTGAACATAATGCTTTAGAAATAAGATTTTCCACATGTCACTTTGAGGAACGGAAACCAAAGGAGTAGCTGCATTGTGATACAGTAATCAAAATCCACAAGATACACAACTCCTCAGACTTGGGCTATCTCGGAAGGATGTAATGGTTTGTAAAACCTGAAGATTGTATTGTATTGTATTTATTTTATTTTATTTTATTTTATTTTATTTTATTTTATTTTATTTTATTTTATTTTATTTTATTTTATTATGCACAATGAGAATGAAGTGTATGCAATCTATTCAGGCTCAAAATTAAACATCCCATATCTACCATGCAATGAGACAGAAACCAGTCAAACCAGTTCAAAAGTCACCATTCTTTTCTATGTAAATTTAGCTTCATTCCTAAAACCAACAAAGGCAGTAAGACCGGCATCCAAACGTGAGACAGCCTTTTGAAATTCTGCAACACAGTTAGCATCAGAAATCTCCCAGGTGTGAAATGAGAAACTAATGGAGTTTGCTAGCAGTAAGAAGAACCAAACTCGAATTGCATAGCAGGAAACTGCTGCCGTTAAACATGCTGATTATCATTTTAGCAACATTTTACCTACTAAATCCTTCATGGACCATAAATATATGTAATGTTCTTTGATAAAAGCATTGCATACCTATCAATTACAGAATAGCAGCAAAATTGACCTAAGTCAAACCTGTAAATGTGAGATGTCCTCATGTTAAAAAGTGCTTGAAATTTCTGGTAATTATATACCTATTCTGCCCACAGACAATAGGACCTATTCCCTCAGCATAAGACAGCACTCCAGTTCCTACTCCTGTGCCACTTCTCTTTCGAGCCAGGCTATTGATAAATGCCTGCACAGGATGAAAATCCCCTAAGGACACCTGCATATAATGCACTTAGAGGCAACGATGTCCTGGTCAGCAAGATGAAATTACCTTACGGTGGCTTAGAAAACCTTCCGAGAGGGACATACTGTCCTAATGTAATAGGAGGCTGTGGGAAAAAACGAGCCGAGAACAAAACAAGACAATTATACAAAAGCAACTTCCCAGCTAACGACTGAGAGGCAATTACAGGATATCGGCGTGCTTCCTGGCCCCAAGCTGAAGAACCATCGCTGTTCGTCAGCGATAGGGGAAAAGGAAAATAGAAAAAGCACACACAAGAATGGAGAATTTAAACCCCATTCCTGGAGAGCCCCAGCTGCCCAGAGGGCCAGGCTTAAAGCGAGAGATTCAGCTCCAAAGACACCTACTTTTAGGCAGGCATTTGCCTTGAGCTCAGTGTCCAAAATCCTATTTTAATCAGTGGAAATCTAGTCACTGTGGCCAGGGGAGCCCTGTTGAGCTTCCTAAACACAGGCATGTAGTGTTGCTTGGGATGCCTCAGGCACCCACCTCATCCCCAGTTCCTGCTCCAGAAGGGCAAGTGCCTCCTGCGGGCCCCATCTCACCTTCCAGGACTGTGTGGACCTCCCAGTGCTGGAAGGTATCTCAAACGGCATAAAAAGTTAAGATCATTTGTCTTCTCTGTCCCACACTGGGAGGGCAGGAGTTGCAGGCAGGAGGAGACCGTTTTCGAATCAGGGATCAGTCTGTGTCATACAGGACCAAGGACCCTGAAGGAAGGTTGCACAGATGTCTGAAACACTTCTGGAATGCTCAGCTTTGTAATCTCAGCACACACTCCCTATACATGGGTATTGAATATAACATGAGTGAAGCCAGGCTTATCAACCTTCAGTGACAGCAACTCCTGTACAGCATGGCAAGCTTTGGAGAGCGCTCCAGAGTGTCACCCAACAGGTCTTCTAGAGTCTGCTTACACTAACTAGGAACTCCTCGGATGACGAGGTCTGGGCCAAACCCCCGGATGCTCCTCACAATAGCAGATGTCAACGCAGACTTCCGTATCCCATGATTCCAAGAAGATTACACAAGATACAAGAACTACACTCAATAATGTTTTCTCTCAGGTTGCCTCTTTTAACTAAAATGTCAAGCACAGAAAAAGAAAGTTTCCAAACCTTCAAAGCTCATTTAAATAACCTGTTTCTTATAGAAGTGAGAAGAACACTAACGTCTTTGGAACACAAATCTGAGAGAATTTTGCCAATAACTAGAAAACCAAGAACCCCAATCTTTGCTTTTCTCACCACAACTTAAGAGTTGTTTAAACTGGTTCCCCTTGCTGCTGTGGGAAAGACCCTGGGAATTAGCAACACCTCATGCACCAGTGAGGGAGCACATCTAAGCTGTGCAGCACCCTGTTGAGCTCTCCCATAGGTCACTAAGTACCCCTCATCCCCTGTCTCCTCCGACACATCCATGCAGAGGCTGTGGGATCACAGTGTGCTACAGGGGCCATAGCTTCTTCTAGAAAGAACAATCCTCCTCCTTTTTGTTATAGTGAAAAGCTAACGAGGGCATGGTGAGAAAGAGGAGAGCACCCTTCTCATCAGGCTCATGCTGTCCTGGCTCTGCAGTGAGAGATCAGTGTCTTCACCAGCCTTGGGCTCCACAACTACACAGAAAGTAATTTTCAGTCTTATGCCTGTAGACATGGGCATGGGATTAGAAGATGTCACATGAGTCATACCCACAGCATAAGAGGTGGAGAAAATATTCTGATTTGGAGCAAGCTTTACTATCATTTCAGAGCACATAGCTACGAGGTGATTTGCACAGATTTACATGTAGCTTTTCAGCAGTTCTCAGCCATATGGTTCCTTTGCAAAACCAAGGCATGTCTTCAAAGGTTGCAGGCTGCATTGCTGAACTGGATTTTATATTAGAAGGGCAACTGAAGACAGCAAAGTGAAGCATTACCAGCTGCCTATGTTTATAAACACCTGTAGACCTTCTACTTCCAGAGTTTGTCATTGTACAGATCACCAGCCATATTTATATAGAGATTAGCAGAAAATCTCGGTAAACATCTTATTCTTTCCTCAAGGCCAGAAAGACAGGTCCAGGCAGGATTTGCAAAGGCTGATGCATTATTATTGATGTTTTTCTCTTGGCTGGATTAAGCCAGAAATTGGACAGGCAGGGGAGTTGATAGTAGCTCTCCCCTACTCATCAAGGTGTTGATGAAAACTCCAAATAAAGCTTCCAAAATAAATGCTACTACGATATTTTTAGGGCGTAGACACACCCCAAAACCTCATAAACCAACAAGAGGGCTTTTGTTCTCTTGACTGAAGGCCAAGCATTTCAGAGCACTCTACTGAATTCTAACCAGAAAGGCTACCCATTTCCTTTCTTCCCAGGCTCTCAAAAACACTAGTAATGGTATTTTTCTTCAAACATAAATCAGTCTGCCTACCAACACACTGCAGCACAGTATGTAGAACGTAATTTGTACGGGCAGTCAAAAAAAATAATAAATAAACGAATGAGTGTACTCCATACTACACGCACTTTACTTTATTGCAATGATTTCAAAGGGGATAAAAGGAAAATTTTAGGGAAAAAAAAAGCGCGCTTTATACATAAGACACACACACAAAAAAAAAACAACTCATAAAATCCCGCCACCACCAAGGAAGGACAAGTCCCAGATTTTAATTCCTTTATATGCTTGAGGTCTGTGATTAAGTTAAACATAGGAGCAATTAACTTTTGTGCAAGTAACACGTAAGCTTTACTGCGTATATAACTAGAAAGCCTTGACAGCTTCCTACAGAACAGGCATTCCCACAGGGCCTTTTAATTTCTTTTAAATACCAGAACGTTTTGTGAGGCACAGAAAACAATACGCAAACTCCTCACAAGAGCTCGAGGATCACAACATGGGCTGCGGGGGACAGAGAGGGGTTTTTTAATCTTTATCTGGTTTAGAAAACTTGCATATACTTCTAAATTTCCTTGATTTTCACATGAAGCGCAGTTGCTGCCATAACAACAGTCACAGGTAACTGGGAGTCACTAGCAAGCTGCATACTCTATGCACATTCTGTCCTTTTAAAGCAGAAAACACATTCCCAATTTAAACTTGCTCAACTAACTCTATTATCTGGGCCTAAAATTCTTCCTGTGTGAAGCGAGACATCGTCTAAATGTTTCTACTGCTTTCAAATACACAGGCAAGAGTTGTCTGTGTCTTGCTGATACTGCCTTGAACCAGTAGCATTAAATCAAATGTCTCTTACTTTAAGAAGGATTGAGTATTATTTTCAAAATTGATACAGCGTAAGTACTATGCATAAATTTAGACTTACTTATTTGGGCGTAGCTTTCCCCAATAGCAAAATCCTAAGGCTGCTTCTGACAATAGAAAAAAAAAGACCTTTATTTTGTTGGAACTAGTGACCGAGAGATGTCCCCTCTTCGGCATCTGTAACGAAACCCATCCTGTGTGGGTTGAACCCACGGCACAGGTAATATTACTGTCCTTGGACAAAGCAGCCTTAAATCATGGAAACCTGTTCCTGGTTATTTCTGATAAGAGGGGAAAAAGAAAAGTTTAGCTGAATTCAGGCTTTAGCATATTCCTCTAAGGTTCCAGGTTACAGAAACACTGAAGCTAAATAAACCAGAGAGGTTTTCCCCCCCTCCTCAGAAATAATCAAATCACATTAGAAAAGCAAAAAAGAATTAGAGCAGAGGTAGCCTACAAACCTATCTTTTCTATTGGACACTAATTGGAAAAGATACAAAACCAAATAAGTTTAGAAAAACATTAACCTTAATTATACTGTGAAAATCCATGGCTGTTAAACAATCATCCACATCTGATACTTACCTTATTATGTGCCTTAAGTAAAACTGAGTACCTAGCTCAAGGGAATCTCTGCTTAAAAATTAAACATAAGTAAACCGAAGCACAATAAACCTCCGTGATTTAAAGCCAATACTATTAAGTACAGTCACGAAGCAAAAGTATTACTACAGCATCTCATTTGAGATTGCGTTTAGAAAGATCCACCATTAGAGGACCGAATCTATTAGCAGAGAATGCAGCAATTCCTGCCAAGCTGTTTGATAGAAACCAGGCACTGATATAACCTAATCTGTACAACTTCCCATTAGCAATAAGGCTGAAGGGCTCTCACAGCAGCTACCGCAATCCACTGTATAGAGCAAAACAAATACAGCAGAATTACTTTTCTAAAAGGTAAAACGGTCCTCCCGAGATGTCTTTCCAAATCAGAATTATTTAATGCTCCTTAGCAGAGACGGGCTCGTAGAATACTATAGAATTTTCAAGTAATTTAGTTATTTACTTTTTACAGGTGCTCAAATGAGACTTGTTATCCAGTCACCCTCCTTCTACCTTAGCTCTTGGCCACGCTGAAGGCAACACGGCTGTCACTTCTGGTTTAGATAAAGCGACCTCAGTGCTCGTGCAGTGCTGTGGCAAGAAATACTCTGACACAGCATGGATCTGTATTTTTATCTCTCCACAACCTCACTGAAGACTACAGCTTTCTTTTATACAGCCAAAGTATCAAGTTTTAGCAAGGAGGCCGTAACACTGAGCTCTTAGTACTCACCTCTCTCAAAACTCAGATTACCAGGAAAAAAATGCTCCCCTCTTCTTAGCCTTTTATTATGAAACAGCTATTCATAGATTCCTGAAATACCTGCAATTCTTTTCATTCACTAAGAAGAAACTCTTATAAAGCTTAATGAATTGCAGAAACATTATACACTAACAAAGGCAAGATGCTTCAAGAAACAGGAGGAATGTTCATTCAGTATCGTACAACACTAAAGAAAATGACATAGGAAGTTAACGACCTTAAAAAAAAAGTATTTTTTTATAAACATTGCCCACAGAATATATGTAAAGGATATAAAACCAGAAAAATTACCTTATAATGCATATGCTTTCTAAAATTGAGCAGTTTAAGGTCGGTGATGGGAAGAGAGTGAAAAGTGCAGGTCTATGGTAAAATACTGTTGTTTTCATATAAACACATCATAAACTATAAATTACACTTTTCTTGTTCAAGTTCTTCAAAAGGCTGGCAAAGCAGGGTGAGGTGACATGCTAGCAGAAACCCTACATTGCAGACTATACTGTGTTTTCCAACTCACACAACACCTTCTTCAAGGTGTGCTGCCTTGGTGTACCTGAGAGGAGAGAGGGCCAAAGCTGAAGCTTCACTCGAAAAAGGGGAGGGTCAAAAACCATTCCTGCATATTTTGCTTTTATCAACGTTACACAAGCAGGTGTCACACACCTTGAGGGACAAATACAGATCGTATAGACTGCTGGCACCAGCCACGTCACTGCACCAATACAATTTGGAAACCTGCTTCCCCAAGAGTCACACTCAAAGCACGGCTGCTGGAATTTCTACCAAGTGAAATGGAGCTGCCAATAAGAGAAACCACTTGGCCATGTAGTCAACATCAGTTTCTTCTACTTTCAAGACACTGCCCTCCCTTCGCTGCTGGTGAGGCAGCCTCAGGAGGAGATCAGCCCTCCACCACCAAGGACAGACCTGCCCACGGGAGAAGCCGGTACCACAGTGAGCACTTCACACACCCAGGGCAGGATTTGCCACATCACGTGTGAGCACCCAGGTGCAAGTCACTGCCTGCCAGCTACTCCTCAAACGGGAGGAAGGCCTCGCTAACAAAGAGCAAATGAGGTCTGATCACCTGAGCTCTGAGGCTGAAGTGGTATGAGAAAAATGGAGAGAGAACAAAAGGAATGAAATAATACTAGGGCAGATGTAATAAAGGTGTAATTTCCCAGTACAGCTTCTCTTCAACAGAGTACCTCAAATTTTACAGTAGCAAAAGCCACCTAGTAGCAAAGATGAGTGACATAAAGGCTGAGCAACTGCAGAAACAAAACATGATTAATAAAACTGTGATTGCAGAAAGGCGGCTTTTCACCACTAATACATCCCAAGCAGATAAATTATGCTGAAAGTCCTAACACACGGACATTCAGCCACCTGGGAATTCAAACAGTTAGCAGCCAGATCTATTTTTAATCACATTCATCTGCCAGGTCTAATGGCAGAACAGGAAATCCTCTTGCCAAATCCTCTGGAATGGAGCAGAATTGACTATGTATGACCTTATTGCACACACTGCAGGGTACATGCCTACAAATCCTGTCAGCTCCTCAGTCCAGGGGCAGAGCAACCAGCTTCGGAGGGACACCAGAGCAAGCACAGTTTCAAGTGAAGTGTCCCACTTCAATAAACTAGACCTCATCTGTGCCTCATCTATACCGGACACAACATCAAAGCTTCTCTGGCAGGAAATAAAGAACAGAATCAGAAATATAAATGACTTCCAGGAATGGTGAGTATGTAAGAAGAATTAAGGCCTTAATCTGTGTGTCACATGTGGCATCGACTTTGGAGGACTCAGCTCTGCAACGCCACTGAGGTTCACGTGCACAACCTCTACACTGTTAGACCAGTGCCTACACCTGGTACGAGGTGGCCAATTCAACACTGGACCAAAGACTACAGCTGCAGATTCCCAGGCGCTACAGTGCGATTCCATCCCTTACAAACATCCACTGTTTGTGCCACGTGGAGTATCCTCACACAGGTGCAAGGTGGCGGCCATTCAACAGCCTGGGCTTCAGCCAGCCCTGGGCTGCAGCTCCAGAGACGAGCAAGATGCCATGGGTTTATCCCTATGTTGCTTAGCACTTTTGAGTTTGGGAAGCCGGTGAGGATTTGGGAGGAGAGAAGAGCAGGAAACTGCCAGTTATCAAGTAAGAAAAACAAGAGTGCTTCGCAAATAAGTTTGCAAGGAGAGCTTGAGATGGGAAGTATTACTTAACTGAAACAGGGACATGGCACACGTGTTGTGCTTCAGTCACACTTAGGGATGACAGGTAACAGAATTACACAGGCAATGACAACCACTGCTCCCCTTCACATGAGGCACAGAAGAAACATCCTTTCTTCTGGTTAACATGGTGGAAACTTGTCAAGACTCACAGATGTCTGTCATTTTCATTCCCTCTCTGAAGGGCTGACCAAAATCAGTGAGCCACTTGTACAGGAGGCTCTTCTGGAGTTACTCATCTTTTCCACTGAGACAATTCCACACTTGTCTGCAGTGATCTGCATCCCCCCTCTCAGCTGCATTCCTAACTTTAATTGCCAAACACAGCACATAAACTGCCTTTGGTACAAGTAATTTGATTCATTTTTTATTTTTTAAAAGAAGCAACGGTTCCTAGGACAAACTCACAAGGCAGCCAGCTGCCTCTTCTCTGAGTTTGTCAGCTCCTCCTGCTCAGCCTGGGCTATGCAGCATCCCAGTGCACCACTTAATGGGTTTTGCTTCCTTCACAGTCTTTTCACTGCAATACAGTACTGAATAAAGCAACCTGTGCAGTGTTAGTCTAAAAGTTCATGCCATTCAGTGCTCACACTGAATTTTGTACTGTACTCTCCTCCCTCTGGAGCACTAAAATTGACTACATTATTTTGTAAGTTCATAAATAAATAAGTAGATCTCCAGCAGACAAGAGCATGCTCTGGCCTCTCTTGGATCAATCCAAAACCATGAAACCACTTTGTGGAGCATTTTAATAGAGCCAACAAACCCTCCAAGGAACATGGTGGGTCAAGTTTTGCTCAGCGCCCTGCTAGCACTTTTAGATTAGGGCTTGCCCACAACCTGTGACTCTAAGCTTGGATCTTCACCAGATGTCCCTAAGCATGCCTCACTTTATGCAAAACAAGGGGTCCCACCAGGGACCCATTTGGGCTTGCTCAGCATGTCTAGCTTGGAGTATGTGCTTAAGTCATGGATTGCATCCAATGTGCTTTTATTTTTCTTTTTTTAAATTCATGCTGTAAAGGACTGCTCTGAAAATACAAGCTCTCTTCGGTTTTTTTTGTTTTATTTACTTAACTGCAAGTCTAAAACACTTTAGGACACCATACAAGTATGTGCTTCTACTTTTAAACCCTTACGATCTTTTTATTTGGCACTATTAACAAGTGAGAGGTCCTAGAAAATGAGACAGATGCAAGAGTAACAAAGAATAATGTATGAGATCCATCTAACCTGAACATCACCACCAGCCTCCCCAGACAGCATCTAGTGCACATATCTAACACATGACGCCCAGCTGGAGTCCAACTTACACTGTCACAACACAAACTGTATCACAGTTCCACAAAGTTTTATTTAAAGGTCGAAAATCACCAGGAGTTGAAGAGAGCCTAGTGAGGCGATGGATCAACTATGCAACTAAAACACTCTCTTCAGCAGCATCTAGTTGTAAGTAAAGTGGAGACCAAAGTGTTTGTCTTACATCCCAGCAAAAAAAAAGACCATCATCCAGCAGAGCAAAGCACACGCACTAACAGATGCTGACTGCTGCAACAAGGAATTGCTGCCAGCTTGACCTCTCTGCCTTGATGACTGAAATCCTCAAGATTCCTGATGTAGCTTGGCTTCAACTACTGAGGCCATGTGGCCAAGCCGTGGCCCCTGGCTTATAGGCAGACCCCAGGCAGCATTCGTCTCCCATGGCCATCACATGCCAAGAGCAGGGCAGCCCAGACCCTCAGTTATAGGAGAAGAAAAAGGCTGGTGGGGCAACCTAACAGGGACTACATGGCAGCGCGGGTTCCCAGCCATACACCCATCCCTCTTCCTCGCCATCAAGGACACAGCTGGCAACAGAGTTGGGGAGCCTCTGAGCCACCCCAGCCCTCCTCCACCTCTGCAGAGGTGCCATGAGGGGCTTGGGGCATCAGCCCTAGAGGGAGCTGGAAGTGGGGCTCAGGCAGGAGGGCTGCCCACCCCCACTGCTAGCACTAGGGACATACTTGGGAAATTAAGACAGCCACACTTCTCTGAATGCCATTCTCCCACTGGTTCAAGCATCCACATAATTCAGGGATTAATTTCCCCGAGCCATAACCATGAGACGGTCAACATCTCTCTGCATCCACCAGAGTCACTGATGGATTCCCACCATGACCAAAACACTTTCCCAAATAAAGGAAGTTCTATCAAATCTACATCCTATGTGTACACAGAGATAACAGCAACAAAAATGACTTGGTAAAGGGGTTAGGAGAGCTGTGAGCAAGTAACTACCTTGTTTTTTTTAAAAGAATCACTTTGGTGAAGCCTTTTCAAAAAAAACTCTTTTGAAAGGCATCGCAATGAATAAAGAGTTTTCTGTGCTTGCCACTCTCCACTTGTACAGGACACACTTCAAAGTACTTCCTCTCTTTTCTGAGAAGCCACCTAAACTTCCACCTTTCTCTGACATACCATATTTATTTTCATTGCTCAATGTTTATTCCTCTAAAAATCAAAGTAGTAGAGATTTCTCTAAATAGATGTGTACATATCTATTATCAAAAGAAACAGGTCAGCTATCTTTGTCATGCTTTCACTCTGTAAGAAAAACACCACCACCTGTCTGTATTCTCCTTTGTACCTGAGATTATTCCATCCTTCAGTGCCTCCAAAGCTACAGCTGTTTTTTGTATGCTGGAGTAAGATGTCTAATTATGACAACACAAACTTCACTCAAGTCAATGGCATTTGCTCAGATACAACCAAGAGGAAAAGACAGAGTATCTCAAATTTCTTAATGGAATTTAAGAAATGTTCTAGAAAATTTTGCTCAGAAGCAGACAAGGAAAAGTTTGCTATTAACACAAACTACTTCATGCTGCGCTTCTTGAATGTCCAACAGTGAACACAATTGTGATCCCAGCTCTTCATTTTCGGTGGCAGTAACAAGTAACACTGATGTGATGGAGGGGAAGAAACAAGTAGTGGTTTGTGTGTGAGAGAGAAGGAAGATAAACACATCACACAGCAGTTATACAGTTTACAAAACTACTTTTTCCTATACAGATTCAGAACACAATCATTTTCTGTAAAGCATTATCCTTTCATCCAAAGGATACCAGCAAAGTTGAGGTCTGCTCATTTCTACAACTCTTTGCTTTGCATTCAACCAAGACAATACTAGGTTACGTTTTCCTGTAACTCCAGTGGCTGCAAGGTCAGCCTTTACTTCACCAAAAGCAGAAAGGTCCCCAGGTGCCCAGCAAGGCTGCCAAGCTGCCCACGTTGTCCTCAGGAGACACCTTTCCCACCAGGTAGAGGATGGAAGAGGATGAGCCGGGAATGGGCACGAGTGCCGGCACTGCAGCCCCGGAGCCGCTCTTCACCCGCGGCACACTCAAAGGAGCCATCGTCATTTACTGTATCGCATGAATGCCTGCTAGCTATGGGATGAATTATGCATTTGGGATAGCACCGGTTTCTATTTTGGTGGCATGGAGACGGCCATGTGCAGCTGGAGGACTGAACTCTATTTTCTTCAGAGCAGGAGACTTAAAATAAGTTTGCTGCCTGAGGCTGGGAAAGCGGCTCATGCTATAAAACAAGAACCTTTTCACTTTGTTACCAGAGTTTCTAATTTAATGTAACTGGGGTAATGGGGAGCCAATTTTAAGCGGGTGGTTTGGTTTAAATATTAGCTCTGGTGGTACATAAGGCTTCATTTAAAGGGTAAGTTCAGCTGCATAGAGACAGTGTACAAAACAAGTGGAATGCAGCGGAGAACTGTGTTGTAATTACACCCTTGAAAGTTACTTTTAATCCTCAAAGTTTCATATGCTGCGGTCTCTTAAAAAAAAATTAGATAAAACCTCACACAGAACAGATTGACTGAAAAAGAAATTAATACAATATCTAGTGTTCCTTACACAAAATTGCTAAGAAGTGTTGACTTTTTAAAATGGTAAAAGCACATAATTATAATCTGGCTCCATAATCTGTGCAGATCATGCGGATGCATGGAAATCCCTGAACTGCTAGGCAATCGAAACTTTACATTTGAATAAGTAAAGTCCCTGACTTTTTTGATTCCCCAAGGCAATTCTGCAGCAAACTGCCACTTAATGCATCAGCAAAATACCACTTACCAATCACCTTTTTTTTCAAAAGACCAGCAGCATATCCCAAGCTGTTGTTTGAGGCGAGCCCGCTAGGCCATCGCTGATCAGGGTAAAATCAGTTATATCTTGGGATGGATCTTTTCTTCTGGTGCGTTTGTACCTCGTCTGTTGTTTCCTAACAAACAAATCAATACAGCTCTGGCCAGTTCTTTTTAGCTGCCCCTTGTCTCACCTTTTTTCTCCCCTTGTGATATACGATGCTTTCATATATAAATGGAGTTTTGCCCTTGCCATTCAAACAGCCATAATGCATACAGATGAATTATTGTTTTCCAGTTCTGCAGAAAATCCTGCCCCTTTCACCCCGAACTGTACATGCATTTGCATGGCCTATCGTGTCCTGGAAAATGGCATCCGTAGCACACCCAGACTTGTCATCCCCCAATACCAAAGCTGAACCAGCAATCCCAAATAGTTTAATGATTTAGTTTAGTGCTGCCTTCCCACTTGCCTCTCCACAAAGACTGTCTAGTCCTAAAAAAAATGCCTGTCAATTCTGGATGCTTAAGCTTCAGAGATGAGTATATTGACATTTAAAAACGTATTTTAAAAAGAAAGATGTGTTCAGAAGCTCAGCTGTGTGACACGCATAATATCCACCTAAATTCCCAAAGAGAAATCACAGCATCGCTTGAGTAGCTGATCCGTTTCAATCCTCCCTGTGAAGCAAACGAATTCACATCTCTAAGAGGATTTGTCCTGGAGAACTGGCCCCTTTTTCAGTGCTGGGAAGTGCAAGAGACCCACATCTACATCCAGATCCAGTGACAAGCACTGAAAAGGGACATTCCAATCACGGGCAAAAAGCAGCAGGTGGGAAAGACCGCTTAATGTAGAACTGTGCAGAGAGGGTAGGAGAGAGATGCCTTCCCAGCTGAAGCTGCCTCCTGGAGAAGCTCATTTATCAGGCATGAATGACAGATATGCAGAAGCTAATAAATATTTATTAGATGGAAGCTAAGTAAGTTTTAATAGCTCATATAAAATATTAGCTAATTTTCATCACATAAGAGCATTATAACCATATGCACCAGGATACATAACTCTTAAGTTGGCTAATTCATACGCTGAAAGCCCTGAATCACATAGATTTCCAAAGATAAAACTGATAAAATACTGGTGCTCTACTTCATACATGAGCAGAACAAAGCAGTAACTGATTTGCTGGTGTTGCAACAGGAGCTAGAAATTTCTTACGTTATGCTGAAGTACAGACATAGCAGCTGTATCGGTCTGTGTATTTTCACATCAGTTCAGATGTGAAATACCATAAGGGGTATTTGAGTTTTTTCCACTCTAATAGTCAGCTCCAACCTGCTGCTCTGTCCCACTTCTTCTAGTGACAGAGGTCCTCTGCTTTCCAGCAGACACACCTCCGCTTCCCCAGATCATCTTTTTGGAGTCCCACAAATAAAATCACCTTCTTCCTCACCTCTCACGACGTTACCTGCAACACCATCACGCTTCCCTGACGAAGCACCAGTTTGGAGGAGGTGAGCAGCTCAGGGACCAGCAAGACGACGCAACTCCTTCACCTCTTGGCACCATGGCTGGGTACCCGCTTGCTCTCCATCAGCGCTTCACTTGGCTCTTGGGCAGAGCACAGCAAGGATCTGACTGTAGTCACATCCTCCATGTAACGAAAGAAAACCAAAAACCAATAAAAACAAAAGTAGAAGGAATCCAAAGTTACAACGGGCAGGTTTTCCTAGGGCTTTTTCCTCCTTTTCAGGGAAAACTGCTTCTATCCCATCCGTTGCTGCAGCCACTTCCAAAGCATGCATAATTTTCTGGAATGGCGTTAGTTGGTTGTGAGCAGTCACGGGATGATTTTCAGCTCTTTTCTCCACATACTGTGGCTTTTTTCTCCTCTTTCCCTGTGTCTCTCCATCTGACTTTCTGGATGTCCTCCGCACCCACAGGAGATCAGCAGCAGCAGCGCAGCATTACTCCATCCTGTCTACCAGATTTGCAGCAGAGGAAAGTTTGACATTTTTCATTAGTTGAGGTCAGATCCCTCCACATCAGAAATACAAACACCAAAAAAAACTCTGTTAGCAATAGTTTCATCTGAGAGGTAAAAATTGAACAGAAGTTGGTACTCAGCTACCTTTTCCTCCACAGCCAGTGCTAAGATACCACTGCTGGAGTTCTGAGCTACTTTATCCCTAACGTGCTAATTACACTAGAAATCCAGTGTATTTACTGTGCAGCAATCCAGACTTTTATCATGGAATCCCAAAAAAGTAACTTCAAATTTATGAAATATGAAAAGAACCAACCTCTCAAAAATACTTGAATTTGACATCTGTGGTGTTTCCAAGACTGCCTAGAATTACAAACACACTAAGGAGGGTATGATGGGACAGATTCACAGATGTTTTCAAAATCAGGCTCTTTACCAAAATACATATTTACTTGTTTGACCATGATGCTGCCAAAAGAGACAGACCGTCCTTTCAGAAAATGTCATCCATTTCACAACGTTCCCAAAAACACACTTTCTTATGCTTTTGTGAACACCTTAGCATACAAACACATGCATCAAAAACACAAGAAAACAAACTAAGAGTCACAAACCACCAGAGTTTCTTAATCATGGGCTGCTTCTCCCAGCATTAGAAAAAAATCCTGCTCTGCTTGGCATGCCAGCATATTATTTTAAATAAGTAGGAGGGCTGAAAGAAAGTCTCCCTTCATCTCACAAACCCCAAGAGAAAAGGAAGGAATTATTTCCAGAGCATGTACTCAATGCCCATCCAGTGAAGCCTATTCATTTTGGTCAGGCTTCATAAGTCCTGCACCACACCTAATGAACACGCTGCCTTCTTCTGATGCCTCTTATGCTGCCAGCAGGAGAGGATTACAAATAATTATGGAGATAGAAAACAAAACAGCCAAAAAAAAAATCCTCATTGGAACAACGTTCCCTTTAATTTCCTTGGTGTTTGTTCCTTCTCCCTTGAAAGAAGCTGTCACCTCATGCAAAAGGTCAGCCTTAAAGTTTCAGCCTCTACTTGCATTGTAAGGAAAAAAAAACTCAGGAATTTTGAAAACGGAGGCATGCAGGATCTCTGCTGCACAAGCTGGGTCTTGGCACACCCCAGCCACCCTCCTGTAAGGCTTCAGCTTGACTCGTCCCCCAGGGAAAGCCTGGAAGCAAACGCGGTTGTCATGGCCTACATCACCCAGTCTTCTGCTCACGGGAGATTTGTCATTGGGACACCTAGTCCTCTAGACCTTCTAAGAGTAAAAATTCTGAGGTGCAAAAGCCATTTGTCAGATATTCATGCTTCCTCACTACTGAGCCGTTTCTCTGCTTCAAAACGCACGTCTTCCAACATGGTTCCTGCACAGCACAGGCTTCGCCCAAGTTAGGTGCAACTGAGAAAAGATGTAAGGATAAACTAGCGCCCTTGAAATAACCGAGCAGCTGCAAGCCAGGAAATACAGAGTTCATGCTCTACCAATATCTCGACTCTCGCCCCGTTTCTTTGCCCTGATGGGAGCATCAGCACCGCTCAGCACGTACCTTCAGCTCTGGAAACCTTTCACGTCATTTGACCACAAATGAAGTGAGATAAAGACGTGCTTTTCCATAAGCTGGAGAAGGCTCCGTGGCCAGGGAAAGGGGAGGATTCCAGTCATGCTAGCAGCCCTGTGGAATGGGAGGCCTTCGCCGAGGGAGCTCATGGTGGAGAAGGAGCCTCCTGCAAGCCCTGCGGCTGGACACTGCCCGCCTTCCCTCCCTGCAGCTCCACCTGCCTCTGGCTTTGACAGCCGTCTCTTAAAATACACTTGGTGAAAATCCTCATGTGTTTTATCAGACATGCGTGAGTCAAGTCTAATCCAGATGATTTTCTCAGAGTCCTTTCACTCCTTGTTCTTGCCTTTCCTAACCTGAAAGGGGATGTGGCAGTCGGCACGTAACAGCTAAAGCCACGCTTTCCACACAGTGAGGCTCAGCAATTAGAAGATTACTCTTACCTTTCCCCCCTGCGAGTTTTAAGTCTTTCATCCCTGCTGTCTTTACAGATTCAGGCTTCCCAGTTCAAACTCCCTTTTTCCGATGCTGGCTGTTGCAGCAGACCCTTCCGCAGAGGCCTGGGAAAGGTCCCTCTGCCTTGAAGGAAACTACGGCTTACAGCCCTCTGGCTGCTCTTGGAGCAAGCCTCTGGCAATCCAAAAACTAAGCCCAATGCTAGTTTCCTCTAAAGAGGAGCCTATTAAGAAAAGGCTTCGTACCAGAGGACAATTCCTAAAACTTTAGTCACAGTCCCACAATAAAGCCCAGGACTAGTAATTTCTTGTGGTCTTCATTTATCTTGTTCTTTCACGTAAACCTCTTCCCCACACATGCTTGTCCTTCATCACTGGAAACAAAGTGCGCCCAAACCCAGCAAGGTATTTTTGTGTTTCTTCTGTGGCTGCCACCCACAGGAGTTTTTGTTTAAAATAAAATAAAATAAAATAAAATAAAATAAAATAAAACAAAACAGAATAAAATAAAATCAATTGGTATTATTAGAAGGGGGGTATAAATAGAGCTCAGAGAGGACTCTTGTAGCCTGCTCCTGAAACACGCTTCTCACGAGCAGCACATCAAGGCTATTTCAAGTAGCACCTCCCATTTTTCACTCCTGAGTATCTCAAAGCGTGTCAGCTTAAGCAGCCAAAGAAAGAAATGGTTACTTAAGGGCAAGTGTAAATACCTCGGAAGGGGTGGGAGGGAGGCAGGGTTGTCTTAACAGGTTGCTCATCATGCAGGGTATGGAGAAGCGAGCATCCAGACAGCAGCTGCTGAGCCCCAGAGAAGTGCCCCGGGCACAGGCTGGAGCCCACTCTTCCTCCTCCCCCAGGGCCATGCTCATCTCCTACAGTGGGTGCACAAGCACCCTGGGGAGAAACGACTTCCCTCCCCGCGCCCCTGCCTCGAAAACGTTCACTAGCGTGCGCATAGGGCCGTGCTCTGGGGTAGCGATACTCAATGTTTTCCCCTCCGGTATCCATGGAAAGAGATTAGCACTGCAACATTTCATGAGCCAACAGTGCTAAGTATTCCATCAACTTGTGGAAAGAGTAAAAGCACTGAGGTTAACGGATCTGATGAGGCTCTGTCGACCAGTTTGGGATATTTTGTTTCAGTATAGCATAAGGAAAGCAGCTGTCACCTTGCTTATAGCGCCCTCAGTAACATGATACTTGTCCAACTAGTACCAACTTCAGGCTGCTCCCCCTCCGTTTGAGCAAGCAGGGTTACTGATCACTTAAACAGTCAAACTGTGATTTGCACAAAAATAAGTTTTGAAGTGATGCTCCGGGTCAGAGGAGGAGCACTGCCCACATCAGCACCTTGCACCCACCATTCCCATCCTTCCCCAGGCCGAGAGAGGAATACAAAGGCTTCTAAGAAAACCAAAGGAGCAGAGAGAAATGCCAAGCTGCAAAGTTTGGCTCTACATGCTCACTTTCCAAAAAGCAACGGAGATGAGGGATGTGGTGCTCAAATCATCCACGTCTGCTTAAACACTTGGTTTCCGTGATCCAGTGCTGTCAGACACAGCTGACGAGTCAAAGATGGAGCTAGTATCCCTGATACAGTGACTCTTTTCCACCCCAAACAGTCACCTCCAGGTTTTAACTCGAACTATGGTCTAGCCAAGACATGTCAGCAGCCCAGCATCCCCTCCCTGCCAACAGCTCTGCCAGTACTTTGGTCATTCTCAGCCATCCCCTCCCCGCTCCTTCTTTTTCACCGCCACATGCTGAGCAAGCAGAAGGATTCCAGAGGGTGGGCAAAGGACCAGAGCAGGCCCAGTTTTTCATCTACCTTTTCTTCTGCTTTTGGATGGTGTACTTGCAACATGAGACTGAAGAGCGGTGCCAATGCTAAGTTACCTGGCTTGCCTGACAGCACAAAAGCAGCAGGGAGGGGGGAAAAAAAATTTTTTAAAAATCAGTCTAATGAGGTTGGAAGCACAAGAAATTGCAGAGAAAAAAAGCGAATAAAGAACTTATACAAATTACAATTAACTGCACTATAGTTACTGTGTACTGTGCAGCACTGCTCTGAAATACCATTAGTGCAAGTCAGAAAACCCACACTGAACAAAAAGCGACATGTCTGGTAGGAAACCAGTAGTCTTACACCACCACTGCCGTGATAATGGCATGAGAAAATGTACAAGCGACAGGTGAGACAGAATTTAAAAGCCCTCAGTTCAGGTTGCTTTGTTTGTTTTTATCTTCTGACAAAAAAAGCCTACACCTACACAGACAGTACCAGGGAGCACTACCCATCGTTGCAGCACGCTCTGCGGTACCACTGCTGAAAAAGATTCCTTTTTTTTTTTCCCGCTTTCTTTTGAAGGCAAAAGCCCATTAAGACATAATGTCGTTACATCTGCTTTGATTTATCCAAAGGAAAGTCAAAGCACTTATGCTATATGCTTTAACTGATAAATTTACATAGTTCTGTGGACAACGTTTCGTAACTTCGTAACTATTCGTTTCCCTGGAAAAGAAGCAAGGTTTTGCTTACAAGCTGCTTCACGTTTTTGAGACATTCACTGAAACAGGAGTTCGGCATAACACAACGATCTTTAGTTGTACGCTCAGAGCCAGCACTGCATTTTAGGCTTTGCAATTAGTCACAAAAAGACTCAGCAAATAAAAAAAAAAAAAAGTCTTGAAAAAAGCTAACTGACAACGGCAAAGTGCAAGAGAAGGGCCCGCCTCTGCTTAATTGAAGGTCATTTCTGTTAAGCTGCATGCTATATTTACCACCTGGCTTGTAATGGCTGCTTTTATTCAAATGCTCTGCGGTAAAACATATGCACGTGTAGGGGATGAAGACTTTATCATTGAAACCTTCTGCAAGAAATTAGGGGAATGAGGAACGCTCGCACGCTTCCGCAGCAAAATTAGGTCAGGACGCCTTTGAAAGGCTCCATCTGAAGGCTGTGCCAGACTTCAGATCAAATACTTTTTAGTGCATTAAACCCAACGGCTTAAGAGATGAACTTCTATGCTGCTGATAATTATTACTAGCATTGTGCATTGCTGCCTCCCTCTCCACCTGTGGATAATTATAAATAGCCTACATTTTCCAGTCCCTGACATATGCCACTCGGTTAATAGCACTTCCAAAAACCATCCTTTATAACCACGGGTCACGCATTTCAAATACGACGATCACATAGCTCCGCACAGATTGGGAAATTATGACTTGCCCCACACATACTCTTAAATAAATGCTCCCTGAATATACATGTATGGCTAAATGACATTAGCCTCATGATAATTAATCACGTGAAGCTGGAAAGTGCCAAGCTGGTGATTCAAATGCAAACCTGTCTCTGCCTTCTGGTGCCTACGTACAGCCCTGAACTGTGTGGCCAGGGAGCATCGCTGCTGCCGGCTCCGTCACCTCCTGCCCTCCTGGAGCGTGGTTGGCCCCGGGGCTGATGCTCTCCTCCATGCCAACTCCTGCTCTTAATGGGCTTCAGGGCTATCCCCAAATAAAGCATGCTCCAGCGGCCAAGCTGGGAGGGCAAAGGCCAAAGAATTGTCTCCAGATAGATAAAGCAGTTAATTATACACCTCTTCCCCACACAGTCTGGCTGCTCACACCTCGAGGAATGGGCAATAGAGCCCACCAGCCCACACATCCAGTCATGTTTGTGTCAAATTTCACTCTTAAATTAATCTGTAAATTAACTACGACAATGCCCAAACCCCAAAACTGAATGCTTTGAGAAGTAATAGAGGGTTATATAGCCTAGACAGTAACTCTGGGGTCAAATACACCTTCTGTAGAGCTTAACAGCATGACAGAACTGGTAGTAAGAACATCAAGGCATTCAGAATTTCAAGTTTTTAAAAACTCAAACTTCTTTTTTTTTAAAAAAAAAAGCTCTTAAAATTCACAGCTGAGTTCACTCTAGCAAGCTTGGCTGTGGGGAGAGTTGTTAAAATACACAGAAACATCCACCTCCAGTTTCCTACCGCTCCTTGTTTTGCTCTCCCGTTAGGTGACACTACTAATTGTACAGCTGCTACAGCTAGCTGCCGGAGACTGCTCTAAGGAGGTTTTCCAATTAGGTTAGCTGAATTAAATAACGAGAGAGAGAGATTAGCTTTTCCTGTGCTTCTCTAGGAAGCCATAAAGAAATTCCCAAAATACTCTTGCTAATCCTCCCTTAGGACCCCTTCATCTCTGATCACCAATGCAGAAACGCCATATGAGCTACTCTACTACATGGGAACTGTGCCAGCTCTGACCATCTATACAGCCACAATCTTTATGACAAGGAATCTTACCCACTTTTTTTGAGACTGACAGCATCTGCCAGAAGTTTTCTCCTCAGTCTTCCTCAGGTTCCTCAAGCCAAATGCCTACACACTTTTGAACCAGTAGAGATAAGATCCTCAGATGTTATGTGAAACAACAAGAAGTAATGTGGTGAAGAACTATCACGGAGACTCCTACCTGTATACTATAGAAGCACAGCATTTTCTACTCTAAACTTTCAGAACACAGAGCTGCCTAATTCTTCCAGTATATATAGAGGAGGTTAGAAAAACAAAAAATAAAATGATAGGCACATGACCTCGGTAGCATTACTACATGTCCACAAGACTTCCTTAATCCACAGACAAGATTCATGGTTCTCAAAAAAGTATGAGGAAATCTTCATCACTATTGAGTTTATCTGGCTTTTGGTGCACGACAACTTATGCCATCAGGTAGAAAACTAATTACAGGTGTCCACCACAAGACACCTACATCAAGACACCAAGTCACTTGGTTAAGTGGGAGGATACAATCAGGAAAGCAGCATTGGTGAAAGCACAAACCCCCAAACCAGCCAAGGACAGCATAAGCTTTTCAGGTTGTGAATCACAGTGAGAACAGGAACAAAAGGAAAGAAAGGTCACTTCCCTTTTCTAATGCCCTACAGCCACAAAGCAGACAAGAAGTGGCCTTTTCCGCACAGCAATACTACTAAGAATACTGTCTCAAACCACTTTAGACCTGATGCGCTTGTGTTATCGGGAGCTCAGAAGTTCCCTCCATCCGGTGAGCCCCAGCACGGTGGCACAGGCACGCCTCTGCCTCCCCGCCTCAGCAGAAAGGCTATTTACTACTGAGCCTGAGCCTCAGTGAAGGCACAGAGATTTTCCCCTTGTAGAACACAACCCTGCTCTTCAACAGCACATGGCCACTTCGGTTAAATGCCATCAGACAGAAAAACATTTCTGATACGCAACAGGACTGGAGACACAGCCCGTTGTACTCAAATTTAGGGTCCTGTCTCTTACAGTAACTATTGTACCTGCGTGCTTTAAGGAGATAAGTCTGTTTTTAACAGGTGGCCATGGTACCTACCTTCCCCATGCTTCAAACACTGCACAGTCGGGCCATTCAGTGGCAATGAAGTATCCAAACGTTATTCAATACATTGGCGATACGGCTGTTAAATGGTATCAGTACAGAATCATAGAATGGTTTGGGTTGGAAGGGACCTTAAAGATCATCTAGTTCCAACCCCCTGCCATGGGCAGGGACACCTTCCACTGGATCAGGCTGCTCGAAGCCTCATCCAACCTGGCCTTGAACACTTCCAGGGATGGGACAGCCACAACTTCTCTGCTGAGGCAACTAGTTCCAGTGCCTCACCACCCTCTGAGTGAAGAATCTCTTCCTTAGATCTAACCTAAATCTCCCCTCTTTCAGTTTAAAGCCATTGCCCCTTGTCCCATCACTACATGCCCTTGTCAAATGTCCCTCTCCAGCTTTCCTGTAGGCCCCCTTTAGGTACTGGAAGGCTGCTAGAAAGTCCCCCCTAGAGCCTTCTCTTCTCCAGGCTGAACAACCCCAACTCTCTCAGCCTGTCTTCATAGGAGAGGTGCTCCAGCCTTTGGATCATCTTCATAGCCTTCCTCTGCACCTGCTCCAACAGCTCCATGTCTTCCTTATGCTGGGTCCCCTGAGCTGAATGCAGTATTCCAGGTGGGGTCTCATGAGAGCAGAGTAGAGGGGCAGAATCACCTCCCTTGACCTGCTGGCCATGCTTCTTTGGATGCATCTTTTCATAGTCAGTTTTCAGAGTTGCGGCTTCTTCAACACCCTCATGTCATTCCTCCCCTCTGCAACCCAACAGATGCTCTATGCTGCTCTGCAGGAAGGGCCACAGCTCCTACCAGGAGAGCAGAAACTGTCTCATGGTTTGCAAGAGGGCGTCCTCACCCACCTCCCGCTCACTGCCTTCTCCTTAGCACCTGTGAGAGCTGCAGAGGATCAAATCATACTCAGGGAGGAAAACTGTTAGAAAGTTGCCATATTAAATCACAAGTGAAAAAATAAGATGAAAACTATTTGCAAAGACCACCTTCTGTTTAAGGTGTTTTTTTCCTGGCAAGTAAGGTCAAAGAAGCTGCTCTTCTCACCTAATTCAGGCCAAGAGAACCAATAAGACAATTTTGAGAGCAATTTTGTTCTGTTTATTTAACTGGGAGTTCCGCAGGGCAGTTCTTTTCCTGACACTTGAAAGACAAACTGCCTTTTGTGAAAGACACACACATAAAAATATATAAAATAAAAATATATGGAAAAGATACATCTATGCAAAACAAAGATCTAAATAAAATACACACACACAAAAAGAATTTAGCAGAACTTCCAAGCTAAAACTGCAACAGCCGCAGAGAGCTCACAGCTTCTCTGTGGAAGATGGTTTCTATGAACACATCATTTCAAATGTACTCCAAGAAGTTTCGTTTCATGACGTTTCAGATGTTACATTCAAAAAAATCAGCCTTCACAGATGAGAAGTTATCAAAGAGCACATGACTGGAAAATGATAAGAAACTCCTCCAAACCCAGGAAATTAGAAGATATGCGTGGCACTTCAGTAACTTTTCCTATCTACCTCCAGGAGTAGTCATCTTTCTTGCTCTACCATGGAGAAAGAGATTTGTGAGTTCCACGTGCTGTAGACGCTTACGTCACTAATGATCCTAACACATTAATCTTCCATCATTGTCAGCTGTTACAGCAGTTCTTGAGAACTTTCCACCTCCTTACAATGAGATTTATGCAAGCCAGTTACTACCATAACCGAATTTCACACGCCCTGCTCAAGGATGCTCCTTTTCCTTGCTCCATACACAACTTCCGTGCACTGTGCTTGCAAGTGCTGAGTGTCCCTGAGCTCCTGACTGGGAAGAGACACTGTCCCACGGCCAGGACAGGACCTGGATGTTCTGCAACCCTCCTTTCAGAGAAAACTCAGAATCTTGCTTCTCAGCAACATTATTTTATGCACATCCTTGCTGCAGGAATTATGCACTACTGTTATTTATAGGGCTAAGCCATACCTATTTTTATTTATGCAACGTCACAAATTCATATTCAATGGAAGCTCGATTTTCAGATGTCTCAATGATGGTGCATTTCCATTACTTTGCACTAGCTTCACCTTTCTGCTTTGCTTGCCTTGCAGGTTTCCCTTTTAGGTATTAAGAACACCATCAATGTCACACCTCTGCACCTGCATATTTGAACGCGGAACTGCACAACACTTGAAAGGGATTCGAAAGGAAAGGCTTTGTGGAGGCTTTCACCTGGTAATCCATTTAAGTGACACACTGAATCTGAGATCTCCACATCCAGAGGGAGCACGCATAAACAACCCAGCAAAGGAAGAACCTGTCTGCTGGACATCTCTCCTCTCCGCAGCCTGCAAGACACATCAGGTATTCAAACCTCTTTACTAGCCTTCCCCTGCAGACCCCAGTCCAAAAACCAAACAAGACTCAGCTCTTAAAGCCAAAAGAGATCAAGCACATGAGGCTTGGCTGCTCACAGCTGTGCCCTCCAGCTGCTATATCCAGCCAGCTGTTCCTGCAGGTACCACAGAGTGACCACAGCTGGAATTAATGCAGTTCAGCCCAGAGAAAGAGGAAAGCTTACTTCTATTTGTATAACTAACAGAGGCGCATAAACAGACAGACATACTTAAGAGGATCCTGGGGAAGGTAGGAGAGATGGAAGACCTAGTTAGGCTATTCATTCATGTGGCAGCAAGCACATTACATTTTTCCTTCTCTCAAAACATCCGTAGTCTCAAGGCCACACCAGTCATGCACCCAACAGCTCTCCAAGAAGTACTTCACTTCCCAGGCTTCACTGCTTTAGCAGCACTGTTTTCTACAGCTCTGCAAGACCATTACAGTTACAATTCTGAAATACACTTCAAAAAATAAAGATAGGCCACTTCACACTGATCTGAAAGGTGACAAGCGACCTCCCTAAGTGTGGAAGCACCTCTAGAGAAAATTATGCTTTATTATGGCTAATCAAGCAGGAACAACACATGTCTGACAACATAATATTTAAATACAGGCAATACGTTCTGGTTGTTAATCACAATGCTGGTTTCTGAACATTTTGATTCAGTTCCTGTGTATACCACAGGCTCTTTGACCTTCTGCAAGTCCCTTTGTCTCCTCACCTTCAATGAGAGTACAAAGTATGTATTTATCTTCATGCTCACAACTCAAACACAGCCAAACAGGTTTTTATTTGAACTTTCCCAAATCAATTCACCTTTGGAACAAAACAATTTAGCTTAGAAGGGAGATTTCTGAAGAAGTTGTTTATATATAAACTAAAAATAGTGATTTCAGATGGAGCGTCCAGCTCAGGCTTTAGTTAAGCACAGCTTAAGTGACACACTAATAGCCTACGTACAGACAAGGCCAAGTTCTGCAGATCCATCACCACCCTATTAGTCATTATTTCACTTTAAATGAACTCTCTACTTGAGACATCAACAAAAATAATTTGTTCAGCGCAAAAGTACTTGTTGCAAATGGTTGTTAAACTCTGTTTTTTCTCCTACTGCAATCGGTTTTCCAATACTTTTGAGGATTACACGTATTTTGTATTTCTGACTAAATATCTAGTACGCTTTTGAAAGCATCCCTCAGGGCTGAGCTAATCAAGAAAACAACATACATACACAGAACTGTCATTATTACGGAGTCAAACACTAATGCAGTCTTTACTCGAGAGATTGCAAATTATACTTCAATGTGAGCAAAAGAAATCTTGTTCCCAAATCACTGAATAGTGCCATGTAACCTATGAATAAATTACTAGTCCTGAAAAGATTGTAGATAGCAGTTTATTATCGTCTTGTAAGCATGAACCAAAGATAACCAAACAACAAGCTGCTTGCAGAAGAGCCTACAGTAATTCTCTCATGCTTGCTACAATACAGAGAGCAAAGCAACTTGAACGCAGACCAAATTGCTTGCTCATGGCTTGTGTGTCCTCTCTCAAAGGTGGCAGCAGAGAGGGCATCTTTATGGCTTACATTCAAGTAGGGTCTTACATGGGGCCTCAAATAAGCTTGATAGTCTCAAACACAACATTTCTGTTAGAAATCATAGTCAGTCGAATCTATTCAGAAGACAAAAGAGCACTTTTCCCTAACTAGACAAGAGCCCTTTGTTCGGTCACTGAGCCTTACTAAAGCCTCTAATTCTTTGCCATAAGGAAAATGTTTAAACTAGTCGATTGCAAAAGTCAATTTGGTGAGATAATGTAATTAATAAATGCCATCCATATGCCTCTGCTTGACGTTTTATAAAGACAATTGGCCATGAAGAGCAGGGCAAACGGAGAGCTCTGCAAACCACTGGCTGCTCTGCGGGAAGCTCAGCTGCTGCAGGGAGGAACAAGCTCTTCTCCAGGCTCAGGATTCCCTGTCGAAACACCACGTTCCCCACCCAGGACAGCAGGTAGCTCCTCACTATCCTCTCTGGAGGCATGAGTTCATAGCTGTGTGTTTGAAGTGAGGCTTTTCAGAACTCACACCTCTGCTAGCCAAGAAATTAGGCTTTGACCTCTGCTAGTCAAGAAATTAGGCCTTGATCTGGTCATCCTGAGATTACACTTAAGATTAAGACCACAGAGACTTAGATCCATCAAAACTTCAAACAAACTCAAAGCTTATGGCTCATTTTCCGAAGTCCACCATCTTTATCCCATTAGCTGCAGCAATTGCTTCAAACCTACCACAGAGGTATCATGTGCCCAAGAACCACAATCCCAGCACCTGACTTCAAACCCCAAGATATTTGTCCTGACTCGTTCCTGAAGACGGGACTCTCATCTACTTCCTCGATAAGGATCTAGAAAAAAGGCAGAGAAAACATCTCTGCACTTTAGGCCTGAATATTAAGTTAGTTCCAATGCAGACCTCAGGGCTAAGATATTAAAAAGAGAAACTCCTTCAGTGTTTGATCTCAGGTCAAGAATCATCTGTTCTTTTTTTTTTGAAAGATAAACTAACCTGGGAGGGAAACCTATTCCCAGAAAGTGGCTCCTGAGAACATCCAGATAAGGGATGGCGTCCTTGTAGCACCGGAATTGTAACCCCCAAGACTGGTGGCAAAATCCAGAGCTCTCCCAAATTTCCAGTGCACGGCAGCACAGGCAGCTGTTGGACGGGAGCACCTAGACGTTCAGCCAGAGCAAGGGAAGCAGCCACGGCAGATGCTGATGGCTAATTCCAGGCGCTGCCAAGCCACAAAAAAACAATGGACGGATATTTATTAACTCTACAGTGAGAAGAAAAAGCTCACGTGAATTAAGGAGGGGTGGAAATAAATCAAGACTACAAAAATTTCCTACCTTTCTTTGGAACTTACTTGGCAATGCAGATTTAACACGCTTAGGAGACACACGCATAGCATATAAATCTGAAAGGCCACCTATCTCTTCAAGCCCTTCTTCTCTCTTCTCCTCTAATTACTATCTCCAAAGTCTAGCTGGATTTTTTTTAAAAAAACAACACTCCTCCTCTCCAACATACTATTAATTTTCCAAATTCCAGAAGTAAAGTAAGCATTAGAAATGAATGCAGGAAAATTACAGCATCGTGCTTCTCAAATACTAAATATTTCTGAAAAATATACCAAATATTACCCTTGGATCATCTTTCAAAAACTACATTTATGCCAACAAATCAGTGCTCAGACACTTCCAGAAGAACCAGACAGACCACCCAGTTGATGTGGATGCCCTAGTGCTCTATTTTACTGAAAGCCTGAAAACCAACTCCACATGCACGTTGCTGATGTGAAGCGAAGCCTTCAGACTCCAGAAACCTACCTCCCTGAGGAAGAGGAGAGCCACGATCAACCACCTGTTAGGAAAGCAGCACTACAACGCTGCGGTATGCAGAGCAACCTGCTGGCCACCCAAAGTCTCCCAACGCACGCTTGGGCTTGGAGGGAGGATCAGACCATCGCACCAGCTCTGGAAAACCATTCGTCCCACTGCTACGAACCAGGATGAAACAGAAAGGTTTATCAGCCTTTTCCGAATGGGAGCTGACAGCTGGAGACTTGGTGCTGCTCTCGCTGCTATGAAAATCAGCAAGAGCTGACTCCTGCAATCATCAGAATGGGACCCAACCTTTTAAAAGGCACATCAGGCCTCTCGCTTACAGAGTTTGCCTTTTCTTTCCAGCAGATTCATGTTGCTCTCTTTCCCTCTCCTAAAAGCAAACCAGGCAACCTTCAAGGTAGCTAAAAAGCATATTTTTTGCCATTCAGCCAAGCCTGGGTGAATCCCTCATGTCCTTCCAGGCCCACCGAGGTTACTGGACTCTCCTCTAACCTGATGTCTCACTGTACGCTGCGCTGATAGCAGCAAACTGCCCCGCAAGCCCTGGCTGCAGTCCACCTGCCTTGATGTGGGCAACGCTTGCCACCACACGCAGGTTGGCATGAACAGGCCGGGCTCCCCCACACCCTCTGCATCCCCACCATGCCCCCAAACGGCTGCTGCCCCAGGGGAGCTGGCATGGAGCACCGGAATGCATCTGCAGCATCTGTGGCATGACAGCCACGTCAGGGCACACGAAGCACGCGCCCAGCATGGACAAACCGCTCCCAGGTTCAGTAGCGGGTCTCATTTCCAGTACATTTTCCCCAATATATTTTCCCCAACAAAGAGGTTTGTTGGTCACATGAAACGAACACAGAGAACTCACTGCTTTAGGAAACAAAATCTCCTCCTGACTTCCTCTCCCCTGCTCAAAAAACTCCTGGACAATTTACTTGATCAGAAACGAGATTTTTACCTAACAGCTTTGCCTAGATAATAATAATAAATAGCAGAATCAAACAAAGGGGAAGAAATTTAGAGCTAAAACCACCTGACAGTGCTCTGGAGAGCCAGCCAGGTTTTTAAGCATCCATATAAAATTTATCTTATGACCAGGAGAGCCTTCTGCAGAGATAACAAATTTGGCATCTATCTTTTCCCAGAGATTGGTCTACAAAATCCTACCTTAAGGGACCATGTAACTGCTGCATAGTGAAAGAAAAAAAAAAAGAAAAAGGGGGAAAGGGGGGAAGGAAAGGAAAAAACCACCCTCCTTTTACTTTTCCAATCTCTCCACAACTTTCTGGCAGCAGTGAGGGTGCTGCATCAGGGCCAGGCAAGCTCCCCCCCTCCTCGCTCTCCTCCCCGCCCCCGAACCGCGCTGCCTCAGTACGCCCTGACAACTCGCCTCACACTGCTGCAGCATGTTCATCCTAAGGCAAAAAAACCCATAAAACTTAATATTTTACTAATTACTGTGGCAGTTTAATAGTTACTACACTGTCAGAGAACTTCGTGATAACAGCATTTTTACAAAATTGAAGTATACTGTAGCTCATTAGGCAAGGGTGCTTCTGCAGTGCAGTCAGAGTGAGCCGAAACAGGAGTCGGTGTTCCACACAATCCTCTTTTAATTAGTCCTTAAGAAAAGTGTTTTGCAACTGTATCCTTAGAAATCCCTAACGACGAGCCAGATTTCAGGAAGGCTGTGACTGGGCTAATTTATACAAGAGCTAGACAACTTCAAAAGTTAACCCAAGCTAGCAACGTTATTTAGTTCAGTGGAGCGGCTCATTTTAATTGGATTAAATTGTCATGGTTTTTTAATTTCATCCTGAAACCCCAATTTATTATTTCCTAATATTTATCCAAACACTGCAACCATGTCATTTGCACGCTCCCTTCCCTCAAGACCATCTCAGATCCGCCGATAGAAAAAAACCTAAAACCCTCTCGCCGGCCTTCACCGCCTCCGTGCCGCGAAAGGGTGGGAGCCCTTGGCCGGAGAGTGGCTTTTCCAGAGGTACAAATCCCGGCAACCGAGTTAATTGCATTAAGCAGAGGTGCCCGGTTAGCGAGTACACTTGTGGCTCGGCGAACTGTCAACAGCGGCATTATCCCCAGCACCTCGCAGCGAGCCCGTAGGGGAAGGGCTGTCGGGGCCAGCGGCAGCCTCGGGCTCCGCGGAGCCGGCACCGGCGATTCCGCGGCCGGGACAGGCGGACTGCCGCGAGGCGCGCAGCGCTGCGCACCCGAAGGTTTTGGGGGGTCCCGAGCCGCGCAGCCAAAGGTAGTTACAGCTCTTGTCTCTTTTTAGCATTGGGTTGATTTCGCAAGGAGGGGCTCCCGCCTCGCCGCCCGAGGAGCCGGGGGGGAGGCGGCGTTTTCCCCGGGCGGCCGCTCGGACGCGGCGCGGCCCGGCGGGTCCCAGCGCTGGGCCGAGACGGGAACAAACCCCGCGGGACGCAGCGCCCCGAGGGCTCCCGGACCCAACTCCGCGCCGCTGCCTCCCCTTGGGCGCCTCACGGACGCCGGGCAGCTCCCCCCCACCCTCCGAGGCGGCAGGGAAAGAGGCACCGGGGGGGGCTCCGGGGCCGGCAGGCGGCTGGGTCATCGCGGCAAACTTCGGATGAGGCTCGCCGGAGGGCGGCACGGTGCTCCGCTTGGCTTCGTGGGGTTTGGGGGGGGGGTGTGTTGTTTCGGGGGGCGGATGTCTGCTGTTTGCCGAGCGCTCAGCTATCAACAGATGTCCCTGCGAACCAGCGCGCTGCCCCGGCGGGCGGAGGTGCCGCGGGGCAGGGTTGGGGCTGCGCGCCCCGCGCTCGGTAGACGGAGCCGAAGCGGCCGCCCCCGTCCCGTCCCGCCGCGCCCCGGGGGGCTGCCGCCGCCCCCCTCCCCTCCGCTCCGGCACTCACCGGCTGCCCGGAGGCGCAGGCCACGAAGCTGACGGTGAGCGCTAGCCAAACGCCCCGCATTATTCCCGCGGAGCCGGCGCGGCGGCAGCGGCCGCCTTGGGCCGGGCACAAAAGAGAAATCGGGGGGCGGCGGCGCTCGGCAGCGCCCGGGGAGGGGGGGCGCGGGGCAGGGCCGCGGGCGCCCTCCGGCCCGCCGCGCTCTTTCCGCTCCTCTCCGCGCTCCGCTCCGCCGCTGCCCGGCGGGCCCGATGCTGCGCGGCGCTGGGGCGCCCGGGCTGCAGGCTGCGCGCTGCCGGCTCCGCCGCTCTCTCTCCGCCCCGAGTGCGCGGCGGCGGCGGCGCGGCTCCCAGTTAAACCCCGCAGAAATTCCTGCAGGATTACAACACAGATTGGCAGCTCCCCCAGCCAGTGGAAGGAGGCGGCGCGCCGCCGCCGGCTCTCGCCCCTCGCAAATTCAAGCAACTTTCCCCCCCCACACCCCACCTCCTCCGCCTCCTTCTCCTCCGCCCCGGTCTCCCCTTTCTCGTCCTCCCCCCCCAGTGGAAAACATGAGCAGCGCCGCGGGCCGACCGAGCGAGGGCTGGCCCGGTACGAAAGCGGGGACGTGGAAAGGCTCCCTCTTTTCAAGGGAAATCTGGCCGCTGCCGCGTGTTTTTAGCGCTCCGCCGCCGGCATTGGCATCGCAGCTCCGCGCCACCCTCCCGAGTCACCCTGGGTGACAGCGTCAAGTGTCGGCAAAAAAAAAAAAGGACTGAGAGGAGTCAAAAGGGGATATCCCAAAATGCCAGCCCGTTTTGGATCGCCGCTTGGCTTTCTGCCCCACGGTTCAATTTTTCGGACTTTTCTCCCCCCAACAAGAAGACTAGAAACTTTTAGGGGTGAGGGGGTGGCAAGCAAGAGAGGGCTGCAATTTGCACCTAGTTACGTGGGTCCAGGAGCTATGGCTTCAAAATAAATATTGCAAGAATTGACAGCCACAAGAATATGTGTTCCAGAAGCCAAAAGAAGTCTTGCTACAACTAGTCCATGATATTTCTCAACTGGGGAAAATGGTGGTGTTGCAGAGCTTTGAAGCCTCAGCCCAATACACTCACCCATGCCAGCGTGTTTCCACCGCTGAACGTGTCCATATATTACATCAGTCATTGGACATGGGAAAGGAGCAATAATCAGGAAAGCAAAATATATCAGTCTCGCTTGCAAACTGCCACTTGTAATTTAATTCAGAAGACTGCAGGCAGAGTTTTATAGCCTGAGTCAAATGGTCACAAGTACTGTGATGATCTCTTTTGTTCTAGCAAAACTCAGCCCTCTTAGAGGACTTCAGCCCCAGAGGGGGCAAGAAGAGCCCAGGGAGATTCCCCAGGCAGATGTTTTTCCCCGGCAGATGTGGGAAAAACACCCTTCACCTTGCTTGCCTGGTCCTCTGTGGAGTGCTTTGGCTGAAGGTTGGTGTTGAGATCCCAACCGCCTTCGATTCCTGCTCTGATTGCCTTCCTATCAAAAGAGGAATGCCATGTAAGAAAATAAAGTTAATTTGGCACAAACAACCCCTCACCTCACTCATCGCCTTCCTGGCCTCTCCCAGGCAAACGTGTGTCCCTGGAGACCTCTGTGCAGTGTGGGTGCAGCAGCTGTCTCTGTGCTGGGAAGCAGCAGGACCCTTGTCCCCAGAGGGGTAGGTGGCCAAGCCTGGAGCACTCTCGTTATGCACAACCCAGCCCCAGGAACGTGATACCTCTCGGCAGTTACCACGCTTCCTATTTCGAGATCCACCTTCCGGACATGCCGTGTCATTGATTGTTATGCTGTATTCTCCATTGAAATCTTACCAGATTTTCAATGTTCTGCTCCTCGTGGGTGTCACACACAGATAGTTTAATATATTCCTTAAACAGATTGTTTAATATAATCCTTCTCCTTCAAAGTATTTTGACAATACTTAGAACCCATTTCTGTGTATCCTCTTCCTTGGTAAGCAGCAGGATCGCAATCCAGCTAAGCAACAGTTTCAGCACTGTTTGATGCAGGTGGGTGAAGTGCAGTGAAGCAAAGGGAGGAAAACTACAGTTGGGACAAATCTCATAGGCACAGGGTCTTACAGCCACCCTCGTCTGCAGGGACTGAAGAGATAAAGAGGTAGCAACTTGCCCCAAGTCAAAGCAGAAAACAGAGATAGCATTCCTTATGCTGGCAGGATCCTTAACAGCAGGAGAAAATGCCACATTAGAGATAAATAACATAAAAGAGCAAATGTGAAGACAGAGAAGCTGAGTACAGGAAGCATCCTAAGGGTTGTCAAACACCATGGGACAGGTGATTTACTACAGTAGGGTATTTTTTTAGCTTTCAGACCTTTCAGGCACATCTTTAATAAATAAACCAAGCTCACCTTTTCTCTCATGATTATCAGGGATTCACATACGCAGCAGAATCTATCAGAGACCAAAATATCATCTGCAACCAGCTAAGGGAAGGCATTCCTCAGGCAAAGACAACAGCAGCTAATGGGCTCCTCATGGACCACAAGTGCCCATATGGGCAGTGCCCGTGAAGGGCTCGGGGCTAAGACCTGCAAAACCTCCAAATGCCTACAGACATCCTTAAACCTGTGCTTGGGCAATCTCTGATGCCAAGCACAAAGCTAAGCGTAAGCACTAATACTAGAAGGAGCAGAACTGAAAACCAAGAGCCAGATGGATGATTTGGAAAGACAGAAATGAGCGTGAGAAGGAAAGAAGAGAAAAGAAATAAAACCCCTGTAGGTCACAGAAATAACAAAAGATTGTCTTGGGAGCCACTTGCTGCCTCCAGCTGGGAACACCATACTGTGGTAGGACCGTTTCTATGCGTGGTCCCACGGAGAACAGCTGTGCTACCTTATCACAACCAAGTGCTCCAGCAACTGCTCTTCTTGTCACCCTGATTTTATAGGGACAGAGGCAAGTGGAAAGCCCAGCACAAAGCTGAAACCAAGTGTTTTGAACCCAAAGGAATTATGTAATAAGAACTGCAATGAGAGGGTAGTTGGAGCCAGGCGAGGAGACAGAGCTGCCAAGAGAGAGCTGCAGGCCCGGACAATTCTGATGCAGACTGTCAGTCAGTGTTCACCACACTGCCTTTGGGCCACCCTGAGTCCCCCTCCAGCCCTCCGACAGGCACCGGCCACCCGATCACAACCCCAACATCAAGTCAAACCGGGCTGGAGTGGGGTTAAGGTGAGATTAAGGGACAAACCTCACCAAAGACCAGGTTTTCACAAAATGTGTTATATGCTGGAAGGATGTGAGAGGACCTCACATGTAGCATGTGCAATGTGGTTATCAACTACAGAAGACCTCCAACTGTAACCCAAACATCCACTAAATTTGAAAATTCAGCTCTGAGTCTCTCCTAGGGGGAAGTAAACCTTCTGGATTTGTAGCCTGTGTTCCCAGCTCTGGCTCATTCATGCTGTGCAGTCAGAGCACCAAGTGGCTTCACACAAATGCAAATGAAAACATTGTGTGCAGCAACCTTTTAGTGGGATGTGCCATGGAGTTATGGGAATTTTAGGGAAGAGTCATGGTTAGAAAGAGATGGGAGCTGTGCAAAAAGCGAGTTTGGAAATCTTGGGAAAAAGATTTCCAGCCTTTGGCTGCCAAGGCACCAGTAAGGATAAGCGTGCTTAACAAGTTCCTGAGTGCTTCCCAAGCATTCACTTCTGCATGGCCAAGTCCTCCAACCAGCAGGGCTAAGGAAAGTGATCTATGTGGGGAGGAGAGCTCCTAATAATGACGTTTCTCCATTAAGATTTGGCCAATAGTACAAGGAGTGATTGAGAACGCTTGGCCCAAAGCACCAGTGAACACAGCAAAACGCTGAGCCTCATGCTGCAGTCAAGCAGGTGATGGGGTGGTGTTGGCTGGAGCTGAGGTTTGTTGTGTAAACGATCAGTGGCTGTATTTGTGCCCAGGATGGGGTAGCCTTAGCGTCACATTCGAAGGTTGTAAGAGGTGGCAGATTTTCCCAAATAACTTATTAAAAGAGGAACAGAACCTGTGAAAAGGAAGAGCGCAGCTGACATTAAATCTGTTTGAGCCCATGCCAGCAGTGATCTGAAATAAACTTGCTGAAATCTGTCGGCAGGACAGTTTGGAGTGAGATTTATTACTACATCTCCAAACTCCAAAAATTTATGCTGCTAATTTAAGAACAATAGAACTACCCATCTCTTCTATAAAAATGTCTCCGTAAATATTTGCAAGTGCAGTCGTATTCATTTCAGTAATATAGTCTGAGTTCAGGGATGTGGTAGGATGGGACTGGTGCTCAGGGAACCACTGAACCACAGAAGAGGTGGCAGCAGTTTTTGGTAACACATCACTGAATGGTTCTTAACAGTGTAATTATATGAACATGTGTCCTTCTTCAACAGGCTCTTGTTCCAAGAGTACCGCTTCTAAGCATCCTCAAAATACCCTGGGACGTCTTTGGTTCTCTTTGATTCAAAGGCCTCTCCTACTATGCAGCTTCTGAATCGTAGACTTATGCAGGCTATTTGTTTTTTATTCCATCTATCTGTTTATTTTGGTTAGATATGAAATACAAAATATGTTTGCACAGAACCAGGCATTCCCTGGTAGTTGAAACAACAGCATGGCAGGAGCTAACGGCACCATTAAGCAAGTGGTGCTTGTTGTGTCTGCTGTGGCACTGCCAGGGCCATACGGTTGGACTGTACGTGATTTATAAGGTGGTTTATAGTGCTGGGTTTTACGTGAACACAACAGAAAGTCTGATCTTGGCCTGCAGCTTAGCTGGGCTACAACTCACAACTGAAAACTTGCAGCAAACAAACCTTTTTTGTTCATTTTCCTTGGAAAAGAATAGCGGTAGGGAAGCCTGATGAAGAAGAAAATAAAAGGCTGGCATTATGGGCAGAGCACAAGCAGCAACGTCCTAAGAGATGATGACTTGGGTGGAGCAGTCCAGGAGCAGCCTGACAATGGAACTCGTTTGTGTTTGTCCTCGTGCAACAAAAAGAGTGAGTATCCATGCAAAGAGACAGAGACATAAAGCCAGGCTGGGGGCGAAGGCTTTGCCCCAGCGATGGCTGCAGGGGAGGATGTTGCACGTGGGGTGGGCAGGGGAGCATCTGGAGTAACCTGCTTGGTGAGAATGGCATTAGCCGGCTTTCCAGAAGAGTTACGTTCAGAAAGTTGTGACCTCTGCCTAGAATGGGACATCGGAACCAGTCGCTCATCCTGATTCAAAGATGGCCTTTACACCTGGCATTAAAGCCGGGCTTTGGCAGCGCTCCTGGAGCAGGTCTCGTTCCCTGCTATGCAGCAAGTCACTGAAGCTTCTAAATGTGAAACACATGCCTTGAGTGCCTTGCTGATTTGAGTGCCTCTTTTTCAGGGGAGATGCCAACCAAGCACCATAAGCGAAGAATGACACAATGCTGACAGCTAGGACCACCAAAAATTTACAAAACTTGGCCAAAGAAACATTATATTCCCAGCTTTGGCTCTGGATGTTGACTGCTGTAAGAAATTCAGTGTTGCTTCATGCTGGCCTCCCGAAAATTTACCACTCTGCCATTCCAGCCAAGGCTATTACACTTCCTTTTTCTTTTTTTTTTTTATTTGGACAAAATATACCTTTACAATACAAAAGAATATTGTTTATCTCTGAAAGTTTCATTTAGAGCCACAGCTCAATATTTGCCTGAGCCGTTTGCGTACCTGGAAGTGTCTCATATGTGATGATCCCTGCAAATGAAATGCATTGTTGATTTAGTTTGTTATCCCAAAAGATGATATCGTGGTTAAAGTTTGTATGTGGTACATCAGGAGAAAAATACAGAAGGGTTGAATTGAAATAGATTTTAATTCTGCCAGGTTATACTGCTGAAGTTAATGAAAGCCAGTTAGACACACATTTGGCTGCTGTTGCGGACTGAATAATACAAGTAATAACAGAGGCATCTATTCAATTCCTGATGAACATGAGTAATTTCCATTATCTTAAACGTGTAGGAGTTATGAATTATAGGTGCTGAGATTGCCCAACACTTTTTCATTATTATATCTTGTTGTCAGTTGCTTATACATTTGCCAAAGTTTAATGCATCAAGCCAAAATTTCCTATGCTGGGTATCAGCCTCCAGCTGACTTTATTTGTTTTGTTTTATTTTTGTTTTGCAAGTTTTATCAGGAACGGTGCATCTGTATCCAAGAGCAAGGTTAGGAGAAAGTATGTTATTTTGTCTATGGTAAGCCAAATTCCTTCAAACATTTCTCTGAGAAGATGTTTTACCTCCGTGCATGTAAGCAAAGAGCAAAGATTTGGCAAAAGGAGTCGACAAGAAATTTGCTTTTCAACACGTTTGGGAAATTATTCCCGAATTCGGACCATGTCTAAACATTACTGTCTTTGCAGTTTGTACATGCTCGGTAGAGACTTGTTAAATTCTGACATCTAAAAATCCAATCTAGGCCAGTCATGTTGCAGCTCAGAGCCACAGAAATCTCTCTGCGGTTGGTCTCCAAATAAAAGGGCTGGCTGTAGGTTTCCTCTCGGCGCTTGCAAGACAAGGTCTGCTGTGTGTGCCTGAGCAGCAAGGGGAGGAGAAGGAACTGAGATTTACTCATGGAGGAATAAAGAAGGGGCAGTGGTTGTAAGAGTTGAAGAGTGAGGAGGAAGAGGAGTGATATGGGGAGGGAGCAGCACAGAGGGAGAAGGACAAGAGAGAGGTGGAGGAAGGTGTTGGTGCAGAGGGGTGAGCACAAGGGCATCAGACCTACGGTAGGTGATAGCCGCAGGGGCAGCGAGGGAGGAAAGCAGGGCAATGCAGTGCCTGGGGTGGCCGGGAGAAGAAGGAAAGGGAGACGGTCCTGCCAAAGACAAGATGATAACTGCCCATCATTGGTCACGTGTGTTCTCCTCCAGACCTCGAAACTACCACCACCAGATGTAAGGCTCTACGTTGCTCTGCTGTCGGCAAATAGCAATGGGAAGATGTCTGTCTGCCCCAACACTCTGCATTGGCTGATCAGCATAAGTAATAGGCTGTGTAGTGAGAGATAATGTTGTCGGTAAGATCCGTGCAGCGTTTTGTTGCAGAAGTTGAAAGCTATGGAGACAATGACAAAGACGACTGTAATTAAAGATGGTATCGTAAGGCATTAGCTGCAAGGACAACCTTAATTCTGATGTTTCTCAACTCTGAGCACTTTGCTTTGTAGCTTAAGTGTTTTTATAGCAAAGGTTTTCTTAACGTTACTCTTAAAATACAATGCACAACATGTCACACTTGGGTTAACTGATTTCTATTGTGTGGCCCTAGAAAGCTGTATCCATATGAGTAAGGTCTGCACACTTTAAAAAATCACTGGAATTAATCGACAGCACTTATCGTCTCCTAACTTACGTGAGTAAACAGATACTGCAGGACTTGCCCATATAATATACTGAGCATGCTAAAGTTAGTCCAGATTTGTGTATAATTGATGAAAGTATTTTAAACCAGTATCTGCTACCTCTTGCCTGCTCATGCTTTATTGTTCAGATACAAATATATAAATATATTTAAAATAAACATATATTCCAACAGCAAGTGAGCATCTGTCTATGTCAAGCCTTATCACAGCTATTTGGCTTTTTGTGCATTTTTGTTTCTCTCTCTGTTGTTGTTGGTTTTACCTTCTCAGGACAGAACCACATCCGGAGCCAAAAGAATAAAATAAAGATGTGTCCAGGTCATACGTGTTTCAGCTTACTTATTCCACCCTCAGGATATACATCCTGTGAGCATCAAAACAAATTTGTCTGTAGTACAAAGAGAGTCTATGATCTGACTGTTTCTAAGAGAAAATACAGCTGGACTTTTCATGCTGGAGAAGAAGCTGCATTTTCATGTTCCAAGCTTTGGAGCGTAATTTCAAACTCATCAGGTATGTAGTAAAGGCTGCTTATCAGGTGTGAAATGAAATAGTGACCAATGTCTCTCAGTGCTTGTAGAGCAGTCCCCAGGGGAAGCCTGGCAGCCATGCAAGGGGAAGAGCTGCCACCTACCACCATGAGATGAGGCGTTGTGGGGCTTCCCCTGGCTGGAGCATCCCTCATTTGGTGTTTCTGAAATCAAAGGATAGCACACACATTCTCGATAATGACCAGCTTCCTAATGATAGTAAAATGGGAATTATGCAGGTCTGCAAGCAAAGGACAAATTCTGAATGAGAGAAAATGAGTTCAAAGCATGTGATTAAGTAGTGGTAGGCTTAAGGTCTTAATTCTCCTCTCCTACTATGCAAAGCAGGAGTAACTCATTTGTAGTCAGTGAAGCTACAGAGATGTAAAATGGCATCGGAGGAGAATCAGGCCATTGTTCTCTGCAAAATTCGCTGATAAGACATTAATTACTAAAGAGAAAATGCCATCAAAAGGATTTTAAATGCTTTGCAGAACTCAGGAGACAAACTCATTAAATGCTGTGTTGTACAGGGAAATAGTTCCAAATTTGTGAATGTGGAGAAGGCGAATGCTGCACCACAGATAAATGGGTGATCATTTTGAAAGCCTTCTTCAGAAGGCCTACTTTCTTTCGGAGAGGGAGCCAACCCCACACATTACATCCCGAGATGTGAAACAATTCCAGATAAAATAAATCACCCTGAACCTTGGTCCATCTTCCACACTGAATCCCAGCCAACTGCAGTTGTTTAAGGTTTGTAAAAGTTCACTGGACTCTGTTTCCTGCCCACCCTGTCTCCCCTTCCTCCTTTCCACTCCCAGCTCTCGTCTTAGGTCAAGCCAGGCTTGGAAGCAGGAAAGCTAAACACCAGTCTGACAACATCATGTGCGGTCTTTCTAACTGAACACCCAGTTAAAGTGCTAGAAGTCTCACTGGAGGAAATCCCAGCTCCAGGGATATGATAGAATCTGTGATAAATTTCTCATTTGACCTCTCCAAGGGCAAGATTTTACCCTCATGTTCAAGATAATCCCCAGATAGTTTTGCAGACCTCGGCTGCTGAGATAGGGTGACCGAGTGTCTGAAACTTCTGGTGTCTTTTTGAACAAAAACCCTGAGCAGTTTAACCCTCCATTAAATCCACCACGGAGGAGATGAGGCTTGTTAATGTACAGGAAAGAACAGCAGCAGAGTCATCAGTGAGTAGTGAAAACATGACCACGTCACAGCGGACAGAGCTGTGTTCCCCAGCCACTGAACGTGCCGGGTCCTGCTGGGGGACCCGGGATGCTGAGGCTCCCAGTCCAGCCTCCTGGAGATCCTGATAACAGGTTTTTGCCCCAGGCGTTAGCAGTGATGAGCAGGATGAATAATTGCCCCATCTGCCTTTTGCTTTGGGCAAGACGAGTGCCCTGCGGCAAGATAGCGGGAGTCAGGCTTTTCAGGGGACAGAGATCTGTGCATCAGGCTGCGTGATGGGATGAGGGAAGTGGAATGAGAAGACACACTTGTCACGTGAGCCAGGGATGCGTGTCCCCCTGGCACGGTCAGGACAATGCGTCCCTAACGCATGGCCTGTGTGCGACGCTGTCCTGTGATCCGATGGGGCGACTGCGCTCCCGTCACAGGACCTGTGCGAAGGGGAGAGTCCCTCTGTGTGTCCCCTGCATCCCGGCTGTTTCTTGTCACTGCTGTTCAAACCCAGCCACTCGAAGCGGGAAAAGGTTCAGGCTGTGTCATTGGCGTCATTGCACGCTGATTACATTTTGGGACTGGTGGCAGAAGCTCAAAAGGATTATTCACAGTCACTCGCGCTGCCAAAGAGGCCCTCCACTGCAGAGCGGCAGGAGTGCTTCCCTGGCTCACGGGAGGACGTGTCTGCCAGGATAGCAATGTCCTGGGCTGCAGGACTTGCCTCGTCATCCCCGTCCAGCCCTGGGCACTTGCAGTTCGGATTCTTGGTTGCCAAGAAGATTCACAGGTACGCAGCCTTGGTCAAAGCGGTCGTAGTCTCACTCCTCAAAACAGGGACAACTTGTGCGTTAGCCAGAGACTGCACCGATTACGTCTCTTGGTGGACAGTGCCGCAGCCTCACAGATGTCATGTCCACCTTGAGTCACACAGCAAGGCTGTCCCCGTTCCCTTGCATGTTGGGCTGGGTGCTCTTCTGCTACTAGACAGTTTAGACTTCTCCTGCTGCACGTAGTCTGCGTTTCCGTGGTTTGGCTGCACTTAGTTGGAGTGTTGTGGCTGTCAATCCTGTCGTATAATTCTGGGTAATAGTGCAGATGATACAGGGCAGATTTTTTTGTATTTTTCCTGCTCCAGTTGAGGACATCAAGTCTGATCAAGTGAGTGTGACCACAGAGGCATGTGGGCAGAGTCACCAGAAGCGCAACGTCTTAGACACAAAACGAGGGATGACCTAGAGGGTGTCCAGCTGCATGATTTGAGGACGGTAGAGGTCTCGGCTGTCCTATTACAATGGCAGTGGTAGCTGTGAGCGCCTTTGTGCCAGACGGCCTTGAGCACTGAGGTAGCATGTGCCCAGGCTGGCTGACTGCAGGTGGTTGAGACTGTGGGTGGCGGGGAAGTGTGTGCTATTGGCCAGAGAGACATACAGCACGAGGTCCTTCAATGCAGGTACCCACTGGCTACCTGGGGCACGTCTGACCTGCCCTGTGCTGTGTGTGATCCCCCGGAGGCAGCAAGAATATGTATTCACAGATCAGGGTAGAACCCAGAGAAGATATGAGCCAGAGGAACCACCCGATGGTCCTGGGCAGACTAGAAGTCAAGACATATATCAGAGGTCAGGAAAAAGGTTGGAAGAAGCCGCAATGAGTTTAATTTAATAGGCGGATTAATTGCAAGCACTGCCTGGAGCAGCCAACCATCATGCTAACCCCTGGTTCCAAGGCTATCCAGGAGAGTGTCCTTACCCAGCTATAGGTCACGGAGAGCGGGAGCCCTAGCAGAAAGTGTGTCCTTTTTTGGAAGTGATATATTTTGAATCCAAATCTACATGGCATCTTTTTTAGTTCTAAATTTATACTAAATCAGTGAATATCTCAGATATCTCCTTTTACTGTGTTTGCAAAGGCATTTTCTCAAAGTGGGCCAAAAAGTGGATTAATAGCACGAAATCAGAAAAAAAAAATAAAGCAGCCAACATCAAAGTCATGGCTGCGCTGCTGCAGTGTCCCATCGCTGGGCATCAGATTGCTGGAACTGTGTCCATTCCAGTGTTTTGTTAAAATACTGCATTGGGAACAGTAATTAAACAGATTCTGATGATGGTTTTTAACACATGCCAGCTGGCTCCCAGCCAGCGTCGAAGCAGAAACATTGCGCAAACTCATGGTCAACGATGACTTTGATCTTTGAAGGGCTTTGTAGTGGCGGAAGGAAATGGGAGGATAGGAGGGAGAAGCGTGCAAGTCGTGGGGAGAAAAAAAGAATAACGTACACTAGAGTGGGAATTATCTCCTGCACCTTGGCGAAGGCGGTGGGTGCTTTCTTCCTTCCCTTCTTTCTTTATGTGGGCCAGTAGGCACAGTTGTAAACATTATCATAAAGGCTCAGTTTTCTTAATAGCAACTCATATGAGTAACAGAAGTCCCTTGAGTATTCCCATGTGTGTGCCACTGGGATTGCTCTGCAAGTGGCTTCCTCTGCATGCTGGCTTGCAGTAGCTGGCCAAGCCAGCGAATTAATGTGCAATAGACCCTGAACAGTGTTGGAGTCTATCAGGACGGAACCTGGGACGCAGGTGGAGAAGAAGTCTTCTGTGGCTGAGAAAATCGTAAACACAAGAGCTACTCAAATTATCTGCTTTGGCATTGCCTGAAATGCTACAACAGCTCTTTAGGCGCAAGGAAAATTTTTGCTTCTGTCCTCCAAGATTCTCTGTTTAGATGTTGCATGAACAAGGATCAGGGATAGGGGACAACCACAATTGGCAAGAATGAGCAGAGAGGGATGTCTACAGTTCTGAACAGTTGATTTAAATTCCCTATAACTTTCCCATGTTAACAGTTAGCAATGGGCACGAAGGAGAATCATGTTGTCCTTTCTAAGCCTTATATGCAGGTGGTTTAAGTAGATGATGTTGCTGATTTTGAGGTATAATGCTGGCTGTGCCTTGGTCAGTGATGGGCCCATGTTTCCAAGCTGTGCTGGAGGCCTCTGAATATTGGTGTGCTCTCTTTGGAGTGAACCTCACTTTGGAGATCACAGGTGTTTTTATTCTAACATTCTTATGGAATTCTTCACAGAAGTAGGATTGGCTTGACAGTACAAGCTGCAATGCTTCTGTAGTAGCACAGGAAAGCTGGAAAATCTTGCAAATATCTTCACCTTGAAAAAAAATCTTTATTTTCCTTCCAAATTTTTCACTAATGTTAGATGATGACACACATGATTTTTTCTTCTTTCTTCTTTTCTGTGATGAACGACATTTTAAGTTCATTAACTTCCAACTCTGGAAGGACACATTTAGCAGCCATGGGGTTTTGGTGTGACTCCTAAGAATTTCAAAGAATAAAGTCCTTAATGAGTTCTCCTGTGCTTTTGCATGCACAAAAGATGCTGTCAGTGAGAATAACCTTTATTTTAGTTCAAGGGCTCCAGCAGACAACTGAGTTAAGTAACTAACCTTGCATCAGCTGAGCTCCCAGAGATGTCAATAATCATTTCTGTGCACTCCTCACCTGCTCTAATTGCAAGGTGAGGCAACTCAGCATGAACTCTGATGGGAGGATTTTAAGCTAAAGCATTTCTTCCACATCTGAATGACAGTAGTTCGGTTTTGTATCTGAGCCACCCGAAAACAATAAGCTGGAAAAGATAAGCATGTTGTTTACAGGATAGCGTCTGGCCCCACTGCGAGGATACCTTGAACTGGAATGTAAGTACAAACAATCTGTGAATCAGTCTTGCATTTTATACCAGTCAGGTCCTCTGCGTGGACATATTCAATTGATTTACAAATGACTAATAGCAAAGAAATTGGTGTAAATCAGTTCTAAAGCAATTTAAATGTGCACGATGTAGCTCATGCTCCTAATTAAAATCCTATTAATTAATGTAGTTTTTGTGTTTCTACAAAACATATTGCAAAGTTCTTCAGATAGTACCACCTTGAGCTCTAACAGCAAAAATGACCATGGCATTGAATCCCCCAGCAATATGCAGAAGTACAAATGCCATGCCCAGAGAAAAAGATCCTGACAATTATGTCCAGCATGGGCTTAAGGTAAGATCATTTCCCACATGCTTCTCCGACGTGCCTCGCATACTTTGAGTATCCTTGCTCCCTGAGTTTGCTTGGATGCTGAGGCAGGCTTGCAGAGATGTGCTAAAGGAGGGCAGCAGGAACTCAGGGGTTCTCCCTCAACATAATGGAGATCCTCCTGCACGTATCCACTTGGTCTCCCTGTTGACTTGCAGGAAAGAGACCTGAAATCACAGCAAACCTAACTGAAACACACAGTCCCTTGGTAGTTGTTTTAGTGCTATGACAAAACCCTTGCTCAAAGAGAACTGGGAAGGAAGAACAGCTCTTGCTGCTGCAGCAGGAAGGATGGAAGCAGGTTGGCAGCCACGGATGCTGCCAGACCCCTGACGTCAGACAACACCTCTGGATTGTCCTCACCCCAGGAGGAGCCAGGAGCAAGGCCTGCAGCCCAGCCAAAGGACTCTGCTTTAGAGGGTGCCTTGATGCCGCCATCCCAGTGCTTCCCGTTCCCGGGATGCTACTGCCAGCATTGTGAGGGGCCGCCAGCACTATAAGCCTGTGGTGAAATATTTGCCACTTGCATCTTTAACTGGATTTTTTCCAGATGCATAGACACATGTACACACAGAGAGATGCTAATGCTGAATAACCACCTTACAGGTCATTGATCAACCTTATCTTTCACCGATACGTGTAGAACTTACAGCTTTTACAGTAACAACAGGAGCCGATAATAAACGTTACATCCTATGATGGGCACCTGCTCTAACTGCAGTAACACGGCTGCCATCATCAGTACTTACTAAATATGCTCTTTTGGGAACAACCATCCCCCTAAAAATAAAGATATCACATCCAACTCCTAGAGACACCAATGGCAGCCTCATTGTCTCGGGACTGCAAGCTGCCCAGGCATGGTGTGGAAAGGCATTTGTGGGCGTTTATCCACCCAGAGGTCTTTTTCTACAGCAAGGTGTGTTTTTGCAAAGTGAAGACAGTAAGGCAGGAGATCTTGGTTGTAACCAAGGACTTGTCTACTATAAGTGCAAAAGGGAAACAAGGTCAAGATAACTGATCTTCTACAGCTGCGTCCAGTGAAGTTGCCCTCACGCCAGCCAGCCCTGGGGGACAGGTGAAGGGAGGACCCCTGAGCAGAAGCACAGGCACGGTTGTGCCACTCGCAGGCAGCCAAGGCGAAGTGTCACCCTGGGCGAGTGCACATGGCATGGGCAGGGGAGTGACAGGCACACGGGGTTTAAAATGGTCTCATCGCAAGAGCTCAGCACCAGACCAGGAGCTCTGAGCTCACATCCCTGAGGCGTCAGGTAGATCGGCTGCAGATGGAGATAACTGGGGCGGGAGCACTTTTCCACCACACAGGAAGGTATCGGGATAGCTCACTGAAGACTGGGAGGCTGTCACGTAGCAGGAGCAATTCAGACACCATAAATATAGCCGCACTTTTCTGGAAGGCCCAATACATAGGACACTTGGAAATGTTGTCCTGTACAGCTAGAGACTCACCTCTGCGTCCCAGTGGAGAGCTAGACAAAGCCTGATAAGAGTACATTTCATTATGAGCTTTCCGTACAGAGTTAAGTACTATTTTCCAAAATAATTGATGAAACTAGAGTCACCATTTTCCTTAGAAAACCAGATTACTGCTATCCTTATCCTTCTGGAGCACTGCTCTGTCCGTGTGAAAGGTGAAAGGGAGTTCCTAGGAGATACTTAGTCACAGCTTAAACAGTCCTTGCTTTTTCAGTTGAGTTTGATGGCTTGCAAAAAGTTACTCCTCCCTTAACGAGACCCTGGGGATCCAGTTGTGTATTTTTTCAAGATCTGTGATGCACATATGTATCTATCTGGCATCCTCCCAAATCGTTTCAAAGATAAAATGTGAGATGAACATCTGGTTCACACTATTACAATCTTTATTAAACACTAATTTCTTCTTCAGAAAAGCACCATCTGCCACAGCTTCAACCCTTGTTTTCTAACATGAATATTTCTTCAGAAGTACACAACGAAATAAATCTTCACCAGTTACAGTCCCCAGAATTTCCTGAGATGAAAAAGCACAGTGACAGTAGTAGGCTCCAAGAGTTGATTTGCTTCAGAAATCCTACGTTATTATTTAACTCGGTAAGAAAACACATTATCAAGGATACTAGCTCCACTTCACATTATGAAGAGTTCATTTAAGCATTTTGATAAATCAATTGCTGAAGGATTTGATACTTTTTCTGCAGCTTAGAGCACTGCATCTTCAAGCCTTCATAGTCAAGGTGCGGATTTTGCAAAATCTCCCTTGTTTCTCACAAAATTTTTGAAAAAGAGAGACAGCTTGTTATAGATATGTAGAAAGTTAATTTTCATGCCAGTTCAGTCCTTGCCTTTATGACCCCTGTTCTTAAGCTCAGTAGTACCTAAAAACCAGGAGAGTAAACACTTCTGAGCCGTCATCCGCTCATCTCCTTCAGAGACAACAGGATTTCCTGTGGTTCCTGTGGTTCCCGTGGTTGACGCACAGTCCCAAGTCACTCATGTCTTTTACATGGCATCTGAAGATTCACCTCACTCTGCTCGGGAGCTTGAGTGTCTAAAAGGATTACAGTCTCCTGGGCTCTTAGGCCCTTATTCTTGCCCATCACTAAAGCAAGTCTAAATAAATGCTATTAAGAGGCTAAATTGAATTTACTGTCTCTTGGTGTTCCAGCATCACATCAATAAGAAGCTGCGTGCACATCGCTCAGTGCCCGAGGGGCACCATATAACCGATGCCTTCAAACGGCTTCATAAAGCACCCAGACCTCAAAGTCATGGCGCTGGGCAGCAGTGGCGCGTGGCTCCAACCCCTGCGGTCAGTCCTGCCTGGAGAAGACAAGGCTGAGTGTGAACATTTAGTCTGATTTCCAACTCCCTCAGGTACTTGCAGCTGAAGAGCTTTGTACAGAATGAGCTGCTGCCGGGATCAGTGCTGGTTTAGGCTACAGGAAAGAACGGGAGACCAAAACGGACTTGGTCCCTCCACCTGTAGCTGGCTGAGAATCTGACTTGACGTGCAATGGCCAGGCAAGCCCTGCAGGTAGTCTTTCTCCATGAAAGGCTACTGTGGGTCCTTTCTGTCTAAAGCAACTCCTAAACCCTGAATTTGTACCACCTTAATGGTTGGTGTCAATAGCAGGAAAGAGGACAGACCATGACCGCCACATGATGATGCTTTCCTTCACAGCAACATCCGAGAGCAGCACTCCACACACCCAGCTCTCTGCAACAGCAACATGCAGCTACACATGTTCGTAAATTCTTGCTGTAAAACGTATTTTGCTGCCCCTGTAGTCTGGAGTGCCCCCCCTACCTTTCTGGGGTTTATGGTTTATGCTGCCCCTCCAGACACGGCACATATGCAGAGTGATCCCAGAAGCTCTGTTAATGATTCCAGCTGGAAACAGGGCCGAAACCACAGTGGGCACAGCGCAGACGTATCCTCTCCAGTTGTGCCTATTGCATAAAAATCTTCCTGTTGATGCTCTGACGATACACCCTCACCAAACAACCAGGGATCGCAGTGTATCTGTAACTAAAACCGAAACATGAGCAAGTAGGAAAATTTGCTTTGAAATCAGTGCTTGAGGGTGGCACTCGCAGATCAGCCCAGGGCTGGCAGGCTGCTGCTCCAACCGTCACCCAGCTGGGTCCTTTGAAGGAAGGGAGGTCAGCAGCGGAGGTGGCCTCTGTGTCACCCTCCAGGTCAGAGATCAATCCTGTGGCATTCCTTAAAAAGAGAAGAGTGAATGTGTAACTCCAGCGATGTCGCCAAAATTCCTTCTGACCATTAAACAAGCTGAAATAGGTATCCAGAGCCACTGGGGCCGCTGTGTCCAAGAATTACCTATGCAACGTGGTTATATGGTTGCTACCAGCTGATGAATTTCCAGTGTGGTTTTATGTATCCCAAGTGTGAAAAATGCAATACAAAGCCAAATTCCTCACGACTTATTTCACAGCGATTTTAATTTTAAACGGCCCCTGCATGCAGGCTGGGCAGGTACAGAAGGTGAACCCAGGGCACAGGGCACGCAGACTTGGAATGAGAAGCGTTTGCCCGGAAGCAGTACCTGTTGCCAAGCACAGGGGCAGGCTGACGAAACCCAAAGTGACAAACTCTAATCGTGTGCACTGGGTTGGTTGTGTGAGCCGCTTCCACACACTGAGCCAGGAGATTACGGGAACTTGCTGCACTGGATCATTCCGGTGGGGTACGAGGAGTTTCATCCCGTTGCCTGAGGGCGGTTTGATTACTCTGCACGGCGTGTTGCAATCCTCAATCAAAATGTTTCACTATGTTCAGTACACCGCATGGGAACATCTGGCAATTCACGGCAGAACGTCTTGTAGCATTTAATGCCCCAGTATCTCTTTCCTACAACCTATTTTCCTTTTTACTGAATAGAGACCCAATTTCCTGAATTTTTAAACAGCCTTGCTAACATAATCAAATTACCATGATTACTCGGCAACGATTTCAAAAAGCCCAAAAAGTGCCGTTCCAACTTTGCAGTGAATTCCTGTTACATGTAGAAGATTTTGTAAACACTTTAAATAAAATGCTTTTAATTCAATCAGAAGAGTAAACAGTGTTTGTTTTTAGCTATTCAGTGTATTTGAGCCACAAGCGTTTTTCCAAGTGAGTGGCTATGGAAGTTTGTAATGCAACGCAAAGCAAACACTGAGAATATAAAATCACACTTGTTCAAACAGGATTAGAGAGTTTATTCTAGCAGAGTTTCCAAGGATTTCAAAGAGAAAATAGCAAATTTTTTTTTTTTTTTTTGGTAAGAGAAGTGGAAAACATGTGGTGCCTGGTCAGTGATTGTTCTTGGTAGATCCCAGCAGTACCGCGCAGCCCGCGCTCCCGCTGGGTAGCAGGGCAGGGATGCCATTCATTTTTCACAGTCTCTCAGCCCTCTGCAGCTCGCCTCGGTTCTGCCTTTGCTCAGCAATCGCTTTCACTGTATTCTGTTAACACAAACTGGAAGCCAGCAAAGAACTAAAGCCTATTTCTGGCACGCATACAGCATTTGATGAAAAAACGTAACTACTCCATGCTTCTTCGTGTCTGCTTTTTGCAGGCCGTGTAGAAGACAGGATGATAAGAAAGGAAGTGATTTCCTCTCCCCAGTGTGGGTTAGAGCAATGCAGAAGGCGCAGTGCCTCAGGCCTTGCTTGGGCGATGGCTCTTACTCTCCTAGTCACACCATTGAACCTCTCCCTGCATCCGTCCTCCCTCGCCATCCCTACCTGTGCCTCCTGTAAAGATCTCTGGTACCTTTTGCCAGCATTTCCCAGCAAAACTTCCTGCCCAGTGCTGTGAGCATTGTTTTGTCTCTGCTTTCAGCTGTGCTGAAGCACATGGTGGCTGGCCATCCTCTCTCCTGCAGCCGTGCTCCCTGGGGCAGGAGCACATCAGGGGGTTATCAGAGCTTCGTAGGAGATGAACACAAAAGCCTTGCCCAATTCGAAATATTAGGCAATCCAGAGAGGTTACTGCAAACTCCCTGGAAGTATTTCCTAGGTACCACGCTCCGTTTTTTCCGTGATAATAAAGTAGTTGTTCTGGGGGCTGTGAATACCTCATCCTGGAAGCTGGTGAGCAGGTCAGCTTGTGAGCCCCCACCCATTCCTTCAAATGTATTTGTCGTTGGTGAGCAGTCACTGGGTTGCTTGGACAGATGATTTGCAGATTACGGGTCATGAACAAATTTTTTTTGTTTCAGCCGCTCCCTATTCAGGACTTGTTTTGTGCGATTGGCGATTTAAGTGACACGGTGTCATTTCTGATCCCGGATTAGATGGCTGAAGTATTTTAAAGAGAAGAGACGAGAACGGCAGACAGAAAACAATGCCATTCTGCTGCGAAGACACATTTCTTCTACAGTTCATCAAACTTCCACTGGATTTTTGTAGGCATTGACAGCAATCCGAACATTGTCAAAATGTCAGTAAGATAATTCCACCATTCGTAGCAAACTGAACCCAGGGTATTAAAAAAATGTATTAAAAATGTAGATTTCTTTTACCAACTAACCTTGTGTGTGTGCATATACATGGGCACATTCATGTAGGGGCATGTGTGGATGCACAAACATAAAAAGAAAATATTAACCTTGTGCAAATACTGTATGCACAAAGAGTTTCTAGACTTTTACTATGAAAACATATCATTTTGCAACCCCTCCTCAAAGTTTGAAGAAATATTCAGTGTCACCCACTATGGTACCAAATCTATGAACACTGCCTTGATTTAGTGCTCGGTTAGAAGCCCAAAATACTTGGCAGAAAAAATTAGAGCTGAATTTTTATTTGTCATTTATTTCCTTAAAGTCGCTGTTCAAAATCAAATAACATTTAGACACTGCAATGGTACCTAATTATTTCTGCTTTAATTCAGGGTGCTCTAGAGAGCCTGGCTAATAAGAGTGAAAATTTATGTTGTCATTTAAAGCTATTACTGTAAACAGAAGCCCTGATATAACATAAAACCAGCCATCCACATGGAGATTCCAAAAAAGGGTGATATTGATTCCAGGCATCCTGGGGCAGGGCAGCAATGCACTATGCCCCTTCACTGCTCCGTGACTCTTCCCACCAAGGGCTGGGAAGCTCTGGTGCCTAGCAGGATTTGGAGGCTGTGGAAGGGCAAACTTGGCAGCAAGTCATCCCTATGAGTCCTCCCCACATCACAGGAGCCCCCAGCGCATTTCGGGGCTAACAAAAAGTGGGAGTTTGGGTGTATTTTCTTTTGAGGGTTCCTTTTCACCTCATTGATGTTATAATGATCACATGCATTTGAGCAAACGAGGAAGGATGTGTTTAAAATAGGGAAAGTGAATGACTCCACTGGAAAATCGAGATTCTGAAGAGTTATCAAATATTTTCTTCACATGGTTGGGAGGATTTCCCCATACAGCTTGCAAGATGATATTGCAGAAAGACTACGTATAAGAGAAATATTAAGCAATAGTCATATTTTTAGCAATCTTTTAAGCAATTGAGCAGCTGGAAGTAAGGAGAGAGAATCACTCCCACGTGATTCATGCTGTCGGATCTGCTTTGTAGGCCAGAGTTTGGGATGCTCTCTGCTACCAGTAGCTATTTCTGCAACAGGCTCCAGTGTGACACCATGAATCATTCAGTACCAGCGTGTAGTGCTTTCTCATCAGCGTTTATTGTTGTCGCGACTTCCTTAGAAACCCAACTGCAATGGCAAAGCTTTCACAATAGGATCTTCAGACACAAGACCGTGTCTCAACCTAGAAAATGTCCTTGTCCATAAGTCTAGCAGTGAGGAATTCCTTAACAACAGATATTTCTCAGGTGGCTGTGTGGCATTTCCGTGGAGCTAGGTAGACATGAGGAAGGCTATGGCCCTAAACAACAGTGATGGAGTGGGTTAAACAGTATCAGTTCTCCCACTGAAAGTCCTCTTGCAGTTTTTCAATCCTTATTGCTTGGCTATTTTTATTTAAGTAAGTGCAATCTAAATTAACAAAGAAATTACTGAGCATTTTGGAAACAGATTTCAAAACTTTGTAACCAGCCGATATAGTCTGTTATTTACAAAATATTGAGGCAATGAAATTCTCGATGAGTTTGTTGAGAAATGGAGGGCTAGAATATTTATGGAATTTATTTTTATCTTACTAAATCCACGAGTACTCGATGCCAGTTTCTTGCAGTGCTGCCGCACAGACTCTGTCCTAACCATGCAGGGCTGCAAGCAAGAGATGCAAATGGGACTGTGAGCCAAATTCAGCTCTTCTCCCATCAGACTCATCCCCTGACCGCATCCAGGTCCTGTCTCTGCTCCTTCCCTTGCCAAGTCTCCATTCAGAAACCCTCGTGCAGCAGCGGGGGTCTTGGCATGATTCCGGGTGTTGAGGTGGAGACAGCCGGGTGGTGGGCAGGGGGAAACTCTCTTTGGTGGCCATGTGCTTTGGCCATGCAGCAGGATGAAGCCTGCACGTGCCCTTTGTCATGGCAGAGCAGCTGCCATACAGTAAATCAATGTGCCGATAGGTGAGGAGGATGGGAGGAGAAAGACCTGTTGGGCTCCAGCGAGTGTTTTGGCTGCCAATGCACAAGGTCCAGCCTGCTGCTATGACATGGTGAATTACCACCTCAGGTCCTTTTCAATGTGCAAATATTACACCTCTCTCATTCAGCTATCGCTCATATATTTTTTTTAGATGAAAGCTCTGGTAGGGTAGGGATTGTACCGTATTGAGAGCACAGGAAATAAATGAAACTCTCCCCTTCCACAGCTGGGTGTTACAGCACACATGGTATCCATCGCTGGGACATCCAGCCAAGCCCAGCGATTCACTGACACAATAGAATAGTTGTGGACACTGGCAGCTAGTTAGGCACAGTGCGAAAGCTTCTAATTCCTGCCTTTTATCATTTTACCTCATCACCTTGACATCACTGAGGCAGCATTTTATTGGAAGCTGGTAAATAACACCGTGTAGAAAAGTGGTATGAGTTAAGTGCTGATAATGTGAGTGGGCTGAGATTTCAAATACCTCTGCAGAGGGTAGATAGAAGCAGGAGATGGGCACTGGGATGTTTGCTTTTTGTTTGTTTGTTTGTTTAAACTGCTGCAGGTTATATAGTTCATTTGCAATTAAAATACCAAAGACCGAGGGGCCCCAGGAATACAGTCATTTTCGACTGTGGCAGTGAAAGACAAGAACGTTGAAATTTCAGTGGCTGTTATTCACAACCTCTAACTTATCAAAAGAACCATGCTATTTAAAGGCAACTAATGGATAAAATATGAACAAAGATTAAACTACAAAGGCTAAAAAGGATTATTTAGAGCACTTCCATTATGCAGAGTCCTGACATTAATATTTAGACACTCATGAACACTTACATAACCGCAGCTTATTTTTAATGGTCTTCTATCTTGCTTTGTTAAGAGGCTGACAAAATGTAATTTAGGACTATAAGCTGTGAGCCCCACATGGAGAAGAAAAGCCTATAATTCACATCATGCTCTGGCTTTTAAGACTTAGGAGGCGATGGCGATTGTATGGCAGAATGCAGCTTGCAGGGCAATATCCATTTACATGCCATTCGAGACCCTCAGGCTACGCGAAGCACTGCAGAGTGCATCATAATAAAAGAGAAAAAAAAAAGGAAGAAAAGAAGCCAGTATAGTCACAATTGAACTGACATGATGGCAAATTAATTCATAAGGTAAGGGGAAGAAAAGAAGTCCTGGTTTCATCGGAGCAGCTGTGTACTCGGGCATGTTTCTGACTTCACTTTACATCGTTGATTCATTGCTCCAGATTTTCTCTCCTTCCCTTGTTATAAAACCACAGGAAGGGGACAAAGTATTAGATCGGTGTTTCCCAGGCAAATAGAAAGTCAAGTGGAGCTAATGTTAAAAAAAAAAAGCTGGTTTTGTGTATACTAGGAAATCAAGGTTATTAGTTAACATTTGTTTTCTCCTCATCCAGCCTGAAGTTAATAATTATTAAGCCTGTTTTGAGAAAGGCAGGGCTAGGGCTTGACCCATGTTAAGCATAGATGTCACCAGTAATTAGCCAGGACTGTTTGTGACGTGCTCCCTGGGAACTTGGTGAGGGTGACAAGTCACAGAGGTGCAGCTGCAGCACCTGAGTGGTGGATCTGCCTCTAATTTCCGTTGCTGCAACTATTTTCCACTTGGAGGCACCCGTTAATGTCGTTAGTGATTCCCTGAGAGAGACCCTCGACACTCCGAGTGTGCTTGGGCTTTGAAGTGTGAAGGCGAAGTGCTGCTCCTGCTGTCCACTCTCAGGTGCAAGGAGCCAGGCACATGGGGCTGAGGACATCGAGCAGGGCAGCTGCTGCAAAGAGAGGAGCTCCAGCCACCCTGGGGTGGAGGTTGATGCTCCTGCTGGTCCCGGGGCACGTCCGGAGGTTGGCTGGAGGAACGTGGCACCTCCCTCTCGATTAGTCCCCTCGGAAGCCAGTGGCCTCTGGGGAGTTGCATGGGGGTCCCATCTCTTTGCTTGTGACAGTTTGTCTCCAAAATCATGGCTGCATGTTTTGGCCTTGAATTTTATGCGTAAAAATGTGCGTGTATATTCCCAGTTTAGTGAAGGTTGGCACTGTTCAGGGATTATAAGCAAGAGGGAGTGAATATAAAAGTAAGATGAAGACAGAAGACATGACCAACACTTTATGCACAGTCAACATATCTGCCATCAGAGTCAGGGTCTATTGCCGCACCATGTTTCCGACTTCCTTCTCAACTAAGCTGCCAGTGGAGACTCATGTAGGTCCTACTCTTGGATACTGTCTCTGGGGAAGACCTCTGACATTGCTCCTCTCATCCTCCTCCTGGAGCTCCTCAGGGAATAGAGCAAGGCTCTGGTTCAGTATCAGCCTCTCCTTAGCCAAGTCCCAGAGCCTGGGCTGCTGGGGCAGCCTCTGCTCTACATGCTACCACCAGTGGCCAGCACCTTGTACTCCTCATCCCATTTCACAAGTGTTTTCAGACAGGCAGTTTGCTTTGTGTTGGCTTTGCCATAACTGCTTTAGTCAACGTCTTCACCCACATCTAGGCCGGTTCCAAGGAGGTCACAGGCACAACTACAAGCCCTCTGTGTGATCTCCTACCACCTAGCACCTCCCAGCCAGGCACAGGTGACCTTCCTGTCAAAGGCACCCTTCCTTTGCTTGAGCCTTTCTTAGGAAAACAGCCCTCTAGAAGGTGTTTTGTGGTCTCACAGCTTTGCCAAATCAATAACTGAGAAGGTATAGCCCATCTCCATAGGTGAAAGAGGCCTGCTAACAGTGGTTGCATGCTAAAGATAGAGGGTAGTGGCCTCATTGTCCCGGTGGATTGTGGGGGGATTCAAGAAAATCTTGATAGATTAGTCTAGAAGAGGGATGGGCACCCACGCTATCTGCTGGGGCTGCTGGACTATATCCTTCCCCTGAAGGTACACTTGAGATTTTCCTAGTATTATGTCACTTGAGTCATCCTAAATCTTGCCCAAGGGTCATTCAGGCAGTCAGCCCAGGGGTTTGCTCTTAAGAGACGATGTGAATTGCCAGGCTGCCTCCCTCAGCTCCTGCTGCCAGCAGGTAACATAGGCATCTCCTGAAGGACTGACCCTCCCCTGATCAATCACTGCTACAGAGAAGACCGTGGGCTGATGGCTCTTTGGTGGTGTTAATGCAATAGTGTGGTGGTGTAACTACACGGGTCTCAACACATCACTGTGATAGTGTACAAAAATGGCTGTGAAAAAAAGCCACTTCAGCTCTGACAATTGCAATTTCTTTCTTCAGCCCTTCCTATAAAGATAAAACCTACCTCCCCTGGCTTTTTCTGATCTTTAACTTCACTAAGAAGACCTGTGTCTTGAAGACATTTGCAATAGGGAGCTGGAAGCCTCTAGTTTAACCTGTGACAGGCAATGGAAATAATTCAATGCAGAATTAACTTTACAGAGGACAGGTGTTGCCCCTGTCCTGCAGCCAGAACAGGCACCTCCACAGCTCTACCAGAAAAGAGGCATCAGACAGAAAAGTCTGGGAAGCCTCAACTGGGATTGCACAAAGAAACAGCACCTGACGATGCACGCTGGGAAAAGACACATCACTCTTCATGGAGCTGTAGGAAACAGAAGGGATACAGCAAGTTCTCCACAGATCAAGGGCATTGTGAAAAGCATGACATGAGCCTGGAGGGTGGCTGTCATGTGTCCGCTCAGAGGGTTGCTGACTTGAAGCAACTGAGAATGGTGCAAGAGACAGGATGAACAAACTACCAGCTGGAAAGAAGATGGACACCTCCTTCACTGAAGATGGAGAAAGTGCTTGGGGGACTTTTTTCAGACTGTATGAGGATGTCATCTTGGCTGGGCAAAGTGTCAACTTGTCCAGACACTGAGAGGGGGAGGAAATGCTGTTGAGACAGCCACTCTGCTTGAGAAGGCTTCAGAGACAGTCATGGCCACTGGTGCCCTTGTGCCTGGGAACATGATGCTAAGTGACGTTTCAGAACCGAGCTAGTGAACTCCCTCCACGATGACACCGGGAAAACCTCACAGGTCCAAGCTATGACAGAGGACTGCAAGTGGCGGCAACGTGGCCGCAGTACTGGGGCACCTGCTGCCAGCCCTTGGACCACAAGCCTGAATCACACCAGAAATGCTGACGTTGGGGAGGAAGAGACAAGAAACTCCCAAGCCTGCACTGACATCTTGGGCAAATATGGCAAATTATAAGGTTTTTTGTATGTGCTAGGACTTCTGTCGTGCTAACAGCAATATCAGTGGCCTTTTGGTTAGGCGGGGAAGGGCAAGGAAGAGGCTGGTGACAGTCACGCCACAGCTAGCTGCTGTCTTGTGCAGCAGCTCGTGTTAGCCCTTGTTAAGTAGACACGGCTCACACTCAGCAGAAGCAGATCTCTGCCGATTCTGTTCCTAAAAGAGGTTTCTAAGCAACACCTCTACAACTTACCTATATTTTTATATATGTAAATACATAAATGTATCACTCCAGCTCCGGACAAACTGTGCAAAAGTCACAGGTAAAGCAGCTGTTAGCCCAAGAGCTTCAGCAGAGTTGGAAAAGGGACGTGACAAGAGATGCTGGGAACTCCACTCATTTTGCATGGGCTCTTTGGAAGCTGGTTGCTGGTGCTGTTTGTGAAGACAAGCTTGCTCATTAAAACCGTGATGCTGCTGTTAATGAGTAAAACTAAAATTTCTTTCCAAGCTACTGATGTCCCAAGAAGCAACACAGGTTAGCTGATGTAGGGAGGTCATACTTTTAACATGGCAATATCCTGTCCTTGCCTGATAAATTCAGCTGAGGAATCCTCTAACCATCACTGTACAAAATGATATATATTTCTGTTACTGAATAATTCTTATTGATTGGGTAGTATTAAACAGGAGAATTGTTTAGGCTTTGTAAGGAAACGGTTATGAAGAACATAAAAAAAATTCCCACAGCTCTTTTCCTGTGGTTCTCAGGGGCTCTTGAAATCCATAGTAAATAATAATATTTATTAATAATATTTAACATTTACCACATGGTAAATAACAGCGATGAGCTAGGCATGCTGTTCAACAACGTTCTGCTGCTACTTTGAATTCTCGTAACATAGTGTGATGTGCTCCCAGAGCTTCCGGGTAACATTGTTTTAAAGAAATGCCTGCTAGTGCCATGAATGGAGGCTGTGCTGTGCAGGCTTTTACCAAAGTCAGCAGATGTCAATGGAAACAACCCCATATGCCAGCTAATTGACTTTGGAACTGCTAAGGCATGGCTGGAACAGGCACCTTTGGTCAGAGCAAAGACTAATTCTGCCCTGGTAGCAGGTACCGGACAGTGTCATTCACTTAACTTCATTTTCTATCTCCATATTCTTGATGCAAGGTAGTCCATTAAATATCAGATGACAAATCAATGATTTGTAAATGCTGTGTGCCGCAGAGAGACTTCTGCTCATTTCTTGTGTGAAACTGCTTATTTATTTCCTACAAAACCTGTAGACCAGAAATTCAGGCTCTTAAATTGAACATAATTCTTCCAACACAGCAGGATAGCCATCATATTCCACACAAAACCATCTGTAGTAATAAAAATACAACATAAAACCCAGACCTCACAATGAAGAAGTCCTCTTCTTTTCATTTTTTAAATCTTCTTCTTCCCAATAGTGATACTTTTCACTTCCCTCTTGCTTACTGGTACTGCGAGCCCAGACGGATCTGCCACACTGGCTGAATTTTCTTCTTAGAATATGAAAAAAAATCACTACTGGAGATATGTTTTATCAACCTGCCAAGGAAGGACTTTTCCATGGTACAATGGCTGCTGCTTTCTTCTGTCAATCTGAATTTTTAACCTCTCTCTTCATGATGGACTGGGAGCTGAAGGATGGGGATTATTTTGGGATGCTGCAGGGTAAAAGGTTTCAAGGATACTTGGTTTTAAATATCTCTTTCCTTGATGATGACGCCTCAGTTCCCAGGCCACAGGGCAGTATGAGGAACAAGGAAGCCCCACATGACTCTTGTCCCCACTGTGGACTGTCAAGCAGCACCAAGCTCGAAGGTGAGAGCCCACACTGTCAGCAGGCAGCCCAAACACCTGAAAACTCTCTCCACCTAAGGTCCTGAACCCAACTGGGGCACCCTCATAGCACAGGCTCGAAGCTTCACTGAGTGTCGATGGGATGTGAGTTTCCTTCGGGGAATAAAAAACTTGGGTTTGGGTCTATGAATATCCTCTGAGACCAGTTCTTCAGGCTTCTGGTAGGCAATTTTGACTTGGATTTCATCAGGGATTTGTCTTGCTGCTCTCTGGGTCATTTCCTTGGCTTTACCCACTGGCGTCAGGACTGTGGCTAGAGGCAAATTGATTCTCTGATGTCCTTGCAAATGAATTAAAAAATCATTTCAAATACAGTTGAGAAAGGTTTTTCAGGCTCCTGTGAACAGTCACCTTTCAATGCTAGATGATTCTGGCTCCAGATCTTTTTCTTGAAAATACATTGAAAATAAAGACACAGAATCCCATAAAATCAGTTAACTTGACTAATACTGAAAATACAGTTGCTGTTCATAATAAATGATCAATCTAATGAAGGCAATTTTAGCATTAGCTCTGTTTTGATTTCCAAAATAGAAAATTGATCAGAGAAGAGAATGGAATTACTTTTCTAAGACAGAAATTGCGGGAATGGATTCCCACCTCCTTTGCACAGACATGGAGTCCCCCCGGGTGAGTGTGGTATCAATAAGAGGAGAGTCTAACTTACAGATTCGAGTTCACCAAACCCAGGACTGCTGCAGGCAGTAGGACCTTGCCATTTGCTCCAGGATGTGTAGGCTCTGACTTTTAGATGCACATTTTCCTTTAATGTAATTGCATGCCAGTTAGTCGTTGGTGTGTGTACGTATGTGTATGTGGACCAGATGCACAGATTTGTCGACCCCAGAGAATTTCAGTGCTTTCAAAGGATGTGATGTAAAATTCTGTACACTAAATTTATTTCTTCCCATGCAAATGTGTACAATCAGTTCTAATAGGAACTAGACACTTCCTGCACGTCTGTTTTTTAATGGAATCTGCTAAGTTTTATAAGGGCCATATTTAGCTGTACATCCTCTCAACTGTTAACTGCATTATCCTTTTAAGGAAGTCATTAACTGTTCAGTAACACTCTTCCTATAGCAGTTTTACAATGCATGCACGTTGAAATGTGGTTCTCTGTGGGCTAAATAGCTCTTCATAGTAAAAGAATCAGTGCGTATGTATGTGACTAGAATAAACCAGGAAAACCTCTAAAATGTATGGCACAATTAGCAAATAATTTCTTCTTGTCTGCCCTCCAACAGCTCTTGACACAAACTTCATCTATTTAAACAATTTCCCTTTTTTAACAACTGATCCCAGGACTATTGCTCATGCAGCCCAGAAATTTTATATTTTCAGTTACATTTTTGTTTCAGCTTGAAGGAGAGAAATGATTTTCACATCCTGACTGGTTCAGTGTTTGCAGCTGAAGCTGTTTTCTTCCTTGAGTCATTCTGGACTAGCTCCTACATTTCATCTCACACTGTTCTGTTACGCTGTTCATGTACAAAGTGGAACCATCAACTTCCAGCCTAAAAGGTCTATTTTAAGATGAAGGGGAAATAAAATGAGGAAGATCATAAGTGAAGTCTCCATGAAGAAGTTCACTGCACTTTCTCTTTATGAAAACAAACTGGATGCTGCCCCTGGCAAATATGAGGTTTGTTTTAATGTAACTGTACAGTAAAGACCTTAATCCTTGAACCTGCCACAGTCCTGCTCTGTGAGGTCTGCACAGAGTTTACATGGGAGTCATAAATCAGAAAGAGATAGCACCAAAATAAAGGGTCTGTACTTCCTATGGGATAATGGTATTGCACTCTGACCCGCAGCAGATTAGTTTTTTGCTGTACCTTTTATGCACTTGAATAATCAAATGTCAAGAAACTAGAAACTGCATTCCTTTACCTGCATCCGCTTCCTATGCAATAGCAAAAAATAATCCTAGCAATTCTTACTCTCCAATGTATATATTTTCTTCCTGTGGTTTGTGGTTCTTTCTCCCTCTAAACGAGACTTGTGGAGGTATGTGAGCAGGTGTCCAAACAATTTCAGGCATTCCCACGTCAGAAGAACTTCCCTTTCCAACTCTGTAGGACTCTGCAGCCCCTGGAGCTGAGTGGGCAGTAAAGGGAACTGCACACAGGCTCGTGTAATCCACCTACTTTGCTGTCCACTTCTGTAGGCTTCTCCTCCCACGGCAGTGGTAGACTGGAGACAAAAATAAATGGCAGAAAAATATTTACTCTACCTTATATTTTTGAGAATTTTGACCTTTGGGCTCTTTTGTCCTTTCTGATTCTGTCATGGGGAAGGCAAGAATGGATGAGGTCACAACCCCAGTGAGGTAACAAAATGCCAAGATATGGACACACAAATAAGACCTGATATCCTGGCTGGCAACATAGAATCATAGAATGGTTTGGGTTAGAAAGGACCGTAAAGATCATCTAGTTCCAATCCCCCTGCCACAGGCAGGGACATCTTCCCCTAGATCAGGTTGGTCAAAGCCTCATCCAGCCTGGCCTTGAACACTGCCAGGGATGGGGTATCCACAACTTCTTTGGTCATCTTGTTCCAGTGCCTCACCACCCTCATGTATTTGAAGAGAAAGAAACAATGAGGTGCCTGGGGAGGATGAAATCTTGACAATGTGCGTGCTCAGAACAGGCTAGTAATGAGCCTTGGGAAGGTATTCGCATCTGTCTACATATGGCAGAGGAAAAGAAGAGAAAAATGAACAACCACATCAGCTTAGACCAGCCAGTTCCCCAGCCCAGGCACATAGGCACTTACAGTCAGTGTCAGGGTTTTTCGGCTCATCCCGGGACGCTGGTGGCACCGTGACCTCAGCCTGACTTGTGATCGCTCTGCCATGCTCTGCTCAGTGGCGTGGATGGTGGAGTGGGAAGGAGGTGATAGATCTTGTCTTTCTAGTCTGGCAAAAGGACACCTCGTGCGCTCTCAGGCTCTGCGAAGCCAAGGGGCCACATCACATCCTTCTTTCCAAAACTGGAAATCCCAGGAGTCTGATAACTGGGAAAATCCGGAGTAAATCATGGAGATACTTCTCACAGAGTTTTGCCTTGATCTGCATTTTTAGGAGGCATGACCAAGCACTCAAGGTTGTTAGCCTAACATTTGGCATCCATTTAAAAAATATTTATTTTCAATGTCCACATAAACAAGATCTTTTTTTTTTTCCTCTCTTCCGAAAGAAAAAAAATTTGTCTGATACATTTCTAGGAAGCTAACAAAGAGTGAGAGAGCATACAAAGCTGTGTATCCTCTCCCCATAAAGCTCTGCTGTGCTCAGGTGTTTGCAGGACTTGGTCTTTCATGACTGAAAAGAAGAGAAATTCCTTGAACTCAACACGTCTCAAAACAAAGATTGTAGGAGGAATAATCATAGAATCATGGAATCATAGAATGGTTAGGGTTGGAAGGGACCTCAAAGATCATCTAGTTCCAACCCCCCTGCCATGGGCAGGGAAACCCTCCACTACACCAGGTTGCCCAAAGACTCATCCAACCTGGCCTTGAACACTTCCAGGGATGGGGCACCTACGACTTCTCTGGGCAACCTGTTCCACTGCCTCACCACCCTCAGACGGAAGAATTTCTTCCTTACAGCTAATCAAAATCTGACCTCTTTCAGTTTAAAGCCATTGCCCCTTGTCCTATCACTACATGCCCTTGTAAAAAGTCCCTCTCCAGCTTTCCTGTAGGCCCCCTTTAAGTATTGGAAGGCTGCTATAATGTAATGTAAGAACATAATGTAAGAACAATGAAAAGAGAGTATTTCAATTTTTACAGAAAGTAATGGAAAAACCTACTTTTCAGAAAATCCCCAACTTGCTTTTCTACAAATAGTCAGAGCTTAATTTTTCAAAAATTCTCCTACATTTTGTTTTGCTAGTGGGGACTGTATCCCTCGACAGAGCAAGAAAAATGTCAGGATGGCAATGCGTGCAGCAGACATGATCTGAGTCACACAGAGGGGTTGTCATCTGCATGTTAGGCTTTCTAGGGGATCCCAGAGGCCGCATTCACAGCTTGGACCCCACCGAACAAGGCCCTGCATAAACTCCGTGAGATGTGCACAGCCAATTTACTTTGAAGAGCAGAAGTATACAACGAGTCGTTATTATTATACAATAGGAAATGGATGCAAAGGGTACGATTTTGATTAAGGAGCAGTTTACCTCTATTGTGTGCAGGAATAAATGACTACAAAGAGTGGGGCAATGGGGAAGACAGTCTTTTGATGGAGAACTTCAGTCTAAAAGCCAAAGTCTGGTGTTTGGGGTAAAGACAGATGCCTGTGTTGCGGAGGTGGTGGAGGAACTGCTGTGGAGGACTCTTGGCAGATGAAGAGAATCAGACCACCTTGCCAAGGCTCCTTGATCAAAGACTTCTGATAAAACTCCTCGCCAGAGCCCTGGGGAAACCACAGGCTTGGTTACAAGACAGGAAACAAAACTTAACTTTTTGCAACTGAGGAAGGTCACCAAGAGACGTTTGCAGTTTGTGCTGGGACCTGCTGTTCAATAGACTCATAAATGACATAGACCAAGAGGTGGGCAGCAAGGTGAGAACATTTTCTGATGACAGCAAGTATTTAGGATAGCAATGCACCCTGCATTCTCCAAGGCAGAGTTATAAAGTTCAATCTGATGCGCAAAACACAAGATAAATTCCTGAACATATATTTCCTAGTTGCAATGCTGGTAGCTCTAGACTGCCAATGGCGTGTTATACGTATAACTACACTGTAAATAGATTTATCTCAGCTTATCTTTTAATTAAATTCGTGTCTGTAAGCTGCAAAAAACAAACACTTCCTGGAGACTCAGAAGAGCTGTGCCGGATGGAATGATGTTCTTCGGCTTTGAATCAGATCTTGCAGCTAGTGAGAAAGTGTGATTAAGAAAGCCTAAAACATCTGGAAAACAGCTGATGATGATGTTCCCCCAAGGGACATAATCAAAATATCCTGAAAGAATATTTTTGTTGCAGAAGCAAGGCCAGTATTGCACACAGAGAAGTAGTTTTTCTTGGGAAAATAAAAAAGTGCCCTTGTCCAAAAAGCTTTTTTCCTCTCCTCATTAAAATTTAGGGAAAAAATGGAAACAGTAATTCCTCCTTTTTCGGACAATGAAAATAAATGCTTACTAATATCTCCATATTTAGACAGGCCAGCATACTTGAGGGGTATAGTCACTCGTTTGGTATCAAGGGCTCCTTTGTTTGCAGAAGCAAAAATAGCATTTGAACAACTCTCGTGGACACTTCTGCCTTCAAGCATAACATGGCTGTAATACAAAATCGTGAGGGATTCAAACCCCCTTTGAAATCAATGTCAAGACTCAGCTCTTTAAAAAGTCGCTGGAGAGGCTGACTCCAGAGGGGTCTGCAGGGTCTTTAAGTGAACGTCAGTCAAGTCCCATCGGGTTTGCCCCCAGAGCTGCGCTTCTGGGCTGTGCAGCGGCTCGGGCAACAGCCAGCAGCCTTCCGGCCGGACAACCCTCATTAGTTTTGCTTCTTAATAGGACAGAGAGATAGCTGCACATCAAAGTTCCTTTCCATGAAGGAAGAGGGATCTGCTGCTGTCGTTTTTAAGGCCTGAACCATTTCCTCCCTGGCAGACCAGACACTTGCCCTCATTCGGAGACACCAGGTTCGTCTCTGCCCTCCGTGGCCATGTGTTGCATGGGACAGTGCACAGCTGGACACATTAGTCTCCAGCACAGCTCAGCCCAGGATGACGAGCAGAAGCGGTAGGTGCTTGAAGGTGACCTGGAGAAACCTCCTGGCTGTTTCCCTGTTATCCTGACAGAGCCATGCCCTTTCCTACCCGCTCTGTGCCTTGTCTTTTCTCTGCAGGTTGTAGACGTCACCTCCAAGATGCTCAGTCAATCCACCATTTGTATCATTTAGCCACTCGCATTATCGTCAAATACTGTGATGTATCAGGGGAGAAGCAATACTCAGAGAACTCGGTCTGCTCAAGCTTTCCTCAAAGACCTGCTCTGTGAAAATGAAGATTTAACAGTGATGAGTTGTAGCAAATCCCACACATCAGGAACAGCACTGGGCAGCTTGAGAATTAAGAGAATGAAAGCCCTATATTTAAAAAGGGGGCAGAGAGGAAAACAATCTAGGTAATCCCCAGACTATTTCCCTAATCTCCATAAAGTCCAGTTCTGGAAGACTGCACAATTTAAAATACATTTTGTGAGGAAAGGTATTTACAAGCATGAAGGTAACTGAAAAATGGGATAAAATGGTAGATGTAGAGATTTTTCTTTAATAGGGAGCTGAACATATGGATGATGGAAATTTTACAGATCACAGATCTGATCTGTCTGGACTTCAGAGAACCAACTGATGGAAGGACATAGGGGGAATCATTTGTTGAAATGAGGAAGAGGGGATCAACGAGAAATCTCAAGGAGAAACAAAAATAAATAGTTAATGGAAAAGTACGAATGGTGAATTAAGAGATCATATTGAGCACCGATCTTTTTTAATATCTTCATAAATGGTCTTGACACGAAACACAGAAGTGGCTTAAAGAAGTCCAGCTGTGACATAAAGCTCCAGATTATAACCAGGTTGGAATGGGATGGGGAGAACTAAGTGACTCTTCTGAAGGCACAGGTAACAGATGGGACTTAAAGAAGCGGAATGAAAAGTGGGAATTCAGGATTTCAGAGATAACAAATGAAGATTCCTACAATAAAGCAGAAATTAAAAGGAATAGAGAAAGGGAAAGATGTAGGTACCTCAGTTATTGTCAGGCTATAAATCACCAATGCAATGTGCAATGCAGCGAGGCAGGAGCTGGCAGCACGCACCTCTCCTGTCCCCTCTGAGGGTTTCGGAAGGCTGAAACCCAGGAGCACGGTCAGGGTTGATGCAGCGCAGCTAGGCGGCTCCTCAATCTGAGTAATGAGGGGAATGACACCTCGAAAGCTTCCTGAAGAGCATTCCCACCCCTCTGGCTTTCTCAGTCTCCTCTTACTAGAGAAGACCACGTGGGGCTGGCTTCTCCAGGCTACCAAAGGAAGGCCTGGGCAACTGCTGTCTGTAAGGCCTTTTCCAGCCATCCAAGGACATGAACGCTGTGGGTCAACTTCCTAATGAGGGCAGGAGGGACAGAAGAAGACAATGAGTTTCAAGATGGCCTCAAGGCCAGGTTGGATGAGGCTTTGAGCAACCTGGTCTAGTGGAAGGTGTCTCTGCCTGTGGCAGGGAGGTTGGAACTAGATCATCTTTAAGGTCCCTTCTAACCCCAACCGTTTTATGATTCTATAATTCTAAGATGAAGCTTCATCCGTTTAGTAGAAGACTTCAATGAGTTATTGGACCACTTCTCGGTGCCCCAAGTTCCTAGGAAGCTATGGGCTCTGTGTTTTTCCATCTGTATCCAGTACCAGCTGTGCTCCCAGAGGACCACAGGCAGCATCAAACAGCTGACTCCCAGAGCGTTGTGCAGAGCTACAGAAACGCTGGCCAGTACTGTTTTCAGATATTACTTTGATGATAGCATTTAGCCAATCATTGCCCACAATATGGCACCAAAAGGTTCCTTCTTATTCCTAAACGTGAGTATTGTCTAGTTCTATTCTACGTCTAGTGTATTTTTCTCCACTTCTTTTACATTTCCAAGGAGGAAATTAATGAATCAAATGGCTTTAAACCAACATTTTTTCAGCATGATATTTTTCCAGTATGTCTTGTGGGCAGCAGTCGCTATCACCAGCTTCTTGTGCCTGCCTCCCCGGGATTAATTTTTCTCCTCATGGCAGTATTAAGTTAATACAATCCTGCCATTACCTGCAGTGTTTCCAAGGTGAGTCAAGTCATTTCAGTGGGATCTCAGAAGCAGGCATGCTCCGTTGCAGCAATTTCTGGCACATGGCAAGCATCACATTCCAACTTGCCAGCAGCAGTTAGCTCCACAGTGTGAAGTTAGCCTCCATAACAAGGTAGGGAAGTGAGAAAATGGCAAGGAAATGGGAGAGCTGGAATCCGAAATTCTGGGTAATCAGAGCCATCTGAGATCCCACGCTGTGAAGGATGGGCGAGATATCTATTAGTAAGGCTGCATGACTCAACGCTTCACTCCCTCTTCACATCCTTGTGCAGCTGTGCTGAAGTCAGGGACAGTCCACGTGGCTCCAGCTATTTGGAGTTTCAGGATTTTTGCCTGAGTTTCACGCAGTGACCAGAATGTAATGGGAAATGTGATCACAAAGAGTTCAAACTTGTTAGCTTTCCTATTTAGTTCATAAGCCCATTTATTTAGACTCCGCAATTTCCTGTTGTCTACAGTGTATTTCCAGAGAGGAAGCTCCGGTGCTGCTGTACAACTGCTGTCTATAAGTACCACCAAAGAAAGACAACATACAAGCCACTTTCATTTATTTCACAGTTCAGAAGTAATCACCCTCCTTTGTAGTCATGTGCGTTTTACTCAGAGTTCTCTGTGTACTTCCCCTTAACACAGAGTCACTTTCTGTTGCTATAATTAATGCTTCCTAAATACTGATCTCACGCCAGAAGAGCTGGTAACACCACTGACTCGGCGCCACCCACATACATCGCTCACCCCAGCCAACACCTTGCCAGAAGGAATCAAACCTGCCCCCAGGGAACAAGCTGACCCGGCACAGAGTCCATTCACCAGCACCCTACACATGGCTCCTAATAACCTGCTTTTCTTCCAGCTCCTTAACGCTGCACTCACACTGTCTTATTCCACGTAGAGGTACTCAAAAGAAGAATTGACCCAGCCTCTCCAGCCAAGCTGGGTGTAGAGTCCAAGATGGCTTTTTGATTTCCATCCATGAGTTAAATTCCCATCTGGCACTACAGTGACGTTTATTAAAAACAATAACAAACTCTCAAAACTGTGTAGCATCCTGTTGCTGTCCAAAACCAATCCACTTATGAAGAACAGCATCATCACTCGACACTGTGAAAACAAATAGACAAGGAAAATTAAGTGGGGTGCGCTACGACTGGTTGTCAGCCCCGGGCAGCTCACGCTATGCGATCAGACCCTCCCAGAGTTCATCTCTATAACACCGATTAAATCAGTTGTCAGTAATATGGCTAAAGATGGCCCGTGGGACCGAGTTAAAACAGAGGAAAGAAAATCACAGCAATAAAGGAAAGTGGATCCAAGATGATATGCATAACGGCAAACAGTAATAAACCCGGCTTCTCTTTCCAACACCATTAACGGTTATTAAGTTTCTATGCTAACACTACAGGTGTGTGTGCAAAATACTTCAAATAGTTGCAATCCAAGTTCTTGCAGAAGGTTTCAGCTATTAACACAGGGACTGGTGAGAATAACCCAAAATTCCGTGACGTCTTCCTGTGCTGCTGGCCCCACATGAGCCTACGCCCTCCAAAGTACTGGATGGTTTGACACGAGTAAGTCTGGGAAAAGATCTGGAAAACATGTTCACTAAGATGTTATTTAAGGGACAGAAATTCTAACCAGCAAATTTGTGGTCATATTTTATTGTAACATGTGTATTTATTGTTTACCCAGAAAATTGACTAATTAATATTTCTTCTTATAGCCACAGCAACTAAAAATATTTGTACTGCCCAGGGTACACATGATGACTCTGAAGCCAAGCTACAGTTTGCATTTCAAGCCAAGGCTCTTCGCTGCTTTCTTTGCCAATGGGGGTTTTGGAGTGAAACAATCTCCCTGTCCTTCCTTTGGAAAGACTATCTCATAAGCCCTCAAATTCTCATATCCTCTCCTCTTCTCCCCCTTGTTCTCACACCATCTCTGCACATGCTGCCACCAAGACCAGTGGTCCCTTGCCCGTGGCAGTCTGCAGATGGCGGACCGATGGGAGTGAGTGCAGCAGTCCCCAGCTGATGGGGAAAATATTGCCCAGGTCCAAGAACCTGAGATCAGTCCCAGCCTTACCCACGCCTTTACAAGCAAATGACATGCCTCATTCAGGTCCGTTAGCAGTGGGGTAGTCGCAGTTTAGCCACCCAGAAACTTCAGCAGGCTGGTGGGGATGGCGCCCAGCCCAGCAGGTCCTGCCTCCATCCATTCCAGCAGCCACAGACAGCGTACGCTTGCCTGCAGTGGCTGGCATGGCTCAGAGCTGGGGATAAGCAAGCACACTGGTGGCCTAGAAATTGAAGAAATATTGACAGATGGATGGACTTTAATTTGTGCCAGCAGACTCTTATGTCGCTGTGTTGAGGGTGATTGTGTACTGTTCCCGCTTTTCCAGTTAGCCTAAGGTCATTTCATTGGAAAGCGCTTGTTTTCTCACGCGTGGGTTTTTTGGGGTTTTCTTTGAAGCATGGACTGGGCGTGAACTTTAACTGGCTTTTAAGGGTTTCCCGAAGGGAGCTCCATGGGAAGAGAGTCCAAAGGCTGTTGAGCGGTGCTGTACGGATGCTGTTTTATAGACACATGGTGTTAGCAGTGTTATCCCACCACATGCAACAGAGCAGGCTGCCGTTCATCTGCCCTTCCAAGCCATCACAACATTTTATTTCTGTTTTTAGACAAGGAAAAGACTGGAATAGTTCCTCCCAGGAGCAGCCAGTGGGCCTGGAAGCAGGGCTACGGATCTAAACCTAAAGCTTCATTCTGTGTAGAAGTCCATCCAAAAGAAAAGTGGCATTAGAAGAAACTTGTCCTGACACTATTGTTGCTGTCTCCCTTTCCTCCCAAGCAAAGGATTTATATTTGAGTTAACTCTACATTTCTAACCGATTTTTTGATTTAAAAGGGTTAACAGAAGAGGGAAAAGCTGTCATAAATTGTTTCCCCATCCTTTCTTTTATTTTTTTTTTAAATCAAACAAACTTTGGAGGAAACTTTTACAAACGAAAAATAATCAATGAAACTTGAAGATTTGTCTAGTCCCAATTTCACACTGATTTCTGGAGTAGTCTCTGACACACACAAAAATAAGAGTCTAAAATGCTGCAGAGAATCTGGTTCTTGAAAACTTCATCTAATATATGTCATGAAAAGTATGTTTGTATTAGGAATGCAAAATATATATACGTATATTCTTCTATATATGATATTTTCAAGCCAATATTAATGCCCACAATGTTCAAAGGTGTCTCGTTGTGTCCGTTTCATGAAACAGAAAAACTGACCATTGATTGCCACCAGCTTCCGCTTGCTTAGGTCTGAAATCAGCTCCTCTCTGTTTGCGAGTGCCTTGGGAGACATTAGTTGAGAAGAGAAGGCGTGAAGCAAAACCCGGCTGTAAGACGTTAGCACATATTGGCTCCAGAAGAGAAACTACAATGACAATTAGATTTGGCCATTGACAACGGAGCAGCTAATCACCGAAGCTAAAATCAGATTACCCGAAATGAAAGCCTGTTGCCTGGCTGCAGCTGAGTTTCAGATGTTCTTATTGTAAGTGTACCGAGAGGAATTGCAATCCCCTTATCCAAACAAGGACCAAAAGCCCAAATCAAATGCCAGACAGATTAAACAGTGACTTCCCCCGTCCCCTTGGCCACGCACTCCCGTTTCACTTCTGAGCCTGCAGCCGAGCACTGCCTCTCCTCAGACACCTCCTGCAAAGTGCTGCCATCAGCTCTCCACCAGCAGCGTCTCAGTAACTTCACAGCACCCAACCTTCAGCTCCAGTTTGTAAGACAACGTAGGTGTGAATCGAAAAGTCTCAGTATCATGTCTTATCGGTCTCTGGAACTTTTCCACTCTTTGTGTTCACGTGTTGGTTGCAGGTTTGCACTTAAATTCAACATCAAAATTTATCCTCTGCTGGACACCCGAGCCACGGTCAGAGGTGGTGCGAAATCATGTTGTCAAACATTTGGGCTCCTTGGTATTCTTGCAAATTTACTGATGTTCAGCTGAAGTTTGCAGAAAGGCTTAACTGAAAGGTCAATGAAATAATATCTGCATATTGTAAATCTAATAATCGGGAGAGCAGTAATTTGTTTAAATTTAGGAAAAAGCCAAAGTAAACTCTTTAAAGAAATTGCTCATATATTTGAGGCTAACAGTGGGGTAATAAAAATAGAAATTATGTACATAGGAACTATTGTGGTATAGAAACAGCCTCAACATATTGATTGAGGCAGTTCTTGTCCCTGAATTAATATATGCCTACGAGTGAGTATTTGTTTTAGGGAAGTTAAATAGAAAGGCCATGAATAAATATAAAGGCTGAGATGAAATAGCCATCTGGACTACATTAGACCAAAATACGTAATTGAAGCAAAGAGAGTGTACATCCTTTGATCCAGTCACGCACAACTGAAATGAAAGTAAACGAGCAATTCCACTTATCTAGTCACCAGAGAAGAGTTTGCTGCACATGTGAGTGAGAAGGACTGCTGGAGGGTTGCAGCAGCCACCTCTGCGGCAAAAGAACCTCAAGTGTGTCAGCCACAGTTATCCTGGTGTCGGCTGCTATGTCAGGGCCAGGGCTTCGGCATAAACCCTAGCTGGGCTTATGTTTAAACTGCTAAAACCACATGTCCAGTCTCTGCATCTCTGCCATTTCCATGGGATTAGCAGCAGAGCCATATGGCAGGGCAAGCTTGAGCTTGGTTCTTTGTGCAGCTGAAAGACCCAGAGTGGCTTCATGGTGCCCTGTTTTCCCACAGTAAGGACACCCATGCAGCAAACCAGGGCGGGGAGCTGACTAGGGAAACACCGGTCCCTTTTAATCCAGATTAGTCTTGCAAGAGAAGGGACCCCCATTGTCATTCTTCTGCCTTGAAGCATCCTCCATTTGATTACAGGTGAGGACGTGGGAATGGGATTGTCAGAAACTGCTAAAGGGAGCGAAAGCCTATGCTTCAAGAATCTGAGTTCTGCCTCAGCCTTTGAACCCAAGGCTGCCTTGGGGCTGGTGCTGGTGTTTGGGGTGAGCTGCCATAGGTGAAGGAGCAAGCAGAATTGAGATCTTCTGAATAGCTTTTGTAACCTACTATTGACAGCCAGCTCTTAGATGAGCTAAAAACTAACCACAAACTGCCTTCAGCAAGCTCTGCATTCCTGAGGACCTACGCCTTCTCGCCCATCATCAAATCAAAGCCTGGAGCAAGTGCTCTGCCTCCTGGCCCCTTGATGTCTTGGTCAAAGATGTCAGCCAGCCATGACTGTCAGCCAGGTCTGCAAACAGCCCTGGTCCTAGATCAATAGTGTTGTGTTGGCAGAAAGCTACTGGGTAAAATATGGAACATCAGAAACTTTTCCCTGGTGTGGCTGATTTGGCTTGTGTTCATGTTACCAGCCTAGTAGACAACCAAACTTCCAATAGAGTTGTACCAATATCAGGAGAGCTTCCCTGGTTGAATAAAGGTACCCCTGGAGAGACACTCTCAGATTAGACTTCTCCAGTTTTCCATCTCAGCCTCTTACACCTGTGGTGCTTTTGAAAATGGTGCCCTAATCCTGATGTGCATCCTAAAGATGCTGTGCTGCAACTGAGTCTCAAAAGTTGACCTGCTGGAGTCTTAAAATGCTGATACAAACTGCCTCAACATCCCTTGATCGTTTAATCTCAAATAGGACTCGTCAAACTAGTAGGTGCAATTCTACCAGCATGGTAAGATCCCCATGCTAAGGGACAACAACATTTGGAGGCATGGATGTGCTGCTAAATGCATACCAAGGGGTCTTGCAATCAGGGCGCATCATGGGGCCAGGAGACAGAGGCACCTGCTTAAGGCCCGAGCGGGAATAAGCTGCCTGTTGATACGGTGATGGGCAGCACGTTGCCTGGGCGAGGAGGCTCGGTGCTCAGGAAAGCAGAGATTGCTGAAGGCAGTTTCTGATTAGTTTTTTGCTCACTCAGGAGCTGCCTGGGATTTCAACAGCTGGATCAACCACAGTAGCCCAAAGCGTCTCCTAGCAGAGCCCTGTTCGGAGCAGGGGAAGGAGAAATTCCGCTGAAACCAAGGAAATCGTTTTTCAAGATCCCGTTTTCGACTGCCAGCTTCTTGAATAGCTTTTCCATTTCTCCCATGCTCCTCAGTTCTGCGCCTGTGGTTTAGTCCTGCGTTTAATGTGACAGATTTGGGAACAGGCAGAATATAAAGTCAGCTCTTCTGCACCGAGGGCAACATGCTGGATAATAACCTTAGAACAGCTCTGTAGCCAACAGCATAGTATTATCTAATAATTTTTCTTCATAATTTTCCCAGCTCACAGAGCAAGGGAAATGATTTGCAAGTGTTCATATACATACACACATAGAGATATATGCCTCTTCTGACATTGCGACATAAAATATTCATGTGGAGAGTTTTTCCATAATTTCCTAAGCTCAAGCAGAAATTTCCTAGAACAGTTTATCTGACTGGCACTATATAGGTAATTTCATAGTTTTTATGGGATAGAGATAATAATTCCAGAAAAAGAGGCTGCCAGCACCTGTCCATTTTGGGAGAGAGTGTGACGCTTTTAAAAATTAAATTGTCAAATTCTTCATGGAGAGAATTCCAGACTGAGACTGTGGCTAAGTTGGCTGAGTAACTGAGAGATGTGTCTTGTATACCTCCCTTAAGGCTACTAAAAATTGTATGATGAGTCCTGTGACATGTTGGTCATGATGGATGCTCTTGGGTAACAACCATTAGTCGAGCGAAGTGAGGTGCTTCCTTCCAGTTAGGAAAGTCTGTACACCAGGCCCTCGCATCCAGAGCAAAGACACGACGACACAGAGAGGGCAGCTGAGAAAATACGCTACGCCTTTGAATAACAGCTCTGAGTCCTGACAGCTCCTTTATTTAAATCCAATCTCCAATGTGGAAAAGGACTTGAAACAACTTTTCTGTCGTGGGCTGTATCCACCACTGTCCTGTCATCCTCTCACTGGAGGATGTTTTCCCTTTGTTCTCAACAGTTTGGAAGAACATTCTTCTTTTTCCATTTGCGTTTCACCAATTTATTGAAACTTGCATGAGAGCTCAAAGGAAAAGAGGATACCCCATATCCTGGGCACTCACTCTTTCCCACGCAGCCTGGCCACCCTCCTGCACTGTCCATCTGCCAAGCAAAACTCTAAATCGCAGAGACAAATGGCAAGGCAAAAGATTTTGCATGAGAAACGGTGAATTTTCAGAGCAAATACCATACTCATATTTGTCAGGAACAAAAAGTACAATTTACGGCCACGTGCGGCTGAATATAAAGTAGTTTGCACAGCTGAGTTAACCTTTATCCCTACCGAGGAGTAAGAGATTTAGCTTAAATGGGAAATCTCAGGTCAGATTTCTCCAGACGTAGCCCCATGCACTCCCGTACTGGCCTTTTCGGTCACACCACCGCAGCCTGCCACCAGCCACCTCTGTGAGAGGGGAGGGTTTAAAGAAAACATTATAGTCTAGGACCAGGAGAAAGAAACACAGTTGATGACTTTTTCCACCACATTTTTCTCCAGACCTGAATCCAAGCCCACCCGCGTTTGCAAACCTACCAGGAAAGCCCTCTGCGCTCTTACTTATCCAGACTTCATCATAGTTCCGTGAAATCCAAAAATATTTTCTGAAAATTAGGTCAGGGTGACTCATCTGAATCAAGAAGGGTGAAGTCAGAGGGCAAGGCAGATCTTTATAATGATAAACAAACACAATTTCTACCTTTTGTCCCATTTCCGAGTCAGACTCTTGAGGTCTGGAGATGTGGCTTAAAGATCCTGCTCCATCCCGACTGTTCACATAGGCATTTCTGCTGGAGCTGGTGTCCTCTTTGGCTGCTCTTCGCTGTACTTATCCAGCACTCACAGCATCACTGCCCATCCCTGGAGGCAGCTGCCTCTGTACTTGGTGAACACAAGACCCTGTTTTTCCTCCTGCAGGTTCTGGGAGGTTTGGAGAATACCTCAAGCCTGTTTTGGGGCTCCCTGATATGACTTCCCATGGCTGACGTGGTGCTACATGTGCCACAGTGGGGATAGCCGGTCTGCCTAGCGACAGCAGCTGAGCATGCCACTCACTGCCACCCTCCCCTCACCGAGAGGCCAAGGGAAGCCCAGGGGTCTCTCTGATGAGGTCCAAGCTCTGAAACGTCCTTCATTGTTTGGCGAGGACCAGCTGGAGGTACTCATGGCACACTATAAGAGCTGATTAGCTGAGGTGGACTCTCTAGCAGTCAAACACAGGCTGCCAGAGGAAAGATTAGGGGATAGAAAAGAGAGCAAATACCATATGTCTGGGATTTGTCCTCCTTCCACCCCTGTGCTTGTTGCCTGAGTTGAGTTTGAAGGCCTCGTACATGTGCCTGGCCACCAGGTGAGAAATGGAGCAGCAGCTGGGCTGTGACATACCTCAGTGCCGGTGGCTTGCAAGGTCCATGGCAGGATGGGAAGAGCAGATCCTGGGCTTTCCTGGCATGACTGGCTCCTGCACTCCGGCCAGGCTGGCTCAGGAGGGCAGCAGCAGCTTTGCAAATAAAAGGTGTTGATGTGTTCAGGGCGGGGTTGGATGAGGCTTTGAGCAACCTGGTGTAGTGGAGGTTGTCCCTGCCCATAGAATCATAGAATCATAGAATGGTTAGGGCTGGAAGGGACCTTCAAAGGTCATCTAGTCCAACCCCCCTGCAAGGAACAGGGATATCTCCAACTAGATCAGGTTGCTCAGGGCCTCGTCCAACCTGGCCTTGAACGAGGGAGCATCCACCACCTCTCTGGGCAACCTGTTCCAGTGTTCTACAACTCTCATGGAAAAAAATTTTTTCCTAATATCCAACCTGAATCTACCTCCCTCTATTTTAAAACCACCCCCATGGCAGGGGGGTTGGAACTAGATGATCTTTGAGGTCCCTTTAAACCCTAACCATTCTATGATTCTAGTGTCTGGAGGCTGAGGATGCTGATATAGTTGCCCCTGTTGAGCTGGTAGGTTTGATGTTGCTGGAAATACCGAGCTGCGATATTAATTGAGTGTCACAGGGGCCAGGTGCCAGCCTGGCATTGAGAAACTCCCTCTCAGTGAGAAATTGGGGTTTAAAAGAGCTGGGTACCCAGACTGTCTGCAGTATAAGGCAATGTTGTAGTTCATTGTTTGAATCAAACCTAGCAAATCATAGGTCTAAATAGGTCACCTGAGTAACTTGGCCTTAGAGTCACTCAAGTGGACGGATGGATCCATCTCTGGTAAAACTCTTTCGGCTTTGATGGCCTTATCCTAGATCGGCAGCTGCCTGCGTCTCATTCCAGCTCAGTGCCAGGGGAAAAGGCTGAAGGAGGCCATCTTCAGTCGGTCTGAGGCCACTTGAACATCAATCAGTCACTGAAAGTATGTGCAGACCCTGGAGGGAAGGAGAAGCCCTGGGCTGGGTGGGGGAGCTGGCAGGTGGATGTTTAGTCCTCAGTCCCTAAGCAAGAGGGTAAATACAGGAAGATAAACAAAAGTTTTGCACAGGAAAAAAAAAAAGTCAACATGCACACATGATTTTTATATTGAGATGCACTTGTCAGGAGCCATGATACCAGCACTTCACTAAAAAAGCAGAAGCCATGAAGGTCTCATTTGCTGACAGACTCAGTCTCCTGTGGCTGTTGAACTCGAGACCTACAGGGAAGTACAATTGTTTCTACTGTGCAAAAAACCACTGAGCTTTATCATAGTCTGCCACGGGAATACAGATGCCTACAGATCTGGGGGTGTAGCTCCGATCAGCGGGCAAGACTAGAAAGGCAGGAAAACTTCCCCAGGGGAACTGAAAGCAAAACAACCCCCCAATCTTCAAAGGCAGCTTAGTAAGAGAAAGAGATCCCACAAGCTAATTTCTGTAGGCACGGCTTATCATACTGGAGGTTTCACACTTTACAGGCTCACTTCCTCTACAGCATTCACAAAACACCACTATAATGATACTTCCCCCTCCTCTTCCAGCCTCCCACATATCTTAGCCAGATCGCAAACACTAACTGTTTGTGGGCTTTTCTGCAGAATCACCTGTTCACACATGACATCTGCACAATAAATGGCTGAAAATCATTCTCCAAGGTTTGTTTTCCCAGTGGTGTCTGATTTTTTTAAGACACCTTAAAAAAAAAAAAAGCCAAGTGAAATGAGTGGTGCTGACCCATGCATGGCAGCAATGCCTATAGCTCATGGCGAGGGAGCTGGCAATCATGCCTGCTGTTCTCTCCTCTCCCCTTCTGTCCGCCCAGGTCTCTGTATGTCCATCCTACCATGGTTTGTCAACCCAAATCCTCTGGCTTTCAGGCAGTCAGGGAACTGGCAGAGCGTGGTATGTGAAACCAGGCCAAAATCTTGCTCTTCACCCCTTCACACTGTCATGGTTTATCCCAGGCGGCAGCTCAGCCACCACGAGGCCGTTTGTCAGTCCCCTCCTTAGTGAGGTGGAGAGGAGAAAGATGTAACAGAAGGACTGAGGGTCGAAACAAGATCAGGGAGGGATCACCCACCGACCATGGCCCTGGGCAAAACAGACTCAGTTTGGGAACAAATCAATTTAATTCGTTAATGGTTCATTCAGAGAGGATAACAAGAAGCAAAGCCAGATCTTAAAAACACTTTCCCCCACCTCTCCCTTCTTCCCGGCTCTATCTCCTCCCCCAGTGGCAAAGGGGAACAGGGAATGGGGGTCACAGGTCAGTTCCTTGCACGTGTTTTCAGCCACTCCTTTCTTGAAGCAGGAGGACTCCTTACACTCTTTTCCCCTGTTCCAATGAATCCCCTCCTCATAGGACAGTTCACAGACTTCTCCAATGTGAGTCCTTCCCGCAGGATACAATCCCTACCCATCAGATTGCTCCAGCACGGCTTCTTCCCCACAGAGTCATGGTTTCATAGGGAGCTGCCACCTGCTCCAGCAAGGGGTTCTCCACAGGCTTCAGATGCCTCTCTGCCTCGTCGTCAGCCTCCAGCAGCTCATGGAGCCCATTCTCTACAACCTCCTTCAAGCATAGGCATCTCCGCCCCAGTGTGGGGTTCTCCACAGGCTGCAAGTGGGTCTCTGCTCCACCATCAATCCCCATGGGGGCCGCTGCCATCTCACCATGGGCTGCAGGAGAATCTCAGCTCCGGCACCTCCTCCTGCTCCATCTTCACTGACCTGGTGTCTGTGTGGCCGTTTCTCTCAGATCTCAGTTCTCTCTGCTGCAGCCGTCCCAGGCCCGACGAATCTCAGCAGCAGCAGCCCAGCGTGGGCAGCCGCCCGCCCGGGAATCCAGGGGCAGCCCGTGCCTCCTTTCTCTGCAGTGTAGGTCCAGCCTCCGTTTGGGCTCCTTTGTCTCCATCTTAAATAGGGCATTCGCAGAGGCGCTGACTGGCTCAGCCCTGGCCTGAGGGGATAGTGGGTCTGACCTGGCCAGAGGCCAGTCCCACCAGTTTTGGAGCCAGGGAACCTTTTCGCAGCTACTTAGAGGGGCCATTTCCGCAGCCCCTCCCATAAACCCAGAACACACACACACATCCCCATGCCTGTACACAGACAAAGTGGAACCAAACACAAACAGTAAGTGAACCCTCGTAATTTAAGGCTGCTTTTTATCTGGTGGTTCATGTAGCAGCCCTGATACGCTCCCTCTTTTCAAAACACCCATGCGGTCTGGGCGTGCACAGCTCTGCATGTTTCTAAGTCATCCTCCCATCAGAGAAAGTAGAAAACTTGCTGCTTTGTATGTTATGCGCAGCGACAGGCAGAGCAGGCTGAGTCCTCTGCAGAAGAAAAACAACACAAGAAAAATAGTGATGTTCAGGGTGATTTTACCCAACCTATTAAGAACTATACTTCTGACAAAAGATAAATTGCCATCATCTGTAGATGGTATAACAGAGAGGACCTGAAATGCCCTTTATTAGCATGTATGTTGGCTCAGTAAATTATCTTTTTCCTATTTAGACAATCCTATTTTCCTACTAGATGATCTTTAAGGTCCCTTCCAACCCTAACTATTCTATGATTCTATGATTCTATTTTTCTGCCTTTGGTCCCTGCCTATCCACTGCGTTACATTATGCAACAACAAAACGTTTTCTAAATAAAGCTCCAAGCCCAAAGACCCCACACTAGATAAATTAACTGAAGTAAACAAGCAAGCAGCTAACTGGAGCTAATTATATATCTGACAGCCGCCTTGCTTTTAAGCACCTTAAAGGTGAACATTTTAATTACTTAATGTGCTCCTTTGTTCTCGAATTAGATATGAGAAAAATAACATTGATCCAATCCTTTTTTTATTCTTACGCACTGGAGTTGGAAAGCAAATGGCTTTGTAAGGGGATTACGCGTGTGTTAATCCTCCTTAGCTATGATAAAGTTCTCTGCTTCCTAGTGAGATTGTTTAACCCTCTTCTAACAGCTGCAGCAAGCTCCTAAAGAAAGAAACTGGGGAACATGAATTACATTTCCAGAGAGTTGAGAGAAGAAAGAAAGAGAGGTTTGTCTCTTAGCTTTTCCCATGCTGAATACTGCTTGCCATACTAGCAGGAAAACAGCCTGAAATTTAGCAGGTCCTGTAAGAAAGCAGGTGAAGGACAGGTTCTTCCAGCCACGGATCCCTTTGTTTCCTTTTTGACCCTGTAACAGGCTCAGAGTATCAGCAGCATCCTAAAAGCACACGGTGCCATCGGGAAGAGGGGTGACTGAAATAATTCCCATCCCGTCAAGTGGGGATTGTCGACTGGTATAGTACAGTATTTCTGCATTTGGAAAACAGCATCAGACTGTGAGGACTGACAGGGAAAAAAGATGGATGGCTCAAACCGATGGAGCAACATGAGACAAGAGCCAGGATTCATGCCTTGTAATTCAGGTGGTTTCAGGAGGTGCTGTCTAGCAGTGAAGGTCCCTTTGGAGGTCACCTGCAGCTCCAGAGGGTGGTTAAACCACCTACAACCTGCCTTGCTCTTTGAAGGTGCCTACTGAATATTATTAGTTGGCAAGGAGGCCTACAGGGACTCTGCACCTCATTCAGGCTCTTCCATCGATTGTCCCAAGTGGAGACAAATCACAGAATCATAAAAGGGTTTGGATTGGAAAGGACCTTAAAGATCATCTAGTTCCAAACTCCGGGCCACAGGGACACCTTCCACTAGATCAGGTTGCTCGAAGCCTCATCCAACCTGGCCTTGAACACCTTCAGGGATGAGGCATCTACAACTCCTCTAGGCACCCTGTTCCAGGTGTCCTGTCCCACTGCTGGAAGGTGAGAGGCTGGCTGGTGCATGAAGGAAAGTGATACGGCTGCTGAGGGAGATGGATAAAAAATAACTGAGTGAAGCAGCACAAAGGCTGAACCAGACTGTGACGAGGACACCGCTGCCACTCACTGAAAGCTGAAGCCTTGTGGGATCACATTAGATGGAAGGATAGAGGTAAGCCAGGAATCCAGCTAGAAACAAAAGCTGTATTTTTGTTCCTTTTTCTTTTCACTTTAAAATCGTTGGCATCCTCCTATCAAGTACTAAAAGTAATTAGTCCTTGACGAAAGATCTCTGACATGTCAAAGCAGAAGAGCATGGCTGATAGAAGCAAACACCAGGGCCTGGACAAGTTCGAGAACAGTATTTAAAGAGAAGAAATGGAAACTTTTTAGCCTGATACAAACTCACTTGGGTCATCATCTCCTTTACTATTGCTATAACAAAACAGGGAAAAAAGCATGATGCAAAGGAGAACAGCTGTTGTGGGTTAGGCCGAACCTCACACACAGCCGGTCACTCACCCTCCCCCACCCCCAGGAATGAGGGAGAGAATTAAAGGAGAAATGGGAAACCCGTGGGTTGAGATAAGAATAATTTAATACAGATGATTTAATACACAGTGTAGATGCTCACCACACCCTCGTATGCGAAGCCCGTCTCATCCCGAAGCTGCAATCCCGGACGAACGCGAGGCCCCGAAATAGAGAGGGGCAGAGAGAGAGAGAGATAGTACTCCGAGAGTGGGAGTACTGGGAGAGAGAAAGAAAAAAAAGGCAATAGAGCAAAAGCGCAGCAAGTGCAAAAGAGCAAAAGCGGCGAAAGAGCCAAAGCGCAAAAGCCCTTCTGTCCGGCTGACCCTCACTTTTATACTGGGCATGACGCTGCATGATATGGAATACTAATTGGCCAGTTTGGCCCTCAATCTTAAGTTCCACCACAAATCACAAGGGGCATCATGTCCTCCTTGTCCCAGCTATGCTCCCCCCTTATCCCCCCGTGCTCCTGCACTCTGCCACACTGAAAAGTCCTTGGAGTATCACGTCCAACCACAAACATCAGCTTGCTATCAGCATTCTTCTCAGAGCGAGCCTCTGAGTAAAACCAAAACACAGAGCTCTTCTAGCTGCTAAAAAGAAGAGCTAATCCTGTCCCAGCTAAAACCAGGACAACAGCTCACCAGCAATTTTGATAAATGCAGAACCAAAACCATGAGGGCATTAAGGTCCTGGTATTATTGGCAGCACTGTGCCAAATCACCCACTTCTACAAATTAAAGAGCTTCCTCATGCAGGTGCAAGAAAGTAACATGTGCGTGGGCATACAAGCCCACAGCAAACAGGTTTCTCTGCAACAATGTGGAGTTGTTCATAAAAAATGATAAAAAAAAAGTTTTAATTTACGTGGTGGCTGAACTCCTACCTTATCGCACCTCTGGGCTCTGCAGACTTCAAGGTCTTCAGCGAGGTGATGGATGTTTCAGTGCTTGGTGCTCCAAATGATTTTTGAGTCAGCAGTTGCTTGGAAATACCGTGGTCATTTGGCACAGAGTTGTGGCCCACACTAGTTTTTACAGCCAGTGGCACATGAGGAGTATTCATAGCCATCTCCATAACCAAGCTAACGAGAGCTAAATTGGAAAGACTGGCTGTTGAGAGAGACACAGGAGGACTGTGCTACCAGCTAATCACAGTAGTTTTTCTCAGAAAGGTCCTCTGGAAACTTGCAAGAGGGGTCAGATGGTCAGATAAGCAAGAAGTGAGTGATGATCATTGTGGTCTCCAATAAGGACAAGTTCGCAGTAAGCTGAGAGAAAAAACTATTCTGGCCCGTGACAAATGGACACACCTGAGAGAAGCAAAAGGTCTGAAATAATCTCACACCTCGAGACAGATGTGGAGCATCTCAATGGAGAGTGTGGCTCTGCAGGGGAACAGGTACAGCACCTGCATGTACCCAAACAAGCAGCAAAGAGTCCATGAGACCAAAGCACTGTGTGTCATTTATTTTAGAACAGTTCCAATTGCTATTTTTTTCATGCACATGGGGGAACAGTCTTCCAAAGGACTAAGGTTTCCCTTGGAAATCGTTTGCAATTCAAGCACAGGACAAGAACCTCACTCCTGACCTCCGGGCTGCCTCTTTTTCAGCCATGGCTCAACCAGGATCGCTGGACTCGGTGAACTGTGAAGAAGGCAAAACAACCTGCCTGTTTCATCCCTTGGGAAGCCAAACGTATCGGACTGCAAGCACTAATGAGAAAAGCAGAGACCCACTAGGCTGGTTGAGAACCACAATGCTCCAGTGTGCCCTGGAGATCTGAAGATCTCCTACTTTGTCCTACACGTGTTGACCTACCTTTAGTAAACGCTAATTTTAAATCAACAGCTGAGATATTGGTCATGAAGGCTCATTGGAAAAGGTAGGTAAATTGAAGTAAGCCAGCAAAATAAAATGAAGACTGGAATGTACAAACGGAGGCGAGGTGTCACCTCACTCCAGTTCTCTCTTTGGGTAACACAGTGTGTTTTCATTTGTAGGGATTAAAAGATGCAGACACCATTCTCGGTTTTACTGCAGAAGTCCTTTTTTAGCAAGTCCCATGATAATTTTCTGGTAACAGCATTGGAATCAAAGATCTGGGATCTTACTCTTCTCTTTGTCTTTAGCTTCCTGAGGAAATGCAGACAAGTCACTTACCCTTTGTCCCCATTTCTAATCTCTTAACACGAACTAACGGGTCACCCTCCCATCAAGTCTGCAACATCGTATGCATTGTTTCAAAGAAATTCCTTCAACATGGAAGTGGCGCGAGAAGAAAATTCTACAGCATGAAAGATCATTACTGGTAATTGTGTTACCATCCCTGTGAGAAGCACTGGGGCTGAATGAAAGCCGTGTGCTGCTGAAACTTGAAGTCAACAAGGGGAACACTTCAGCCTGAGAGATATTTTGGGATGTTTAGAGAACATGTCACTAAGAAATTGCAAATCAGCTCTCTCTGGTTTCTCCACCCCCATCTCTGTCCTGCTATTCCAAATGCACTTTATATGTAGGCAAATGGAATGCGCAGGTCCAGATTTTGGATCCAAATATGGCAAAGTCAGCAAATGGGCAGAAATAATATTTTTAAAGTTGCAAGCATCATTATGTGTCACTTACTGCTCTCACAGCATATACATAGGGAAAAAAACCCCAAACCTAAACATATCAGCTACTTTGATAAAAAGCCTTGGTTTTCTTCCAGATTATTTATGTAATTAATGAAAATGTGTTTCCCTTAGTGGTATTTCCCAGCGTAATTTTTTTTGCTCTCCAGTAATAGTTTTGTGAGAGCAAGTACTGAAGCCAGGCTATAACAAAATAATATGGGTTTCTACTGACAGTGACCCTGTACAGAACAGGATTCAGAAGAGGAAGGACACCATGTTTTCCCCTGCAAATCATGAGGGCTGCAATTTCTTCTCTCAGCTGGCCACATACAAGTTAAATGACCAGGAGTTCTTTTTCCTAAGCTGATACGAACATTTCAGTGTTAATAGATAGAAGTCGTCGTCATTAGTATAGGTCTCATGCCCTGTTGAATTTTGTGACTAACAATATTTTCCAAATCTTAAAAAAAAAATGCTTAGTGGCTCTTACTGGAAAAATGGGAATTCTTTGCAGATGGTATGAAGTTCTGAACACTTACTGAAACATACTGAACGATCCTAAACTCTGAGTCACATAAAGACATAAAGACATGAAACAATAATAATCATAGAATCATAGTATCATAGAATGGTTTAAATTGGAAGGGACCTTCAAGACCATCTAGTTCCAAATACCCTGCAATGGGCAGGGACACTTTCCACTACAGCGGGATGCTCAAAGCCCCATCCAACCTGGCCTTGAACACTTTCAGGGATGGGGCAGCCACAACTCCTCTGGGCAACCTGTTCCAGTGCCTCACCACCTTCAAAGTGAATTTCTTCCTTACAATTAATCAAAATCTACCCTTTTTAAAGCCAATACCCATTGTTCTATCACTACATGCCCTTGTTAAAAAGTCCCTCTCCAGCATTCTTGTAGGCCTCCTTTCCATGCTGGAAGGCTGCTAGATGATTTTCTCTTCTCCAGGCTAAACAACTCCAACTCTCTCAGCCTGTCTTCAGATCATTTCATGGTCACTGCAGCCAAGGCTGCCCTTGAGCTTCATGCTCCCCATCAGCCCCTCCTTGTTAGTGAGAACAAGGTCCAGCATAGCACTTCTCCTCATTAGTTCCTCTGTCACTTGGAGAAGGAAGTTACCATTGATGCATTCCAGGAACCTCCTGGATTGCCTATGCCCTGCTGTGTTGTCCCTCCAACAGATATTGGGGCGGTTGAAGTCTCCCATGAGGACCAGGGCTCGTGAACGTGAGGCTGCTCCTATCTGTCTATAGAAGGCCTCATCCACTCGGTCTTCCTGGTCAGATGGCCTGTAGGAAATCCCCCCTACTATGTTCCCTGTCCCTGCTCTCCCTTTAATCCTGACCCATAAGCTCTTGGTCAGCTCCTCATCCATTCCCAGGTGTACCTTCATGCATTCCAGCTGGTCCTTGACATAGAAGGTGACACCTCCTCCTTGTCTCCCCTGCCTGTCCCTCCTAAAGAGCCTGTATCCTTCCATTCCAACACTCCAGTCATAGGAGTCATTCCATCGCACCTCCATGATGTCAATAAGATCATAGCCCTGCAGGCATGCACACATCTCTAACTCCTCTTGTTTATTCCCAATGCTACGTGTGTTTGCGTAGAGACTTTTAAGTTGGGCCCACACAATCCACACACAGTGGCTTCCCTTTCCCAAACAGGATGGCAGGGATGAGGGACAGGCTCCTCTGAGCAAGCAGGTGAACTCACAGCTATGTTGCTACAGCCCAAAACTCAGGCGAGCAGGCAGCACTAGAGACTGGCCTGCCACAGCCGAACTCCCGGGAGCAAAAACCAAACAGCCTTTCTAAACAGCAGTCACCCTGTCCCACCCCAATACCCTACACAAAGGGCAGTGGGAACAGCAGGAAAGCCAGAAGAACCCTGTCCAGAGCTTCACCCTGAAGATCCTCTGGGCAGAGCAGTGCTCCCTTCAAACGAGGAAGGTGCTTAGACTACAAATTGGTAGTCTGTGTGTTTGGTAGAAACCAAAATAGAAGTCTTTCGCTCTTGCTCGCCAAAGACTAGAGCTATCATTTCAGATTTTAATTAAAAGCCTCCTCAAAACTACTCATTTGATTTTATTTTGCTTTGGTTGTTCTGCAGCAAGTTTGACAACATGGGCACTTTGCAGGCCTGTGCGTACGGCACATGTAATTAAAGTCAACAGGAGTTACGACGTCTTTAAAACCGAGCCAGGGTGGCTAAAGCCAGGAGCCCAAAAATAGAAGCAACATCTGAAAATCCAGGTCACGTTCTCTGTGTGTTTGTGTTACAGCCTCACCTAGGGGCTGCAGCTGAGAGCGATGCTGTCTATCGTCCCGTGCACCGCAGAGGCACCTACAGACTCGGACACTTCCAAATGTCCAGGTGCACGGCAGTCCTGGTCACAGAGACTTCACTCAGCCAGGCCCTGAGCATTTTGATGAGAAATTTCATCTGGTAGGTGTGTACGTATATATACATATGCACAAGTATTTTATGCATTTTTTAAGCAGGAACTACCAAAATACTGAACTGGAGGGTACAGCAGTTGTAGAACATACTTTGGATCACGGCCATAGGAATGCTACTGCTGTAAATTCCCCTACTCTAAAAAACATTAAATAAGCCATCCAGTTGTTTCATGATCATCTGTGAACTGAGATCTATGAAAACTATGAAAATTAAGCCCATGTGTATGCTTAGCATAGTCTGGCACTCACATTGTTGCTGATTATAGGAATTCAATGTTTACAATATACATTCTTTCCCAGACTTTCTTCCTTTTTTTTTTTTTTTCCCTGAACAGAAGTTAAAACTCACTTGGTCTTAACCATAATGTCATTTAGACTGCTGAGGGCAGCCGGACCGCTCCTTTGTGAGGCACACCTGCAGCTACAGCATCGATGGAGGAGTGAGCAGGCATACAGGTACCAGACCAGCAACTCTTCGGGCATAAGCCAGCAGTCTGCTTGTCCTTGTGCTTTTAGCCCAGCGTGCGAAGGGCTTGTGGCTTTCTAGTCCTGCTTTCTTCGAATAACAATGTACGGTCTCAATTCCTGACCAGCCACGCAAAAAGCATAAGCAAAGTGAGTAATGCGAGGTGCGCGTTTGTCCAAAACATGTTTCCATCCAATTGTGAAATTGCACCTTTAGGGAACGACCTTAATTTGTTAAAGTAGGACCAGTCCCCGCCAGGGCTCCAGAGAACAAAACTATGTGGTGGCAATGGGTAGATAAGAAGGCAGAGCAGACCTGGAGGGAGAGGGAGACAGAATATCGCAGGAGGTATTTTGTGCGTACAAGGCTTAAAATCAACTCAGAAACCTCTGGTTAAGCCCCAGCCCGTGACCACGTAGTCCTTAGTGCTCCAGCATGGTCAGATGGGAAAAAACTGGGAAAGCAGGAGCACGGGAGAGCAGTGCCCAGGCCTACGAGTGTGTCATCAGGTTGTAGCTGAACGTGAGTGCTCAGACATCTGAAAAAAAGAGCACTGTGCTCCTCTCCCTTTTCTGAGGGAAAAAGTAAGCCAGAGCAGCAGTTCCTCAAGCATGCCGTACAGGGCAGAACTGGTTCAGTGCTGCCAGGGTAAACTTCCATGCCAGTGACAAAACCTGACTGAACAGAGATGTCAAAGTAGGCATGAACACCACTACCTATCTCAATCAGTACCAAGCCAGCTTTTGGCTCTAGGTTCCAGTCTGTGCCAAATCACATTACCAAAATAGTGTGCAAGTTCTGCCACAGGACGGAGAAGCAGAAATGCAGCTGTCCAGGTGGCCTGACCCTACCCTGACACTGCTGACTACAGTTCCACCCACAACAGCAACTAGCAAGACACAAAATACAGAGTGATCCTTCAAATGTAGCAGAGCCCCATGCTTACAAAGGAGCACGTTTTTCAAGTGTTGCTTCTTAAAGGAAGTTTATTGCAATGCTTCATTTTTTTTTTCCCAGTATTTTTAATGCTCTAATTGATCAGAAAGGAGACCTGATGTAGTGGAAGGTGTCCCTGCCCATGGCAGGGGGGTTGGAACTACATGAGCTTCAAGGTCCCTTCCAACCCAAGCCTTTCTATGATTCTATGATTAAAAAGCCTTCTCCAACGTAGTAAGCAGTGTCCTGTGAGTGAGGTGGCTCTTACAAATTGTTTAATCGGGTATTTTCCGAGCTCTTCAAAAGAGATTTGATACTGAACATTTGCCTCTTAGCTGTTTCTTCCCTGAAGATGAACAAGCTTAAGTCCTGGCTATTCCAAATTTTACTACAGCCTCAGAACGTATGGGTGCTCTACAAATCAGTATTCCGAAAGGTAAGTCATGTTGAAGAAAAGCCCTTCCCAGTAAGGCAGAATGTCCCAGTATTCACTGCCTGGAGAGAGAAGGAACTGAGGAAGAAAGGGAAAGCCATGCCGCTTTACAGACCAGACATCAGCCTAGTACCAACAGCAGCAGAAGAGCAATCAACAGCTCGCAACAGGTTTTTAGTATAAAAACAACTGGAAACTGCTGTTGTGGAAACTACGGCAGCAGCAGAAGCCAAAGCAAAGTGTTTCTGATACTCAATGGCATCTTTATAGTGGCAGAAGTTTACTTGCCAATAGGCTCTTACAGTTCTTCTACAGGAAGCTTCATTTCTTCTTTGAAGGTCTGTCAAGAGACCATCTTGCAAACTAAGCTCTCCCATCCAATGGTAAAACAAACCCAAAATGAATAATTAAGACAAGACTTATCCTCTATATTAGAGAGACTTCAGAAGCCGTAAGTGTTCCTATGATCAGATCTCCTGCTCCAAAATAATAAATTACAGTAAAATCTTAGTGTGCACTGTAAGTTTCTCAGGAACTGCTGCGCTTGTCAGCGTGCAATTACATAGAATAAAACGTAACAGCTTCTAAAGGCAGTATGCAACATTTCCCACGCCTTGCAGGTACAGACAAACACACATACTGGTGACATGGCTTGATTTACTGAGTTGTTGCAAAATACAATACTTTGCAATCAATACAGAGCAAGTCTATTCAAAAACTATTAAATACATGGTAACATCTGTGTCCTCTTGTGATAACAAAGTAAAAAACACTAAAGTTTTAACAGCTTGAGCATCAAACGCTGATCTTCACAGAAGAGTAACAAAAGCACTGGTTGGAATCACACTCCAAATATTTAACTAGATGCGGTGTATGATCTATGCAGCAACTATAATACTAGAATTCAGTATTCAAGGCTAGCTCTGGTTCACTGTATACCTGCATTTTAAAACCTTCCAATTTTATTCAATCCACTACTTAAAGTTCTTGCCACTACCCTCTGCTTACACCACGCTGCCCTGAATTGGCCTCCGTTCAATGACTGAGATTGATGGACAGCCTCTGGAGGGCCAATTCAGATCTCTCCATAGCCGCAGGGGAGATCACCAGAGGACAGAGAAAGGAAAGAACATCAGAAGCAGAGAAGTTGGAATGAGAGGCTGTGACAGAACAAGTAGTTAAAAACAGGGCAGTGCATCTGTGACTGTTACAAAATACCATTCAAGCAGCAGAATTCATACGTGGATGCTTGTTGCTAAATAGCTCAGTGAATTGTCACTGTAGGTGTTACACACACACAGAATTCAGCAATAGCACAGTAAATGATAAAATCGAGATCACTAATTTTACAGCAGTGATCAAAAGCACCTTTCCCACGCCTGCCAGTGCAAAGCTCACGTCCAAAGACGATGGGGCTGAAAATGCAGTTGTCAGTCAGCAGAGGACTTGTAAGAACACATGTGAATTCCAGCCAGAGGACGCAAAGGGCCATTTTCCAAGCAGCACTTGAATAGCTCCCCTGCCTAGCCATGCCTCCTTTAAAGTAGTAAAAAAAAAAAAAAAACAAACCAAAACAAAAAATACCCAAAAGAAAACAAAAGCCAAACACAAAAAAAATAAAGTAAAAAGACTTCATGGGAAATATTTTTAAAGGTGTTGTCAAACAACATTTCTTCAAGGCCAAGCCATTGTAGCAGTATACTGAAGTCAGCTTCCAACAAGACGACACTTCATATTTGCCTTTCCAATATGTTTAGGGTGCAGTTGAGCAGTGTGAGCACCAGGTCTGCATTTACAAAATGTGTGCTTTCCGCACAGGCAAGTAGATACTGTACTTCAGCATCTGCTTACACATGTAAGTTTTGTATACAAAGCTGGTGCGTATCCACCCAGCAAGTACAAAACAGGCTCCCACCTTTGAAAACCTCAGTACTTAAAATATCTAAATCATTAGACTTCTAATATCTTGCTTTGGTATTGAATCGATAGAAAATTTACAATGACATTCAAAATAAAAAAGTAATGTTTAAGTATCCAAAGAAAGCTACAAATACATTCATCAATATGTAGTACTTTACAAATTAGGAGACAATACATGGAATTGCTACAGTATGAAGAAAAAACAAGTAGTTGTAGGAAAGCCTGGAAGTCTTCCTAACATTTTTTCTCATGTAACATTTAATGTCACTGTAGCAATAATGACACAGCAGCTTCTACTATGTTACCTCCCAAGTTGTACACTTTACATTTGATTGAAGAGGGGGTGGGAAATGAAGGGCCTCAGGAGTTCAGCAGCAACACTTAAGTGCATTGAAAACATTGATAATCTGTGGCACACAGGAATTAATGGATTACACAGGATATTTTTTTTCTATTTACAGTATCATACACTTCTATAAAGTCTCTGCTGCATTTTTTCTTTTAGTACTTAGTCTGTGGTGAATCACTGTAACATTATTCATAGAAAAGGAAAATCCCATTTTCTTATGAAGACTAAGTGACTAACAGGTATTACTTATCCTTGCTTGAGCTATCTACCCCTCTGAGCCCCCCATGAATCCCAAAATCTAATTGGCACAAAAACATTTTGATAACTTAATATAGGAACTGATTGCTCTTGATTGTTTACCTCTTGACTTAATCATTACGTTCACTGCTGCAGAATTATCCACTTTGCTAGATGTCAGAATTAATACATTTAAATAAAATTTAAAAAAAAACACTGCAAAAAAAAAAAAAACTGCAAGAAAGAGTGACTTTGCTGTTGGGTATCTGACTGCATGATAGGAAATACCAAAGCAATGGGGTAAACATATCATAGTAATATCATGCTGCCTTCTCAGACAGCAAAGACTACGGCAAGCCTTCACAAATAATTATGCTTATGGAAGTAGTAAGCAACTCAACTTCAGCAAAAAACTGCCTTATCACCAGGCCTAGTAGGGTATCAGAGCCTTCAAAGCAGTTTCTGATATCAGTCTGAAGATGATGGGCTTTCTGGTTCCAGTTGAGGAAAAGGCAAATTAGAGGGAAGTGGGAAGGAACACCATACACAATGTGACATGGCTGAAAAACTGACATATTTGCACTTGAAGATGCAAAACTCCCTGCAGTAAGGAAGGAAAAAACAACTAAACAACAGGACATTTGTCTCTGAGGGCAGGAGACATGGCCTTCTACTTTGCAACAGGTTTTTATATAAGTATTTAAAAAACTTAAAAGAAATAGGACATGTAACAATCAAGCAGAAGGACAACGCAGACCAAAAGAATCATGTTTGAAGGTCAGTTTCTTTACAAGAAACCAGGACTCATTTCTTCGCTGGTAAAACTCTGTCACCAGGTCTAAAGAGCCTTTACCTAAAAGCAAGCAGCTGGATACAAGTAGGGCAATTTTAAATATTTACTAACTGTTGTACAGAAAAGTTTAGTTGTGAGACTGAGAAAGAAGGGCAGAGTTGCTTTTAGTCAAAGGATGGCATACTCTTCTAGAAAACAACAAAAATACAGTAAAACAAAACAAAACTGAAAAATCTAAACAACTATGCCAACTGATTATCAGTTTACTAAATTTTGTGTTTAAGTCCTCAACTAAGATATTAAAAATGCACTTGCAACACCTGAACACAAAACAGGGTGTACCTGCTATGACAAAATTATTTTTCTTTCCAACATACTCTTCATTAGCTTTTGGTGCCACATGCTGAAGAAACTAGATTTAAATCAGTGAAGGGCAAGTGCCAGCAGGCAATGATTTGCACCACGCTCCACCTTGATCATCCTTTTCTTCAACACCTCCTTTTTTAACTTTTAAATTGAAAACCCAATCTTCCATTTGGAAATTCAGAGCCAAGGCTGATTTTCTTTGTCACCTCTGGTCACACTGTAGGATGTTTTCAGAGACCATTCTTATTTCTTGCCGATCCCATTGGTTACTTTTGATTTGGAGTGCCGATTCCTCCTTCTAGATGAATGGCTTTCACTATTGACTGAATGTTTTGGTGGACTATTGTCAGCACCTGCTGAGAAATAAATATTTTTTTTTTACATACATACATATACATTTATTTTTTTTAATATTGTCAAGCTCTTGTCTAAAAGCCAGTAAGGTTTTCTAGAGCTACAATGTTTACAGTATGGATTATTTCAGGCTTATACAAACTGGTTGATACTTGTACTCCATCTAGTGGCCTTTTTTTTAAAAAAAAAAGCAATTCTTAAAAAACTTGCGTAAAATCCTCCAAAAAAATTCAGAAGTTCCCTATAGCAGAATATAGTGGTGAAACAGCCTCCATTTTAAATGGCATAAATAATTAAAGCTCCACATTTTTATGATTGGCAGAGACTACTACCAGCAGTTAAGAACTACGGATGTGAGCTCATAGATCCTTGTAAGGGTACATTTCTTGTTTTCAGTCTTTCATATGACAGACCATGTTTGACTCTGAGAAAGCAAAGGGAGACAATGAGGACTGAAACAAGAATTCAAGAGAAAAACATGAAAGATGCTGAATTTTGTAATTAATGAAATAACAGAAAGTCAGAGAAAGATTTACTTGGCCAAACTTTTCCAGCATATATAAACAGGAAAAACATTTTGAGTGCAAGAAATTTTTCTCCAAAACATAAAAATCCACAAATTTACTAAACTGAGAATAAATTAATGTCAGCATCCAGAAAAATCATGTATGAAATATAAAGAAGCTCTCCTGTAGGTGCTTTTCAAGCACATGATAAATGAGAAATATTTTTAATGATACAAACATCTGGAGCATAAAGTCTAACAGAGACAAGTTCCAGATGTGAATCTTGATATTTGTTCAATAAGCAAGACCACACTAAAGAGTTAATGGAGGAGGCAGGTAACTTAATTGGCCTATAGTGCAGGGAAAAAGAAGTCAGAGAAGGAGACTGCCTTTGCTTAGGACAGAGAACACTGTTTAAGACCATCAGCACTGCATTGACTAGGCACGTGTCAGTGAGAACACAAGCTCTAGGGCACGTTCTTAACTGTTTCTTACCAAGCAGGAACAAAAGCACAATGTACATTCATACGTTTCAAATCAAACATGCCATGTTCAGTGAGAAAACCTGCTCACAACAGTTATGGAATACGTAATGCCCTAAACCTACAAGAACAGCCTGAAACAAAGGCAGAAAAACTCAGTTGCTTCATTAAAAAATGAATACATTTCCAAGAGTTAGAAGAAAAAAACGTGGTAAAGCCAAGTGGCTTTGCAGATGATCTATCTGTATAGCTCCTGCAGGGATGTTTAAGTCCAGTTGTCTCCAAGATAAGCTTCTCAATCCTCATTTCCCAGTGCTGAGCCTTAACACTACCACTTCAAAAATATACGAGTAAAAGCACCGGTACCTCTGCTGAATTTAGAATGAAGCCAGGAAGCATCTGGACTGTATGGGCTGTCTTCACTTTCTGATAAGGTCTGCAAAAACAAGAAGGACACATGTCATTGGGATGCTGGCTCTTGTGATCAGCACTTCTCCTGTTTGCAATTAGACTTGTAAATTCAAACTGTGGCAGAAGTCCTCATAAAACATTCAGCCAGTACTTCAGACTTTTCCCTTCCTAGTTAGAAGGTACAACATAGACGATACAATCAGAACTCACCCCTTGCCACGTGGTCTGTTGTGTAACCAAGTATTCTTAATATTCCCTTAGCGTTCCACCTGTACAATGGGAACATCAGCCAACCATTCATCCCTGAACGCTTTGCTAAAATTACAGCCTCATTCTGAGTAACTCAGAGGAGAGCATTCTTTAGAAACCACAATGTAATTTGGGATTTGTCCAAGGACCGCTGAATTTGGAGTTCTTTCTATTGACTTCACTTAGGCTCTGGACCATCCCCCCCTCATCCCCATTTAAACTAGCTCTGGTAAAGAATTCTAATATCTAGGAGCATTGCAGTTTTAACTCTGGTATAAAACAAAACCAGGCGTCCTAATTAAGTACCTTTTCACGGAGGCCGTAGTATTCTGCGTACCAAACCATACCATATAAACACAGGAAAGTTGTAAAGGCCTAAACAAGGGAGGAGAAGAAAATGAAAAAATAACCTGTAAAACTTCTTCCAAATTCCTTGCTGACTCAAGGTTTCAGAGTCCCTGGAGATTCTGCACTCAGAGACTTTTATGCTCTGCTTCTCTCTGCATCGTTTGTCAGGATGAGTAAGACTCGTGCTTCAACTTCAAAGTACATATACATCGTGTCACCATGGGGTATGCAGACCAATTCTCAATGGGAGCATGAGAATACATACAGATCACCCACACACATGCAGGATACACTGTCAGTATGATTTTTGTCCTCACCCTGTACAGTCATCATACAAAGGCAGTTGGTAGGCACTTGCAGGTATATTATCAGGAACAACCAGTCTGGGAGAAAAAGAATTCTCCTTCTTCCTGCCCCATGCTTCAGGCTGGGTTACATGTTTGGTTTTGTGGTGCTCTGATCCAGGAAGCAATTCAATACTTTTCTCCTCTGAAGTTTCAGGAATAAAATTGTCATGCTAAGTAAGAGAACAATAAATTCTGACTCCCTATCACCTGTTCAAACTGCGTTCCCAACTAGAAGGGAAGTATTTATCTGTCAGCCCGTTATGAATGCCTTATTTTTCACTGACCATTAAAAACGTCTTTGGCATCGGAGTTACAAGTCTGGCAAGTCAAACATCCATTTACTGTTATAAAATGGGCATTTCATGCTGCATTTGCAGTAATCACACTGAAGTACAGAAAGTTGCAGGTTGAGTGAGAACGATTTGCCTGATAAAGCAGGATTGTTCATGTAGTTGTAAGACTTCAGTGTGAAACAACATGCACTACTTATTAACGGTATTCATTAACTCCTGTTCCTTTCCAGTGGGCGCTTATAGGAAGCACCTCCAAAGTTAGCCTCACTCGAACTGACATTTTCTCTCATAAAGATAAAAAGCCCTATAACTAGTGTTTGTTTCGTCATTAAGCACTGGTAAAGTGGCTGTATTCTGCTATGCCAAGAAATAAGAAATAAAAGTTATTCTAGTCCCTCCAAAGTGTGTTCTAAACGGTCTCGCATTTGGTTTTTCTAGGACGTGCACAAAGCTCTTTACCAGCATTCCCCCACAATGATCCCCTGCTGCCAATGTTCCGGAGACGAAGCTATTTAGATGCTTTCAATCCTTTTGCCATGCTTTATGTTTCACATGAGAAATCTCACTTACCACACAGAGAAGCCAAAACACAACATACAGTATTTGTGTTTTGGAAAAAAGATCCTGTCCAAACTTTATGCACACAATAGCTTCAAGGAAAGCAATGACCCTGTGGGCAAATGCGAGAGAGACACAGGGAGTGAAAAAGGGGTTACAAACACCAAGGATTTAACTCACATGTTCACAACCCAGATCCCAGACGGTCAGCTCTAAACATGCGCTACTCTCTAGTGAGCACACGCCTCCTCAACACCACTATTAACTGAAATTCTCTGAGAAATTTATTTTCCCTTCTATATTTTTATTCAGCATAAACAGCACACAAAAAGTGATCAAGTGGCAGTTCACAATTCCGCAAGCCTCTGCTTGTTCAGGGAACCAGCAGGAGCGAGTGCCAATAGCAGAGAATTTCTCTTAATACCTACCACTGTGCTTCAGCCCTCACCAGATATAAATTTCTTTTCCATGCTGAACAACCAACAGCCTCCCTGTTGGGTGAATTAGAACTATGGTTTGGGTGTTTCTCTACTGGATGTAAATTTACTACAGTTCTAAATAGGCTACTTTGCTTGCTTCAGATGAATTTTAATGAGAAAATTAACATGAAGCAGCATTTCCAGTTCTCTGAGAATCCACACATTTGTTTTGGTTTATGTGTAAACCCAAGTCCATGCTACAGTATCAGAGGATTTGGGGAGAAATGGAAGAGGAAAAATTGCAATGGTTACTTTTCTCTCTCTGGCATTATAAGAATCAAAACAAGCATCTTCAGCTCTCTCCTCTTTACCAGACGCTTACATCTTTTCAGGCTCAAAGCTACGGAGGCTTGTCCACCACTTGGTGGGGAACAAAGGGTTACAAATCCAAAGCTTCCATCATTTGCCATGGAAATATATTTACTTTGTGTAGGTCCTGGATACAAAATTACACTTTTTTAACATATGGAAATGTGTTTAACAAGCAGAAACATGACTGGTGCAGCAAAAGTGTGAAAAATTGACTTCTCAAGCTGAAGCAAATCATGAAGAAAACTATTAAATTTATAAAAGTTTAATATTCATTCAATAGTGACTTTGAGGTTGCACATGAGCACATGCATGAACACTTCTCCTCAAAGGCGTGCAGGCACACTTAACATCGGGTCAATTGTTCCAGTCTCCCAACCTCAACACTGCAGGACACATCCCCTAGCACCACTCTCCACAAACAGAGAGCTGCCGAAACCAGCTCTGCTGCCTGGCAGACAGGACCCAGCTCCCTCTGTGAATGAGGGAGCAAAGGTGTGTGCCTTAGTTAACCACTGGCATTGCAGAGATGGTCCTGGTGACAGTAATAAATTGCCGCTTTCTCTCTACCATCTGATGTGACTTGCAGCATGATGAGTGGGAATGAAACTTAGAATTGTAGAAGTAACATCTAATTGACCAACATTGCAAATTAATGAGGTGCACATGAGTAAAAAACTCAAAACCAACGTTACTCTGTTGGGTCACCAACTACTTTTTTTTTTTTTTTTCCATTAGTTTTATATTATTCTTACTGATTCAGCTGCAGATTTAAAAATAGTTAAACTGAACTACAGCAGTGGGAAAAGAAAGACCACCATCAGGAAACAAACATATGAGGGTATGATATACTCAAAGGTATATACAAAACAATAGGCTATTTTCAACAAGAACTCAAAAAATTATACAGCTGCTTGTGCTGCTTTTATAGGTCCTTTCCATTACTCTTGTCAAGAATACTTGGGTTATGTGCATCGTACAATACGACAGCTATTACAGTTAAAGAAGCAGTAAATCGAAAGATAGAAGAATGTTAACAAGTGAAAGGTGTTAGTGTCCTACCAAAGGGTGATGAGAATACTCAACAGAACTATAGACACTGTAAGTTTTCATTCAATCAAAATGGTCTTGTAACATCCTAACAGATATTCCTTTCTGAAAGGCTTCATCTTAACTAAAATGGTGCCATTTCCAGGAGATCTGTTGTGATGGCCTTATTCATGCCTTACAGCACTTACTGTCCATCTGTTGAGAGTGATGCTACAGTACACATTAAGCTGCAGACAATACAGTTTCATATTAATGCAAAGCACTGGGTTTTAATTGTTCCCATGGTTAGGCTGTTGCAAATTCAATCTGTGCCTTTAGGAGTGTTTCCTGATCACCATAGATATGAATATTTCATGTACTTGCCTTTAATTACTTCAGAAATTATATTCTGCTTAGTTAAATTACTGGAATAGTGCTGCTTTTCCAACAAACAGGAACTCCTAGTGTTGCTCTGTTTTTTGTAGCAGATTACAGAAGCAAGCAGTAGCAAGGTGAATACTTACTCCATGCACATTTCCCACAGTTAGATTGGACTGTAGATGAGTATTCTATTGCAGTTCTTATTATGCAATCATAAAGAGATATTTGAGCATCTATTTATTGACATAAATTACACTAACATGTTCAGTGAGAGCTCTGAACCAAGGGTGGTTGCTGCAATCCTTAACAATTTTTCAGAGCCAAGAGGCAAACATTCAGCATCGTATTTCCCTTCAGCTTGCAAAAGAATATGTTTACATTCTTTCTTTCCCCTGGATGAAACACAGAGAAGTTCATCTTTCTTTGAAATGCAGAACTTGAAAATTCTTCCTCCAAAATTATGAAATTGTTTTAATGTGCCTTCTTTAAGACTTCAAAATTACTGTCTATAGTTGAGAAAATGTCCATTTTTTATAAACATCTCAACTCCTAAATCATTTAAATACAGATTTCAGTAACATACCTATATCTATCTGCAAAATATCAACATAGTTGATCTGAAACTACTAAGATGTTTATGCACAAACAGAGCAAGGTTATTTGAATCTAATTATAAATTAAGTAGTCATATTAACTGTGTGATTAATTAGGTATCTTCAACACTAAAGCATCATCCATACCAAACCTAGAAAGACAGGTTACTCTGCTATGATCACTAAAAAAATCCAATGCCTTTTTAAGGACTGCATGTGTTACAGCCGCTCTTTAGGAATCAAAATGCATGTTTCAAGGAGTGGGATCCTCCCTAAGTATGGAGGTTTAGGCTTAAAGAAAACATCAACTCCTACTCAGCACCCATAAAATCAAACAGGAACAGAGTTACTACCTTTTGTATGTCCATTGGATGTTACAGTCATGAATTAAGACAGTAATAGATCTATTCAGGAAGGTGATAAATCAGTGAAAAAGATGAATATTTAAGCCCAGCCAAACCCAGGGAGACATGTGTCATGTTCTCCAGGGTACATTTAAACCAAGTAGAAATCCCTTCAATTACATTGCAGCATGCTCTGCTCTCATCTCAATTAAATGTTGAGAAAGGAGTATTCTTTACGGTGGTGTAGTGCACCTGAAAACACGCCTACCAGGCCAGCACTGTTCCTAAAACTCTAACATCCCTGAGACTAACAGTAAAGGTGAGATAAGTTTGCCAGAGCCCTGTCTCTAAATTAGTTCTGTGTATTTTATGGCTTATTGAAATGTTATTCCAATTTAAAACAGTAATAGATTTTTCTATTAAACATGAAAACGGTTCAGACGATTCTGGAAATAAGACATATGCTAACCTTGACAAAGAGAATGAAATGGCTGGTTTAATTTAAAATCATTGCCATCAGAAATTAGCTTCTTGAATAGTTTCTTAAAATATTTTTTTTTCTTTAAGATGTGGCTTAGGATCTTTTATGTTTTCCCATTTTTAAGTTTCCAAGTCATAAATCAAAGGGGACGCTATGACACTGCTTATTTCAAGAAGCTTTTACAATACTACAATAACACACAATCTGGTTTCCAGAACAGTACGTTTTAGTCAAGCCATCTCAAGAAGGAAGTTCTCACCAGAAACAATCATGCCAACTCTTCATTTAAAGGTTTCCTCCAAGACACACGTTGAAAGAGATTGTAGCCAAGCTAAACAACATTCATAGCATTATTCCTTTCCCTCTTTGAGAATAGAATAGAAATAGTTGATAACTGTGGTTTGTTTCACTGTCTTCTGTTGTGATTCCGTTAACAGCAGCAACACCCACCTTGATGGCCAGGTAAACATTGCTCCGATGACAAGCAAGTGGTAGAGGCAAAAGTTTTATCCTTCTCACCTGACTGAGAATATGGGCAGCAAGGCCAAGCTACTTTGAAGGAGCCTAGCTTTATCCAGCAGTTTTTAGTTCTTCCTTCTGTTCTTCTTACTCATTCCATCACTTCCTACATTCTACCTCCAAATCCAGAATTCTCCTTTCCTCTGAACTTGCAAACCAAAGTAAAATCTCTCCACACTGTTCTTTATACTAAAAACAACACATGACAAGGACTGGCTTCATGCAAAGCCTGCTTCTGTGCTGGACTCATACTTAACACTTGTTCCAGTGCTTCAAGAACACGGCAAGAACACTTACCCGAACACCCAGCACTGAGTTCCCACCCTCTTGCACTGCGTGTCTGTGAGGTAGGCATAGTATTGCCTGAGAAAGGAAACAAGAAAATTATTCAGTCAAGTTGAAAGTCCCCAGAGTATTTACATGTAGAAAACAAGTTTGTTACAAATGTATCTATACTGAAAATGAAGTGCTGATGTTGAAAGTCACACACAATCAACGCTGGATGTCTACCACATGGTTTCAATTCTAGTAGGACAGATTATCACATAGATCAAATAGCTTGAAACAACATAGAAAACAATCCTGAGAGCAAGGACTGGGAAAGTACCCAAACTAGTAGGACAACAAAGTTACATGTTTGTCTCCTGCCTCTCCACTAAATCTGCATTTCTTTTAGGCAAAGCACAACAGCTTTGAAAGAATTAAAGAATCCCCCGCTTTTCCACAGTTTGTCTTCAATTTATCAACAATTGCATTTTCTTGAGAAACGTGGGTTTGAATCTTTCAAGAAACTGAATATGGCTATTCCATATCCCAGGTGAGTGCTCTAACCACTGGCATGTTTTGCTCTTAAAAACAGAGTAGTATTTCTCACTATTTTGAAAACAGTCTGAAGACTTTTCTGCTCTGTTCTTTATGCTCTTTATGCTCCTAAATTTAAAGAGTTTAGAGGGCCAATTCCAAAGAAGTGGGACCAAAGTTCCTTTACTCAGTCTCTATCTGATTTCCACTGACAGATGGGCAAGACAAGTGTTATTAATCCAACAATACAAGGATAGTTTAAGAATTAAGACTTCTACAGGTTGGCAATTGTCATAAAAATACTTAAAAGCTCACCTAATACAGAAGCTTATAGGGTGTTTAAGGTGATTTAATTAACAGTGTGAAATCACTGCACACAACTTGGGACCTTAACCGCTGTGTTTCAGGAATAAATCAATGTGGCCGCCACTTAACTGTTCAAAGTAATTTTACTTTACTTATGAACTGAAAATTTCCTTCCTCTAACTTCACAGCTGTGTACATTCTACCTACCTCCAGCTATGTCACAGGAAAAAAAAAATTAAAGGGACTCTGCTTACAAAATGAAATAGTGTGCACGACAAAGGAGGTTAATGTTTCCATACAACTGTTAACACTGCATATATACTGTTCTATTACTAGGAATGCGGTAATGTTCTATCTTCTCTTACAATATGCTAACATTTCCAGCAGACAAACAGAATAAGGAGCTCAGTTAGAAAAATGAACAGCTCTGTTTTGCCTCATCTGCACTTTTGTGAGCATCTGACTCATCAACTTGGATACTTTCACATGCAGTCCTCAAGGATAACATATGCTAACTTACAAAACAGGGAGATGCTATACAAACAGAAGATGGAACAGACTGGTTCTGCATCCCTATGGAAACACAGATGTTTATATACACTTTACCATATTAGCTTTCTTGTCAGAAAATACACTTTATTGAAAAGTGATGATTGTTTTGCTTTTCATGGTGGCAAAAGCATAAATTTCTTGAAATGTGCTGTACTTATTCTCAAAGTATATGCAGCTCTTGGGTGCCTAGAAGTCAAGCTACTTTAAACTGAAGAAAAACAAATTACCTTACAGTGGGTGCTGTAATGATTCCTATGAAGAGAATTCTCCCCCAGCTTAAAGGGTGGCTTGCTTGGAACACAAAGATATGCTTCAAAAAGAATGTGTTCAACTCAGTCAGCTGAAAGAAAAAAAAAAGTTAGTTAATAGTTTTCAACTTATGTAAGTCTTAATGACTTACTACAGAAAATGTTCAAAGATTAATATGGGAACTAAAACACAGAAGGAGAACTATTTATGCCACACTATCGCCCTGCTGGTTAGATCAAGGATTTAAAGAGTCTAAGATTCCCACTATAGGACAAGGAAGGAATATACTAGTAAAACAAATAATTCTCCTCTAGACACCTCTATGAAAGTATTTGCTCTCTTTCCAGAAACCCATTATGGCACCACACACTAATTCACACTGCAGAGGTCTCCTGAGAACTTTCACATCCTAAACCAGGTATGAATGACTGACACAAAATTGTCAGAGGAGTAGAAGAGGTCATATAAAAAAAAAATATATCAAACACTTATGGTTCTCCTTTTAAAAAACAAATTCAGCAAATTAAAAAAAAAAGTTTTAATGAAGTCTGCTAGTATTTTCATGCAGTACCACCAAAGCAGCTGGGACATACTATGGAGTCTTGCTGGATCAAGGCCAGAATTCTGAGTATCAGAATATCTATACCACAGTCAATGGGAAAGAAAAATCAAAACAAATAAAAAAAATGCCACACAATGAAACCAAAACAAAGAAATCCCCACATCCCAAAACCCCACTGTCTAGCAGTTTTCAGAACTGTATCAATTGCAAAGAGCAATTTGTGTTTTTTTTCCACAGATTCTGTAATTACACTCCTGAACTATCATGTTACCCTCGTGAACAATGTCCTGACCAATTCTGTATTATCAATTCGTTTAACTGTGTATTTCAATGGCGGACATACATTGCATTAGAATATCTTCTAGCCAAACACAGCCAATAAGTAACTGAGCTGATGGCAGCTTTGATTTCACAGAACTTATTTCTTACCTGCCAAATGATCATGAAAAGGTAGATTCCAGCCACTCTTTGAAATGAAGACTTAGGGTCAAACCAGCGGACATAGGTCCAGCTGGCTGGGGTGAACTGTAATACAGCTCTTTTGATTTTCCCTGTGGTCGTGTGAATGTCCCTAAGAAAAAAAAAAAGAGAATGGCTGGAGTAAATACAAGGAATATGCAAGGGAAAAAAAAAAAAAAATGCAATAGTCATGTTACTGATGTCAGCACAATCACATTTTTTCACTAGACAGCAGAGATCTTCACAGACACAAATGTGTACCAGGCAAGGGTGAATTAAGAAATACCATCTATTAAGCATTTGAGTCAGGGTGCATTCTGCTATGAAAGCCCACCCTCCTCTATTCTCAGTCAGTAACTAACTACAAAACATATCTATCATCTCTACCATAAAGGAAATAAACAAGGATTACGATTCTGCAACCCCCCTTGGAAAACTTAGAGGATATTTCTTCCTAGTCTATGCTGCCACTGCTCTTATCCCAAAGACTCCTTGTTCTAGAGCTCACTGACATCAATCCTTTAAGAATCTGTCAGATTTGTTATTCATTAATTGCATAAGTGGCTGGCTCCACAAGGTTGAAAATACTGCACTTCCAGCACATGCAACTCCTGCTGTCCTGATATTAGATGTATGCGAAGCTTCTGGGGAGATGTGATAACACTGTTAAAAGTTAGAAGGCTTTTAAATTTCTGTTTGAAAGAAGATGTGAATGGAGGTTCATCTGTCAGATGTGTTACTCGTTCTTGCTTTTTATAACAGTAATTCAGATGAGCAACAGCATCCAAAGGACAGGTAACCTAAGAAAAAGTCAGACTTTCATTTTCTGAAAGAAGACTAGCAGGGCTAGAAGTCAGTTTCCACCCTGTTATTTCCCTGGCCCTTCTGGACAAAAAAGGAGATTCAGATTTGATATTTCTGATTCTTGTGTTCTTTTAGCCTAGTGAGATCTTAGGTTAGGGGGAACCTTCTAATCTTTAAGATCTGTTTATTCAATGAAAAAAAGAAAAAGAAAACAAAACGGCAGAAGCAAAAGCTTCTCATTCTATGCAGGTTCTCTTCATATTAAAGGTGAAAAAAAAAAATTACTCATGCATTTAAAAGAACGTGAAGAAAAATTATTTCACAAAGACAGTAAAGAATAGTCCTGCCATAGATATTCGCAGTTCTACCTTTCAGTGAACTCTCTAAAAACAGAAGGACCATCAGCTCTTTAATGGTCATTATTCCCCCCGAATTGAAATGCAGGAAAATTGAACTAAGACTAAAGGCTGGATGTTCATCAGAGCAATTAACAAATTTGAGAGTAAGAAAAGAAAGCAGTACAGAAGCTCATGTAGAGTACAAATTTAGAAGTCAAGATTTGAGCTCCTTTTTCATCTCTCAAGCCAACATCCTTTGGCAGTTCATTGTATTTGATCCTGTCTCATCTTTACCATTGGTAACATGCAGATAACCACACTTGCCACCAACTGGCAGGGAAGGAGACAGGAGAGGTGCAAAAGACCAAGGAAGAAACCGTACCTGGACAGCTAGGAACTGACACTTACTAGGAAACAAGCTGTTGCCCCTTTACACAACAAACACTACTTTATTTCGCAATTACTCCATTTATTTTACAGGGTCAGCAATGGGGTAAGGCAATTCACAGCACAGGCACAATCAGCCTGATGACTCTTCTGCAATTCCAAGTAGTGCTGACTAATGCCTCATCAAGGTGAGCCCAAATCTAGTTTTAAAACATTGTATAATGAGAAAATAATCACAATTTGTTTTGCTCACTGCCTTCTTGAAAGTTTTACTTGTACAAAACAAACTGAAAATACAAAAAGCTTTACTATTTTATATTTTCATTTGGCATCAATGCTTGTATCTTAGATTGCAAAGGAAAATTTTATGCAATCATATTTACAAATATATGCTGTACAGTAGCATTACTAGGAGACGGATTTTTAACAGTTAAAATAAATTTACAGCACTGTTAGTGCATGCAGATTGCATGCTATTTCTATACCACATGGATTTTACATATGCAAAGAAGGTCTATTTCCCAAGGAAATGAATTTAATAGTATAACATTAAACATAATGTTTACCAGGCTTTAACTCAGACCTACTTGAAGCTTGCCCAGTGATAGGTCCTCATCTCCAAGAAACGACAAACTACCATGCCCAACCAGATGCCACCCCCGTTACAAAGCAGGATGTCCAAAATGACTTGATCCCACCAGCATTCAGCAAAATTAGGCAGAAGATGCATGAAGAAGAGCTACAGAACAGAGCAAAAAGATTCTGGGTGAGGAACAGCACAAAATTAATATAAATTCACTTTTTAAGTACAAATTTAAAAAAAATCAGCTTTTCAGTACTTGTCATACTTCAAGGACATGAGCCACAACGACTGAAATTTGATAGGCATCCTTCTATTAAGTTCAGAAGGCCTTGGATAAAACCACACAAGACAGAGGTTTCCTTCTTACCATTCCCTGTTGGGGCTATGTTGTATATAAGGATATCATGCAACTCTTGGCCTTTCAAAGATGATACTCAGAACATTTATAGAAATGCATGAAACAAGCAAAACTATTGCATTTCTTGGGGGAAAGGTGTTCTGTGCTTTAAAAAAAATAAATTGAAGGTCTACCTGCATCCCAACTTTAATCCGATAGTATGGAGCACAAGCCAAGTGTCCCATTTCAGAGCAGAGAGCCAGCTGAAATCCATTAATGCTAACAGGAGATGCTCAGCTAAATCCCTATGTAACTGCCCTGATAACTTCTGTAGGTTTCTTATGACTTTTCTGAATTAACTAATTCATTAAAAATCCATTTGAGTGCTGATAATCTCTCTATATGTTGAACCTTACCCAACACATTGTCTGTTCCAATAATCTGCCTTTCAGTAACAGGGAATACTAGACACCCCATGCGGTGTCAAATTGAAGATGATGGTCGTGTGATGATCGACTGAACGATAAGAGTGCATGTGAAACAAATACAAATGTATTCTTTTCCAGAGGGAAAAAATGAGTCCAATAACCAGCAAAGTTGTTTTTTGTGGATGAGTACTTGTGAAATCCCAATCTTAAGCAGTTTCAAAATAGCTTAGAAAACAGCATATCCTTTAATGCCACAGAACAAAAATTTGTTTTGAAAAGGAACTCACAGCATCGGTATTTTCAAACCAAGAAGTTTAATTTTAAACAACTAAATTCTTACGAATGTTTCTGAACTATAAATGTCTTGTCAGCTGAGCCAAGAATTCTCAAGACAGCAAGCTCTATGGAAGACTATGATTTTAAAGACTAAATTCAGGTGTTTACATCTACATTTAGCTTTTTTAAGTGTGACAGGTTAGACTACGCTGTCCCAAAAGCTGATAAAAATGGGATTTTTTTTTTTTTCTATGAAGTGTTCAATCAAAGAATATAATGAAATTAAACTCGTTCTTATAGAAACGCATCCTTGGATTTTAGGTGACACATATTCTATTAATCAAGCTCTAGGTTACAGGCAAATGAAAATACTTAGTCTGAATTCTTAAAATAGATCTAACAGTAAGGACCAGTAGCCCAAGCAACAGTCAAGTGACTGAATCAAGTTGAGTATCTGTATTTTTTTTTGTTAGCCAAAACAGGATTTGAAAGTGTCTACAGTCAAATGACTTAAGCATGTGCTTGGGAGAACTGTGGTAAAACTGAGTAACAAAAATAAGTCAGTGGTCCTCCAAACCATGGTGCAGGGGACTACACTGCATGTGAACTAGCTTAGATTCAGGTCTAGTAACAATCACGTTTTTATATCAGTGAACATGAATAAACGAGGCTTGTGGGGTACAATTTAACAAAAGAAGTGGCTACGCACTCAGGCCTCATGACAGAAAACAACACATCAAATGGTGTCTTGCTATTCATATAGACTTCTCCTCATGGGTCCTCACACCTTCCTCAGGGATCCCTCAACTTCATTTCACTGTACAGTATGCATGAATACACACGATGTGTAATATGGTTGTATTTGGGGTAAGGGGATCATGACAGTAGATCACAGACGTTAAAAAGTGAAAAAGGAATTGCTCTGAATCAGGGAATATTAGCCAACATCTGAAGTAATCATAGAACCATAGAATGGTTAGAGTTGGAAGAGACCTCAAAGATCATCTAGTCCCAACCCCCCTGCCAACCCTTCACTACACCAGGTTGCCCAAAGCCTCATCTAATCTGGCCTTGAATACTTCCAGGGATGGGGCACCTACAACTTCTCTGGGCAACCTGTTCCAGTGCCTCACCACCCTCTGAGGGAAAAATTTCTTCCTTATATCTAATCTAAATCTGTCCTCTTTCAATTTAAAGCCATTGCCCCTTGTCCTATCACTACATGCCCTTGTAAAAAGTCCCTCCCCAGCTTTCCTGTAGGCCCCCTTTAAGTACTGGAAGGCTGCAATAAGATCACCCCGGAGCCTTCTCTTCTCCAGGCTGAATATGAGTGTTGACTCCCATAACAGCAGAAAACCAAAACACAGATGGCACCAATAGGCTGGCCTAGACTTCCTTCCTATTCAAGTAGTAGTATGTCACTTACCTAAATCCTATCTTGCTGTTGTCCACTAATGCGACTGCACCAATTGCTCAGCATCTGGTTCATAAGGCTTAAAATGCAAATCTATACTGCAAACTAGCGAGTCATGCTTCTAGTAACATTCACACTCCCCCTCAAGAACCATTCATGTCTCATAGATTGGCTTATAATTAAGACAAATGGCTGACCTACCTCGGTGAGCTCCCAAGTGATGCTAATAGTCCAGCAGAGCCCGTAGCTGCGGATCAGCAAAGCCTTCATAGCCCAGCCCCAGAAATGCCCAAAAGCAAATATATCAAAGTGGCTGAGGATTCTCTCCCAGGTGATAACATGACAGTTCACAGCATACTCCTGTTAATGAAAAATTAAAAACAAACAAACAAAAACCCTCAATGAACAGGCAACTTCAGGTACAGTAGAAGGAAGAAACTTCTCTCTATCCAGTGCAACAAGCCTGAAATTGTAAGGATATTAAAGTATGCATTATTCTGCTTTCTTGTCCTTCTAAACTCAGGAGGAAAAGTTTCATTATTGAGACTCAGTGTCATCACAGTGCACCCCTAATTTAGAAGGAGATAGAATAGACCTTGGTGCCTGAAGGTGCATGTATTTCTTATGCGACAGAGCAACAACAGGAACAATATAGCCAATAATAATAAAAGCAGCAAACAGTACTCCAGGAGACCGTTTTTTGCTTTTCTTTGGGGTCTTGATTTGAAATAACCACCTTTCCCCATTTTCATGCTGTCTGGTGTTCAGATGTGGCTCGTCAGTGGCTAATCCTAACCAGTTTGTGATGTTACGTTACTCATCTAAATGTTCATCTGAGTATATTTTGTGTTTTATTTTCCTCATCAAAGCAATTTTCCAGAACATTCATATTGCAAAAGTTTGGTCACCAAGCTAAAGAAAAAAAAAAAAGGAAAAAAAGGAGAACTTGCAATTCTTCTGTCAAGATGAGTGGCAGATTCCTTAAGACTATTAATTAATATTCTAGTCACCAACAATAGAAATGTGTTCATAATGTGGTACAGCAAGTGCTAGAAATCACTACCCACTTAAAAAAAAATCCGTACGCCATCAGGAGGCTGCAGCTGTGGGGTCTGTCTCATCACTAGGCACAAACTGAACTATTCCCTATTGGAAACACACTTTTAAAAAAATCCCTCCTGAAATACACATTGCCACCTGCAGGTGACAACACAGCACTGCTCACTGCTGTTGAACTAAGAAAGGATTTCTCTTTCAGATCAGAGCTATTGCTAATCCTGAATAAATGAATCATGATCAAGTTGAAAAGGCAATGGCAGAGAAAGATTTAAATCTTGGTCTCCATAAAGAGAAGGATGCACCATTTCACACAAATACTTCTACTATCTCTCATGCTCCCCATCAGGAGGTGATTTAAGTCCCACTACGAAAACGTAAGTAACCCATACTGCTGCTGGTGCTTCCTGAAGTGAAAGAAAAGTACTGCTTCTCACACATGCCAGTGCTGCTGGTCCTTCAGAGAAAGATGCACCACCTGTCCTAAGGATGGCAAAGCTGCAACTTTAGTGCACATACCCACAGAGATCTGAAACCGACTCATTTGCTGTATTCCCAGTACAACTGGGAACACCTCGGCAGAATGGTGGACAAACCCACCCACATTAAAGTTTCATTTCACGTTTCTGCTTCTTTTTCCTCATACACACATATATAAAAACAACCAGGTTCAAAGCTCAGGAAGGTCTGAGTTGAAGTCACTTTGGCACCTTGATCTACATGCACACAAAGTCTTATAGCCAAGTGTCTCATTTCCTAGCAAAAAGCATGAGAAGAACTGAATGCACAATGGAAGGTGCAGGCTCCTAGCTACACCATGATATCTGAAATTCTGTGATGAGTGAACACAATGAGGTTACTCCAAAAGTAAAGTTTTTTCAGGGCTCTTGCTTTTTTGGTTTTATTTTTACTGGGGCTTTTTTCCCCCTCTATCTCATCTTTCCAGCTGCAGCTCTGCCAGTAATACAGTGAACTATGTTGAACTTTTTTTTATACTCAAGCAACTTTGCCAGGCCTGTGCAAGATACCAAGCTGCAGTCTTCATTACAGTTGCACTTTAAAAATTTACTCCAACTTTTAAGTGATGGTATGAGGATTGCAAAGTAGTACAGAGAAAGTTTCCACTGACTGCTACAGTCAGGGAATCTGCTGAATTGTGGTTCTGTGCCAGTAGTAATACTAGTCCGCCCTCTGACTTGAATCTATTTATTTCTAACTTAAATGACAGGAGAGCCAGGTGATTCTGCCTTACCAACAGAGTTCTTCTGTCAGCTCCCTTTTGTTGCTCAGCAACATCACTAACCTTCATGCTCATGCTCCATTTGGCAATGTGTCCTCCCACCACCCTAACAGCAGGCTGCCCACGCCTCACCACCACCACATCTCCTGCAGAACAGAAAGTCACAGCCCTACTCGGGATGCTGGAGTTGCACAACATGTACTGCCGATCAGCTAAGGTGCAACACCTGAAGTATCCAGAGTTTTCCAGGTAAGGACCCTGTGTGCAGCCCTCACTGCCAATCAACTACTGTAAGCTTACTGCATAGTAAAGGTTTCCATTCCCTCTGACATGCTACAGGGGCAGGAGTTTGCAGCCGCTCCTCATGAGGTGCCGTAGTAGTTTGCATGTGCAGTAAATTGCTATTTGCTAAAGACAATCAGTGCATTTCCTTACTCTTGAGGCAAGATAACAGCACTTACTATACAACAGATGACCATGGTGCACAAATGCATAAACCTAAGGGCAAGAAAGCATGCTGGTCACGTGGTGGGCAGTAATTTGATGCGATAGTGAAGAGGACAAGACTGGCCACTCTTGCCCCTCCATGCAGTAAACCTCTTCTGCTTGGTGCTCAACTACTCACATCCTCTTTTGCCTGCCTCCCAACATACCTCGCATACTTCTCAGGCCTCCTTTTACTACCTCAACTCCCTATGCTAGTGTCCTCACCTGAACCAGACGTTTTCTGTATTGAAAACTCTTTGCAAGCTGCTCAACAGGCAGAACAACAGGCCTGGCTTTCCATGCCACTCCAGATCACAGTCTATGGAAGTAACTTCCCAATGGTAACAGCACCAGTGCTTAGCTGGGTGACCAGAAGGCAGCAAAGCCCTGCAGTTGCTGTAACTGGATTTCCACATACTCAGTAGCATGCCAGTTAGGTACTAATCTCAGAGTAATAAGGCAAGACCAAAGTTCTTTGACTGCAGCATTGTGGCATCAAAAAAACCTGACCTAGCGGAGACACACCATACAGGCCTCATTTAGATACTACCTTGCTAAGTCTATTTTTAGTATCCAGGCTCATATCTATTATTTAAAGGAATCCATAGCCACTCCAGTGCAAACATATCTCAAACTCGCAACTGCACACCCATTTAAATATCTGCATTAGAAAGCTACAAAGAAGACTGTTTCTAACATTGATTTCAATGTAAGGAAACAGCAGTTGATACAAAAGGCTCATTGACTTTCCCAAGTATAGGCACAAACTTGCACTGCTCATGCCAGCAAATTCATGTAAAACATGCCTAAAGTAGCCAAAATGTCCAATAACGTGCCATGGATACATACCATAATATCTGCTTCCCTTGTGGCGTATCGAAGATTAGGATCCAGCCAATACATCACTGCTTTCACCTGCTCAAAGTTAAGGAAGAGCACGAACACCAGGAAGAGAAAATAGAGCACACTGAGACCTGCAAAAAGACTCAGCTTTAGAATCACGTTACTCACAAAACTCCTTGGGACATAGTCCAAAAAGCTGCTTTCAAACTGTAACTATAAAACTATGCATGCCCAGTTTGCACAAATGAGTTTTCTACACACAGTGGCTACATGCAAAAAAGCTTAAGAGACACAAGTCAGATGGTAATCTCTAAGCACTCAGCAATTCATATCACTGCCTGTTTCAAATGATATAATATATGCTTGACTGCATGAACCCAATCAAAATAAAATCAGTCTAGTCAGTTTAGACATGAGTAGCGCAAGGCTGTGATCAGGAAGCTCTTTAGAAAGAGATACATTAGGACCCCAGATTTGGATTAGCTCTGTCCCTTTGCTTTAAGTATTCTTGGTTTCACTACTGCAGGTTCCTAAGTCTACATGCAGATTTCAACACAAAGATCAATTTAATAATCCCACTTGGCAATTCTGAGCTCTGCTGGCAAAAAAGAGTAGTTATAAATATAAACTAATGCATGCATGAGTTATTTTTGTGAATTGGAAAATTTGCTGTTAAAGCTTTTAAAGATAAAGATGATCACAATTTGTTTTCACTCCATTGTAATTTTTTTTAAAAAAGAAAAACTTGTAAGACGTTAAGAGTCCTAGGTGTAGACCTGTGGGCAGATGAAGCTGCTACTGGGAGCATATCTTTACACTATTCACAAGTTCACAGATATCTAACACCACATTTGGAAGAGGCATATAAACACTAAAACCATTTCCATAGTCTAGCACTCAAACTTACTTGTGTCCTGCAGCAACGCCATGGAAGGCAGAAAGATCAATGTGAATAAACTTAGTATCTGCCATCCAAAATAAACTATCACAATCACAAAAAGATATTTTAAACTATAACCAGAACTCACATGTTATTGACCCCCAGTGTACACTAGAGAACAACTTGTGTTCAAATACACACACATAAAGAGAAAGTATATATACTGTCCTCCGCAGTACATCCTAAAACCACATCAGGTAAGCAGATGCCAAACTACTACAAAAGTACAGCCTGCAGGCAAGGGTGCACCCTGAAACGTTGAGGACACACTACTCCTGCCTTTCATCTACTGAACAGGTCTGAGACCTCAAGCGTAGCTAAATAAGCCATGTCAGAAGAAGCAGAATTACACAGGGAAAAATGTTGCTCTTGATTTTGCATGCTCTTTTCCCAGGAGTACAGGGGGTCAAGCTCTGACAGTGTCAACATTGAGAATGACCTTTGCTGAAACCTGAAATGAGCAGTAGGATGCGTGTCTCCTAAACATCACAAGGGGAAGGATTTTTTAAGGACTACTATCTAATCAGCAGTATCCTCTCAATGTCAACAGATGAGTAATCAACTACTTTGGGAGGCTACTTATTTTTAGCTATATAAGATGGCGGGAGAGAAAAAACATTCAGTCCCCTTAAAAAGAAACAGATCAGTTTTTAAATCAAATGTGTCTAATTCTCTGCAAATGTGCTTAAAGTCTAGGGTATGCTGTGAACCTGGAATTATTTAAAAATAAAACTCCTAACGTTTTTGCCATGTAATTCAGACATTTAAAGAGCAGAATTTCACTTATTAAGTTTGGTAGTAAACAGAACTATTTTCCAAACTATGAATGCAACTAATATTTACAGGTATTTTTGCTGAAATTTTAAGTTGAGAATATGAATATATACATGTTAAAAATATTAATAAATGTATGTTAAGCTACAGAAAAGCATCCTACTAAACTGAATTTAGTTAGAAGTCAGACAGTATATGCAGTAGGTAAGAAAGGTGTAGGAGAAGGAGATTAAGAAGCAGCAACACAAAACAGGATTTAAACACTATCAGAATAAATGATCCCTTTCTGGTGATTTAGTTTACACCACCTTGACACAGAGTAACTAACTACAATGACATTCCCAAACATAACTAAGAACAGATTATAAGCTAGTGCTCAGAAGTGGGAGGGAAGTGACATTCACGCAAGTCTGATGCACAATTATGTTTCATGACAATTCCATTCATCTGAAAGTTAAAACAGCCGGTCCTGCAGAAGCACCGAAAAAGTCAGAAACACAACTTGAACTTACCAAAAACCATCCTCCATATTGCAGGATGGGGACGTGTAAAGGGTCCTGTGGACAGTAAACAAGAAGCCTATTAGAAGACACGTCAGTAAGAAGCACATAATCTATATTTTAGTATATCCTATATGAGGATTTGGCATTAGCACGGATCAGTTCTCCATCAAACTATGTAATATACCCAAAAGCGGGGGCTCTATGTTAAAAAAAAACCAAACGTTAACAGCAGGTTTCAGAGAGGAAAAGGAGACTGCCAATTAGTAGGGTGCAGATAAAATTTTAAATCATTTTTATGGAGTTGTTTTAGAACAGTAATATGCTGTTTGCTCAGCAGACACCATATCTCAGGTGTCACCTGAAGATCTCTTGACCTGGTTTCTAGACCACAGCTCACACATGGCTTGCTCCTAACGAAGTCATCAAATACAAATTTCTGTGTGTTAGCAAAGAAACACGTTGCTTAGCCTTCAGATGACCATGAAACATCAGCAAACAGGCCTCTTAAAACTTTAAAACTGAATATCATATATCTGACAAGAAGTAAGATACCTATGCTCTTTACCAGTGTCTATATTATTTAACTTAGAGCCAGTGATTAAACGGACTTTATCAGATTAAAAACCTTTCAGTTAATGTGAATTGCAGAGAATGTAAGTCTGGTGAAACTGGAAAATCTCTAAACATGAATCATACATTTAGGTAGCAAGAAGTGCCTGAACAAATTTTCAGCACACGCTGCTGACTGCACCACTGTATGCGCAAAGCTCATTTTTCTCTGGCACTCAGTTTTTCAGGGAGTGCTTTGTGAAAATTATGGATTAATGATTTGTAAAATATGAGAAAAATACGTCCCAACTCTGAACTACAAAGGTGCCCTGAGCACAATCACTATTTTTTCCTGAACACTGCCAACCCTGAGACAGTTTAGACTTGATCCAAAAATTATACTCCTGTTGACAGCCATAAGAATTAAAAATAAATACATAATAAATAAATTTAAAAAAAACAACCACAAAACAGACACACTAGGAAGACAGCATTTTCTCCACGGAATTAAGTGCTACGCAAGTGTTTTTACCTTTTTGCACTTTCTGCTCCTCAAACAATTACCAAAACTTTGGTCCAATTTAAGTTTCTACTGAGCAACTGCAGTTTTACATTGTAATATGATCATTTCTAACTAACACCAGCTTCTGGTAAGGTAATTTATGTAAGGGGTTATATTGCTGAGAATTTGTAGAATGACACTTCTGTTAAGGCACAGAGGCAGACTGCTTTTAAAAATAATGTAAGGATCTGGCAGCATCATTACCTAGCAATCTGAGCTGCAACTACGCACCTGCAAATAGAGACACTGATTTTGAAAACTTGACTTCCTTGTTAGATACAGACAAGCTATAAATAACTTGCATTTTACCGTTATCTCTGCTCAGTATGACTGCAACCCATTTTTAGACTGTTCCTTAACATAAAGGGAGTCAAGAAAAAAAAAAATGCATTTAAAAGTGGTACTTTAATAAAAACCAAAATAAATATAGTGGCAATAAAGAGAAATTCAAATGTTACAAAAAGTGAAGTTCAAACAGTATAAACCTTACTCACCATTAGGAAAAGCTAGAACACTGATGATTAGGAAGAAGAAAATCACCGAGAGGATACCCCTCCAAATATTATCCTCTGGGACAGAATCATCCCTGAAGAGACAGACAACATCAAAGTGTTAAAGTACATTATAAGGATGAAGTGAAAAGGCTCTGAAGATATCATATTATTTAAATAAAGACTACATGAAAATAAGAAATAAGCATGCTCATTATATAACAGGTCAAGATAGTAGCTGCACTGAATGGTTTTCACTCTGCACTTCTGGGTGTTCGTTTCTCACAAGACAGTTAAACATATAATCCAGACATGCGAGCCATAAGCATTGTTAGAAGTCAATGCAGAAGCAATGACTAAATTTAATGCAAGGTGAAAAAAATCTTCCTGCTTTAACATTCACAGAAACATCATCAAAAGTACTTTTACACAGCAGAGATCTAGACCAAAAACTCTGGAAGCCTGGATGCAATTCCTAGGTTTCCTTTTTTTGTTTTAGTGCTGCTCGAAATCCCCTTCACTTCCCTTGGGCTGTTCCCAATGCAAAATGCCCGAGGTGAGTGCAGAGAGGGGGGAAACAATGATTACAATCAGCCTTTGGAAATGATTACACAATTTAGAATCTGTGTATAACAGAGAGACAGCAAAACTTAAAATAACCAGGGAAAAATATCAACTTCCTTTTAGATCTATTAAGCCAAAGCTCTGAATAAAATACCAGGTATTATTTGTGCTACTGTCATATTATGGCCAGAACAGAGACCTAAGAATTCATTTTGGAATGCCACAGCAAACTTGACTGAGCTCTACTTTCTTTGCAGGCAGGTAGAATACGGCAGAAAGCAGCAAGATTAACAAAAAAAAAAGCCCATCCAAGGCCTCTACCCAGCCATCAGCTTCTAGGATACTTCAGTAATACAGAATGAAATAAACTTCAGATCATCATAATATGCACAGCTAGTATTTCATAACATCACCCACTACAACTCAAAACAAAGTTTTACTATCTGGGTAATTTTCATGTACTTAGGATCAGTTTAATCTATTTAAATATATTCCTTTATTTATTCCCAACCCATGACACCAAAAACTTCTCAGCAAACTTTAGAGGGATAAAGCTCTTCCTGGCAGATTATCTGTCACACTTCTGGACGGATCAGTAAAGAATCTGTGACTGCATAAATGTGCTCCACATTAGACATTTGCTGCAGTTATAAAACATTTCTCACTTTGCCAAATTATTTCCCTTACCCTCAAAATTGAACCTTAACAGCTCCACAGCAGACTTTCATCATTGTAGGCATTTAAGCACTACGTTATTTTAACTGTATGGCAGGAAAAGGGACATTAAACATGAATGGTTTCTCTGCAGGCCTTAGAGACTCCCCACAGAGGGTTTGGTTTTTTTTCTAAACCAGCTCAGTACAGATTTACCAATCATTTTCCTGCAGGCATGCTGCATAGGCTGACGCTTTCATGAACCCCAAGTTCCAGAGCTTAACTCTGGCTCCCTTGGCAATCTCAAGAGCCTCTCACCATTCAGCCACTCCCAGCCAGAGCCTCCGGCTCGGATGGCTCAAACAGCAAAGCCATATTCCTGTTTTAACACATGCAAATAATACACACACACATGCTGTCACAGGTGTCACCAAGTGGGAGAACTTCTCTTCTTTTGAAGAGAGAATACATTACTAGAGTGACATCACTGTACAATTCAGCGTGGCCAAGAAAGAAGTGAAAGACACTGTGATCAGATCACTTTAATTGTGATGGGCTGGGCTGCAGATCCTCACCTTTGCACATCAGGATTCCGAGTACTACTCAGATCCAGGAAAGCTGTCCTAGTCATGTTGTCACCGCTTCCCCCAAAAATCAACAAGATGTTGTATGCAGTGTTAAACTGCATTTCATTCCAAGTGAGTGGTAGAGGCGCTTCATTTTGGCTTGGAGATACCTTTCAAAAGGGATAGATTATCCAATCTTCTCGCCAGAGGCAGGTAAAAACAGGTGCGAGCAAGAGACTCACTACTCTGCGCTAGTTAGGATGAGAATTACAGTGTTTGCCTGGAAGAACTATTTTGGGGAATGCCAAAAGAAACAGGGAAGCAAAATAACTGTTGGAGGAAAGACACAATCACAACAAGCAGGAAAATGTGCTAAATCATCTCCCCACTTAGCCTTAGAAATTTTGATGCCGACTTTGAAATATAAGCATTCATGCAGCAAAAACAAGGTTTCTAATGCTTGTGTAGGAGGACAGATGAAAATTCTCTCAATTTAAACTCACTTTGCCAGTGCATTTTTTAATTCTGTAGCTTTTCGGAGAAGAAATAATTTAAAACACCAAAGCACATAATAACTGTATAACCTTTTCCTCTCTCCTGCTCTTCTCCCTGCTGCAGAGCACTACATTACCAAGTGTAAACTAGTAAGTTATTACATCATGAATAAAAAAAATGAAGATGCTCAACTGCGGAAAAAATAGCTAGCACACTAAATTTAGAGCATGTTTGGGAAAAAAAAAAACCTTCCATAAACTCCCTAAATCAAACCTAAATGCACAATAATCCAGTTTAATCAACTCCATTAATCAAGGGATGTGAAAGACAACAGCCCTACACCCTTATAGGTCTTACTCCTGCTTCCATAAACGCCTGCAACTTCACACCAGAAGCTACCAATCTGTCACCTTCCTCAGTCCTGTTGTTGAGCTCCACAAAATATCCACTCCAGCATCCATGTGTCCTCCTGCTGGCTGCCTCCAGGCTCATCAGAGAAGACCACATCCCTGTCTCCAAGGAGGAAGAGGACAGGGAAAGCTAGAGCCACTTCATGCCTCCTCTCCAGGGCACAGCCTGCAAGCACCTGTGTCTGGCTCATTCAGCAGGAAATAGCCAAGGCAGCTGCAGGCATTGTCAGAAGCACTAGATGGATCTGCTTTAGAAAACAGAATACCTTCTACTCCCCACTTTAACATGGAGAAGTTAAACACACTCGCATTTCTTTTTCTATATTACTATTTCTACCTGAAGATTACTGCTATCTGAAGTTCAGCTTCACCTTTACCTGTCAGCTGAAAGCCAGTAGCAACTGCTCTCAGCGATGTCAAGGAAGACTCCATGTTATGGCTTGGTACATCCCAGGGAAAAGCATTTTCTAAGTTTGTCTGAACTCCCACATATTTCTGATATAAAACAATTACAGAAGACACAAGAAAGACTTTAAGGGAAGCAGAATATCCTCTATGTATGCTGAAGTTCCTGAAAAAAATAAATTTTACTTAACAACATCAGTAGGAACGTATCATAGAAAATCCCCTGCTTGACAAAATGACCAGGAGAGCTATGGAACAATTGACAGCACAGGGGAAGCAAAGAATCACTTGTCACACCTTACTGGGAAGTCTACAGCGCCTTGTGCCCAGGAGGTGGAAATGTGAACACTGACACTGAAGACTCAATGCAATAAGCTGATGGGAATAGAAGGACCAGGCCTGGGAGCACATACTGTAAGCATGTGGGGGAAATGTCCCCTCCCTCCCAGCTTTCCAAAGAGTACATATGGTTTGGGTAGCATCCCAAATGAGGCAGCACTTTGGTGCTGGAAACTCCTGCAATAGTCAGAAATAGTATAAGGTGGGGTTGAGGGAAGGAAAAAAGAAAAATCAGAGTAGCTTCCACAACCTGAGAAGAGGAAAAACAGAGAAGAGTTAAAGAGAAGTCAACAGGTATTTAAATACAGGAAGTGAGGCAAAGCAGAGACAGACGGGGAAGAAAATGAAACTGAAGAAGTTAGAAAGCTAGCAAGACAAATACAAAGAAAAGCTAGCAATCCTCTTGGAAAACCACAAACAAACATCCCAGAGTGAAGCAATATTCTTTGGGCCCAAGTGACTCCATAGTTCTGAAACTGCTGCTTGGCTCATCCTCTGCTTGAAAGAGTTAATGGCAAAATTCCTTTCCTTCCCCAAAGGTGAGCGATCAATTCCATTAACCCTTCAGAATGATGTCTGGATGAGAATCCCTCAGTTTGACCTAAATTAGCCCTATAGTGAGAAAAGCGATCAGGCAGGGAGAGATGGGACAAGAGGAGCACCTGTAGCAAAGGTCTCTAATTAAACGTCGTACGAAAGCACAGAAACATGTCTCTGATTTGAGAGTGAAGAAGGGACCCCTGGAACATTCTACCTTAGCTTACATCTTGTTACCTGAGTAGAACAAGGTATACGTTCACCAAAAATATCTTCCTTGGGCCATACACAAGTTGAAACAAGAAAAGGCATACCTCAGATCATTTACAACTACACTATTTTATGTTTCTTTATGCTCCTTTCTCAGCTCAACCCAGGCTTGATCATTATTTTCTTGCTGATAAAAACTATACATTTGGATTCTTAGAATAAGATAGAAGATTACACACTGAATTGTCAGGTCTAGGAACAAACAACGATGTTCTGTCAAATGCAGAGTTTAATCACAAGGCCCTTGAAATCTGTGATTGTGTACATACAATGTCATAAAAGTGTAAACGAGCCCAAAACACGATGCACAACTCGGCCAAAACCTCTCAGAATCACTGTTTGCCCACAGACTGCACGATTTAGCCCAGAGGAGGATCATGTTATCATCTTCACAGCTCCATTCAGGAGGCAATAAGAAGTATGAACAACTTAGAAAAATACTGCAAGATATCCTTCAGACTGCACTGCTATACCCTTTGTTTACAAATAAGGCTCCTGAAAATAACTGTGTCCATTCTTAGCTTTCTTTCCATGAATGACTGCAGTGGCGAAGTCCACAGACCTGTTCCTGTGGTGGGGAAAGGATGTGGCTAAGCATATCAGTACCAGGGCCTAAACCAACGTGTGACTGGCTACACACAAAGTATGCTGTATAAAAACAATGACACAAAACAGTCACTCCTGTCCACTGAATGCTTGGTAAACTATCTACTTGAGTGATGTCATTGCTATGCTTCTTGATAGTCTAATAAAAGCCATTTTTAGCAACTGCTTGAAACACACACTCATTTTGGTAAAGGCTTTAACAGAGAGCCACAAAACGATCAACAAGTTCCCAGGAATTACAGCGAAGAAGAATAACCGTTCTCCGAAAGCAGGGCCTCCCGAGCAGGGCGCTCTCCAGCCAGCGAGAGATGCAACACCCCTGCCCACACTGCATACGGCAAGCCACGGCCCGGCAGCAGGTCTCCCGTTAACCCGCCTCCAGCAGGAACCACCGCCCGCCGGAGCCGCGCTGCCCGTCCTCGCCTCCACGGCATCGGCCCCCTCCCCATCCCCTGCCCCGGGAACCCGCTTCGCCCCACGGCCGGGTACGCGCGGCCGCGGCGCCGCCGGCACGCAGGGGTGGGGCGGGGGACCCCCGCGGCGGCACCGGAGGCCGCGCACCTGGTGAAAGCGAAGGCCATGAGGCTGAGGATGGTGAAGCTGAGGAGGGTGATGGTGTGCGGCCGGTAGAAGAACTCCAGCGTGATGTCCTCCACCTGCTGCTCGTTGATCATGCGGAAGTGCAGACGGTAGTTCACGTCGTCCTTGCTGAGGGTCCGGCTCCCCACGCACGACGCCATCTCGCCCCCTTCTCCTCACCTCAGCCACAGCTCCGGTTCTCCCTGGGCTGGGCGGCCCGGCCCGAACCACCCCAGCCACCCGCGCCGCCTCCCACTGAGGCGACGCCGCTGAGGAGAGAAGCGCCGCGCCCGCCTCGCTGAGGGGCGGAGCTCGCCCGGCCGCTCCCGCAGCGCCCTGCGCCCACGCGGTGAGGGAGGAAGGAACGGAGCGCGGAGGGGAGGCGGAGCCGCGCCGCCCGCTTCTAGCGAGCAGTGGGAAGGACCTTTTTCTGCCTGCCCCCCCCCGTCTCTGCTCCCGAATGGTCTCGCCCGAGTTGAGACCGCGGGTGGGGGGCACGCACGTGGGCTGGGCCACGCGCGGGAGCGGTGTGAGGGGCAGGTGAGGCGTTGGCGGGACCCTCGGCCAGCCGGGCTGTGCGGCGGGGGCCGCGGCAGGGCGGGGCGGCCGCGTTTGCCCTCCCGCGGGCCGGGGTCGCGGTGTGCGGAACGGCACGGCCTCACGCGGGCTGTAGGCAGAGGCGGCAGGCCTGGGGCGACGAGCGCGGCTCGGCTTCCCCTCGGCCCGTGGTGGAGTGTGAGGTAGTGGCTCTGTGCGGCAGGCCTCGTCCCTCGGGGAGGGTTTAGGTCCCGGCTGGGCTTCCCCCGTGCTCCCAGGGGAACGGCTGTCGCACAGGGCAGCGGCCGGTGGCGTTCAGAGCCGGCTCCTCCCCTCAGTCATGCCTCCTCCGTTTGTCTCGCGTTTAAAGCCTCAAAGCGGCTACTGAGTGCTTTGCTGGGAGTAATTTCTGCTTTAATGCTCGCAGAATTAACGCTCCCACTCCCGGCCCTGCGGGCGAGGTGAGGCAGCGCCGGCGTTACTCCTCGGCCCCTTCTCTCCCAGCAGGATGCTGTGCTGAGGTGGAAGATGGCTTTGTGGGCTCGGCAGCTCTCCCGCTGGCATCGCCTGCTGCAAACGGCCCGTGCTGCTGAATTTCCGCCGAGGCTGAGCGGCCGCGGCGGCACCGCACAGGCATGTCGTGGGTTCGCCCTTTTGGCTCTGCTGCCCTCTAGGAATGACGTTCTTCCGTGGAGATTGCTAGCGTACAGGCACGTAGCTGTAGGAAGCTGTTCTCCGCCTGACAGTGCCAAGGATGGATCCTTTTCTTCTCCCGAAAGTAACTTGCCTTCACCAGTAAAACAGGAACAAGCAAAAGCGGAAACATTACCTGATCTGAATGCAAAAATACTTTATGAAGGTAAGAAGCCTTAGGGGTACTGTTTCTCCCTAATCTCCAAATCATGCTTTCAGTATTACCCTTTGTTCTTTTTTTTTGGCCTGTTTATCTGAAATATTTTCCTGAAGTTCCTGACTTTCACTTGGTTTTAGTCCCATAGTTAATGCAGAATTTCTGTGATTGCTCTAGAATATAAAAAATGTCTTTAAGCTGAGATAAAGATACAATGTTTTGCGTAGGAATATTGGTCTGGAGCTGCTGTTTGAAGAGCTTTTCTTTTTGCGGCTCTACCTGCAGCAGCTGAGCATGTGTCTTTCCCTCGTAGTTGTGCTGGTACAAAATAAAGGGGTTGGTTTGTTGGTTTTTGGGGGGGGGTTGAGCAGGAGTGAGGGATGCCAGCCCTGAAGTAGCTCGCGCAAAACAGCTGTTTGAATGATCAGAGATGGACAACAGGAGGCAGCAGAGTGTGAAGCCTGCCTGAGCACCGCCCCGATGAGAAAGGCTAGTCAAACTTTCTCCTGAGGAAAGGAGATAGATAGAAGATCGCCCTGGTGTCGTTGCTCTGAGGAAATTGCCTCATTTTTCTCTACTATTATGTCTAAGAGAGGTTAAAAAACAAAACCACCCTCTGAAAATAATTCTAGCATACTGAGGAAACTTGCTCTGGATTACTAAGCAGTCCTGTATGTTCAGATTCAGTTTTCACTTTGAGCTCAGCCAACTTGGATCCTACAGAGCTTATTTTTGGGGTGGCTCAGAGCTGCAACTGAGATCTGTGTGTTTGTGCAGCTGGTTCTGGAAACAGTGCTGTATCAGAACTGGCAGATCAGCCAGCTCGTATGTGTCTGCACCTGCGGTGCCGTTTATTTATGTGCCAGATTTTTATCTGCCAGCAGACTTACAGTTGTCTATGTATGTGTGGAGCATTTTGCCCAGTTGGCAGTGTATATAATGAAACAAACATAATTGCTAACTTACTTTTTTTTTTTTTTTGTGACTTGAAGTGTGTTATATCCTCCTGATAGGAGGTTTAAAGAACTTAGAGTGGCAAAAAAAGGGGATCTATTCTTCTAAAATGGACCTTGGTGTATATTGGTTTGGTCCTCAGCAAGTTGAAAGGAAATACTTGATATGCCTATAGATTCTTAGGGAGTTCTTATTACTGTTTAAGGTTACTAAAAATGTTTTACTGTGCTTTTGTTTCTGAAGCCTTGAGAAAAAGATGTGGCAAGACCTTCAACAGCTATTGAGCTAGTCTATTCCTGGAACATTAGGATCATCCTACTTATTTTGGAACCAGTCTTGGTAGTTCTGGTGTGGCTTTGTTTTCTTGATATGGAAGAGTGTTACCTCAGTCTCTAGGAAGTCATTGTGCGAAGCTACAGGATGCAGAAAATCCCCATCCTGAAGAGTGTATAATTAGGGCTGTTGATCAGTAATCAGGTTAATAAATGAGGTGGATGCTAGTAGATAGCATGCAAAACAGTAATCTTGATCTAGCTGCTGTGAGCTCAATGGAAAAATAGATCAGTTTAGAGAAATATTTTTTTAAAAAGACACTGAGCTCTGTGACTTGGAACACTTAGGTGGAAACAAGCATAATGATGTTCACTTGGAAACCTTAATGAGTAGGAAATGAAGCTTTATTTTTTTAGCTGTTAGAGGTGGTGGCATCAGCAGCTGTTCTGTAATGGTTAAGACAAGATAGCTTGGTTGGAGTTGGCTGTGAAATACCTTGAAAGTTAAAACTGCGGTTCAGGCATCAGATTCAGAAGAGCCACAAAATAGTGGGCTTGTCAGGTTATGAATAATAATCTTTGTAGTAGCCTTTGATCTGGATGTGATCAGGCAAGAATGCATTTGCGAAGACATGAAAGAAGATTCTTTTTCAAGAAGGTGTTGTGATCTGTTGCCTGCAGTGATCAAGGCAGCAGACTGAAGGCATGCTTGCTGGGTACTATGTGTGGGTTTGGCCACATGAACAAGAGTTGATGGGCAGTGACAAGGAGATGGAACAGAAACAAAAACTGGGAGTATAGTCTATGTTTTCATATTTTTTTCAAATAATAATAGATTGGCTGCTCATCTCACGCAAAATGTTCTTGCATTTTGAAATGGATTTTAAGAGGTCTGTATAGCATTTGATGGGAGCAGCTTTGTCTTTCACAAAATTCATTTGGGTCTTCTGTATTTGTTTCTTAGACTGGGATGATGTCCCACCTTCATCTGCTTTGGAGGAGATATCTGAGGAAGAAGCCGTGCAGATCATTGCAGAACCACTTCTTCCCCTTCAATCTTCAACCCTCCGAGATTATGTTGATCACTCGGAAACCCTGGCGAAACTTGTCCACCTAGGTATGTGTGATTTTGTTTATGTGGTTTGCCTATATCTGGAGCTTTGGAAATTCTGGAATTTGTGGTTTGATCTTACTGGTCACCTTGTAAACTTGAAAATAGGAAGAGTGACCAATGGCTAAGGGCAGTGGAACGTTATCCAGGGTAAATGGAAAAAGAGAGGGGACTGCATGACTCACTAGCAATGCTGTATTAGTTGAAGACAAGGCTGGCTAGCTTTAGTCCCTTAGTGCTGTGGATGCTAGAAGGAGGCATCTGCCACAGCTTCCGGAGGTGAGGGGCGCTTTGTGAAACTTGATTGGTTTCTCTTCTTTTGGGCTGGTTAAGGATGCTTTAATTTGCTGCAAGAGAAATTGCAGCTCTCTGTCCTGGAACAAAGGAAGGAAGGAGAGTGGTGGCTGTGCAGAACCTTAGAAGTGGGGCACAGTAAACTGGAGAGGCAAGGAGGGAGGGATGGAAGAGAACTGTAGTTCTCATCAAAAAGCACTCAGACTGTGCAGGGATAGCTCAGTTCAAGGTTACTGACCATCTCCTTATTTCCCAAAAGCACAAGCAACTCTAGGAGAAATAAATATTTGAGAGGGGGAGATCTGACCCCATGCAGTAACAAATTGCTGTGTGTGAGCCACTATCCAGAGGCACTTTGCTGCAAAATTCTCCCCTTCCCTTGTATAACGGAATTGGGAATTCCTTGCACACATAACTTCTGTGCAACTAAAGTAGGTCTCTGCCTGTGGCATGTGCTAGTGTACTTGATTCCTCGCATGTAGGATTCACTGCAAATGTCTTCCTTCAAAAAATAAACTTAGCAAAAACATCTAAAGTGACTGCTTATTTTATCTGGAATCTTTCCACAATATACAAGGTGTTGTGACCTTGCTGTGTTGAGCAATTGAAGTATGCTAAATCAGGGTAAAAAAGGGGTAGTCCTATAAATTTCAGCATGCCTTCCTGGAACATTATAGGAAGTAGGGTCTGTGTTTAATTAAAAATATCTAATTTTGTTTGTTGTAGGAGTTGACTTATCTCAAGTGGAGAAACGTCAAAAGGCAGGTCAACTCTTACTGACCTTGGACTTTGAAAAAGATATAAGAAAAATACTTCTATTTCTTAAGGACGTGGGCATAGAAGACAATCAGCTGGGACCATTCCTGACCAAAAATCCATACATCCTTGCTGAAGATCTGGAAGCTTTAGAAACCAGGTAAGCCTTTCAAATAGCAGCAAGATGTTAAGCCTCTTGATCTGAAGATCTAGATTCCCAATTTGCTTAAGTTTGTCTGAGCCTGTGTTGCTGCTGCTTCCTTTCTCACTCGATCCCTGGCTCCATGTCTCTGTGCCTTCCCATCAGTAAACGTGTGGTGGTGGTATCGTAAGTCAAGTCAGCACCCTGATCTACCTGAAAATTGACCATTAACGAATTTTACTGCTCATCCCTGTCTCTCTGCCGCAGAGGAATTTGCTTGCTATCCTAGGCCGCTTGCTTTACCTGTGTCAGCTTAGATTCCAAAATGTCAGTCCCTGAGGTTTTACCTGAATTCGTAGAACAATATTAGCATCTTCAGTCATGCTTTGAAAGCGCTCTTCTAGGTGATACGTCTACTCATACCTTGTGAATTCGGCAGTAAAAGAAGCAGACCAGATCTCTTCTGTGTTTACCCTAATAGCAGCAGAAGGTTTTGGTGACTTTTTTGTTTTTTTCTGTTGTCCAGCCCAAACTGAACACGAAATTACAATGAACTAATTTTAGTGCATGTTCACACTTTTATGGCCCTAGACTGTTCCCTTAGTGTCACTCAGCTTCTCTGTGCATAAAGGTAGATACCAGTCTCTAGAAGATTTCATATCTTAGACCAAAGCTTATTTAGTTAGCTGCCTTGTGGAGTTTGTTTTGGGTTTTTTTAAAGCTTATTTGTGTGCATGCTAAAAACACCAGAAGTGGAATTCTTTTTTTTTTAAGAAAAGTCATCGTGTTTATGGGCTTTTCTTCTGAGATTAGGGGAAACAAGCTATTTTCTCCATTTACTGTCAAACTTCTGTTTTCTGTATCGCCGTCTCCTACTCCTCTCTGCTCTTTTTAACATCTTAAATTTAGGTGCTGTGTACTGCAGACTGTACTTCATGTGGTCTAGCTTGTTAGAGAACAGTAACTTCAGAAAATGCTGCATTCTGAACGTAAGGGCTGCTTGAATGAAAGTAAGAACTGAAGAAATAAGATAACTACATACACATACTCCTCTTTCTCCAGCAGCATGACTTGGAAAGTGATGGAATTTCTCATAAGTTGAGTGAAGTCTGCTGATTTCAGTAATTCAAATGTTGTCTGAATCAAATTGTGTAATTCTATCTCTTGTTCTCAGCCAACAGTGGGACTTCCTCTTTAATGGTGGCTGTTATGTCACTAACAATTCTTTGTCTGTTAGAGGTATAATGGGATAATACTGGTATTTAAGGTAGCTTTAAAAACCTGTAGCTGAGTTAAAGGGGGATAAAGGTGGTCAAAACAAGAATATTGAGGAGCCGTAACAGATCTACCCAGCATGGTCTAAGATGTTACTGATAGCAGCTGTCCCTTCTCCCTGTGTTGGAAATCAACCGTTATTGTACTGTTTTTTCACGTGTGTGTACCTTGGCTGCATGAGTGAAGATTTCAACTGTTCCTCCAGTGGGCTTAAGCTAGGATGCTGGACTGCATCCTGCAGCGATTGAGATACCTGTGCTGATGCTGGTCAAGTTGAGGTCTTACAGTTTTAACTGTTAATATCTATTCACAGAAGCCTGACCTTAGTGTTTTTGCATAGTTAACTTGGGAGGATTAGTTCCAGTGCTTTGAAGATGAGGTTTGTATTTGTGGCAGAAGGCTTTTCACTTGTAAAGAAAAAGTTAAATAACTGGAATTAAAATATTCCAGATCTTTGAAATAATGTATTGTAATAATATAAATCTATTAAAAAAAGCTATGCTTAATTCTTCATTTATCTGAAATAACTGAACATAGGTTTTAAGCCTTATTTTCATGAATCCACAGTCACTTTTTGCAAAGGTGCTTTGCCCTAGGGATGGTGTGATGACTTGTAACTGCGTTCCACTCTTCCTCCTCATTGGTTTATGGATACAAAGAGCTTCTCTATGTTCATTTGCTGTAGCACTTCCTTTCAGATTTTTGCCAAGTGAGATCTCATTAAAACATGAGAGAGTTAAGTTACCAGCACCAGAGTATGGAGTTGTACCTTTTTTTTAAAAAAAAAAAACAAAACACAACCCAACACACACTTATCTGTCTTGCAGTCGTAGAGTTCCTAGGTTTCTTTACTCAACTGTATTTGTTTGGTGTCTACCTATAAGAAGTTTGATTCAGAAATGGAATTGCTTTATTACTCTGATTCAGACTTCCATTAGGTGTGTTGATTATAGAAAAAATTGCAGGAAAATGGACTTTTATTCTTAAAGTTACTCCAGATAGGCTTGCATTAATTCAGTAGTTCTTTCATAGAACAACTTGTGTGTGTGTGTGCATGCTTTGTAACGAACTCAAAACGTCTTGGTCTATAAAAGTTCCAGAAAAGAATGTCTTTCTGCTTGGCTCTTGCACGTAGTAGCTGTCCAAGACAGAAATCTGAAAATATGGCTTTTTGGAAATGGGCACATTAGTGGACTCATTTCTAACATAGACCTGACTCTTCCTTCTCCTCTGTTTTTCCATCCTCCTGTTCAGTAGTGGCCTTTCAGAAACAATATCCAAAAAGAACCTGTGTCATTTTTCAGCAGTAGTTTTGAGTCTAGATGTCAGAGTTGCAAATGCTCTTCTAAATAGTGTGTTTTTTTGCCATGATAAACATTCTAACACTCCTGTGAAGTCAGATTTGCTTCTCAGTGACTGTCCTGTAGCACTGCCTGGTTAGTGAAGTGGGATGCTGAACTGGGCATTCCAATTTCTTCTTCATTTTCTACAGCTTGATTTTTTTCAGTAAGTTTCTCTGTTTGGCATTGGTGAATGCTTTCCTGCAAGTTTTAAAGTAAGTGTGATGCAGAGAGTGTATGGCAGGCTCTGAAGTGAATGTGTCTCAGATAGCTGTCTTTTGAAAGCTGAGTATCACCTTTGCATAAACACTTCGGTGCAGATGGACATGGGATTGGTTACATCACTCTGGAATGTTTTATTGCTATGGATTCCACGTTGCCAGGAAACAAAACACAAATTTCAATAGATTTGGCATTTGACTTCAGATAAACACTGTAAAAGTCAAAACATTCCATAATTCATAACAATTCTGACAGTTGCAAATCAGTGTCTGTACTGCAGCTGCACCAGATGCTTTGTTTTATGGTATTGTTAATGATGACTTAAAACTGTTAACATGCTACATAGAACTGCTGACCCCTGTAGCAGAATGAGGGCTAACCTTGGTGCCAACACTCACAAAGTTATCTCAGACCTTGGTCAGGTTGGAAGATTGTGCTTCTTTAATATACCAGCTTCTAGAGTCAGGTTATTACAATCTTGCCATCCCTCTTTTAAGCTGCAGAATGCGAAGAAATGCTTCAGCTGTGAGTCTTAATGACTTGTTAAGAGAAAGCAAGTGGAGGGGAGTCAGGACAACCAAAAGGTTTTATTTTTAGTCCACTCATTTAGCTATGTTTCTAGGATGCCCATGGCAGGGGGGTTGGAACTAGATGATCTTTGAGGTCCCTTCCAACCCTAACCATTCTATGATTCTATGCTTGGCAGTTGTGCCCTTGAAAAATTGAATGGAAGAAGTATAGTGTAGCCAAGCTGCAGCAATCAAAACATAATGGGTTAATTTTTGATTAAAAACAAAACAATAAACAATTGTTTATTGTTGTGTTCTGCATTTCTTCCCCTCCTGACATCCTTGTCTCTGAGGCTCTGGCAGCCAGTTCCATCAGCACTATCTGGAGCCTGTGCTACTACCTTCTGTGTTGGGGTGCCTGCTCAGTTAGAATTGGTCCTCTAGAGCTTGTTCTTAGATCTTCTGTCTAGAGGTTTTTGGCTTGTGGTGACTTCATTTTTGAGGTTTGTGGAAAGAGAGGGAGGTTGTAATGACTGGAAGGTATTTTTATTATCTCCATAAGACATGATTTAACAGACAGACCATTTTTTGCTGAAAATCTGCTTCTGCAGAATATTTAGTATCTTAATTACTGCCAGATAAATTCAGTTCTCGTATACTCTTAAGTTCATCATTCTGTGTATGCTTATCTATAACCAAAGGGAACCTCTTCAAATTTTAGTTGACTTTTTTTGTAAATGGTGGCTCGTGGATTAATCGTGTCTCTTTGTGTGCTGTATTTCCTCCCTGATTCCTTTTTCTGGGAGCTATGGTCAGAATCTACTGCAAGTAGTACTTGAAATAGGATTTCACTTTCACTGGAATCAAGAAAGTTTGGAAAAAGTTTTGACTTGGAAAGAAAGAAAGCAAGCTCTGTTAAACATAAAAACTTTAGTCAGCTTCCTCTCCTTTCTGACAACCAGATGTTTTGTAAGTAAATCCTTGGACCAGTGACTGAAAGTAGGGACCTGTTGTAACAAAAGTAACTTCAGCTGATCTAGAAATGTCTTTTTGGACAATGTCTCTACAGATAGCATTGTCGTATGATATTTCTACTCCAGCACTATTGGCAAAACAGCGATGTATGAGGTATAGTACTCTGTTCTTTCAGCAGTAGAAATGGAATTCATTAAAATAGCAAAAGGCTGTATATATCTTCTTGTCCATACCCTATGATGATCTATTAATGTGTTTGCAATCTAGGAGACAGACTGGTAGTTAAACGCAGGTTAACATAGTTATCTGCTTAAGTACAGCTGGAAGGAATTAAAATCTGTCTTCGGTATTGACATTCTGCTCTGAGGTTTATTTTACTTCTAATTAATTGGAAGGGATGGTATTTTGCTTTTATGATAACTGCAGATTTCCACCTAATTATTTTTGGCAGGGTTGCATGTTAATGCTAGAACATCTGTCCGTTTATAAGATATCACTGAGGAATTTAAGCAAGTACTGAATAAATGGAGGCAATAAAATTTTCATCACTGGATTTTATTTTGTTTTTGTTCTCTTTCTAGAGTGGCTTACCTAAAATCAAAAAAATTTAGTAAGGCAGAAATTACTCAGATGGTCTCAAGAGCTCCATATTTGCTGTTGTTTTCAGTGGAAAGACTGGATAACAGACTGGGTTTCTTCAAAAACGCACTTGGCCTCAGTGTAAAAAAGGTAAAGACTATACACTGAAGCTTTAGGTACTTTGTCAGGGACAACTGTTAGGCCTCAAAACACAAATACTTCAAGTGTTTGGAGGTTATCCACAAACATTGAGTGACATTACTGATGGTAACACAGAGGGTTAGAGGACAATAATGTGATTTTAACTGTCTAAAGAAGTAATATAGACCTCTAACATTCAAAGGTCCTGAAGTACAGTTCTCAAAGATGATCTACTGCAGGTTATTGTCAAACAAACGTGCATGTCCAGTTTTGTTATCTGAGGTGGGTCAGAGAACTGAATCCATTGCTGAAACAGCAAGCAGCTTTTTTAACTTCTAGAAAATAATTTGCTCGCTTCGAGATACTGTAACATACTTAACTCATTGATGAAAAATAGTCTAATCTGCAAATATCGTATCAAACTAAATGCCAAATGATAAGCTCAGCTCACCAAGAGCAGCCCCTGGCTTTGCTCATGAGTGCTTACCACAAGCAGGTATTTGGCACCATGCTTTGGAATCTCCAGAGGAGCGAGTACCTGGAGTTTCCTGCAATAAGTGTTAGCTGTTTCCTGCAGTAGCTGGAGAGTGCAGTAAATGTCAACTTCCAAGTGGAATCTGGTGTTGTTCTCTTGGCTTCTATCTGCTGAACAGTCATAGCTGTCACAGTGCCTGTTCCTGGCCTTTCCAGGCTTGAAGTAAGAGATCTCTCTGGAAAAGGGTTTAGTCACTGCCTTGTACTTAGGGTGGATTACAAGTAATTGCATGGCTTAGAGGATGTGGAGTAATTTCTTGTATTGCCACAATACTATGGTCTAACCAGATCCTGAGGAAAACAAATTCCACTGCAGGTGAAAAATCCTTTTATAGCCTCTTATCAGGTAGTGTTTTGTTTACTTTTGTTCAAAAGGTGGGAAGAAACAACTTAAACACAGAGATCTGGCACTTTCAGCATGCTTTCTACTTTTGCGGATATGCTTTTAATCCCTCTTCCTGTCTGTTTTACAACAGCTATGTTATTTTTTTGTTTTCCAAACGAACATATTTGAGTGACTTTGGGTAAATTTGCATCTTAATATATTGTTACTTCATGCAAACTCATCTTTAGGGTAGAGATAAAATGAAACACAAGTGAAAGTGCACCCTTCTTCCAACTGGGGGGGGGAGGAAGTTTATATGATATATCTGTCTTTTTTTTCACAGACAAACAAGCTTTCAGTAATAGTCTTTCCTTTGTGTGTTTTCCCTAATTGTAGACAAAGGATCTGGTAATTCGTCTTCCAAGGCTACTAACTGGCAAATTAGAGCCTGTAAAAGAAAATCTTCAGGTAAGCTTATTAGTAAATACTAAAAGTGTACTGTGTATCCACATAATTTAAGTGTTGACAGAAGATGAAATAATTTTAGTAATGATATAAAATAAATGAGGATTTTGTTAAACAATTTCTTTTCCTCTGTAGCTTGCGAGCTTACAGCATACATGGAGCAGTATCTTATTCTGTCTTCTTCTCTCATGTAGGTTAGAAACTTAGTCTGGGTGCGTTCCTGCCAAAAGTTGTTATCCAGTGACACAAATTGTTACCCATTTCTTTACGAGTGAAAAATATGGCCTGGTCCCTCCTTTTTTTTTTTTTTCTTAATTATGTTTTTTTGCTAACTTGGATTGTCCATGAGGATTTAGGAGCAAAAAATGTGCAGTTGATTATTTTCCTCTTGGCAGGTAGCTAGTCTGCCAAAATGTGCATTTGACACCTATTGTCTGATAGCAGATGGTCATTATTAACAACTGTTGGGTAAATAACTTCAAACCCACAGGGACTCCTTTCCCTTTGAAAATATAACTATGTATTGGTTTAATTATTGTGCTGTAAAGCCATCTAGGCCAAACAGCATGATGTAGTGTAACAATTTGAGAAATCCCATTATCCTATAATGCATAACTATTAATTAAAATTCGTAATTTTCAGACTCACTGCTCTGAAACTATTAAACACTGGGAATCTTGCAATCTGAAATGTGTGTGTGTGTGGTAAGGGAGGAGACTGGAAAGTAGCAGACTGTTCCAATTAATAGTGCTTTCTTTTTAATGAACATTGTTTCCACAGACTAGGATTCAGTACAATATAATGAATGTGTGTTTAAGATCCTCAGTTCTATGCGACTATCTTGTTTATCTACCAAAAAGTGTATAGTGTAACATCGTTATTTTTAACATGTTCTAGAGAGAAGGGAAGGATTTTTAGGTCCTCGCTATTAGAATCTACTGATACTTAGAAGTGCCAGCCTTTCAGGAGGTCGGATGTCTGAGATTCAGAATCTGGGTTCAGACCTATATGTCCTAAGCTGCTGGTGGGCAGGCAGGACTCAAAGTAAAACAATATACCAGCAGTTCAGAAGTGATCTGGTGGTATCCCTCATTCTGAGTGGGCTGTTATTTAGAAACAACTGCTGCAGCTGATATTGGTTGTCAAAAGATACCAGTCATGGACTAAATGAGCTGAAGGCTGGCTTATTCTATCCTCTGAAGCTTTCGTCAAGCACAACTAGAGATTCACTGATCAGGTAAAACTGGAAAGCTTGCATTACCACTGCCTGTTGTGGGAATCGTACAGAGTATGTTGAATATTGCTGGAGCTTACACAGGAAGGATATTCGTGTATGTGGTCTAGAGAGTTACTGAATATTAAATATGTTTGCTGTCAAACTGAGTACACTCGAAGCAACTTACACTTGAGCTCGCCATTCATGTCAAGAGAGAGCTGTTCCATTTCACAGAGTAGAAAAGAAAAGCTCAAGATTCTTGCCACAGTTACCTATACGGTGGGGCCAGCTATACATCTCCATTGATTTAACATCAGGTCTTACTCTTGGTTGTGTATCTTAGTGCGGTAAGTTACTCCTGCCAGCTCAGATCCGTGGAAGACACCACTGAAGTGCAAATATATATATCTTGTCATACTTGAATGCTGTCTTAGTTGGTCAGTATTTCTTGTGATACACAAATATTTATAAAGCAGATAAGGAAGAACCAAGAGGTGAAAGAACTGATTCTAGTCACCTCTAGAAACAATTCCCTGTAAGGATCTGGAAATCCTAAGGTAGCTTGAGAACCCAGATTCTAAGCCCTTCCCTTTGTATTTGCCAGGCAGTTTTGGAAAAGAGCTGCAGTCTTGGCACATCAAACTGGAAAAACAAAAAGCACTACCTTTTGCTAACTGAAGAAGTACCTGAGTTAGATTTGAAAGTCTGGTTATATTGACTGGCAAGCACGCTCACTTCATGTCTGAAAACAAGCTTCTTGTAAATGTCACTGGAGGATAGAAGAAATGGCTGAGTTACCAGACACTCTTGTATGCTGAATTCCTTTCTCAACAACTCAATGAGCTGCTTGCCGTTCTGCACTTTGGGAGGAGTGCTCATGATTTTATTGAAAAAATGTGTTTTGTTTTCCTTTTGGGAAACTATAATTGAAGTCAAGGCAGTCTCTGAAAAAGACATCTTACTTTAGACATTAATCAACTGTAAAATAAATTGAATACACTGCATATTCTACACATCTCTCTCAGGTTCAACAGACTTTGGATGAAGACTACAGGACTGAAATTATATACAAATATAACTTGGATACATTAGCAAAAGAAAGAACACATTAACAAAAGTAGTCACTAGCTATCTGATTGCTGTGTTTTTCAGAACTCAACAGCTCCAAAACTATAAAGTCAGTCTCTCTTGACAGCTTGGTATTGCAGCTGATAAAAGGACTCTCGGGGGAGAATTTTTAAGCTTTTAACTGCCATGCATACTGAGACACAGCTTTTTTGTTCCTATCTCAGACAAGCTGAAAAATACGTAGCAGAAGTCATCTTTACTTCAGGGACACTCTATAAACGAATTACACTTTAATCTAAAATGATAAATAATTTGCATTGTCTGACTTGAGAAGAACTGGAGTGGCAGATATTATTGTGGGTTGCATTCTTGTTGCTGTGTGACAAAGGCTAGAAGAATTTTGCATTAGTTTATTTCAGTGGCATGTTAAAATAAGCTATGTTTGCTGTAGCTGACTTTTGAAGATAAAATTGTGCTGCTTTTCAGATTTGTCAGATTGAACTTGGTTTTCAACGTAATGAAATTCAACAGATCGTGTTTAAAACCCCCAAGATTTTAACTGCAAGTAAAAAAAGACTCAAACAGACATTTGACTACTTACACAATATAATGGGCATTCCCCACCACATGCTTACTCGCTTTCCTCAGGTAAGGTGTTTATCTGGGAAAAAATTGTAAGTGCTCTTTGCACAGCTGCTTCACTAGTTTGATGCAGAAGGTGGAGCCTCATTGCATGCAGGACACGTATGAATTCTTCCACTTGTCTGGCTTTTTTATTAGCAATTCAGCAACCTGTAAGGATTCCAGTGTGGAAATGCCCCTCTCACATTGGCATATGTGACAACACCACTCCCAGTCTTGTGAATTTTCATGCGAGAGAGAGTACTGCCTGCTTAGGGATTCCTTGTCTTGAAATCCTACATAGCTAAGAGACACAATGGAAGACAGATTATGCATAAGATCTGTTCATTAGATAGCATATATGTAAATACATTTATTTCAGTTAAAATATTTTTTATTATTTTATATATAAATATAGATTATGTATATAGAGTTTATTATTTTTATTATATTTATTCTAGTTAAAAATAAATTTTATAGATTACAGAATCTGAAAATATAGTTTAAAAGTAAGAGAAGTTCTGTCCATTAGGCAAGCAGATTCTCATTTACCTTCTTATTGCTGCAGCAATAGCTAAAAAAAAAAAAATCACAAGAGTGAAAATAGATGAGTTTCTTGATGACTGTTTTGATTTTTTTTATCTCCTCATTACTGTTATTTCCTCACAAATCGAAAGTTGAAAGCATTTGTCGCTTCATCCAATGTTGACGTGCAGTCACACCAGCTTCTTGCAAGGAAAAAAGAAAGCACAAATTACAACTTCTGAAATGCAATAATTTTCTTCCTAAAGCAAGTCTAGTAGGGAATCTAACTGTCTAATCTAACTGTCTAAAAGCCAAAACTAAATGGGGAAATAAAACTACACCCCCAGATTTTGATGACTTATCTTGCTCTTTAATATATCTTTACTTAACAAGGATGCTTGCTGTAACTCCAATCTGTGTGTCACTTTTGCTGTCCTTGACCTGTAAGTGACCACAAGTCTCACTCCGTTCTCAGCTGTCTTATTGTTGCTTCCTGGTGGTTCACCTCATTATTTCTCTTCCCTTTGTTTGGAAGGGAAGTGGAGAGTTTCCTCTACTCCTTGTTCCTGGTGCAGTCACCCTCTCTCTTTTCTGTTCTTCCCTGCCATCCTCAAAAACTGTGAATTCCAGGATATAGCTAGTGCAACCCGGTCTGTATGTGGTCTGGGCATTAATATGTGCATTCACAAATGCATACTTGTCTCCATCTGTTCTTGCTTCTATCCTGAATGGCAGTAACGCTGAAAAGAAGTGGAATACAGGATTTTTTGGTCAAATCCTCTCTGATGTTACCACTGCTGTTGTAATCGTCCTTCCTGTCAGCTAGGTCCATAAATGGTGGTTAAGGTTTTTTCCCCATCTTCTGACTCCCTCTTAACATTCAAGGAAGGCAGAGGAGGAACAGTAGTTTTGCTTTCTGTCCTAGTTCAAATTAGTTTGCATACTCATGAAATCCTTCTTTCAGGAGTGTAGCCTCTGCTTTTCAGTAAAAACTCTGCTTGCTTTCATTGCTCTAGCAGTCTTGTTTTCACTGTTACCTTCTCTAAAGCAGTGTCTCTTCAGTTGTACTGCTCAGAAATGCAGACTTAGATCTCTGCTTTCAAGATTTCTTAACTGTGCATCTCTTGTCTTCCCCACTTCCCCCTCTTTTTAGATGTTTCACTGATTTCTTTCATGCTTCCCTTACCGTTGTTCTCGCCTTTCACTGTCTACAATTCATTTTGTGACAGATATCTTCAAAGGTAGGCATTGCTGTGCAGCAGAAGACAAGTGGTGGTTTTGAACCACTGCACTGTGCCTTTTGGCTGTGTCATGTCACTCACCTTTCCTGTTGCCACTGTGCAAGTCGCTCGTTTGTGGTATGCCATGTGGTCACCTCTTCATTTCTTCTTTATAACAATGCTCAGCGGAATCTGGCTGTATAAGTTAATGCCTCTGGTAGTGCAGGGAAAATGCTTAGGTATTCCTGCTCCCTGTTTGTGAGTGTCTCCTCTCCACTTTCTTGGCTGTGATTACACAAAAGTAACGTAGTTAATCATATATAAACAAAAACACTAACGTGCTTGAGAGCTGTATCACTCCCTGATTTCCCTTGTGTGTGTACCTCAGCATACTGTATTGAAGCATTTATATATAAATTATCTAAATTTTAAATAAATATGACCTACCTGATGTTTGATATAAATGAGAAGAAAATATGCAAAGTATTTTTCTTTCTAGAGCTTCAGTTTGTCTAAAAATGTTCTTATTTTAGATTCATCAGAGTCTGAAATTTAGACAACCTAAAAGATTCTTCCCTTTTTTAGGTTTTCAACTCAAAGCTGTTACGAATCAGAGAGAGACATATGTTTCTGACATTCTTGGGAAGAGCCCAGTATGACCCAGCACAACCCAGCTACATCTCTCTGGACCAGCTAGTATCCTTGCCCGATGAGGTGTTTTGTACAGAGATTGCCAAAGCTTCTACACAGGACTTTGAAAAATTCTTAAAAACACTTTAATTATTAACACATGTAAAAAAGAATAAAGTTATGAAATAAACATATTTTATAAAACTACTCCCCTTTATGGTCTCTTAACTTCTTAATTACTAGTTTAATAAGTTGTTGCTTATGAAACATCTGTAGGATTTAAAGGCTCACAGTAATATTCTTTATGGTGACTTAAAAATATATTTGAGAATGATTAAGTGAATGTGTTGTTTGCTACTGATGCAATCCTTCTAACTAATTGCTAACTTAATTCGGAATGAGTGATGCAGCACACTAACAGAAAAGTAAGTTAAAGTGGATTTTTTTTTCTTCTTTCTGTAATTTCAAAGTTTTGGGAGATGGAAAAACTGGCTAGTGACTTATTCCCTGTCTCACCTTCTGTCTTCTCCCCTCACCCTTCCTCCCAAAAGGTAACAAGGTAATGTAGTAGCGAAGAAGTGATGCATTTACCTGCTCTTATCTTAAGAGCTAATAATGTTATTCTTTTCCTCGTATGGTAGAAAGAAGCACACCATTACTTATGTGAAGCCTTGCATACAAAAAGGCATTTTTCAGCAGGTTACAAAGGTGCTTCTTTGTGAAGCTGGCTGCTGAAGTTAATATCCTAAAAGCTGCGCAGTGAAGCTTGGTTTGATGTATTAAAGACTGGAATATTGTGTCCAGTTCTGGGCCCCTCAGTTCAAGAAGGACAAGGAACTGCTTGAGAGAGTCCAGCGCAGGGCCACAAAGAGGATTAAGGGAGTGGAGCATCTCCCTTATGAGGAAAGGCTGAGGGAGCTGGGTCTCTTTAGCTTGGAGAAGAGGAGACTGAGGGGGGACCTCGTTACTGTTTATAAATATGTAAAGGGTGACTGCCATGAGGACGGAGCCAGGCTCTTCTCAGTGGCATCCAATGATAGGACAAGGGGAAATGGATATAAGCTGGAACATAGGAGGTTCCGCTTAAACATGAGGAAGAACTTCTTCCCAGTAAGAGGAACAGAACACTGGAACAGGCTGCCCAGAGAGGTTGTGGAGTCTCCTTCTCTGGAGATGTTCAAAACCCGCCTGGACGCGTTCTTGTGTGATCTCATCTAGGTGGTCCTGCTCCGGCAGGGAGATTGGACTAGATGATCCTTTGAGGTCCCTTCCAATCCCTAACATTGTGTGATTCTGTGACTGGCAAACTGAATGTAGGCAAATTACAAAAAGAAAATAAGCTCCTCCTAGATTTCAGAGACATGTATAGTTTTATTTTAAGTCATTTTTCTTTTCCCCTTGTTAAGGAGGGGAAGCAGTTTTTCCTCATACCAATGAGAGTTGTATGGCTTTAGCATACAAGTAACCATACGAAAAGACGCTGTAGTATACACTTAGTTGGCAGAGTTATCTTGCTCAGTTATAACAATTGCAGTGAATGCTAACATTAGGAATTGTGGGAGTATTAAAAGTACTTAATCCTACCAGTAAACAAATTGCATTAATACGAAATTACCAAATGCTTCATGGTGTATTGGGTCAAAGTGAAGAAACTGCGTAAACCCAAATGCAAACTGTCTGATAGCTTGTCGTTTAGAAGTTTTCATTCTTTCAGTTAAAACAGTGCAGGAAACTGAAATCCAGATCTTTTCATTTGAATTTAAGCTTATTTAATGAAAAAGTCTGTGTTTTAAAAGCTTAGTGTTGGAGCTAAAAATACCAATTTGAGTCACAGAAGTATAAGAGCCTGAAGAAGGCTTTGTATGCAGACAGCAGAATAAAATTCAAAAGGTTAAATTGCTCTAATAGCTGTGAAATACAGTAAGGTTAAAGGTACATTTAAAGAATGAGAATAGTAGTGATCTCTGGATCACAAATTGGGTCTTTTATCCAAAATAAAAATGTGGATCATGACTTAGGTCTTTCATCTAAAATAAAAATTCAGAATTTGAATCACAACAACCAAGAAAAGGAGCATTGTCAGAACAAGCAGGGTGCAAAACTATTCACTGGGGCATCTTCACTTGAAACACACAGTAAAAAGCGACATTCATTGCCTGCAATATTTATCTTTTGTCTTTCGTTCTCATGTTTCCCACTCCATTGACCTGGGAAGATGACTTAAAAACCTCTGAGTAGACTGTTGGTGGAGATGCATAATATTTCATCTAAAGTGGTGGCTGAAATGCAATGGCTAAATGCTTTCACCCATTCCTTCCCTTCAAATAGAAATAGTTAATTCAATATGCTTACTTGATTTTTGACTGTATTAAATGCTAATAAGACACTTCAAACAATCTAGTAAAAAGTAATGTTAATAGAAAGTATGTGGGTTCATAATGCCAAAAGAGTTTGCTTTTGCAGATTTACTCTGCCGTCCTTATGATCTGTGTTACTATGCGACAAATATAAATTATATTATAGAATGCATGTGGTATTTTGAATGTCTTAAACTTTGAGCTTTTAATTCCTTTAATATTTTTAAATGTAAAAATGATTGCCACCAGAGCTAAACCAGTTTCTTTGAAATGTTAAATGCGTGAGCAGATGCCAAAATAGCTTCCCAAACATACCACAAAGAAAGGAAGCAAAAGATTTTATGGGAGGGCTAAAAGCAAAGGGGAGAAAGGATAGAAGAACTTTTTGAGTCAAGTACTTTTTGGTTTTAAGATGAAAAAAATCTTTACAAGAAACGTTTAGCCTAGAATTACCAAACCTGTTGTGGTCTGCTGCTGTCAATATGGGCTAGCAGCCTTGGATTGAGCAGGCGTGCTGGCTACAATGACATTTTGTGGTCTGCTGACACACACTCTGAGCTGTGCTGTTTGCCCTGGTATCACGTTCAGCTGCATGCTTTTCTGACTGAAATTGCCTACTGTAGCTGTATCTCTAGAATAATTCCACGTATTTATTTTATTTCTTTAAAGATGCAGTGGCCTGGGCCTGAAGAAGTTGCTGGGGAGAGGCAGCGACCTGTGCCTTGGTAAACTGAGCCATTCGCCTGGCAGCTACGACACCTGAGCAGACAGAGGCTTCTGCTCCTTCCTGTGATTGACCTGGTGCTTTTTTACAAACAAATTTTTAGCAAACACTCGCCTTTACTCAGTTTGCTGTTACTGGCCCACCAGTTCATCTGCCTTGATTGACAGCTGGATTACCTTCAACCGAGGCCGGTGGCTGTTCCCACGCGCTCCGCAGACTCCCGGTCAGGGTCATGGCCACGGCCGCGCCGGTTTGCCGGTGGGAGCGGAGGCACCGCTGGCGAAGGCCGCAGCTGGGACTGTGGCGGCGGCAAAATGGTTTGGTCGTTGAGTCGCTGCCGGTTTGCAGAGGCGCTGCAGTGCACAAGGGCTGTGAGGCGGCTGTTATGTTGTTCTGAACACTAATTAATCTGGGCTTAACTACCCTTTCTTCAGCACTGTACGCACGAGTTAAAGCCATCGTTAAGGGTCACGGTCTTCACCACACCGGTCTTGGCCTCCTGTCGCTCTTCCCGCCCCCGGGCAGGTGCCTCGGAGCAGCCCAGCGCCCGCAACGCTTACCACGGAGCTCCCGCGCCAGCAGACGGCCTGGCGGGAGGCCAAAGCAGGGCGAGGCCGCCACGGCGGAGACCGACGGACAGCCTCCGTCCTTGGGGGCGTTCGCCCCCCGCCTGCGGCAAGCCGCGGGGAGCCCCGGCCGGAGCGCAGCACCGGGCAGGCCCGCTGCGCGGCCCCCGCCCCGGCGGCGCGCATGCGCCAGTGCTGAGGCGCCATTGGCGCGCCCGCCCCCGCCCCCCGGGGACGCTGCGGGTTACCCAGAAGGTAGCGCGCCGCTCCGAGGTCAAGATGGCGGCGAGGGCGCCCGGTGAGGCGGTGGTGGGCGGCCGGGGTGTTCGTGTGGGGTCGTGCCACTTGCGCTTGCGGTGCCGAGCTCGCTTCGGCCCGCGCCGGGAGCCGAGGCTGCCCGTGAGAGGGAAACGGGGAGCCGGCGGCCGGTGTGCGCCGTGTGCCCTTGACGGGGGGCAGCGCCCGCAGCTAGTGTCCCGCTGGCACAGCCTAGGCGGGGTTTCCGCGGGGTTTCCTCGCCGTCCCTCCTGGCCGGCGGCCCCTCGGTCTGGGCCTCGGCGGAGGGAGCCCGGCTCCGGTGCTGAGGTTTTACAGGAGCGGTGGGGCAGAGGGTGCTCGGAAGCACTGGAGGAGCCTTTGGGCTGCTCCGGAGGGGCCTCGGGCATCGCTGTCCTTCGCAGATACTGACTCCAGGCGTAGTTGGTTTAATGTTGTTCCTTCTCGAGTCCTAAAGTATGAAGGAATAAGGATGAAGTAGTGTGCTAACGGAGTACTGATATCACGTGTAGCACTGGTTTTATGGAGTGACCTAGTAAGACAACTGACTTAAAGCCATGAAAGATAGCTTGCCTTGGCTGCACTGCCCTTCTCGTGCTGTTTAGGGATTTCTAGACCCCTAGTTGAGTTACTTTAATGATATTTGGTACTGCGTTGTACTTGTATAGCAAAGGTGTTTTTACATGTAACCAAAATCAGAGTTAAGAAAAGATGAACGTTCTGTATGTGGTGTGTTTTATTTTTTCTTTTCAAAATCAGTGGGTTTTTTTCTTTTTTTTGAGGTTTCAGTGTTGACTTCCCAGTTGATTTTGGCAGCTCTTTGAAAAAGGAGGCTCTGGAATAGTGTTTAAGTTACTGGAGAGGAGAGCAGAAGTTTAACAACATAATAATATGCTGGCCTTGAAATTGAATTAGCCCATAGTGAGAACTGTGGAACCTAGATGATTTGAAAAGCAAAATGGGTTTGCTTTATGTAGAGCGTTATGTTTTCAGCTCAAATAAGGCTTACCGAACCTAATAGTGTTGGTGCTGTCTTTGACAACGAACTGTTAGCATTGTTCCAAGTCTTAAAGCAGTCTAATATTTAAATTTATTGAAACAGAGGTCAAATTATTGTACCTAACAAGCACTCATTCTACCTATTCAGTGTCAGTTAAAGGACACCCAAAAGCAGAGAGGCCAAGTCATGTATGTTCAAGTTCAAACTTGATGTAGTGTTGCATTACTGCACATGAAGGAGACCAGTAAGTATTTGTGTGCTGTCATAGTGTGTAAATGTTGAATTTTGTCTCACTGTGCAACTGATGATGGTCACATTCAGTTGCAGGAGGTGGTCGCCTGTTAGACAGGATTCGCAAGTGGTATTATAATGCAGCTGGATTCAACAAACTCGGTAAGTGTTTCACTGAGCTTTAAAAACTCTGCAAATCTAAAATCCTTGAACTAGGTATGGTTCATAACTGGTGTATGTATGTGCGGTTTGGCATAAGTCTTTCTTGCTCAAAATTTGCTACTATGCTTGTGGGGGAAAAGTTAGCAATAGCTTCAGTCATCATGATTGCTGCCTAGTAATGAATCAGTGGCTTTTCTGTTATTTGTTTGCTCTTGTTCTTAGTGAAATAACCTATGACAGCTGAGGTTAAGCTGGAGCAGTTGAAAAAACTTTGACAAAGTGGTCCTGAAAGCTTGATTGTTTATCCTCTCCCACCAAGTCACATTCACTGGCCGGCATCTTCTAACCCAAAGGCTGCCCTTGAAACTGGAGAGATTACCAATGAGAGCAGTCATTTTATCAGCAATATTCATGCAAAGTATCCAAAGGGCAAAAAGGATTTAGTTCTGCACTTTGTATCACGTAACTTCACTTGATGTCTCTCTGGCCTGAGCAATGGTGAAGTAGGTGTAAAAATAGTGTTTCCTTAAGTGGAGGAGGTTGCCTTGATGATACTGTTTTCAATTTGTTCAGAGTTGTTACCAAGTTTGTTTCAACTATTTAGATGGCAGAACTGTTCTTGAATGACAAGAGAATATAAATATTCAGAGGCTATAACTTAGTGCTGACTGCAATATGAGTGAATCGTTTAAAGGAAGTTAACATGCCTGCCCTGGGGAAGTTAGAAGAAAATTGCAAGACAACTGTAGAGGAATAAGTTTCGGTCTTTCCTCCAAAGATGCAGTGCTTAGCCCCTCTTTTTATGTCTGTCTGCTGAAAGTCTTAAAGACATTAATGCTTTTTGCTGCTTTTCTGGGAATGCAACTAAAAATTGACAAGAAACACCAAATTTAATCTACTGGTTAAACTAGCAGCCATACTTCTGGTGCCTTTGAAATAAATGAGAAAACTGAATTCAAGAATATGTGGCTCAAAAGAAATTTCTGTTTTGTTGGGAGACTGCCGCCAGTTGGGTCACATGAGAACAAAACCTTTAACTGCAAGTCAGTAGGTATACTCTTGTAATCTACATGAGTCTTGGAAGGAATGTTACAGAAGTAACATTTTGTCCTGTGTTGTTAATACTGAAACTTAAAGCAGGGTTGGTTGAATTTCAGGAATCCTTTGTTCCACAAACAGCATGGGGGTGTTCTTGGCTTTGGGAAGACTAGGTACTTCTCCCTGATTTAAGTTCTGATTTGGGGCGGGGTTGGAGGGATCCAACTCAGGCACAAACATCTACCTTCAGGTTTCTATAGCTTAATATAGTCAATGGAGATCTATGCACAGTGGAGTTTAAGGAATATTTCTTCGGTACTGAAGTAGTCACATCTGTAGTTGACTGACTCTAATGGATTCAGAGCTCTTAAACCCTTTACCTAGACAGTCATCTTAAATACAGATATAAAATTAGGTGAACGTAAATCCACCCTTCAGATCCAGAATAGTTATTGTTCTGTATATATATACTCTTATGAAGCACATTGAATCAAATACCCATTTTCCCCATTCCTCCTTAAGAAAAGTTGTAAAAACAAGTAAACAGAGTATGTGTAAGCCAGTGTCTAGAGTTTGATTGCTGTGAGCAATTAGTGGTTCTCTTTTCCTAGATTGGCTTGGTTTTTCTTCATAATTTTGCATTGGAAATGTTTTGCCCATGTTAGGTAGAAACACCTGTGCCAATCCTAAATCTTACTTAAGAACGTTTGTTCAACGATATTGTAAAATCTTCTTGGTACAGGATTAATGCGAGATGATACATTGTATGAAGATGACGATGTAAAAGAAGCACTGAAGAGACTTCCAGAACATCTTTACAATGAAAGAATATTTCGCATAAAGCGAGCACTCGACTTAAGCCTGAAACATCAGATCCTTCCAAAAGACCAGTGGGTGAAGTATGAAGAGGTATGCGTACAGAGTGGTGTTTCCGAGGTGGAGGTCTTAAATGGCACTGCTATGACTGGTCTTAGGGATTTTCAGTCTCTAAAGATATACATGCTACATATTCTTTATATCAAGTAAATGCATGTGTATCTCGTAGACTACCTCTGGAAAACACATCTTTCGACTGCTGTTTAAAAATCTCCGTTTTTCAGTGGAAACGATAAAATTTTGCTCAATATGACAAAAGCTTAAACTGCAGTTCAGAGCCATAGCACGTTGTTTGTATTCAGATAAAATATTTCTTCTAAGGTATCAGATAAAGAAACACACTGGAGCTAGCTTGGAAATTCTTGTAAAAAGTCTCTTGCTTTCCTAATAAGTTTCTTAATTTTGTAGAAAAATCTCAACTCAAAGCTTTTTATTCACAAAGGTGCCAAGGAAGAACAATTTAAAGGAAACCTTGCATTAAAATGAGTGTTGTCTTGTAATTTGAAAAAGAAACTATACCTTCCTTTTCAGATGTAACTAAATTTATTCTTTTTTTTGTGGTGGATTGATTCACTGGCTTTGCATTACTGTCCATCTTGGCTTTCTGCAAATTATCAAGCAGAAAGGAGTCTAGTCACTAAACTTTTGACTATAGGATAGCATAAGGGTATTGCGTTTCTCTGTATAAGCAGAGACTGTTTCTTGTGGTCGTATTGGTCATATTTAGGTAACTGCTGCATTGAATAACTGATAGCATAGTTCCTTAAGGAGCAGTTTGGTTTATAAGTGTTAAATGCGGTCAAGGCATTCCATCGAATCCAAGTTTACAGTGCTGTTTAGAAGTTTAGTTCAAAATTAGTTTCTCCAGAGTATTATAGTTGGACTTTGAATGAATTAAAATGGATCTTTCACATTTGGGTATCTGCCAGAAGAACATTGATTCTAAAGGTATAGCTGGAAGCATCACTTTGCTTGTTAATATTGGCACGGCATTAGGAATTAATGTTGCCGTAGTGAATAACTTGTCATTGCAGGCTTGGCAGATACAAAGTTTACCTTTTCAGAGTAAGTAATGTTTGATTTCTCTTTTTTCTTCTTAGGTTGGGTTTTAATCAAATCTGTGGAAGAATGAGAGACAAGTAATGTGTAGGAATGGCTTGAGATGTTTCTGGACCTCCATATAAATTGAAATATATTCTCTTCTTTTTCAGGATAAGCGTTATCTTGAGCCGTACCTAAAAGAAGTAATCCGTGAAAGACTTGAAAGAGAAGCATGGAACAAGAAGTAACTATTGAACTGCTTCATGCAAATAGCCACATATTTCTGATATTTTTAAACATTTGGTTATAGAAGTCTACAGGGAGGCAAATGTGAGGCTGAGGAATACTGTTTCAACTCGTTCGTTGAATCTGTTCATCCAACTAAAATAAACATGTCAAAGTATAAAATCTACTTGGAAGAGTTCTTTGTAAATGTTAACAAGCTAACGTTCAGATCTTTCCTATGAGCATATACATTACATATTTGTTCAGTGGTATGCAGTCTTCATTCCAGTTTTTTGATTCTTACTCTTTTCATAGTACAGCTGTTTTCTGTAGTTGAAAGGTTAGGTAAGACACATGCAAGGCTGTTGGTGCTAGCTGCTCTGTTAAATTTTAAAAGAATTGCTTGTTTCCTTCGTCACCTCTGCCTGGAGACAACAATACTGGACCAGTGCTTGATGTTACAATGGCATCATGAGATAGCAGAATGTAATGTTCTGTGCATCTAAGTACATACATGTTACAATAATGGAAAATATAGTTGATTCTTTAATCACAAAATCAGGAAATGTTTCGCTAGCTTTTATGCTCCATCCCTGGAAGTGTTCAAGGCCGGGTTGGATGAGGCTTTGGGCAGCCTGGTGTAGTGGAGGGTGTCCCTGCCCATGGCAGGGAGGTTGGAACTAGATGATCTTTGAAGTCCCTCCCAACCCAAACCATTCTATGATTGATTCTATACCATATATGTTGTTAATACTTAAAAGTTGATTTTCCTATAAACCATAATGACTGTCTCACTTCAGCTTCTTGAGACTTTTTGTCCTTTTAAAGGGTAAAAATGGTATTCTATTGTGCTTTCAACAGCATAATTTCTCATATGTTTTTTTCATGGCCTAAAGCATGCTGTTGTTTACAGTGTTTGGTATCAAGTATTTTAAACTATCAGGCTTAATGACATTAGAGATACACATGGAGTTCAGACTGTGCTTAAAAACAGAAAGAACTCAGTTGTATCCAGAAGATACTGGCCCTTGCTTGCTGAAGTTTAGTCTTCCATAGTTTTAATGGTACTGTTAATTTGAGACAGATTTCGCTATTTCATGTGAAATTCAAAGCCTATCATATAGCCCTCTGTGTGAAGTACACAATCTTGTGTGGTAGTCCTAAGAGGCTTTTTGTTATGCATGCTGGTCTGCCAAATGCAAGAATCTGTTGACCAAATAGAGCGGTTTAGAAAAAAAACCAAAATCACATAAATATGGAGCAAACTATGGCTGTAGTTTTGAATTGGTATGACCAGATAAATGCAATACTGGATTAGAAGTTAGAATGGAAACAGTTTTTTAGCTTTGGTTATCACTCTGTTCTTCATCTGCTTGCTTCAGTTGCTTACATCTGCAGGATGGATACAGTGATCCCTGGGTGAAATACTTATTTCAAAACTTCACAACCTAATGCGGTAAAACAAAATGCTGCAAAAATGTCTACATCACTGATATTCCTTAAAAGTCTGTGGGGAGATTGTATTAAGAATATGAGGTTTCTTTTATCTCCTATAGTAAAATCTTATGATTGAAGCATACGTAATTTGATGTATTTTTGAGAACGTTCTTATTTTCTTCCAAGAGACAAGTAAGGCCTGAAGCTTCACACTTCTGTATGGAATTATTAGAATACTTAATTTTTCTAATGGAATTAGAACTATTTCATTGTTAGAATAATATTAGAAGACTTATTTGTCTAATTGGAAGTAGCACTTGAAAAGCATAGCTGATCAAACTTCTACAAAAGCTAGGATTTTGTAGAAGGACAGCATCTGCTTATTTGACGATAGGCTTGAATTAAGATTGACATGGTTCAAAAGTCTCTCAAAAATTACTTGGTTTAGAGAAAAGGAGTTTGTTGGCAACAGGCACTTAAAAATAGGCTGACCTTTGAGTGGAATGCAAAGCAGCCATGCTCCAATTGGCCTGACACACCTGAAATCACTGACCTCTTTACACCCAAATTTAGCATTTTAAGAGTCAGAGGTGAGCAGAAGTTAATAAAAGAGACTTTCCAAGTGATCTTTGTAGCAGTTCAAGGGGAAGAGAGAAATGGAAGCCATGTTAAGAGCTTGCCTGTTCACTGAGACTGGTTGGTTGACAGCTTTCATTTACGTATGATGGTTCTGACTTGGATTGATCATTTTTAAGTTATCATAATGTGCAGTAGTCTCCTGTTGAAGTATTTTGAAAAAGTTCAGTGGATACTATTTAGTTGTATCTTAGAATGATATTAGTAAGGGAAATATATTTGTTGGTTTTTGGCAGAGATGAGCGTATGTTCTTTGAGATGTTTAGAAGAATCTAAAAATAGTGAGAAACAGAGAGGAAAGAGATGGGTGTAAGAGAGAGAGAGATCTGTTGCCTGGGTAGCAGGAGCTGTAGCAGCTTGTGCTGGAGACTAAACTCTAAGCTAGAATATGTGGCGTGAGATTTGGATGTTTGTGCTGCTGGCTAATAGATGAGTAACTTGGAAGACGTCATATTTCACCCTCTAGTATTCCCCTCTGTGCACACTGAGCTACTGGCATTAACCTGTAGCTAGAAGAATCATAGAATGGTTTGAGTTGGAAGGAGATCTTACAGATCATCTAGTTCCAACCGCCCTGCCGTGGGCAGGGACACCTTCCACTAGACCAGGTTGCTCAAAGCCTCATCCAAGAAACAGGAGTTTACTTGTATGAAAGACCTGAATCCTGCTGGTGGCAAGTTGGAGGGTCAGTGTCATTCCCATTTTTGAATCCTTGTGTTTATCCTTAAAAGTATCTGGGATGAGAAGGAATGGACTTGCAAAAATTAGGTATTTTCAGATCTGTGACTTCCCTGTAATGCTTCTGTTCCACCTGTGCTCCTCTCTGTGGGATCCTGGCATATTCCTCATGCAGGCTGGGTGCTCCTCTGTGAATGATCCAGGACTGTGCAGCCATGAGCTTGCTGTCTGCAAAATTGCCTCATTTTAAGGAAATGCTTGATAATAGTAAAGGGGGTCAAATTGCCAGAGTTGAAAAGAGAGTATGATGATGAAGAGAAGAGCATTGTGGTTTGGAGAACTGGGTTTTCTTTCCGCTGCTGTCAACAAGTTTCTTCTGTAATGCTGAGCAAGGCACTTGGTTCACAGAAACTCACTAAGTACTTTGCTAAATGCTTAATATATGGTGCCGGGGGCTACATCTGCAGAAGTGCAGAGTAGTCACATGTATGTCTAGGTTCAGTAGGTCTGTTCTGAAAATATTAGGTGAAAGTGTTGGTATTAATCCACACACACAATGGATACTACAGGTTGTGGTACCAGGAGCGAATCTCACAGGGATTTTCACAGATTTGAAAAAGACCTCACAATCCTTATTCCTCTGATGGTGAGTGCAGAACTGTTTATCAAGAAGCTGATATGTTTGTGACCTGTACAAAGTGCAGAAGGCAAGGTTGAGCTGTGCACTGAAGAGGATTGAAAAGAGTTCCTGAATGAGAGGGGGTTTCTTATAGGGAAAAATGCAAACCTGCGATTTCAGGTCATATCATAATGCACAACGGAGCATCTCGCACTTCCTAACTTGACTTTGAAAGCTTGATTTTCATTCATGTAGTTTTTTGGATGTAAATTCTATACAGATTCCATAAATTACTGAGGTCTTTTTGTAGTTTGAGTTCACAACATCTTTGGCACATCTAAATTATGCATGTCAAATTAGGAGAGAGACAGTCTGAGTTGATATTGCTAATCCTGCAGTTTGATGATGCTTTTAGCTCGAATTACTTTTCATCACTTTTAAGCAAACCTGCGCTTCACTTAAAGTTCTTTTATTAAATACATAGTGAAATACAAGAATACATTTTGATTGCTGAAGATCGTGTTTGTTATGGCAGATTGATTTCTTTAAATTTTGAATCGGTCAACCCAGAAACAATGGATTTTTTTGCAGCACTGTAACAAGAAACATATGCTTGTTTTACATCCAACTTCCATCTGAAGGAGAGCTACAGCGGATATAAATCTCCTAAGAATTTTGATGAAACATCATGCTTGTCATTATAATGGAACTGTTTTAGCATTAATATGGTAAACACATTCCTACTTGAAGCATTTTCTCTCTAGATAGCAAAGGTCAAAGATTATCTTTAGGATTTCCCCACAGTGCTGCTGTGCTCTTGCAGTCAGTTTTTGTGGACTGAAAACTTTGGCTGGGTGAGGGCTGCCCTCGTAGTTTAGAACAGGCAGAGACAACCTGAGCTGCTCCTGCTCCAGGGTGAGACTGGGGCTGGAACCTGGTGTCCCACCTGGTATGCAGCTGACCTGAACGCCTTGGGTGACTTCACTTCTCTTAGTCTCTTTTAGCTGGTCTAAGGCCCAAAGGGCCTTGAAAATATCTATAAGCAACTATCTCCATTGTAAACAATTTTGGTTAGCATCTAAGTATCCTTGAAGAACTGGGCCTGGTCCCAAAACTCAGTTTCCTCAAACTCCTCTGCAGGCCATGCGGAGCTGCAAGCTTCCTTCGGTACAGTTTTGTAAATCCTTCAGTGTCAAGTAGTCTCTGGCTCACCCAGGACCTCAGTGCTGCTGGTGCTGGGGCTAGATGACAGTCTGATGCCCCGGAGTGCCAGAAATCATGTGCTCTTCAGCTTCCCTGGCAAGGTGGGTGTTCTCATGGCATGTCTGGAGAAGGAGCCCTCAATACCTTCTGCTTGCTTTAATGCTAGCTTATGCTGGCAGGCAGTGAGCTCAATTCCTTTTTGTTTCCAAAAAGGTATGGATTCACAGTTCTGTTCTCTGCCAATGCTTTAGTTCTCTAATTAACATCTTTTTTGGAGTGCCAGTGGGGCTGTTAGTTGTTTTGGCTGACTTTGTTCTGCTTTGAAAGGTGTAATTAGCCACACTGGGAGAAACTGTGACTCCATTAGGTTGGTTAGAGCTGTTTGCTAGGCTGGTTTACAAGCTGCTTCAAAATAAGGGCAATGCCTGACTCCACCTGCCTAGAGGCACTTGCCCGGGCAATTACTGCCCACCAGCTGTCTTCACTCATGGCTTCTGCCTTGTTCAGGTCTCTCCTGTGGTACCCTAACCCTGAGCCAGCCCTGGCACCTGGACTGAGGAGATAAACCAAGGGCTTGAGTGAACAACACAGGGTGCATGAGGGATTGAGGTAGACCCAAGATTAGGAAACCATATGCAGGGATTTGGAAGAAATGTAGGAAAGATAAGTTGACCTCAATCCCCTTTGCCTGCTTTGGGGGTGTGTGGTGAGGATGAGGTGAGGTTGGGGCATTTCTGTGCAGACCAAAGATGGTCACTGGGAAGGAAGAGAAAGAAAAACAGGAGATTGAACACGTTCTGGGAAATGGAACCACTGAGTAGGACAGTGAGGAAAGAGAGGTATGTGGTGGTTTGGCAAAGACCAAGGTGCTCTGCAGGCCACTGCAGAGGGTAATGCCTGTGTGACCTAACTTCGGGAACCTCAGGTTCATGGCACTCACTGAGGCTTGAGTTTTCCCTAAAAAGTATTTAAGTATCATCCATTGAAGCAGATCATGAGTGGAGCCCAAGCTGTTCTTGTCCTGCCTCTAGAGTGCCTGGATGTGACCTAAGTGCCTGTCTCCTCTGGCCCGACCTCATCTGTTTCTTTTTTTGGAAACCAGAAGGGCTTCAAGAGGCTGCCCCAACAGCTACAGGGCAGGTCTGGGTTTGGGGCGCTCACATCTCTGCAGCGAAAGAGGAGCACTGGATCTTTCTCTTCCAAACCCTAAGCAAGGGCTGGAATTGCTCTTTTATGAGAGTGTGCTGCTTCGGTTCCTGCTCTGGGAAGGGACCTGGGGTCTGAAATCCGATCAGAAAGAGGTACCTCAGCACAGCTGGGCTGTGCTGTCCTCAGCGGTTCCTAAAGCGTTTCCCCACTGGCCTGTGCGGATCTGGTTCTTTGTGTCTAAATCTTCTGGGCTGCACGGGGAGGCTGGATAGCGAGACGTGGAGTTAAGCGCTGCTGCGCTCAGTATTACAACACCTAAGCTCTTTTATGAAGCCTCATACTCCCGCTGCGCCCCGGCAGATTGAAATGATTGTTTATAAGCAGCACAGTTCAGAGTCCAAAGCTCAGATCTCTTCAAGGCACTTCAGAGGGTTGTGGGTTTTTTTTTGTCTGCAAGTTGTGTTCCCTGGTGGAGTATTAGCTTAAAAAGATACTATTATGAAATAGTCATGAAAGCAGCTAGATGTGTTTGGTTTACTTCAATTAACTAAAAATTCTCTGAATCCTAAATGTTTCTCAGCTGCAGTCTCTCACCCTGAAGAAGACAGAAGAAAACTTTGATTTTTACATCGGTGCCTACGCCAACCTCCAGCAATGCTGGGCGCCCAGCCTGCCTGCTGGAGCTCAGGAAACTGTCATGCCAGCATGCAGGTGGCTCTGATAAAAAGCAAAATGTATTCTGCTGCCAGGTGAGGTTTGGCTCGGCTCAGCTCTGCTCCGCACGTTGCAAAAGCCGAGGTACCGCAGGAGGGGTGAGATCAGCATTTCAGAGATTTATGGAGGCAGTCATCCCTGCCTAGGAGTGCTTAGGCTGTGGCAGGGCAAAGTCAGGACCTGGGTCTGCACTGGCAGCAGCCTGAGATGCTTTTATTTTTTCCTAAAAAAAAAAAAAAAAAAAAAAAAGGGGAAAACAGAACCAAACCAAAAAAAAACCAGAATGAAAGAAACTCCAGGGAAAAAGTAACAAAGCATATTTCCTTTCAGAAGTACAGCTGTCTTATGGACAGCTTGCTAATCCCATTATAAGGCTGGTGATACAATTATGACAGATCAGATGTTTAGATCTGTAGTTTGTTTGCACATGGTAGCCCAGGTTCACCTGACTTGCCCCAAAGAGTATTGTTATCCACCCCATCTGTTGCCCAGCTCTTGAGGACAACTTCTGGTGGGAGCAACATCTTCTGCTGGACAACTTGTAGGTTTACAGCTGTTCCCCAGAGCTGGTTCTTGGTGCGGAGCTTGGGGTACAGGGCGCCTGGCTTTGCACAGCCTTCTTCTTCTCTGATCACAGGCTCTTGCTGTTTCTCATGGAAAGGAGGGTGTAGCCACATCCACCCCTGGAGCTTTGGGGGATCTCTTTCATGAATTTTTATACTTAGCTTTTCGTATGTATATTGAACCCAGTGGTGTGGCTGGACACCCCCTAAACAGCCATTAAATCCTTGATACTTTATAGTGATTCAACAAGCTACTTCAAAAAGAACACGAAGAGTTATACTTTGAAAGGTGACTTCTCCTCCAGCACTTTAAAAACACATAAGGCACAATAAAGCACGTGTTGACATAAGTGAGCTTAAAAAAAACCATTGGATTATTTTGAAGGACTATAAACACACGTGGGGAGAGTTATCATCCTTCACCCAGCAAAACAATTACATCAGTGCAGCTTGGACTGGGATCTGCCTTAAGATCTCCCAGATGTTGCAAATGGCACAGATGCCCATCGGTTGCTCTGTGTAATTATAAACTCAAATGGAGGAGGGAAGGTTGGTTCTCAAAGGAAAAAAAAAAAAACATAAAAAACCATAAAAATAAAACAAAAAAAAAGCCTTTTGGGGAACTGAAGAGAAGATCCTGACATCTGACACCCAGAGTCATGATAGCCTCTGCTTATGCCTGGCTTTCAAGGCTGGTGTCATGGACATGACTTGGAGGTTACCTTATTCCTGAGGTCTGGCATCATGTGTGGAGGGGATGAGCCCGCCCCAGAAAGGAGCTTGCTGTGAGGTGGTCCTAGTGCGGCTCAGAAATCACATTGGCAGCATCTCCCAGCTGGGAGAAGGTGAGGGACCTGCTGCCCACCTTGCTAGCAGAAGCCTGTCTCGTCCTGAGGCAGGAGATGCCAGCCCTGACACTCAAACAGGAAGGGGGACCTGGGGAAAAGCTGTAGCCTTGCTGGTCCTGGGGGGAAACAACTTACCTGGGCCCAGGGCTGCTCCCCTGCTTGGACCTGGGCTGTGCAGCTGGAAGAGAGAGCCCCAGTGAGGTGTCGGTGCTGTGCTGCAGCACAAGAGTTCAAGACTTTAGGGGCTGCAAGGAGACAGGGAGCAGGTCCCTGATGCTGTAGCTGAGCAACTCAAACACTTACTGGCGTCTGTCCCCAGCTCAAAGAGGTGTTTTTGTGTAATTTCTGCAAAGTATTTGCTGTTGGTAGTGTAGAGGAGCTGTGGACACAGGGAGCAAGATGCCTGGTGAGCTGGTGTCAGGAATGAGCCCCAGCTCCTTTCCTCCCCAAGGCTGGGTGCTACCCCCTCACGCCCACAAGCCAGACAATGGCCTCGTGGGGTGCGCTCAGGCCACCAGCAACCCTCTCCTCAGCCCTTGGAAGGACACTGGAAGGTAGCAGCACCCTGAAGAGCCTTTGGAACTCAGCAGCCCAAGTGTTGGAAGATGCTTCAGCCTGAGAGAGAGAGGGGAGGTTGGAAAGGCCCTGTGCTGCTGTTTCCATGGGGTAACGTGGGTTCATGAGATGCCTCTCCAAGGTCGGGTGGGTAGTGATTCCTCCGTGTGACCTGCCCGAGGTGGTGAGCGACAGCCCAGCAGCTAACGCTGCCAGGTGCCGTGCAGGGGGAACACAGGCACTCAGCCCACGGCTCTGGCTTCTACCACCAGCACGTTGCTGCTTTACCAGCACCAGCCCGGCGGAGCTGCCAACCGCAGGCACAGAGCAGCAGCGGAGCGGGGTGCGCACTGGGAGGGTGCGCTTGCCCATTGCCCTCCCAGGAGCTGCCCAGTGCAGAGAAAGATGTAGCTTCAGCAGCAGCAGGTCAGCCACACAAAAATGTGTGGCAATGCCAGTCCCCCCTGTCGAGGGGCAGTTTTGTCCTGGACATGATGGCAGCAGCGGGGAGAAACGTGTTGCCCATCCCCATATCGCCCATCAGGGCCAGCTCACCCCGACGCAAGGTGGGGCTGTGCTGTAACAGTACGAGCGTCGCCGGAGCGTCCTGGCATTGTCTTCTTCTCTTTTTTAATTTCATTTTTCAGGATGACAACACTTTAGAGGTTTATGACCAACAGGAGAATTTACTACTAAGTCATATACTGATGTAATGAAATCTAATATATGCTGTGTAATGAGTTATGAGATGTTATTTAGTTTCAGGGTTTTATTACTTCAATCAGTTATGACCATATTTCCTTTTATATGATTGCTCACTCTTTAAACATACCAGATGACTGTATAAAGAACACCTAATAAAGTCTGGAGATGTTAAAATATAAATGTTTTAATTTTTGCCATAAATTTGGTTTAATTCTACCAGTGGTGGCTTTTGCACCTGGAGAGATGCAGTCCTTGTTAGCAGGGCAGACCTGGGTAGTGTTGTCTCGCATCCTTTGTGGGAAGGCGCTGAGCAGCCCTGCTTCATTATAAAGCATAATTAGTCACCAGTGCTCACCCTTAGTGACCATACACAGAAATGGAAAGGGTTTTAGAATAAAACAAAAGACAGAAAAGACAGAATACATTGATCTGTGATCTAAGTCATCATCTTAATCATCCTGTCATATTTACCAACGTAACTGCAATATACTTGTGTGGTTTCTACCAGACTTCAAGAAGGGAGAATCAGGCTTATGGTCTTCAGCATCAGAATCAAATATATGAATGTTCTGTCCATGCACCTTTTGGCAATCCTCCTAATTTTTCCACATTTATGCTTTGTATTTTGAAGACATTTGGGATGACATCATAGCAGTGGAATTGTATAGCTGTGAAATAAGATCAAAATCAAGTCTTTAATAAATCAACGTTTAAACGAGTGAAGGACTTCAACTGCTGAACAATTGCAGGAACCAAGCGGTGTAGAGTCCCAGTCACAATATGTTTGTAGTGAGTGTTGAGTTCCCAAAAATTATTGTAGAACACATTTTATGGTGGTTAACAACTCTGCAGCAAGAGCTCATGCCTGCATTAATGCAGATTGTGGCTGTCATAAGGCTTCAGCACGCTGCTGCTATCTGGCAAGCCACCCACTGTGGGCATGCAGAGATCTCCAGCGCTGCCGGCTGAGGTCCTGCATGGGGGTCACCTGCCTGGAGATAGCATCTGCACACAAAACATCTGATTGCAGCTTTCTAGTTTCCACCCCACCTCCACAGCAGGCAGCACTTGCATGGTTTGCTTGGCCTGATATAAGTCTCCGCTGCCCCTGTGGCAGGGACTCGTGCTGTCCTGCACCAGGCTGGACATTACTGCCCAGGGAAGGGGTGTGTCCTCACCTGAAGATGAGGTGCACTTGAGGAGTGATGGAGCAAGGAATAGTCCCCTCTGCACACTGTTGTTACAGGGGCTCAAAGAAGCGGTTGACCAACTGTTTCACACCAGACCTTGAACATGGTCTTTGCAGCAGGGGACGTGTTTCTGCTGGGCTTGTACCAGGTGCAGGGCTTCGGTGCCTGGGCTCGCTCCGGCTGCTCAGCAGCACAAGGGAAAGCAGGCTGTGCCGCGCTGGGCTGGGAGGCTGAGCTGCTGCCTTCGTGGGAGACAGGTGAGCTGGGAGGAGAGGAGCCTGGTAAGCCTGAGTGTGCCGTGGACTTTTGTGTGGCCAGCTTCAAGGGAGGGAAAACTGCCCTTTAGTTATAAAATAGTTACTAAACTATAGTTTAGTTTTAATTTAGAATTTGCAGCAATCAGAAATATTTTCAGCATATTTAATCTGCTGTGACTGTGGCTACTGCCTGTATCACAGCCCAAGGATGGCACTGGTTGGAGTGATGATCCCTGCTGCTCTACTGCCTGCAGCAGAAAGATGCCAGAGGCTCATTTTGGCAGAAGTCACATCCCCATCCCCATCCCAGCCTCTGAGCCCTGTCCCTGACTCGTCTGTGCCTTGTTTTAGCTGTGGTTAGTATTGCTGCCGTCCATACACTCCTTCTTCTGGTTCTGCAAGGCAGGGTGTCATCTCAGGATAGTCCTTCCAGACAGTCGATTATCAATTCAATATTTTTTTTAATTGTACATACATCAAGGTGCTGTGCTTCTCCTAGTATTTATTTAATTATTGAAAGAGATCGTAACAGAAGGGAAAAACTTCTAAATTACCTATCTTGCTTCTCCATTCTATTAATATCTCTAACACTAATTGGATAAATTTTAGAAGAATTACAGCAAGTAGTGAAATAAAGACTTCACTATTCACAAATCCAGGATAATACTTCAGCCAAAGAGAATCATACATCAAATAAATGGCCAAGGATACTTAAAACATGTCTTTGTACAGTAACAAGGCACTATTTAATCCCATTAAGAAAATGTTGGCAGTGGCTCAGTGTTTGGGAACATGCCACTGAACTGTCCTGCTGTAACCTTGGATGTAGGAAAAGTTGAGACAAAGCGGCATGCTTGGTTTGACACGTCTTTGCCCTCTAGGTCCTTAATGATGCAATGAATTACTAAAACATTTAATATCGTTTAGCTGCAGAAACTGTCTTATATGCAGAAGCTAAGCGATAACATGCTTGCTGAACGTGCCCTATCTGCTGCTTCACATGCAAAGTTTATTTGCTTCTCCATAAAACACGGATTTCTGAGCTGTCTCAAAACAGCAAGTACACATATTATTTTAATTTGCATGAAACAAAATCTTTGCTCAGTAGATCTTACTTAAGGGATAAAAAGACAGGTAGGTTAGTTTTTCACTAACCAAAAATTTAAGATAAACATCGGGGATTTTTCTCATTGTTTTTTTTTTTTTCCACCTGGATTACTCTGTTTTTACTTTGTCCTCAGTATTTTCAGTAGGGTCCAGAGTACTTCTCTTTTCTTCAGGAACTTTGAATGTGACACTCAGCTGCCAAAATGATTGACTTCTCTTATTTCTTTAAGAAGAATTTAATATGTACCGTAGAAAAGATAGTATGGCTAGATGCATTTTTCATGGCTACGTATTATATCCTAGGAGTTTTAGCTATAGATCTTGGAAAAAATACTGTGTGGTAATTTTAAACCATTAAATTTTCAAGACAAAAGTGCAGCTCATTCAGAACTACCTAAGACCGGCGACGCGCCGGGGAGTCAGCGCGATGGGGGGTCCGCTGATGCGGAGTGTTCCCCACTTCTCTGCAGCTCAGCGGGACGTTGGTGCTGCTCCTGCCCACGCACGCAGCTTTCTTCCCATGGATTGGTGTGGCACTTCCCTGATTTCTGTGAGCACGGAAGGAGAAGGGATACTTTCAGTGTTAATAAAATAAGCAAACATTACAAGTCAGAGGTACCAGTATTCAGTGCTGTCCACTGATTCTCTGCGAAGGTCTTGCCCTTAAAATTTCAGCTGTGTGGTTTTCCTCCACTGTTACTTGCAATATCACGTTGTGTGGAACGAATTACTTGACAGAACTCTGTGTGTCTTCATACTGTAACAACTCCTAGAAAAATTCAAACTGACAGTTCCTATAGTAAGGCATGAGGAAACGTATTTGAATCATGCATGTGTTTTATAGTGTGAGGTCAGAGAGTACACATACATCACAGGCTACAATAGGGAATAAGCGGGTAACTATAGCTATATGCACAACACATAAACACGAGTGATTATTTTTTAGCTCTTGATCCATCCTCTGGCATTGGCTGCCAAATCAAAGAAAAAAACATACTGTCCCCCTTCCATGTGATTGCAGATTCATTCCACAGAATGAGGTTTAGAAGCCACAGAAAGCAAACAGCGTGGCCCATTGTGATGGGATGGCCCCATTTTGCTTGCATGAGTCGGGGTGCTGAGAAGCTGGTGTTGATGTTCAACAGGGCCGTGCTCCCATGCCAGCAGCCTCACCATCACAGCCGGGATGGGGTGACCGTGCTGCTTCCTGTGGGTTTCCTTTGAGGAGCAGAGGAGCAGGACAGCTCCGTGAGTCAATGTACCCTAGGTGGGCTCAGCACCGGTGCTGGCTCCGAAGTGGCTCTCTGCCACCAACAACCTCGTGTCGATGTTTTAAGGGCAGCTTGCTGACAGTGGAAGCAATATGACAAAAATTAGGTAGGCAAGAGGGATTAAAATATGTACATTGTGTAGAATTTGTTAGGCTCAATTACATGAGTCAGGAACTAGTGAAGTGTTTGAAGACCTGGAAATAATTCCAATTTGTCATATCAGGAGTCTTCTTCCCAGAAATAGGCTGTGGAAGCAGAGGCAAGTCCGCCATATGGAGAGCAGATGTCTCAAGGGAGCTGAAAAGGAGACACTTTGCTAGTACTAAAAATATTCAGTATGGGGAGGTGATAACAAGTGCTTCTAAAAAAGAAGCAATTATTTATCATTGAGTAGACAATTTTTACTGTTTCCTAGAACACAAACCTATATGCTGGAATAACCCCGGACTGTTGCAGTGAAGAAGCACTGATTCACAGCTCAGGGCAGAAGCTATAATAGTAAGCAGATTGCACATCTTGTTTAACCATCTGCTTTTTAAAGCACATTTTATCACAGGCTGTATCACACTGGAAAAGGCAGGGAAATGGGAAGACTATGAGTTACCGTGTGCCCAATTGGTTTGATGTACTAAGCAGTAAGGTTGACTTTGCTATTTGCAACTTTGATATTTTACTTTCTAGCACTTTAAGTAGAAATTGTGTCATGGAGATTAACTCAATTTATAATCTCAGCACTGTGATGTCAGATGGTCCCTGTGAGAGTCACCTTCGAGTACCAGACCTGCATAAAAATCAGGGAGTACTGTGTCCAGCTCTGCGGCCCCCAACATCAGAAGGACATGGAGTTGTTGGAGTGAGTCCAGAGGAGGGCCACGAAGATGATCCGAGGGCTGGAGCACCTCTGCTATGAAGACAGGCTGAGAGAGTTGGGGCTGTTCAGCCTGGAGAAGAGAAGGCTCCGGGGAGACCTTCTAGTAACCTTCCGGTACTTCTGAGAAAGGGGACCTTCTGAGAAAGCTGGAGAGGGACTTTTTACAAGGGCCTGTAGTGATAGGACAAGGGGCAATGGCTTTACACTGAAAGAGGGGAGATTTAGGTTAGATAAAAGGAAGAAATTCTTCACTTTGAGGGTGGTGAGGCACTGGAACAGGTTGCCCAGAGAAGTTGTGGCTGCCTCATCCCTGGAAGTGTTCAAGGCCAGATTAGATGAGGCTTTGAGCAACCTGATGTAGTGAAGGTGTCCCTGCCCATGGCAGGGAGATTGGAACTAGATGATCTTTAAGGTCCCTTCCAACCCAAACCATTCTATGATTCTATGATTCTATGATTCTATGATGATTCTGTGATTCTATGATTCTATGAATGAGGCTTAGAGAACTTCATCGTTGCCTTCAGGTGCCTTAGGAGATATGTTAAGGATTCCATTAAGCAAGGAAGCTCAAGGACAGCTTGAATTTAAATGGAGCTCTGCAATGTTTTGCTCTATAAGCAAAGACATACAGCTGTAGCTAATGCCTGTGAAAGTGCCATCTACTACGTGCTCACGTTACTCGTGTCCCAGGTAGATGTTTGGGTTTTCCTCCCACCGAGAGCTGCTCTGCTTCCCGAGTAGCAGACCAAGAGCTATCGACACAGCTCCCTCAGCTCCTGCCAAAGTCCAGCAAGTTACTGCAGGAAAAGATAAAGCGATCTCAGCAAGGTAGGGCTGTGTGGCTTACTCCCTGGTGCTGAGGTGAGACAAGCTGTAACAGACTGCCTCTGACAGATGTTCATCTAATCTGTTCTTAAAAACCTCTAATGGCTGTGCTCCTCCAGCCCACATAGGTAGCCTGCTCCTGAGCTTATTTTTGATTATAGTTGGGAAGTTTTTTCTAATATCTAATCTAAATCTCCCTTGCTTCCAGTTAAACCTATTACTCTTTGTCCCACTCTCAGTGAACATGAAAGCAACAGATTTTCATCCTCTTTACTGTAATCTCTGAAAGCTGTTATCCTGCTCCCTCCAGTCCCATCCATCTTCTCTTCACCAGACTAAACAACCCGAAGTTCCTTCAGCTTTTCCTCACAGGTCAGGTTTTATAAACCTCTTAACACCCTTGTTGGTCTCTCAGGGCTTTCTATTTTGTTTCCATCTTTCTTAAAAGGTGATGCCCAGCGCTGGATGTAGCACTTGAGGTGAGAAGTTCCCAGCGCCATGAATTTGCCACCGAGCCCTTGGCTTTCCCATCCCCATGGGTACATTGTGGGTGTCACTGTGGTCACCCAGTCTGTGCTTACTCCCAGGTCTCTTCTGCTGTCTGGTCAGCCACCTCCTGCTCCAATACAAGGCCTTTTAACCTCCTTGCACTTTGCATGTGTCTCTCTTTGGTTCCATTTGTTGATTCTGGAAAACCTCTCTGATTTTTCATAGCTATTTTGAATTTTAATCCTGGGCCCCAATACACTCGCAATCCTCCTGGCTTAGTGCAATGGACCTATTTTGTAAGCATACTTTATTCCATTATCCGAGCTATTAATGAAAATATCAAACAGAAACAGGCCTCGGACAGACCCTGGGTGACCCCATTAAAAATGAATGTTCGATTTGATGGCAACCCATGATAAGTTCCGCATGTTTTTCAACCACTTGTGCCCCCACTGACTAATGATTTCATCTGGCCTGTATTTCCTTAGCTGGCCTTGTAAGAACGTCACGGGGGACGCATTCACATGCCCCGCTCCAGTCAAAGTACGTATTGCTGCTCCCTGCCTGGTGCCAAGAGAGAGGAAACATTTTTGTTCTTCCCAGTCAGATTTGCCTTGGCCATGGCGTGCCAGGCTGCAAGGAGGAGGACTTCTGCTCAACCGGTTGCAAAGCCTCAGTTGGGGTCAGGGGAGTTTTGTCAATTGCTATTTTAAAAGTGTAAAAAACCGCATTGTTAAATGTTAAATAAAAATATTTTTCTTACTGCTGATAAGTGCTGGAGTCTGCAACAAGTCTGTAATGCCACTACCAAGCACCCAAGAAAACAGCTAAGCAGGGAAGGAGGAGAGCAAGGCAGCATCCCACATAGGCAGCAGCTCCTTCCCGAATCCCACATCAGCATCTGGGTTTGTCCGCAGCCCCCTCCTCACCCAAACCCAACAGCTCTGGCAGCCAATAGTGAGAGCAGCAGCACCCACAGCCCTGGAAAGGCTGAGGGATGTCATGCTGTTGCCATTTCAAGGTAAAAATCATTCTTCTTGATTCAAGACAGGATTCACATTTCCATGCAGCCCTCAAAAAACGGAGAGACATTGTTTTACCCAGACCAAGAAGGGTGACCACCGCAGGGAAAGATTAGGGAAACCTCTTTCAGTGGATGATCCTCCAGAGGGATAAGAAAAGTCATCCTGGGAGAGCACGGGAGAAGGCACGAGCTTGAAGAAGATGCTCCAGGAACGACAGGACTTTGTTATTCATCACAAGGGAAGAGACAAATAATTTTTAATACACATTTTGATTGCCCAGAGCAGGGTATGCACTGGGTTCCATGGCAGCCTCGGCAGAGGTGGGATCCAGGGCAGAGCCTTTTGTGCTGGTAGCTCTGGGCTATGTATATTGCACCTTTATATTCAATTTGATACTGCTTTTGGCCTGCTGGCCCCTTTCCAGCACAGCTGCAGAAAGGTTGGGGAAATTTGCCATAATATGCTTGGGAATTCTTGTGGAAAGCAAGTTTCACCTACTGCAGGGGAGGTGGATAGGTTTAAGTGGCTTGGGTTTCTTCTTGTCCTGAAATGCTCATCCTCACTTAAAATCAGAAGTAAGGCAGAGTTTAACATTAAAATATTCCAGCTCAAACGCACAGGACCACTGAAAATCAGTGATTAAGATTGTTCAGAAAATGCACTGTAGTCATGCCCCAAATAAAAACCTGTGGAAGCAAAACATTACTTTAACCTGAATCCAGTCGGTGTTGCTAACACCATCAGAGATGATGCTCTCAGCCCAGATTTTGGTGGACACCTTCAAATAGCACCTCTCAGCCAGCGGCAGAACCCCAGCCTGCCGTGGGGCTTCGGGCAGCCTTGCCCGCTCACTGCCTGGCCGGCAGCCAGCCTTCCCTGCCTTCCAGGGCTGAAATCCTGGCACAAAAATCTGCACTGGCACCGAGTGCCCCAACTGCTACACCCTTCAACTGCAAGAGGGTTTTATCAAGCTGAGAGGAAGACGATTGCAAGGGCACGAATGATTAAAGATAGAGATGCAGCGGACTTTTATCTGTTTTCTATCAGGAAAAGCATAAGTGATGTTTTAGGTTTTCAATAATACCCCAACTCAGCATTTTGCTGCAGCAGGGTGGTCACTGGGCTTTGGACCGCAGCCCAGCCAAACAGAATGGAGCTTTTCATCAGTTAAAATCCAAGAAGGGAATAATGATCTCAGAGTTTTGTATTTATCATTGGATTTGGCCCGCTGACCTGCCTAAGGAAAGGCAATGGCTTGAAACAGTTTTCACAAAGCCAAGACCTAAATGGCTGCAGTAAAAATTAATTTTATCCTGATCTCTTTTTTTTTTCCCCCCAAATACACATTTTTCCATCATATTTGGATAAATCCTGCCCCCCCTGCCAGCTCCCTCAGCACGGTCATCGCAGCTCTCCACGTTCTGAAAGCCTAGGCTGGCCCAGAGATGTCACTACCTTGGCAATGACTCGCACACCCCCAAAGAGGGCTGTGCAGAGTTACGTGGAGCTGTGTATGATTCAGCAGCAACAAGTGTGAAAGGCTGAGACTGCTGGAGCTCGCCCTTCATCAGCCTTTTCATATTCCTGGCACTCGCCATGAGCATTGCTGGCTGCAGATATCTAAAGAGCAAAAAGAGTAAGTACTGCAGTTAGCATTTTTTTTTTCATTTCACATTTTTTCCTCCTCTTTGTTCATTTAAGCAGATATTTATGCTTTTATGGGCATGAAGAGCTTCCCCTGGCCCTCTTAGCACCAGTGTGGATCATCTTGTTCCTCCAGCAAGAGCCAGACGGTGATGAGCAGTAGTCCTTGTCCCATCAGCCCTTTTCCTCGAGTTAGGCACTTTTCTTCCTTATGCAAAAAAACATGTGGGTTTCAGATGGTGAAAGCACAAGGGTTTTCCATCATGTGATGGGAGCACATTCAGCGTGGTGGGGCACAAGCACCACTTGCCCCAGTGACAGGGCATCTTATGTGTTCCCCTTTCAAGCTGCCCCATGCCAAGAGAGCTCTGCTTTTTTGTCAGAAGGCTGGACACTACTGCTCTGTGAAAACCTAAAGATCTCCACATCAAAAAAAGGGCACAACGTAAAAAAAACCTGAGAAAATACTATTAGATTTCCATGCTTCTCAATACATCTATGGAAAATGAAGACAAAATCCCTTGCATGCTAAAAAAACCTTTATGCCTGCTACGTCTCAAAGCCTCATGTTTCTTCCTTCTGATGTATTTTTTCTGGTATGAAACAGGGTCAAGATCTAGGCTACTAAAAATTCAACTAAATTGTGACTTCGGACTCAAAAACCCACCTAGATCCTAGACTATGATTTAGTCTCCAGGGTTGTCCCCTCCTAGGCGGTACCTACATTCACTGGGCACTTCCCAGGTCCCTGGCACCTAACTTCTGCCACCCACGTGCCCCTCGGGCACAATGGTAATTGTTAATTGATCTTAAAACAATTTGATGGTGGGTGGAGGTTTTGAGGAGGGGTGTTCAGAGAGCCAAAACCACCAACCCAGGCAGCATTACTTTACATCTGTGCTGGCTGCCTCGGCAGAGCTGCCGATGATTAAATGGACGGAGCCTGATTTATCAGCCAAAGACGATCTCTCCAGATTCATGGCAAGCAGCTATGCTTGCTGCTAAATCCAGAGCTGAATTCACTTTCAGATGAAAGCAAATTCGCCTACGGTTCTGACAGCAAAAGAAATCAAGTGCTTAAAGACAAATGAGATGTAGATTTGATTTTATTTCTCTTTCCCACAGCATACACGATCACTGGAAATTCTTTCTTTCCTGTGCACAATCTTTTTTTTTTCCCCCCTGTTTATTTGTCCTGATTTGGAGCTAACAGCTGGTTTTACCTATGAGAACCAGCTCACAGAGGCATTTCAGGATATAAAGCACATTTATGATAAGACACCTGATAAATCCCTTTATGTTCCACATCTCCTGTAAAGCTGGAGGTGGGGAGAGCGGAGAAAAGACCTGCTTTAGGATGATGTCATAGCTGTTGGGCACATCTGCCCCAAATTAAATTACCATCTAAAGGGCTTATTTCCCAAAGATATTTCTTTTCGGCTTGGAAGGAGACATAAAGCAGTGTATCCCTTCAGTCTGCATTTGGGGAGTCTCTGAAAAATCGGGATCACCCTTCACAGTATGCCAGCGAGATTTACTAGTGCTGAGTCTCTCAGGTGATGATGCCGTACAAGTTGCATGAAAAATGAATCTTCCTTGGTTCCTTGATTAAGTTGTGACTCATAATAAATCTTCCAGAGAAATGAAGCCTGCCTTGCTAAAAGCATGAGGGACCTTTACAAAGCCCTCTAAAGAAGGTGTGAGAAAGGGATCTCACCTGTAAGAAGAAAGCTTGCAAAAGAGAACCTGTTGGAATTTTAAAATATTCATCCTTTATCTTTCACAGAGAACTCCGTGTGCATACCAGAATTTGAAGATAAAATGCAAAGGTATAAAAATAAATGATGACTTTTAAACACACCAAGGATAAAACTCTTGCAAATAGGCTGCTTTGTCCACTACGATTAAGAAAAAAAAAAAAAAAAAAACCAAACAAACACCTGAAAAGGAAGGAACAGAAGAAAATACAGGAAGACTAATTTTATTTTTTTTTTAAATACCATCTATGCAATCTTTCCCTATGAAGGCACTCAGACTGTTTTTCTTCCAGGTGATGAAGAAGAAGGAAACGCTGCACAAGACACAAACCCCGTCCTCGTGCTGACTGCTAGTGCAAGCTGCAGTTGTGCCTAGTGTCCCTGTCACAGTGAAGCCCCATGTGACACGGGAGCCATCTCTTTCGGCTTTGGCATCCGTTCCTGAGCCGACTTCATGTGCCCAGCAGTGGTGACAAAGCTGCATATGTGTGTACTGGGAAAGAGCCCGGTACCGCTCGGACGGCCCAGACAGCTCGCGCAACCTGGATGCTGAAGGCAATCACACCAGTGCTGTTTCACAGAAGCGACACCAAACTCCACGAACCCATCATTTGTCCATGGTAGTTAGTTAGAAATGGGGTAAAAATGCCCAAAACTGCCTCTTTCAACGCACCTGACAAACAGCATCCAAAGGCAGCAAAACCTTTCAGCCCGTCTAGAAACCACGGCCCTGGTTTCGTGCTGATGGAACCCAGCGCAGTGGGTAGAGGTATGCTGATTTATGCCAGCTGAGGAACTGTTCCTGCATTTTCACCTGGTTCATGAAGATTTATATACTAATTCCCGGCAAAGCATTTTAATGAAAAAAAGAATCTCTTAGCTGGGTCCACAAGTCCTATTTCATAAGTAAATTATCTCAGCCTTGCTGGGTCAGATCTTACTGAGAGGACGATACATCCAGGGCTGTCATGTAAATCATTTCCTTTGAATACTTAAGTCTAATCAACTTCAGACCTTGTTTTGGACACATTGTACATTTCATAAGCTGAAGAACTCTCTCTGATGAAATCCTTGCCTCCTGACCCCAAAATACATCTGAACAAAATTGTCCCATCAGGAGTTCAGATAATTGCTTGGCCTTTCCTGTCAGTCATAAACCAGACCGATCCAACTTTTTTGGACACTTCCCCACACTTTAATGTGCTTTTCAAACACATTCCGAACAGCATAACAGAATGGGAATCATTGCTTTTATAAATGTGTGGTACTTCATATGCTTAAGCAAAGAAATCGGAGACTGTCTTTGCCAGTGCCATATGTACTATTGTGTGATAAAAATTTACTACCATGTAGTTCTGCAATTACTGTTCTTACAACTTCATCAGTCTTAAGTCTTATTTATGTACCGTGGGCTTTTGTCTTTCACTGGAAATCCCAGGCTCTCTGTTCTCTTGCGCCAAAGCTTAGGAAGCACCCAGTAGTCCAGGCACAATGTGATGACTCGGTATTTCTCAAGCCCAGAGCCAGCATGTATAAGAGCAAAGTCTTTCTGCTCCCATCCACAAACTCCTTCAGGGTCGCCATCCATGTAGCTCCTTGGATCTAACAGAGGCAGAGGTGGCCAGTGGCTGACACAGCAGGACAACGGCACCGAGCAAGGTTTGTGCTCGCCGCCTACCCACAGCAGCATCCGCCACACCAGGATGCAGCTTACAAGAGGGAGAAGCCAAAGTCCTCATGGGGGCCAAGCTGGGACACTGCCCAAGCGCTGCTGGGGGCAGCAAGGTGAGATGTCTGCATGGAAGGCACGGTGTGGACTCCACAAAAGCCAGTGGATAGTTTTCTATTGACTGCTGAGGAGGGCTGCGATTTTCTGCCCCCAGCCCTCCACGACAGCCTGCTGGTGTGTGCAGGAGAGGTCTCAGCAGGAAGAAGCAGAACGAGGGCTGGGGAGGTGAGAAAGATTTGCTGGAGGAAGCCCGGCACATTTCTGCCGGTGAATGGCAAGCCGCTCCGTGCACTTGGACAGTGCTAAATCCTGAACAATGAGAGACATTACAAATATTCAGACATTGCAGACAAGGGTTTACCGAGATCACAGTCTCAAGTTGAAAGCCTGGGAATTCCTCAAGGAGAAGGTGTGGTCTGGGGCAGCGCATGTGAGCCAAAAGCTTTCCAAGTGCCTTTGCAGCTCTCAACATCTGATGAGAAGATTAAGTTCACGGGTAAAACACATTGTGAAGATGGAAAGCAGGCTGCTACATTTATCAGTAAGTTGATAAATGTGAATGTTAGAAAAGAAAAATCATTAAAAGGCCATTCTACATCAAGAAGAATTTTTTCCAAGGAGTGGAAAACAGGGACCTGCAGGGTTTGGGTGCCACAGAGGAACCTCAGTTCTGCACCTGAGCCCTGCCCACGCAAGCGGAGGTGCGGAGCCATACGTGTTGCTTCACAGACCATTACAATGCTAAGCCTGTGTATCTCATGGTTCCTGCGGACAGACGGGCTCCATTAGACATCACCATGCCTGTTTGAGGTGTCAGCCTCTAGGCAGTTTGCTGGAAGTCATTGCTATCTAGGAGGGGTGACGAAACTGATTATAACATGACTCTACCTGCCACGGTTTAGAGTTTAGCACTTTACATCATCAACAAAGAGTGATCTGGAAACAAGAGTGGTGTCTCTGACACTAGTGAGCTACATATAAGGCAGAGTTTTGGCTTCGGCAGTCTCATGAGAATGTGTGCTCATCGGTTTCGGGTCTGTATGCGTTACAGGACCGCTCCTGAAGCTCACACTGCCTTTATCATTTTGCAGCGTACCTTTGTGAGCCTGTAATCTCAGGCAGAGTTCTCGCATAGTTTATAAACCGTCCTTTGAGGACATGGAAAAAAGCATGTATCCTCAGAAAGTTTGTATTCTCTGCAAGAGCACCCACAGCAAAGGCCACAGGAGTCCTTTGGGTAGCTGTGATGCCCATCAGGTTGACAACACCCATGGACCAGCAAGTGCTGAGCTGCTTTTCCTCAAAATGTTCACTGTTTGAGGACTTACACTAAGTGTAGGAAAATAACTTTCTATTTTTCATAGCTGTGCATCCTCTCCTCTCTATTATCATAAGACAAGCCCTTATCTCATCGTTCCCCTGTGCTGTGAATGGTTTATGTGACTTCCAGGCTGGATGCCTGCTGGTTCAACCTTTACCTCCTCGTTTCTCCACCTCGATGCTTTCTGTAGCTGCCTCACGTCTCTGCTTCATCCCTGCCTGGTCCTTGCAAGCGTCAGATGGAGAAACCAGCCTGCGGGCTGCTGCTCCGAGCACAGAAATGAGCAGTGAGAACAAACGACCACAGGAGAGAGGTCAGAGATTTTTGTGAAGTCGGGGTATTTCAGCCATACAGCCGCATCCCGGGAAACACAAACAAAATTAAGCGACTCCCCTCCTCGGAAAGACCCGTGTGACTGCCACAGAGGCACTCAGGAGACACTCCGAATCACGTAGGTGCGTGTGTGTATGCTCCTGTATGCCAGGAGCGGACTCGCAGCAGGGAAAACCCACGGCAGGGCGGGACCGGGGGCTGCTCCGGGGTCCCGCCGCCGCCCCGGGCCCCGGCCCGGGCCCGGGCCCGGACCCGGATCGGGCGGCGGCGCGACTCGCTCTGGTCGCCAGGTGGCGCTGTCGCCCCGGGCACGGCCCGGCTGTGCCGCCCCCCGGCCCCGGGGAGCGGGGAGGGACGGGGCTGCCCCGGGAGCGGCGGCGGCGGGGGGAGGGAGAGGCTTTGCCCTCCTCGGGCCTCTTTCCCGGCCGGGGTCGGAGCACACCGGGCTCTCCGGGCCGTCTGTGAGCGGGAGGTGCGAGGAGGAGGTGAGGAACCGCAGGAGGAGAGCGGTGACACCGTGTGCCCCCTCCCCAGGCTGGGCACCCCGCGGTGCAAGGGGCGGTCTTGACAATCTGCTCGGAGCCTGCGGACCAGCTCCGACATAGCGCGTTCGGTTACTCCGCTGATGCCTGGGGCATTCTGGAGATTTACGTCAGGTGCGAGTATGATCCTGGTGTTTAACCGAACGTGTCCCCCAGGAGGGTTTATTCACAGGCTGCCCGGGTTTTTCCCTGAAGTGCTGTTAGTTCGTTTTGAGTGATGCGTGGAAAGGCTCAGTGATCTTCCCAAAGACCCTCTGAGGTGGCCATTTCTCTTGGAATACAAGAAAAAGCCGCCTCACTGCCCAGTGCCTCGTGGTAGCCTCTAAAACACACCACGTAGTTCCACCACTGCGGTTTGGTCCTGCTATGAACTGGTCGTCTACAGACAAGCGTGTTTCTTGGCTCTTCCCTCTGATCATTAATTCTGTGCCGGTGGTTCTGAGCTCCCAGCTCTTCCCGAGACACTGGCAGCAGCTTCACAGAACCATTTAGCAACGGCTCACTTTTACTTCAGAGACATTTGGTGTTGAAGCAAGCACCCAATTGAGAAGTCTGTCACAGTCCAGACATGTTCCGCCAAATTCAGGGACCAGATCCTCGTCCCAGCTCACAGCAGTCACCAAGTCCAGCCAGCATTTCATCACCCACCCCTTGTTTTCTCCACAGCTCATGGCTACGGGCACTGCCAGCTCTCGCTGCAGTGTGCTCCGCTCCCTTCCCAGGCACCTGAGCAACAAGCAGCCCACGACATTTTCCAATCACCATCTGTTGATGTTTATTTTGGCCCTCCTGCAGGTATTTCCTAATGATTTTTGTGGGAGAAACATGGAAAACAAGATTTAGGGCAATCCATTGAAGGAATTGGGACAGTGAAGGTGAAAATTCCCCAGGCTGACATCTGTTTTTTTTGCAACTTCAGTGCTTCATCCTGCCTCACTCTGAGCCCCGGTATGAGCGTGCAGCACTGAGCCCCTCAAGAGAGGCAAGGGCCATCCGCAGTTCTCAAAACTGGGGCTGAGAAAGTTATCCAGAACCCAAACTCTGCTCTGGAAAACCTGCGACCTCTGAGACAAGTGGGGTTTGGACAGGCTGAAAATGCAGCAAGAGCAGCAGATTTTCTTCAGATGTGTGGATGCTGTTGTAGGCTTCATGAGACATCGGTAAATGAAAAATGAAGTTATTTTAATAAACAAATATTCACATGTAATCACTGGAAGGTGAAGTCAGAAGTTTGGAGTTGGTTTGCATTTTAACAGACACGGAAATAACAACAAACTGAGGAAACAGGCTTGTTTGTAAGGCTGCCTGAGCAAAGCCATATGAGTCAGACTGAGCCATCAAACTTACTTATGCTGAATAATATCCCGTTACTCGCTGAATGAATAAGGCAGTCCTCGATGGAGCTATCAAAGAACATGATTTCAGTAAGTTATATACAATTCTGGACTTGTTTTCTAAACATATGCATTAATTTTTTTTGTAAGAAGCCCATTACATGATTTTTGGCCAATGCTGTCCTTTTCTTTAGCTCTGATAAAGCTCAGTCTGTGAAATATTTCTTCAGCTACTTCAAAGCTAGTGTTGACATCACCAAGAAGGAAGCAGTGCTAGAGCAAAAGAAATGCATATAAGGGAAAGCCTGGGCCATGATTACATGTGATGAAATGGAAGATGCCCAGTCAAACAGTAAAATGTTTCTACTGACTTACCTGGAACTTTGTCCTTTTGCTGAAGAACTACTGTGGGATTTCAGGCACAAATGAGTTGTGATGAATTTTGAGGCAAAATTTGATATTGATTAATTATTTGGTAAGTTCTGAAAATTGTATACACACTGGGGAAGTCTCCTTATAATGTGCATTTCTCTAGTTTCCGTTCCTTGTCGTGCTGCTGTTGGGGATATTGAACACCTCTTGCTGTGGAATCCCTGCTCCAGGAAAGAGATGGCATCAGTCGAGCGCAGGCAGTGCTGAGATTTATAGAGAAGTACAGACAACTTCTGATATTAAGCAAAGAAAGCTGAGCTGGATAAAGAGCTTGCTTGAGTAAAATAAAGCTTTTCTCCACCCCCTCCCCCCTTCTTAAGCTTAACAAAAAAGAAAAATGGAAAATCCCCATTGATTGCATCCAGCTGTTAAAATTTTATGATACCGAGATCCCCAGTTGTCATGACCACTTCATGTAGTTTAATATGCAGTCGTATTCTTTTCAGTTTCATTTTCTTCCCTAACTTTAGTTAATAAAACACCTTTCAGACAGCCTGTTCTTAGCAGTTATAGAGTGCCTGGTCTTCTTTTATAAAGAGGAGAAATGTTTGCAGCTTTAAGAACTAATTCATATACATGCACCTGGGCTGTTACCTGTGGGCTACCTTGGCATGGTGAGGAAGTTAAACTGCAACCATAATTCCCATTAACATCAGTGAGAGCAACGTTTGCCCATTTCCCCGTGTGAAGGAGACGCAGGCTGAACGGAAGCAGCTCCTTTCCGATCACCATAGACCAGCCCTGCCATAAAAAGCTCGACCTTCTGCCCCGGCCAAGGCTCCCCTTGCCTGCGGATGGCTTTAGGCTCAAGCCCAAAATGAATAAATCTCTCCAGACTTTGGGAATTCAGAGGCAAACCAGCACATCCCAAAGTATTGCACATTTATTCTCTGTTTCATCCCCAGTGAGCATGATGGTTGTTATCCACGCTGTTTGCACAATTTCAGCTTGGCTTTCCTAAAGCACTTTTTCTCTGCTTGATTGGCGTAGATAAAACACCCAGGATAAAAGCACTGCCCACGTTTTCTGCTTTCAAATGCACTAATATTTTTAGCCTGGTGTCGCTCCTGCTTCCCTCCTGCCTTGCTGGCGTTTGCCCATGCCAGCAGTCAGGCACGTGTGGTGGTAGGAGGGCCAGGAGTGTGATTCCCTGTGCCAGGGCAGCGTTGGCATCGGCAGGGAGGAGCGACACTCCGACATCCACTTCTGCTTTGGAGCTCTTTGGCGACTACAGCACACTGGCATTGCTCTGAGTTGCTACCACTGCTCCTGTACATAGAAAAAAAAAACAGCCTATGTTAAGAAAAAGTGTACACACCAGTAGCTCAAGGATTGGACCAGCTCATTTAATTAATTCCAGAACAAGCATTTCAAATAAGGGAATTTGGAATTATGATTAAGTTGCAAAGGAATCGAAATACGCTATGGGAGAGAGGTTTTTACTGTGCTCTGGCTGTCAAATGCTTCTTTTTTAGCCTCGGCATTCTTTTGTATTAGTCTTTGGCCTTTCTGGTGTTGAAAATCGTTTGGGGAATCTATTTAATGATGCAGTTTTATGTAAAAGGTAACTACATTACTGCACTAGCAGTCATAGGCACTGAAAATAAACCAGTTTGGTTTCCTAAGAGGTAGCACTGATAAACATTTTGGTCAGCCAATGCATTTTGTTGATAATGTTTAAGGAAACATTAGCTGCTAACATGCTTAGCTTGAGGAAGCTTTATCCTCCCTGTGCCAGTATTTATAGTCACAGTTTAATAGGAAGCCTCTAACGATAACATCTTACTGCTTGTTTAATCATCTTTTACTCAGCAAAATAACTGAGTTAATTTGGGACCGAGAAAGGATGTGAACACCACGGCTGGCTCGGGTTGGGCATGGCTGGTCTGTGTGCCAGGGAAGCTCTCCGTGGCAGCCGGAGCATTGCTCTCTTGGAGAAATACTTCAGCTGTTTCTCCAGGGAAAGTCAGCAGCTTCCCCTTAATGCGCCTGTCTCTCACACTGTACCAGGGGTAGAAAAAGTGGCTTTTGAAAATTACAGTGATTTTTAAACACAAAAATGGAAATGCAAGGGGAAGGAACACTTTCAGTATGTGGGGATGTTTTCTGAGACAGAGTTGAATTCACACAGAAGGTGTTCCTCTGTTTATTAGGGAAGATCCAGCCAACAGCTAAGCTTTTGATATAAAACTGCTACCAGCCTGCCTTTTCCTCTCCATCCTTGATCCCCTTCTCTTCCCCTCTATGCATTTCACTCTCTCCTCAGTAAACCTTAACAAAAAACATAATAGGAGGGAAAAGGTGGAATTAACATGACAGCTGTCACCATCACATGCTTCAGTCTGTGGCCCACCTTCCCCTGCTGCTGTCTTCAGGCACAACCTCCACAGCTCAGGGAATGTCCCCAAGTGTGGGGACGGCTGTGGTACAGCTCCTTCGGACACCAAAGCATTGACAAGGGTCAACGTGAATTTTGTACTTCCCAGGAGTTGGTTTCCTTTGCCAGAGGCTGCTTGATTGGCACCCCCTGGTTTGGGTCCATATGCAGCAAGATTCCTGTGCTGCTCCTAAGGGGGTTTCTTTAGAGGAAATGGCTGCAGGTCCTTGCCCAGAAAGGCAGCAAACAACACCCAGTGGGCTCAGCAGAGCTGGCCTGGTGGACTGCTTTGAACTGAACATGCATAAGAAAAAAAATTAATTTTCTCTCCCAAGAAAAGAATTAAATAGCAGTGGTATGGCGGGAAACATCCCCTGTCCTGAAGAGTTTGCAGTTGAAACAAGGAATGAGGCGGAAACAGCAGCCAGGAGAGATGGAGTGAAACTTCTGAGGTAGTGTGAATATGGATGAGATTGGTACCCACATCTCTGAGGTCTCAGGTGAGCCGCTCGCCTGCATCCTGAGACTGGTAACAGGTCAGTAACTGAGGTGCCTTGAAGTCATCTCAGGGCCTGCAAGAAAACCCAGCTGCCCTACTCAAAGTGCCCATGCAGTGCTGACATGACGAGAGGGAAGCAAGGGAAATGAGAGGAGCAAGAAAGGAATTGTAAAATAAAAGGATGCAAATAAATCCCTTTGTGCTGTTAGGCCAAACTGTGATGATGCAGCGCTTTGTACAGACTCCTTCATCTTTTTAAAAATGGAAGTTGCTGTATGTCCCTGTCCCTCTCCAGGCAGAGCGTGTGGTTGTGATGATTCATGACAGTGAGAATTGTTTCATAGCACCAGCCTGAGCGAAGCCGAAGCTGGAAGCCTGAGCTGAAGTATTCATACCCTAAAAAACCCAAACCTATGGTTAAATCTAGCTTCTCAAAACCATTAAATATTGTTATGTAGAATGTCTAAGTGTGAAAAATGTCTGCCAATTATTGCACTAAGATCAGAATTTATATGAGCATATATGAGCTCCTGCACTCACTGCACTGAAGTAAAGGGCAGCCCTAGACATATGGCCACTGTATTGAAGACAACAAGTGGTATAATTCAGCCCACAAATGGAGGGCTGGATCCTGCTGGGGCTGAGGTCCTTTTGTGTCCTAAAAAATTAGGAATTGTGGATACTTTGCATCGAAGAAGAAAAGCTGAGAATCCTCCGGGGCTGGCTTTGCAGCTTAGTGGAAAGTCAGACTAAAAAGAAAACAATACACTAAAGTGCCACCAAACTCCTCAGAAGAGAGAAAATTGCATGAAAGCAACAGCCTTTCGCTTTTAGCCCCCCAAGAGCTGCAATGAGCGGGCACCGAGGCTGTAAGTGGTTCCCATCCTGCCAGCAGCAGCAGGATATATACATTATTTAGAATCAACAGAAATTGTCTGAGTTAGCAGCATAGCTGAACAAATTAGAAATTACAGTGTAACTGGGGGTTCGATTTATATAGCCAGAGCTCCGAGACAGAAATACAGATTATGACAGGTTAATGGGGACTGTGACATTCCCTATACGTGTAAATAAACACTGAATTTGAGAACCTCTGTTTTCCCCGAGCACTAGTAAATAAAAGTATAACAGAGACCTCATGTAAAGTAACCATATGCTTATAATTACACAAACATTGTAGATCCCCTGTGTGAAATTTCACATCTTTATTGCTTCTATTTTAATGTTTACAAAGTTAGCAGTAATTTTTCAAAACCAAATCTATCCTAAACAGGAAAGACAATTTCCTACATCGTTTTAATTTTCTACGCCAGGGCGAATGAAAGCAGAACTGCTCTTGCAAACTTCTTCCCTTTCTCCCACTCTATACACTGCAGTTTGTTCCCTCGATGTCAGGATGTGTTTTGACATACCAAGAATGCAGGAGTGGCTTCACTCTTCATGCCCATATATTAAGTTTTTCACTGTGTGCAAGGGACAATATGGTTCTAATCTAAGACAGTGACAAAAAATGCAGAGAGCTTGCAGAGAAGCAACGTTGCCACTGGTTCGTGGCAAAATAAAATGCTGTAAAAAGCAACAGAGTTGCATAGGGTTAGCCTTGCTGCTCATACCAGCTTTTCTTGTGAAAAGACTAACCGCCAAAAGCAGGAGCAAAAGGAAGAGAAATGGGAAAGCTCATCCCTGCACCATGGGGCTGCACAAGCCAGAACACGGGAGACTCGCCTTGAGGAGCCCCGCGGGCTGTGGGACGCTGGGAAAGGCACAGATCGCTTGTGGGATGCTTTTGGAAAGCGAAACAGAACTTTCCTTGCAGGACCACAATGTGGGAGCTGGTTCAGACTCTCCTAAAGCGACCCTATTTATTTGGGTACTCTCCTTTACCTCCTGTTAGTTTGCATGCCACAGTTTTGATAGTTAAAATTCTTCATCCGCTTAGACATTTGAGGTTTGTGCTAACAGCTTGGAGAGTGGGCAGGCTGAAACAAATATGCTGAGAAAAAATTGATCATTTTCTGTAGTTAGAAAAAAAAAAAAAAAGTATTTGGCTAATGTGATGGTCCAGGATGCAGGCAGCAGAGAAGGGAGCTTGGTGCTCCATCCCCAAGGATACTCTCAGCTGAGAGCAGGACAACCCAGCTGGGAGGAAGACAGGGAGAGGAGCTGATGCAGAGAGGTCCATCTGGGGAAGGGGAAGCAACTAGGTCAAAAATCTACCTTCTGAAAACAGATATTCCTGCTAGCATGGAGCCCTGAAAAACAGTATTTTCAGGAGCACCACAGCGAGGAAGCAGGGGTGCTAAAGTACTTGAAGCTAAAAGCAATGAGAGTTTAATGCCTCAGATTTGGGGCCCTTGAGAGACAAGTTCTGTTTTCAAAGCTGAGGCTTGTGGAGGCTGGTGTTTCACTGAAAAGCAGCACATATGGACTGCATGGACACTTCAGAAAACATTGTGCTGACTGCTCTGCCGGTGGGAATCCCTACCCCCGGAATTATGTGGTGTGACCGTGGCCTTTTTGGAGTTTTTTGTGGTGAAGAGGGAAGAAGCCCATACTTTGAGTGGGTATGGTTTTTAGTCATCCTAATAGAGAAATATTTTAGTTCGCAGAAATAAAAACCCTACAGTGGGTCATTCATGTTAAAATAAGCCACAGCCTAGATGTAAAAATGAAAAGAGATTAAGAGAGACTGCCTACAAAATGATCAGCTCTGTACTAACGCCACTTACGCACCACAGTCTTTTGAAAGGCCACAACCAGAGGTCAAATGAGGGTTGCTTAGGCCTTGGCTTAACCACTTGTGCAGGGATGAATTTTAACCTCTGACAGTAGTCCTCAACCTTACTGCTTATTTTATGGTTATAACAAGAGAAACTTCCATTAGACTCCCAGGAGAAAAAAATCACGTTTGATTTTCACTGTCTCCTGGCTTTCAAATTTTGCCTCTGATGATTTTCTTTTTTTCTTTTCTCCTCAGAATAGCAAATTCACAGAAAGAAATAAATTTGAAAGATGTGAAATCTGTGTGTTCTAGTGTAAGGAAATTCATGAAACTATTTCTAAAACTGCAATTTAGAAAGCTTCCCCAAATTGCTTAATTTGGAGAAAGATATTGGAAATTAAAAAAAGTTACAAAATATTTATAATGCAATTATAAACTGAAATCCAGCCAACTTTTATTGTTGAGAAAACCGGAAAGGAAATCGTTTTAAAAAATGCTATTCTTCTTTTCTGGTGGTTGCTATTATTTTACTCTTCTTATTGTTGTTGCTGCCGTTATTACGCCCTGTTCCGAGCTCTGAAGCCAGGATCCCGAGTGTTTCACAGGCGTTGATTCATTCACACGCTGCCCTGCGAGGTGCCTGCTCCTGCCTGCGGTTGGTTCCCAGGTCCGGTTCCACGCGGTTTTCTCAATGCCAATCAAAACCGAAACTTCTTAACAGGGTTCGATATGTTCACGTCCCTCGCAGTGATCTGGCTGCGTAGCTGCATAAGGCACCACGATTGCTACGTTTTCTCAGTTCCCTACGCTCTGTCGTTCCCTCAAGTGACCATCCTGGCAATTAGCTGTATTGAATATTGGCATCGCCTTTGGAAATGGCAAGGGGACACCCTGACCAACGCTGCGAGAAACAGGCAGGAGAGCAGCACTGCCTACTTTAGGATTGTTCCTGCTACCTGGGCACGCTATCATCTGATGAGCATTGCTGTCTTGGGGTGATAACAACAGGATCTGAGTTTCCCCCCATCCTCCGTGCTGCCTGGAAGGTCCTCGGAGCCAGGGGAATGGCCCCTGTTGGCTTCGGAGGACTTCAAGTCAGGCTCCTGAAGCAAGAGTGGAAAGCAGCCGTCTGAGTCAATTCTAGAGAATGCGTTAAAACGTGCAAAAGCAGCAGGTAGAAATAAAATCAGGCTGATGGAAGTCGCTCTCGAGACCACTCGACCCTTGCAGCTTTGCATTAGTACAAAACCACCTTCCCTTGGGAGAGGAGGAGGCCAAGGGAGGAAAAAGCCGAGAACAAAGAGGGAAGAGGAGAGACAGACCAAGAGACAAAGGCAGGAAGAGAACAGACACTCCGGGAGCAGTGAGGGGACCCTGGAAACCAGCGGGGTGGGAGTGGGAAAGAGCAGCCGTACAGCAGCAGCACTGAGGACCGCAATGAGGGGATGTGGGAAGTGGAAACAATATCAGAAAAGGAAAATAGGACAATGAAATGCAGCGGGGGAGAAAAGAAAGAGCCTGGGGAACTAGGGTTGGACAGAAGTTGGCAGAGAAGAAACTGGAGCTGGGCAGCTGATTGGAGATAGCAGGCAGGAGCATGGAATAAGTGAAGAGGGCATAAAAGGAGCAGAAGGAAACAAAAAAAGTGATGATAAGGCTCTGGAAGGAACTGGGTCATGGCAAGAAAAAATAGTCAAAATGCTAAGTACAGAGCAGAAAGGATGGGAGCAGTAAAGGGGAGCAGAAGTAACAAAAGTGAGGCATTGGAAAAGTGAAGCTGAAGTGACAAGAGGAGGGAGAAGGGTCCCAGAGCAGAAAGCAGCTGATGAAAAGGGAGGGGAATGGTCAGGAGGGCGGCTGTGAAGTCAGGGGACAGGCAAGAGGAATGAAAGCACAATAAATAAAAGGGGGTGAAAAAACGTGACGGAGCGATGTGGGAATTGGTTTTGCAGAACACTTGCCTCATTTCTGCACTGTCACTGATACTCTTGTAGCCCTGTCTCTTCACAGTTCATCTGCCAGCACCTCGCAGCACATCTATCCTACTAAAGAGAAGCCAAGGCAACGATGGGCTCCGTTCTTTAATCCAAGCTACACAATGTGTCCCATGTCCACACGGTCACATCCAAATGGCTTAGAGGGACAGGCCATGACACAAGCCAGAAGTCGTAACAGGCCTGGGCACCACCTGGGAAAGCACTAGCTGGCATGGGCCAAAACCAAACCAGGGAGCTTGCTAAGCCGTGCATGGAGGGTTGCAGGGCACCACCTGAGCCCTTGCCTTGGAGTTGTCTTTGTCCCTAGCGGAGATGCAACCTGGGTCACTTGGGACTTAAGTCCCTCACTTGCTTTGAATGTCCCCCTCACACTCCTCATCTCCCCTAGCATCTCTCCCCAAGAGCTGAGGAGCACGGTGGAACTGAGCTCTCTACAGGCAAACTAGGACCCTCCAGGCTGGGTGTGCCCTGGCTGGGTCTGCCTTATCCCACTGGTGCGTGTGTTGCATTGAGAGCGGTGCCAAAAGCCCAGGCATGAGTTGGTGGAAAATGAGAAGGGGGACGAAAATGACAAGGGGGAAGAAAATGACAAGAAAGTCCAGTGTACAACTGCGTGGCCCATGAAGAATGGCTGCTGATGGAGGAGCACAGTCAGAGATGTCAGATTCAACATGGAGTGAAAGCCAGATTCCCTTTATTCGCTATGGATTGAGCTTTAACTGCTAAACACAAATGACCCTCAGGCTGCAGCATCTCATGGTGTAATGAGAGTAATATCCATGAGTGGCAGAGCTGGGGCAGATAGGAGAGATAGGAAGAAGTGGAGATGAGGAGAGGAGCAAAGCTCATAAGAGAGCAAAGGAAAGAAACATGGGGAAGCGGAGAAGGGTGGCTTGTGGCTACCAGCAGCAGCACTGCCATGATTCAGGCAGGAGGGTAAGAAGGAGATCAGGAAGAAGCAAGTAGGGAACAGGACAGGCAGGGTAACGCAAGCTTGTTACCATGCTTTGTCCGTGGCTGTGAACCCTAGGTAGATGGTTGAATGAAACCGTTTGGTACCTCTGAAAAGCCAAATGAAAAGAGGTGGGTGAATCCTCCTGCTTCTTCTCCACTGCACTCTTCTGCACGACCAGTGCAAGGATAATCTGTGCTCCCCTTTGAGGAAGCTTTCCTGCCTGCCCCAGGTTGCCCTGATTACCTTGCCAGCGCTGCCCGCCCAGCACTGCCCAGCATTGCATTTTCCGAGCCCTCAGCCTGTCACTGTGCTCCTCTCAGCCTGGTCCCCACATGGTGGCTGTGCAGATGTTGAGAGAAGGAGAACGCTCTCTGACTCTTCACACCTGCGCTTTCCCTTCCCTCTCTGATGAGCGACAAGACCTGCCTCAAGGCTGGGCCCTGGCGCATCCCACGGCGAGACTCCCACTTTCCACCAAATTCTCCTTCTTGAGAGACCCCTGCTTTGTCCCAGGCTCTCGGGCGCATAGCAGTGGGAACATGGAGACCCTCAAGTGAGATCATTAGCGTTGCACGAGTCTACCCACACCCGAAACCCATCTCGAGGCACCCAAGCGGTACCCGAAGGGTGGCAGGAAGACGCCGCAGCATCTCTCCCCTACCCTCGTGTCCACTTCCCGTGTGGAGTCCATAGGGAGGAGGGAGCGAAGGGACCCCCAAGCACCCGACCACGGGGTGTCCCGCCCATCGCAGACCGCCCCGCGGGGGCGGGCTGGGTGCCCCCGGTGGGGGGGCGGTCCGCGACGGGGCGGTACCCACGGGGCGGGGCGGGCTGCTCCGGGTCGAGCCCGCCCGGGTGCAGTCTCCGCTCCGCGCCACGCCGCTGCGCAGTCCCCGCGCCGCTCCGTGGGCCGCCGGAGCCGCACGTCGGGCCGCCCTCTTCTTCCTCCCCACCGCCGCCGCCTCTCGCTATGAATGCACGCCGGGCTCTGCTCTCCGCCGCCTTGATCGCCAGCCTCCTCTGGGATTTACCTTGCTGCCTCCCGGCTTCCCTCCCCGCCGCCTCGGAGCTCGCCGCCACCTCCAAGGGCGGACGGGGCCGAAGGGTGCCGCGGTCCCCACGGGAGAACCGCCCGCGGCAAGGGGGACACGCCGTGGGCCGGGCGCTCCCACGGGTGGAACCCCACGAGTACATGCTGTCCCTGTTCAGGACTTACTCCATCGCGGAGAAGCTGGGCATCAACGCCAGTTTTTTTCAGTCGTCCAAATCCGCCAACACCATCACTAGTTTTGTAGACAGGGGACGAGGTAAGTTTTGCCCCCCTTCTCCTCCCGTCCCCGCCGCCCCTCACCGTCCCCTCGGGGCTGCGGGCGCCCCTTCCCGCCGCGCTCCGCGGTGCGCGGCTGCCTGGCGCTGAGGAGGCGATGAGCGCGTTGCATCGGGCACTGGTGTTCGCCCCCCGCCCCGGTATTGCAGAAAAGTGGATCTTTCGGTAAATCGTGGATCGCGTTGGTTTATTTTAAAGTAAACTGCCCCGCGGCGCTAAACCCGGACCGCGGCAGCCGTAAATGCTGCGTGCGAGAAACACGCGTGTTCATCTCCGAGTCATCACGGGGTGGTGGGAAACACGCCCCAGCTTTGCAGGCGCACTTTGGGTGTAAATGCCACCTTAGAAAGAAAGAAAGAAAGAAAAAAAATCGCTCTTCTGGTTTCTTTCCGTCTGCCGAAGAAAGGACCGCTCTTATCGCTGCGGCTGTAAGGCAAATAGAAAGTTCAAACTGACCGAGGGCAAACGTCCGCTGCCTCAAGCTGCCCTCGCGTAGGGTCGCTTTATCGGGGTTACCTGGAAGGGCACCAGCCCCGTTTGAAAGCGCTGGGGCTGCGGCTGGGACACGGCCCGAAGCCCAGGTAACTCCCAGCCCCGGGGCTCGGCGGGGGGCGGCCCGGGCCCGCCGCCTGCTTCGGGCCCGCGTCCTACGTCCTTTAAGCCTGGTGCGTGCGGGGCTGGCCCTCGCCCGACCCCGGGCCGGCGCTGGGAGCGGGGGCCGCTGCCCCGGGCCCTCGGCTGCCCCGCGGCGGAGGAGGGGAGAGGACGGGGCGGGCGGCGGAGCCCGGGGCCAGCCGGGCCCCAGGCCTCGCCCCCGCCATCCCCGGGCAGCACCGGTGCCGCGGGGCTCCCGGGACCCCTCCGCGACCTGCAGCCCCGGCCGGGGCCCTGCTTTGTTTTTCTCTCGTTGTTTTATCGCTCGTACCCGGGGCAGCGGGCGGAGGTTTCTCAGCGATCCGAAGGGAAACTTCCCTTCCCTCAAAACGCTTTTTTGTTTGTTTGTTTGTTTCATTACCCTGGTTTGGGAGCCATTAAGGACAGACTAATTAACAGCTTCTTAATGAAGGTTGTGCATTTTTTCCTTCTCTTCCCACCCCGATTTGAAGACCCTCCCCTCCGCCCGTGCCCACCTCCCCGCGCCCCGCGGGACCCGGCCCGTGTACCTGCCGGCGGCTGGCAGCGGTGTCCCGCAGCTGCCGGGAGCCGGGGAAGCACGCCGACCTCCCCGCTTCCCAGCCGTTTCAGGGAAAAACGCAGCGCCAGGAAAACCGCCCCGCTCCCTGGAGCTATGGCAGCCGCTCGCTTCCCAAAGCAACCCGAACCTAAAACAACCCTCTCCGCCGCCTTTCCGAGCCGGCAGCATCTCCTCCCCCCGGCACCCACGGCTCACCCCCCTGCCCCATCGCCACCCCCGGGGCTCGGGGACCGCGGAGGGTGCTCGGCGCGGCTTTCGTCGGTGCCCGTCGCGCCCCTCTGGGCTCGGGTGGGTGCGTGGAAGCGCCCACGGTAGGTGCCCCCGGCGGTCGGAAGCGCTCTGCCGTTTCCGAGGGGAGAGGGGACATGGGATTTTTGCTTTCCGCCTTCGCCTTCTGGGGGTTGTTTTCTTCGTCGCTGTTAAAAGAAAGCGGGGAGGGGGGGTGGGGGGGAAGAGAGAGAAGGAGAACTCGCTTTCTAGAAATACGGTTTCGAAAGTTCAGCCGGCAGAAGCGTGCTGGCCTCGCTTTCCCCGCCGGAGAGGAAACGGGGTGCTAATTCTGGCAGGCGCGGGGAAAGAGAGCCGCGTTCAAGATCGTCTTATTCTTCATAACCAGAAGAAAGACAGTTAATTTAACAAATTTAGCTCATCTCGCTGCATGGGAGATTCTACTCCGGGGGAAGTGATTTGCTAACAGAAGTCCTGGTTTGATTAAGGAAAAGCCTCACTTTTCCCCATTGATTTTGATTTGATGTGTCACAGGCTGTGACCTTCTGCTGGACCTTCTGAGGGTTGCTTAGCATCAAGCCACTGATTGGAGTATTTCAACTCAGTGATCTAATTGAGTGTTCATGTCATAACATATCAAATATTGTCTAGTCTCCCATAATGAAGTTGACCAGCCAATGGCACATCACCAAAAAAACTTCAAGAGAGCTTCCGTTCCTCTGAAGTGGTAGCTATTTTACTGCCCACCTCCCCGTGGGCTCCTAGCCCAGTTAATTGGCGAGCTGGAGTTGTGCTGATGATGAACAGTCTTTGCTCAGGGAAAGGGGAGGAGGGGCGAGTTTCTGTCAATTCATTTGCAGACAATATAGTCGCCCAAATTGACCCAATTAGATGGACTGCTCTTTACCTAAGTGGCAGCTCCGGGGGAGACGGCGGTGGCCGTCCCTCCTGCCCGCACGGCATCCTTCACCGCAGGATTTCGGGGAGGGGAGGAGAACAGCAGCGCAGAGAGGAGCGCGAAGCAGCTTGTAGTCCTGCCGAGAAATGCCCTCCCCGCACGGCGTGGGCTTCTGTGCCACCGCGTCCGTGACAGCGTCCCGCGGGAAAAGCAGCTCGGCTGCCCGCTCCTGCCCGCGGCAGCCCCCAAACCAGCCCGGCCCACCGCTCTCCGCAGGGAGCGGGGCAGAGCGTTTCGGTGTGGACACCAGCAACCATCCGCTCCTCTTCGCCTGCTGTTGCTTTCCTTCCCGCTTGAAGCTAATAAGATCACTTTCAGGCCAGCTCGAGAGGAGGAAAGCCACACTACTGCATTAAATATATGTATAACTACATGTATTTTTTTCCCACAGCGGTAGAAAAAGAGCGCAGAAAGGGGGGAAAGGGCTCGCGATTCCCCCTCTTCCACCCTCTCTCGCCCCCCACTCGCTCCCCCTTGTTACGGTCGCAAGATCAGACAGGACTTAGCTGAATGTAGGAAAATTACTGTTGGCACATGAAGTAACTCATTAAAACGCAGATGGTGCTCTCGCTGGCCTCAGGACCCCCAGCATTGGAGCTCCACAGTAAGGCAGGACAATTAGGAGCTGCAAGGACTTCACCAGGCAGGGGAAAGGGAAGAAAAAAAAAAAAAAGAGAGAGAGAGCTGGAGAAGGGAGCTATAAACAAGCAAATCCACTGCTAGCAAGAAACGCGGCACGGCTCGGAACAAACCGAAAACAAAAAAGAAATAGCCGGGGTGCGAGGGAGCGCAATTTTCAAAAGGATCTGCCGTGGGAAGGGAATGCCAAAAGGGCAGGCTGCCGGGGCTTCCCCTCGCCTTTCCCTTTGGTGGCTGCAGAGCTGCCCGCAGCCGCGGTGCCGCGGTACCGCGGCCGGGCTCTCGCATGCGAAATGTTGAGCTCCGCTCCTCAGGGACGGAGAAACCGAAATGGGTTGGGATCATCTCCTTTTTCCCTCCTCGTTTTCTCTGTGCAGTCTCGTGTTCCAGTTGAGAGGCAGTTGATTCAGATGGGCGGGGGGGGGCTGACCATGGTTATTTCGTTCTTGCCGTTAGGATCGGGAGGGGAGTGAGGAAAAGGGGCAGGAGGAAAGGGGGATCCCGTGTGCAGAAGCTGGAAATGGCCCGGCTGTGCGTGTGGCAGAAGAAAAGAGCGTAAATCCCACTTGAAGTTCATCTAATGCAACATGTTTATGCAAAACAGCGGTTTTCTGGGTGGACCGAAAGCTGCAATATAGTTTAATCTATGCAGCGCCTTTGCCCAGGCAGTGTTGTCGTTGGCAGAAGGAAAATGAAATATAAGCAGGGAAGTATTTTAATGGGGAAGGAGGGAATTCACAACTGTTAATTATTTGGTGACCTTGTATTCGATTTGTTTGAGCCCCTTATAAAAACACTAATGCAGACCAGACGGCCGGAGCGCGGCAGCGAACAGCCGCTTCCCGTCCCCGCCGTGCTCCTGGGAAAGAGGCGAGTGGCCCGGCCCGGCCCGGCCCGGCGGCGGAGGCTCCGCGCCCGCGGAGCCGGCAGCGCGGGGGCAGGCGGCGGTCGGGGAGCGGGCTGCGGCTGCGCGCTGCCTGCGCCTGAGGGATGTCTGGGGGTTTGTTTTTTTCCCCTCGATCTGCGGGAGCTGCGGGATGGAGCGGAGCAGAGCGCAGGGCTGGGGCGCGGGCGGAGCGGGCAGCGGCGAGGCGCGTCCCCTCGGAAGCCGAGGCCGCTCCACTCGTCTCTCTCCTGAAAATCGGCGGGATCGGAGGAGTTTTTGTTGTTGGTGGTTTTTTTTCGGGTTTTTTTTGTTTGTTTGTTTTCTTTTGCGAAGGTGCGGGGGTTTGCTCACAGAAGCGCAGAGGAACGGGGAGAGTCGGGGGAAAGCGGAGCCCGCAAGCGCCGGGAGACGCAGCCCCGCGGCCGCTCCGCGGCACAGGCAACACGGCGGGACGGTGCGCGGCCGCGGAGCCGCTCTGCTAATGAGAAGGAATAAACCCTATCAAGCTATTCCGGTGGCTCGTTTCGGACCCGATCCTGATTTTTTTATTTTTAATTTTTAAATCCAGAAGTTCGCCTGCGGAGCTCAGTAAAAGGCCGCGTTTAATTTTGTTGCTGTTGTTTAGTAAGGTTTTGGGGTTTGGTTGGTTTTGTTTGTTTGTTTGAGGTAGGACCGAGCTCTCCGCTTCGGGGCTGTTTAGTTTCCGCCGCCCGCGGGGCGATGCCGTTCCGCAGCTTGGGCTGGCCACAACCGGGAACCGAGAGGCCCGTGGAAAGAAAACCCGGCGCAGCCCGGGGCCAGCCCGACTCGGGTGCCCGCAGCGGGCGACGGCGCGGCCGGGCTGCCCGGCGCTGGGCACGGCGGCCGGGCGCCTCACCCTCCTCTTTTTCCTCCTCGTTTCGTAGTGGTATAGAAAAAAAGCAGTCGATCGGAGAAACGCTGCTTTGCTGGAGGCTTCTCGATAGGCTGGAACTGAGGTCGGTCGTTCTTGCGTGTCTGAAGTCTGGTTTCCGAGCGAAAGGGGACGTTTCAGTCCTCGCTAGTTGTGGCCAGATCTATATGTCGTGTTGCAGTATCCCGGCACTTCCACATATATCGCTCAGAAATATCCTCCAAAGCGCCCACTCGCTCCATTTCTTAGCTCCGAGAGCTGGGAATATTCAGTCCGATTTTCTCAATTCGAGTAATTTTGGAGGAAAGATTCCTCCTCGATGGAAGTATTTCGGATAGCGAAACGGCCGCAAACGGGGAAAGGGAAGGGGGCTCGGTTAATGTCTGTTACAGCAGGTAGAAACCCCTCAGGGAAGCCCCTCTCTGTCTCGGCGCATTTCCAGGGGCGATGCCGACAGCCGAGGGGCCCAGAGTCCCGCGGTGTTGCGGCCGGTCCCTCTGCGCCCGAGGGCCGAGCGTCGCTCGTGGGAACCGGGGAGGCGGCGGGAGGCAGCGGCGAGCCGGGCAGCGGGGCGAGGGCAGGCAGCCTTCCCGGAGCAGCTACGGTAAAGCCGTGATCAAAGGTAGATCGCAGCCAGGTGCCTCCGCGCTCTGGGAAAAACAAAAAAAAACAAAACAAAACAAAAAAACCCACAGCCCAACAGAACCAGCCCTCCATTAGTTCGGTGGAGTTTTGGCAGCACTGGGAACTCGTCCGAGGAAGGTGCGGTCTCTCCCGGTTACTCTATAGCGAACCGAACGAAACATTTAAATCTAATCACCCGGTGTAATAAAAAAACACGGCGAGGCGGGCGCTGGGAGATGCGGAATCGAGACCCGGAGAAATACCACACATGGAGAGCCAGTCCCTTGTTTCCACAGCTCGGGTAATCCTCCGAAATACATACCTGTCAGCCTTGGGAATCTGCAGGCAACATGTGGGCAGCCCCCCGCAATTACGGGGGATATATGTTTTAATTTCCAGATTATTGTCGAGCGAGCGCCTGCAAAGGATCTTTAAACTGCAAAATGTGCTTTTGGTTTGCGAGTTTAACTACGGCTTGAAAGAGAATTTAGGAATGGGAAAATTCTTCTTGAATGTGGTTTGGGTATAATTTGCAGTGATGTAAAGTTAAGATCTGAGCCCTGATGGGTTGGCTGGGAGCCCAGTACCTGATCTGCCATGAAAAGGGAAACTTCGTGTAGCCTTCGTTAACCCCCGGCTCGCCTCCAAGCCCAGGCTGCCGCCGAGAAAGCAAACCCGGGAAGCGGGAGAGGCGTCACCCAGGGAGTTAAAGGAAACGTCCCAATCCACTCATTCATTTAACCTTGGAGATGATAAAACCGCCCCACCGCGATGCGGAGGAAAGAGGGGAAGGAGGCGGGAGGGGCCCGGCGCGGCCCCCCCGGCCCGGCCCGGCCCCTGCCCGCCCCGCGGGAGCTCGGGGCACGCCGACTGCCCGGACACTTTGGGAAGGGCAGCGCGGAGCAAGGCTGCTTTCATCCCCCACCCCTGACACATGCTTAAATTCCAGATAGATCTACTCCTTTCTTCTCCCTCCCTTCCTACTCTCCATATTTTATCTTCTCCCGAAGAAAAAAATAAACAACCGAGAGTCGAAATAGTACTAATGCTTACTGCGTAACTAACAGTCATCTAAATTAACATTACAAATACAAACAGCCCCCCTCCGATGCATTTTCTGCAATGGGGCTTTCCCCAGCCCGCCTGGATGTGAGATGACTTCGCTGCTCTCTCCAAATATTTCCGTAACAGGAATAAGGACAATGACAGCCTCAACTGGCCTGAGAAGAAAGGCAGACTGAGAAAAAAAAAGCTGCCTGTTAGAAACCCCGGATTCCACCCCAGCCGCAACTTGGGTTTAAAGGAAAACTGAAGAGGACAAGCCCCAGGATGTGTGCGCTCCTCACTCGGAGGGACGAGGGACAGCCGGAGTGTCCCCACGCTGTCGCTGCTGCCGCTCTTTGTGTGCAGGGAAGGCGGCACCTTCGCTGGAACAAAAGGTCTCCAAACCAGACCCGTCTCTCCCTGGTTTGAGGTGGCTCCGGAGGTACCGCTTTCCCTCCCCGCCCTCCGCTGCTTTTCCCACCCTCTCGACCGCGCTGGGAGCGAGCCAGCACTGGTTTAGGATTATGTATTCATCTGGAATTATTAGGTTACAAGAGTGAATAAATAGCGTTTATCTGATCGGATTCGAAGCTGCTTATTTGAACCAACCGGCAGCCCTGCCCCTTTCGGGGAGAGGAGCGGGAGACGGCAGCTGCGCGAACCGCTGGGAGTTTTCCAGCGCAGAGCCGGTGCTGCCTAAACCCGGCTCGGAGACCCCCTTGCCCGGGGACACGTTTCTCTGCCGTTCGGCCGTGTCCCCAGCGTGCCATGCCACCGAGGCGGCCGGAGCGGCCGTGCCAATTCCGCCTCTTCCCGCATCTCTCCCGTCTAACCCTCACGCCTGGGTGTCACCCCCGAGAGGGCCCGGTCCGCAGCCGCCCGCCTGCAAGGGGTGTCCCGGGGTTGAGAGGGCGCGCTGTCAAACTCTGTGTCCCCCCATCCCCCTGGGAAAGGGCTGCCCTCCCTTTCCCTCAAAGTGCCGCGCTGCTCCTGCTCCCGGCAGGCATGAGGGGGCAGCAGCCGGGAGTAGGACGGGGAGCCAGACGAGCGGGGACGGGTTTCTGCCCCGGAGGGACAGCGGGCTGGAGGCAGCGCTGCCCCCACCTCCACCCCATCGCCATAGGGAGTACCAAAGAGGGCGAGCGTCTCCCTTTGAAACCAAGCCTGAGCCCTCCCAAGCAGAGAGATGGCTTAAAAGCGGGGCTGTGCCCAGGCCCGGCTCTGCCTGCACCCTAAAGCCGGGGTAGGGGCAGGGGAAGGCGCTGACCTGGTTTCCTCGAGGGTCGCTGGAGCCCGTGGAGGAAGGCGGAGGCAGCTCGGCGGGGTCAGGAGACCCGTCTGCGCCGTGTCGAATGCCCGGGCATCTCACAGATGCTGGACACAAGAAAAGCCAAAGGCGAGAAGGAAGGGGACCCGCGCGTTCTTGCCCGAGAGATACACATCCTCTTCCGTCTGAAGCCCCCAGTCCTGCCCTTGAAGAAGGGGGCAATAACCCCAGAGCTCTCCTCAGCTGCCGGACCCTGTTCCCGCAAGCCAGGTGCACCTCAGCTCCCGGCCCCGCCGGCCCAAGTGTGTGAAGGGAGGAAAACCACTCCCAAATCTACAAGCGCCCATGGGCCAGATCCTGCTCAGTCCTTGCAGCGCTTCCGAGACCATCCAGCGCCCGTAGGCACCTCTCACTAGATTTCACTTTTTTTTTTTTTTTCAGCAGCTCGATAGAGCAGCTGTTGTCGTCACCTGGGGCTGTGACGACATTTTTGGGGCTATGTGTGTAGTTTTTGCAGACTCCCTCCGGGTTCCCCCGAGAGGGGTGCGCGGCCGGGCCGGCTGCCTCTCGCTCCCGACTGTGCGCTCCTCGCTGGGGAAGGAGCGGCCCCGCCGCGGGGAAACCGTCGAGCCTGAAGCGGGAGGCGGGGTCAGGGATGCGGCAGGGCTGGGTCCAAATTCCCCGGGATGCCTGAAGGGCCTGACCTATTTTCGCACCGCTCCCCTCTCCCTCCCCGGAGCGGAGCGCGGCCAGGGCGGAGACGGCTCCGGCCCGTGAACTCCCTCACCCCGACCGACCCGCCGTGCCACGCCGGGGCGAGGCGCAGGGCAGCGGCCCTGCTCGGGCCTCCTCACCCCGGGGGCACGGCAGGTGTGCGGTGCCCGGCGGACTCCCAGCTCCGCAGCCGGGGATCCCGCGTGGGTGCGCGGAGCGGAGCGGAGCGGCCCGGGCGGGCGGCGGGGCCTCCCACGGCGGCTCCCCGCGGGGCGGGAGGGATGCGCTCGGGCGGCAGGCAGGCTCCGCCGTGGGCTCCCGTGGCCTGGAGTGGGCTCCTTGTCCACGCTCCATCTCTCTGTTGGCGCCTGGGGGAACACGCAGCAGCGCGGGGAGACTTTCGAGTGTGCTAATCCGCACTGATTAACTGCACGTTAATCCGCATTGATTGTTACATTGCCGTGGCGCTTCTGAAGGTCTTGGTTTGCATAAATCATTCCGTTGTCCCTGCTGCCCCGCAGCAGGTTCTCCCAGACCTGTCAGGTAGAGCCGAGGTGGTGAAACGCACTGATTAGGAATCGCAATGACCTTTGATATCAATAAATAACAGGGGGCTGAGTATTTAGTCTCTGTTTCTACCTCTGGAGCGGGCTGAGTTCGGAAAAGCGGCGAGGGGCTGCTGAACAGAGGCTCCAGTGACACTTTTATTATTGAAATCTACACAAGCTTTACTAGCTTCTGGGGAAACCCAGGGGTTTTGGGAATTTTTGTATTTGCTGGGTTGTAAACATTTTATTGGAAAGCAGCTCAGGGGAATCTGTTTTGCTTTCTGTGCTGCACTTCGTACACCAGTGTGTCAAAAAAGAAGTCCAGGTTTTCTCTTGAAGGAGAATATATATGTGTATATGTATATATGTAGGCGTAATGGACATGAGCACGTAGACATCGCCAGTTCCACACTGCTGGCGGGGCTGACGGGCAGAGGATGTGCATGGAGCTGGGGCTGCCTCTGGTGCGGGTCCTTCCATACCTCCTCTCCTTTTCCTCTTCTTCCTTCCCCTTCCCCTTCCCCTTCCCCTTCCCCTTCCCCTTCCCCTTCTCCTCTTTCTTGCTGGCCACCTCCGGGTCCGTCTCGGGCCCGGCTCCCGGTGGAGTCCCTGGTCCCAGTCTGTGAGCAGCCCCGGCCGGAGAGCAGGTGTGAGGCGGGCAGGAGCAGCCCTGCCCGGGCAGCCGGGACCCTGCCCGCCCTTCCCCTCCTCGGAGACCTCTCGGCAGATCCCCCTGAGCGCAACTGACTGTAATTATTTTTTATCTCGCAGACGATCTCTCGCCCGCTCCCTTGAGGCGGCAGCAGTACGTGTTTGATGTGTCGACCCTCTCCGAGACGGAGGAGCTGGTGGGGGCCGAGCTGCGGCTCTTCCGCCGTGCCCCCCGCGGCCGCCCGCCGCCCGCCGCCCCGCTGCACATGCAGCTCTCTCCCTGCCTCTCGCCGCGGCCGCTGGACTCCCGCGCCCTGGACCTGCGGGCGGCCCCGGCCGCCGGCTGGGAGGTCTTCGACGTGCGGCAGGGCCTGCGGGAGCAGCGGCCCTGGAAGCGGCTGTGCCTGGAGCTGCGGGCCTCGGCGGGCCGCGGGCCGCCGCGCTGGCTGGACCTGCGGGGCCTGGGCTTCGGGCGTCGGACGCGGCCGCCGCAGGAGCGGGCGCTGCTGGTGGTCTTCACCCGCGCCCGGCGGCGGAGCCTCCTCGGGGAGCTGCGGGCCGAGCTGGGCGCGCCGCCGCCGCCCGCCGCTCGCCGCCCGCCGCCCCGGCGCCAGCGGCGCACCGCCTTCGCCAGCCGGCACGGCAAGCGGCACGGCAAGAAGTCCCGCCTGCGCTGCAGCAAGAAGCCGCTGCACGTCAACTTCAAGGAGCTGGGCTGGGACGACTGGATTATCGCCCCGCTGGAGTACGAGGCCCACCACTGCGAGGGGGTCTGCGACTTCCCGCTGCGCTCGCACCTGGAGCCCACGAACCACGCCATCATCCAGACCCTCATGAACTCCATGGACCCCGGCTCCACGCCGCCCAGCTGCTGCGTCCCCACCAAATTGACTCCCATCAGCATCCTCTACATCGACGCGGGCAACAACGTGGTGTACAAGCAGTACGAGGACATGGTGGTGGAGTCCTGCGGCTGCAGGTAGCGGGCGGGACGGCCCTCGGCGGCAGCCGGGGCTGCGTCTGGCGGAGATGCGCCGGCGGCGGCGAGCGGCGACGGCCCGCGCCCGCCCGGAGCGTGGCCGGGGCGGCGGGGGGCGGCGGGCGGCGGCCCCGGCGCCTGCGTTCCGCGGCAGCTGCCCACGGCGGCGGCGGGGGTCGGGCAGCGCCTGCCCGCGGCTACCGGGCGGGGAAGGGCGAGCGGGCAGGGCAGGCGGCGAGGGCCCCGGCGGGTCCCTTCCCTGCCTCCCTTCCCTCCCGCGGGGTTTATCTGGCGATCTGTCCTCCTCCCTCCGAAGGTGAAGGCAATTTACCAAGTACAGAAAAGAGTCGGGGGAGGGAGAGGGAGCAGACTGATCCCCTCTCTCTGAAGTTGCTCTGAAGAGGGCTGTTTCATTTCTGTCCTCTCTCTTTCACATTCCTGCAAGATTACCAGCCAGAAATAGCCTACGGCCCCTCACCCCCCAAACGGAAAAAAAGAAAGAGAAAAAGAAAAAAAAAATTACTCGAGATTGTAATTACCAGTTAGGTTTTATTTTAAGACAGCGATGAAAAACTGTGAAGAGCGAAGTGTTACAGAAAGCACAACCTGGGTGGACTGGAAAGGAAAACTCCTTCGGATTTCACGGAACAGCGCAAGGATGCATTACCAGATCTCCAGGTAGCTCTAGCTCGGCAGCCCTCGCAACCTGCAGCAGTATTATACGCAAACGTTGGGCTGGAAAAGGCGTTTTATGTAAGATTCCTGTTTCTTTCCCACCTTTGGTCTCAGCTGTGGCTTCACCTGAGGGAAGCGCACTTCGAAGCATGCCTGGCCCTTTCTTAATGTAACTAGTATGTTCGTAGTTTCAGACTTTTCCCCACTGATATCTAGAGTTGTTGACTTATCTGGTTTTGCAGAGCTACAAACTGGTGGAAAAAAAAAATAAAAAAAGAGAAGAGAATAATAATATAAAATGCTAATAAAAAGACTCGACCAGGAGCAATAATTTAAAATGCACATTTTGCTTTGGATGCACTGTTGTTCATATAAAAGTTGTAAATATTTGTTTATTTAAACAGACTGAAAAGTGCAAAATGGAGATGAACAACGTGCTTTTCTTTTTTTTTTTTGATGTACAAAACACTATATGCACTCGAAATGTTATAATTTCTAATATTTTTAAAAGTTTATATTTGAGTTGTACAGAATTAAGCATTAATCAAATATTTCATCCTTACTTAACATTATCGTTTCCTTAAGATATTATTACAAGATTTAAATTCTGTGCTAATAATGGAGAAAAGAATTTTTTTTTTTTACTGTCTACCTCACTATAATGCAAGTATTTACAACTCTAAAGTTATCTGAGGTAAATTAATATTCAGAACATTTTTGCAATACGCCTTTACTGGACGATACTACAACTATTACTGTATTATTAAACGTTTTTTTTTTTCCAAAAGTCATCTTGCTTTTATATGTTCTATTATTTGGTTAAGTAATCCTGAGTTCTCAAGTAAAACATTGTCTCCGGTTGGAAAATGCTGCAGAGTTGAGTTGGAGCAAGTGCCACTTTAAGACGTACCTAAAGCCATTCCTCCTATCTGAAGACTTCTTGTACTCTCACGAGATCTTTAGTTTCGTCTCTGGTTTATGCCGGTGGCATAAAGCTGCATTGTGTTTTTATGCATTTCATGCGATGATTACTGTAAGTGGGAGAATGCGTTAAGGGGAAAAAAAATCAGGCGAACCTTTGTAAATCTCATCTGTACTGGGCACGTTTATATACACTGTATGATGATGATGAGCAAAAGACAATGAATGTTTTATAAATGATATTTATTTTGATGCAATGGGTAATATATTTATTAAATATTTCCTGGCTATCTCTTAGATAATGAAGAACTATTCAATGAGTAGCTGTTTCAGTAAGGGAAGGATTCCCCTCCTCTCTCCCAACACTGCGTGCGGAGAAGGTGGTTGGTGCAGGCAGCACAGGGGCTGTGAGCCCCGTTCTCGGGGGAGTGCGGGGGGAAAAGTCTCATATGCAGAAGGGCTGAAAGAGCTACTCACCTTGTGGAATGTGTTTGAAAACAGGGTTCTTTTCATGGAAAGTGGAATTTTTTACCATATCACAAGATCTGATCACACAGGTTTTTCTCTGGCCAACTTTCACCGCCTCAGACTGGTGCTTGAACAAAGGATTGCAGAATCGGGCCCAAGTGTTTGAACAGCAGCAGCTGAGAGACCTGTAGAAGAGTCCAGCCTTAGAGTTGGTACAACTGCCAGAGGAATACTTCTTTTTAGTACTTAGTAGTGTTTCAAGTTCATGATTAATAGCAGATTTGGAAATTGTAGCTTTAAAAAGAGCTTTAAAGCTGGGTTCACTGTTTGCAGCTCTGACTGGCGTGAACTTTGGTTGCTGCTCAAACTGCACTGGTTCAGTGTTCTGCTATGGGTCAAGCTCCTGCTCACTTTATGAGAGAAAGCAATGAGCAAATGATGCCCAACAGGCTGCAATGTGCTCTCTGAGGAAAGACAACCAAGATACGTAAGATGCCATCAACTGGAAATGAACACGATGTAAAAATCTGAAATTTTGCAAAATTCACAGACAGCGAAGGTTGAATGAATCATCTCTTTATTTTGTTGTCTGGTGAGCCAATGAATTACCACGCGTACAGACAATGCTTTGGCTAAAACCATGCACTGAGATTTTCAATGCAATTTCCTTTCCATGTAAAAACCAGTGTCGCTTCTATTGCAAGCCCATACATCGCACGCTTGGTAGCAAGCTCTGCTGTCACTGAGCTGTCTTTTCTGCTCCGCTTCAGATGTGGCTTCAGGAAGCATCATCAGACAAAGTTCAGCTGTAGGAGGCCTAAGAAATCTCTCCTCAAAGAGGCAACAGAGAAGATTTTGCTGTCTCAGATACACAGTGTATTGTACCTTCTCCTACCTTAGCTGAATTTTTGGTGACATCTTTAATGTCCAGAAAAGATTTGAAAGTCCTATGTCCTGAATGTCTGATCTGTGCTTGTTAACCTCCGAGGGAAGTGAGCGGACCTGAAAAAAGGCAAAAATAGTCAGAATCTGTGGTATCTGCTTTGGAGACAAACCTTTTGGATTTTACTTACTGAAAGAGAGGAAACACTGGCTTTTCTGAGCATGTGCTCTGGATGCCATAGCTAATATAACATTATCTGAGCCCATTTTGGCAAGTCTGCTATTCCTAAAGATGGGATCTCTGCTCATTTCCTTTTTTAGATCTGCAATATTCTTTTGCACAAAACTGAGAAGGAGCAGTACAATGTCGAGAAGAAGTGGAAAGATACAGCAAAGCTGATTGATGGTCTTTCCTTCCTTGCACCTCCCTCCCTCTCTCTCACCCTCCCCCTGAGAGCTAACCAGTAAACTGAACAAAAAATACCAGTAATTATTTTTTCAGCTTTTACCACAAATACCGCAAGCCTTTGTTACAGAGAAATCCAAATATGGAAATTCAGCAGATGCGCAGCTCAGATCTCTTTGTCCTGCCAAAGTAATACGAATTTTCTTTTCCATTTCTCAACTCCCTGTGCTCAAAATCATATTTAAAAAGGGGAAATGATTTCTTTTATTATGTTGCTGGCCAGAAGAGGGAGCAGAATCTATGAAGTAGTGGGAATAGACACCAGCAGACAGAAGACGGCTGAAGTCGATCTGGCTGATGGTGTGATACGTATCAGCAGACCTTACATAATTCATCCATCATATTGGCTGTGCTGCTCAAACACAAGAAAGCCACTGGCTCAGCTTTGAAGTATGGATATGTATCGGAACAATTAAATTCTGAGTATGCGAGTGAAAAATACAGCGTGGAGCTTAAGCCCTTACTTTGTAAGTATTGCTCCTTTTTGGACTGCAGACTCCCTCTTACATTGATTTATGGGAGGGGTCCGTTTTTGAAAACATTTTTTGTGGGAAAATACTGGAAACGTCCCATGAAGAGCAGATCCAATCTTCCTCTTCATTATCTCCATGTAGATGAGAGGTTGGCCTGTTTACTGAAATGTATGAAACAAGCAGTTTGTTTTTAACACCTCAATGTCTGACCTCAAACATTAGCTGAGGGGCAGAGTTGATCACATTGTATGTAACATCGTCCTTCATAACCTCTTAATCTTTGCTTCGGAAGCACAACTGAAGCTTTGAGGAAGTCGAGTGACTGAACTCCACCCTTGTCAATCTTTCGGAGGCTGGGCAGCAGGACAGCAGATTTCGGTAGCGTGTAATTTGTTCTCTCACATAGCAGACGTGTGCTATAAAGGAGTATACTCCCCTAGAGCAGGGTCCCCTTGTCAGTGTTCAGCTATATTATACGATTAGATTTCAAAATATTTGTTCTTGTTTCTTCACAGTGTCAGACCCGTTGTAAACCGAGGATGTTCCAGCTGTTCATAATTGTGAGGGGGGAGAGTCAGCATATTATCCCTGCTACGCTCGCCGTCTGCCTATTTCTTGATGACTGCAGCCTTGAAAAGTACCACTATCTTAGTTAATGTACATTACTATTTAGTATATTGTACTGCTGGGAGTTAGAAAGGGTTCTCCCGAGGTTTTAATCAGAGCTGATTTTGCACAACGTCAGCCTGACACAGAGTATGGGACCCTGTGTTTGCCCATGTGCTAGCATTTTGACAAAACTAGCGTTCGTTTAAACTGTGAACACCGTCAACTCTCTCTTTGGAACTGGGAAGTCAGAAATTAGACTGAGGACTTTTATGCTGTAAGACCACTTTCCTACTAGCAACTTTCTGTGCCATCTTTTTAGGAAGACCCTTAGGAGAATCTCCATCTTACGGAGCATTGTTTAATCAGTGGAAAAACATAGGTTTTCAGAATGTGAGAAATTTATTACTAGAGAAGAATGAGTTAGAAGACTCCTAGGACACTAGTTTTCGACTGGGTGGGCAGGAAGGACTTCAGGTGAATAGAGAACTGCAGGTCTGGTTGACAACTCGTTTCTACAGTGGAAGTGGGAAATTGCAGGAGGGCCGTAGAAGAACAAAAGGGATAATGTAAGGGCAAACTGCCAAACATCTGAGATGTCTTTACACTAATGCTAAGAGTATGGAGAATAAACAGGAAGAACTAGAAGTCTTGGGACACAACAAAGGCTACAGTTTAATCAGCATCACACAGGCTCAGTGGAATAAATCGCAGCACTTCAGTATTAGCAGAGAGAGTATATTTTGTGTAGGAAGGACAGGCAGGAAAAAAGGGAAGAGTATTACCTGTTATATTAGGAATGTGTAGAAGGCCAGAGAGAGGGGAGAAACAGAGCTGTTGGAGATAAAATAGAGAGGATCTGTAGAGCTCTGCTAAAGATTACTTAATGAGGAGGAGGAGGTCGATGTCACGTTTTTTCAGCAACTACTGGGAGTATCCTGAGGACATGAGGTAGTGGTAATCGAGGACTTTATCTAACCACGTATCTGCTGTAAGGAAAAAAACCCAAACAAAAACAACAGCACAGCACAGACAGTTCCTCAAGTTTTTGAAATGCATTGGGACAACTTTTGTTTCAAAGAGTGGAGGCAGTTACAGGAGACATGGCCAGATAAGCTGTGATAGATATGACTAATAAAGAGAAACGTACTAGAAGGCAATTGGAGCTCATGCGTCTGTGGAAAAGGAAGCTTGAGAGGAGGAGAGCAAGACCAAATGACTCCTGTAAGGCAGATTTCCACACGTTGGGGAATTGATAGGGAAAGTTCTGCAGGGAGGAGCTGAAAGGGGCTTAAGGAAACAGGCAGTTTGGACAAAGTCCTTATTTAAAGGTCTCGTAGGAAGGTATCCTGCTGGCAAGGAGGACAGCACTGGAAGAAATCAAGGGATCTGAATCAGGAGCCACTTGGTTCTCTGACAACAAAAAGCCATCGTACAAAAAGTGAGCAAAGACACTGTACTAGGAAAAGTAAAAGAGAAGGCTTAAAATATAGAGAATGAAAAAGAGACCAGAAAAAGAGAAGAAGGGAAAGAATTATCACTTTGAGATGGTGAACAAAGGACAAAAGATAGAGTGGGCTGAAGTGTGAAACACTCTTTGCAAGCAGGGGACACCTGATATGAGAGCCTGCACACACTTAGAGCTAGCAAGGGAATTGAAACGCAGGCCCCGTAAAAGAAGTGAAGGACCATTTGAATAAAGTGCATGTACTCAGGGCAGGAAGTTCTGGGGACGTTTGCTCTGGTATAATTAAAGAACTAACCGGACATTTCTGAAATATTAACAAGTATGTTTAAGAATGCACAGAAGAATTAAGAGGTACCAAGAATTACAGATCAGCCAGCCTGTCTCAGATATCTCAAATACTTTGAGAAATACTGCAAAAATTTCAAGTGCTTCATGTAATAGCAACTGCAGAATGATAGTGTGATAAAAACATCTATCATGAATTTATCCAGAAGAAAACATATCCAACTAGTCTAATGTTCTTTTTTGATAAGAGTGAAATGTCACTCAAGCACTTAAGAAAATGGGTTTTCAAAAGATCTTGCTGCATTAAAGGGGCGGTTTGACATAAATACAGTGAACTGTAATAGCAAAAAGTGCAAAATATTACACTTAAGAGAGCATAACCTCAAGCATAAGATGCAAATGTGGCTAGATAGTGGTTCTGCAAGAAAGAATCTGGGCTTTCTAGTGAAATGGATTCTGCATATGAGGTAATAAATAATGCTATGGCCCAGGATATTCCAGAATGTAATAAGTGGGATATTAGATGTCTGAAACACTCCATAGTGATTTGGACTGATGAGGGCTCAGGTACATTCTGTGTCCAGTTTTAGGGATCATGCTCTTGCTGCAGATCATTTTCTAATGTCTTCTGGACCATTGGTGGTGTGCTGACCACAGACTGATTAGCAGGGCCTGGCACCGAAAGATCTGGGCGCAGCAGATACACATGTAAAACTAGGCAGCTCGTGGTCCACAGAGCAAGTGTTCTTTGCCTTCTTTCTCTCTATGCTCTGAGAAATATTTTCAGATATGTTTACCAGGATGGGCCTTGCTCGGTCCCTTGCCATCGGAAGAGGAAGGAGTAGAGCTCCCAGGGGCTCAGTGCATGGAACTCTCTCTGCAGTGCCGCAGTGCCTGAGGTCTTTTCATCATAAGCTGCCTGAGACTGAGAAGAATTGGATGCCATGGTATTCCGAAAAACTGCTATGTACTCATCTGCAATTAACTCCCTTGAGAAATGCAGGCTTGAATTTTGCTCTTAAAACAGGAAAGAAGGGGATTTATTGCGATGCCTATTGTGGCACCTAAACTGGACAGTACTCCTGCTGGGATGTCATTAGTACTGAGCAAAGTGGAATAAATGTCTCCCATAACTTTATATAAGGCATTCTGTTTAATACAGCCAGCTGAATGCTTCAGAATGAGAGAGACCCTTTGTTCGCTCCCACTCCAATGGAGTCCTGCGCTGGATGAGAGTCTCTTGTTGCCATCATAAACCAGACAATGGCTCATGGCATGACAACAATGTGCTGTTTTGATGGGCTTCTGTGAACTGGCCAGGCACTATCTGCTGTTGATGCTCGCCAAAAGAGTCCAAACCCTCAATCTGCCTAGATCCAGTTATTTCTGCTTTCCGGTAGATATTCTGCTCCCAGCACTGCTGTGTCCTGCAGTTGACTTCCACATACTTTTCAAAAACTGGGTTATGTGTCCTCAAGAGTTTTAATCTGGCATTGCTACTCTGTTTGTCATTTACTATTCATATTGGTTCAGATGAGGATCTCTGGAGGGGAGTTTTGGACCTTGTTGTGATCAGCCAGATAAAAGTAATGGAAAGTTCTGGTCCATCTGGAACCAGAAACCTTGCAGACCTGAGGGATGGCGGTTCTTGGATGTGGCTGCAGGCCCTCGGCACAGCTGTGAACTGAATACGGCGTATCTGCTAATCAACTCCTTCACATTTGTCTCTCACTAGTGAAGAATATGAGCATCCAGAATGCCACAGGCTCTCAAATGTTAGTTACTTGGTTCTGTTATTTTAGAGTGAAGTAAATGACTACCGTCATCCAGAACTGGAATTCTGTAAAACACGCTCCTGTCCCTTTTTGTCAATACCCTACAAGCAGACTCTTTTCATTAATGGTGCTGAAGTTGTACTAACCCTTCTCTGTCACTCGGTTACTGTTTCTTTTTGTTCTTTTAGACTAGAGTCTAAAAACCTGTTTAACCAGGGATGTACCTCTGCCAGAGGGTGGTCTGCTGGGAGGCAATGCAAACAAATTCATCACTGACAAAACAGGCAGCAGGGCCTTCAAACCTAAAGCAGCTACAGCAAGTCTGGTTGAAAGGTTTTGAGAAAGAGGGAATAAAGAAGAAGGAATGTCTATCATTTAAGAGTATTTCTGACTTCACATTTCTTCCTAAGGAGGAATGGGCCTCCTTAGGAGAGGATGAGTGCCTGAGGGGGTGAGGCAGATGGGATCACCCTGGGGCCGTTAGAAGTGTGGCAAACAATTGGAAAGCATTCACATTTTCTTGAAAACCAACAAAAACCACTCTGTGTTGCTCCATTGACTTGTCATAGCGGTTAGTCTGTGGGAGGAGAAGCTGCCTTCAACATGTGTGAAAATGTTCTGAATTTTTCTATACTTCTGAGTGCTATAGTATTAGAAATTGCAGAGACATCTACTCTCTAGCTGCCTTTTTAGTATGCCACTGTTACAGATGTGAAAGGGCTAGAGCAGTTTAGAGAAAGCTTGGATGATGTACTCCTACACATCATGCTTTGTACAGCTTGGTAGTCCTAGCATGTCTGCTGTTTCTTGCTCCAGGTTCTGCTCTGTCCGCTCTCACAAACCACCAGAACAAGATCCTCGGTGCAATGGTGGAATTTGTTTCAGATGGCACAGTTCAGTGGTATTGCCTTCTCCCCTCTACAGCTTTGGTTCTGGTCTTCTTTGCTTGTGGCACAAGCTTCACCAGAAACTCCAGGGCATTTAGACTCCTAGCCTAGCAAGAGGGTTTTGCTTTGTGCAAGGAAATATATGCATTCAAATTCAAAGCAGATGATTGTTTTATGCAGTGTCAAATTCTGTGCAGATGGAATATGATATGATATGTTGAAGTGGGATATATAGCATATGGCCATAATTCAGGGAAACACATTTCTCCAGCTGGATACCTGCTATTGAGTTGGAAAACATGTGTCCTGTGTTCTGGTAGGCGTCTACCAGAACAGTGAGAGGACATAAAAGACAGATCATTCCTGGTATTGAGTATCAGCTAATACTTACATCTATCTCACTGGTTTCATAGTGCTGTTCAAAATTAAGCCTCCTGTTGTCACATCAGGCAAAGCACAACTGAAAAAAAAAAAGCTATTGCTGAGCTCTGCACCCTCAAGTACATGTTGAGAAGCCAACGTGTGCAAACAGTCTGGACTGCTTTGCCCAGCTGCGGCTTTGGGCTGGCATGGCCATGCCTTCTCCTTCCCTGTTCTGGGGGAAATGAAGCCAACGGCGCCTCAGGGCACAGCACTTCTTCCAGTCACCAGCCCCTGACTCAGGGGCTCCAGGGATCCCTGGGGGTGCAGCACCCACATCTTGCTCAGCCTCGCGGGGATGCCGCAGTGAGCGGCCGGATGGGAGTGATGAGCTTCTTTGGGTGGAGGGGCTGCAGGTCTGGCTGGTCCCATATGGCCTCGCAAGGTGTGGATGTCATTTCACAGTGTCCTTAAGCTGATGGGAGCCGAGCTGTATGTGGCAGACCTATTCCTCCAGGAAAACGGGCCCATGGAGAGGTGAGCTGTAAGTGGCTTAAGCTGTATTAATCATCAACTTCTACCTCCTGCCAGGCAGAGGTAGGCTGTGCGTGCAGTTTCTTCTGTGGTTCAACTGCTAAATACCTCGTGGTCAGGCTCATGAGTAATTACCTGCCTTGGCCTTCTTCTAAATAATGAAGCAAGTATAAACCATTGCCCTGGAGCCATCCATCCTCTTCAACACTGCCATTCCCAGCCTGCTGGTCACCTGCTCTGCTCCCTTGCACCCGTCCAAGGCTCTAACATTGCTCTGCTCTGTCCCAGCCAAGCACAGCTAGTAAATAACCATCCCTCTCCGCTTGGGCTAACGACCCTCCCCTCTCACACCCTTCCCTCTGCTTTTTGCTTTTGCAGACTCTGTTCCTTTCTCACTTAGCTTTGCTTTCAACACCTTGTGCCAACCTTACCAGGCTGAATGTTGTGGTTTCTCAGGGCACAGTCCCTCAAGCCCTGTCGGAGATGATGGCATCTGCTCATTCCTCCAGCATCTCCCTCTCGCAGTTGTGGCTTTTTCCATGTTACTCACCCCTTCCTACTCCCAGATCCCGAATCCCTCTTCACTCTCTTAGCTACACAAGCAGCATTTTGCTAAGGAGCACTGTACCCTTAAAATCCTGCTAGTTCAATTCACCTCCCCCCGACCCCGACACTAACCTGGGAAAATGATGATAACAAAGGCAGAGGCTGTCTCTGTTGTGTAAGAAATCTATTTTCCCCAGTGCTTTTTTTTGCTTTCTCATTTTTACATAAAAATGGCTACAGTTTTTGTGATGCAAAGGTTGTCCCTTCCAGTGGAAAAGACAGATTTCTAAGAAGAACATAAGGGATTTTTCTGTGGAAAAAATATCGCTGAAAATAGTTCACTGTTGATATTAAAGAAGCTTTTGCAAGGATAGAGGTAAAATCCCACTTTCTGTGACTTTGCATTCTCTGTCAAGAGCCAAGCAAGACGAGAAAAAACAAAGACCTAAAGATTTGAAGTTACTTTTTACAAACCAAGCCAGCACTTCCATTCTGTTAAAATCTAAGCCACCCAGCAACACTTCTAACCCTAGTGTGGTTTTATTTTATTTTATTTTATTTTGGTGAGGGTTTTTGTTTGTTTTATTTTGTTGTATTTCATTTTCAAAATCGGCCACTTCTCCCCTCTGCAGCAGGAGCTGCTGAGGCAGTCAGGATGCTCTGCGACCCAGCAGTCTCAGCACTGCAGGAATCAGGTGCAGGCGAATGTGCCGGTCCCTGGTGCACCGCGGGGCTCCCCAGGAAGTGCTGGTGGCCCTGGGAGCAGGGACTGGACCTTCCTGCGCTGAGCACACCTTCCTGGCACAGCTGAGCAATAAACCCAGGCACTGTGCTTGGCCCATGCTGGCGTTTCCCAAACGCGCTGATGGCTCTTGCTTGACCTAACCTGACACAACTTGCACGGTGCGACCCATCCCTTGTTTTCATAAATTCAAAGAGATTCCTCCTAGAAGGCTGTGGGAAGTGGAGATCTATGGATGTGACCTGAGGGCAGGCATAGGTGGCTCCAGTGGCCAAGATCTCTGGAGCAGATGGATATTTCCCTCCTGCAGATAGCCTGCGACGTAACTCTGTGTGGCAAATACTATAATTATGCTGAATATTTCCAAAAGATTCTTCAAGCTGCAATAAAGACTGAAAACAGCGAAACAAAGACAGACATTGTCCTGCACGGAGAGTGTGGGAGTTGCAACACGTTTTCTGTCATTACACGTTGCGATTTGCAACAGGTCGGGTGCAGTTACGTTCCTGACCCCTTTGTGTATGGCAAAGTTTGGGTTTCACAGGCAACAAAACCATTAGATTTTAAAATGTCAGTTTTATCAACAACATCAAATGTAAAATTTTAAAAAAATTAAAAAAGAGCAGGTAGAAAGCAAATTGCGATGTCCGTGGGGTCTCCGCGGGGCCCTGGGGTAGGTGGTGGAGGTGGTCATGGCTCTTCAGTGTGTCTAGTCCCTGTGAGAGGCTCTTGCTTTGGCAGAGGGTGTTCAAAGAGCTCATTGCCGTGTCCCTTTCCTGGCCCGTCAAGTCCCTCGACCCTATGGGCGAGATCTCTGCTTTCCATTTGTGGTGGGGAGAAGCTGGAAGGAGGTGGGTGTGTCACTTCTCTGAGATGACAGATGCTCCATGTGCAGGTGATGGCTCCTGTGCCGGAGCAAAGAAGCAAGCCTGAGCTCTGCAAACAGCCTCTGCTTGAAAGTGAGGAAAGCAGCTGATGAGGAAGAGCAATCCTGGCTGGAAAGCACAGTGTATGTATCGACCCTCGCATGGCAACTAAGTGACCCTGGGAACAAAATGAGTACTGGAAACTGTCCAAAGGCTACTCCACAGCAAAGGGTTAACTGTGAGTGCTTGCAGCTATGCACAGCCGTGAGCAACTGAGACTGGGCACAAAAGCGATTTTAGAGACTTCTGCTTCTGAGTCCCCAGCTTGAAATACACTTTAAAAAATACTTGATTTTTAGCAGCTCTGGTGCTCAGAGCATTTTGTGTGTGATGCTCCCTTAAACACCAGTGTCCCAAAATCAACTGGCAACAACTGGCTTTGGATTTGTTCCTTGGGGTTGATCAAGTTAAGAGATCTCAAACAATTTTAACCTTTTAGCATCAAGCATGAAACCTTTCACCTGGAGGAGGGTTTCCTGGAGGTGAAGCACGTGGTTGTGGTGAGGGCCAGAAGACAAGCCTTGTCTGAAGGTCTGTGCAAGGCTCAACTGGTGGCAAGTCTTCCTGTGGCCCACTGTGGGGGGGTCATGTCACCTGGGCCAGGCGGCGAAATAAGCGTGGTGCATGGAGAAAACATGCTGCTACTGACTCAGAGAGGAAACACAAGCTTTGATTTCTCTTATCCTTATGGTGGAATAGTGCTCAGTGGTGTTGTGACAGGGAAGAGAGCTGCTTTTATAGAGGAAGTACTATCTGGGTTTAAGGCACGTAGATGCTGTAGGAAAGCCCTGGTCATACCTTAGGATGATGGAGCTGGATATCTATTCCTACTATAAGGGCTTTGCCTAAGCTCTTGGAGAAAAATAGTATCGCTCTTTAGTGATAGACAAAGTACAGTAACGCGAAGAGTTGACATTCAAGCCGAACTTTGGAGAGCCTGCCTCTCCTGAGCCATGTGTTTGTGATAAGTAAATAATGGCCAACAGTAACTCTGCAGACCTAAATATTTGGCTGCCTGTGTGTTTCACAGAAAGTTCCCCTGATTTTGAAAGGTCACACAAATGCAACAGCTTGGCCCAGATGTGAAAACCAAAGATCCTCCCTGGAGTGCTGTGGAGCAGCAAGCCACCAGTCACCTTTGGATGCCACAGCCATTGCTCATCTGTTTATTAGATGGGCTGTATGCAGAAATCATCTCTATGGAGTCAGGAAGACTGGGCCAATACATGCTTCTGTACCATTTGTAAGCTGTCAGGGGGAAAAAAAATACAGGATCTTTTTCATCATCAACCGCTTCTTCACTGAAGGAGGGGCCCAGAAGGAATCTGAGCCAAGGGGCCTGACGCTGGCTCTGAGCCTTATATAGAGGTGGTGTTTTTCGTACAGTGCACCTGAGAAGTTCTCAAAAAGGCATAACAGCCAGTTTAACTGGCCCCAGAGCAATAGGCTGGGGTGCGGGATGCCCTCCTGGGCACAGCAGGTGATGAGGGTGCCCTCGCGGGGTGGTCGTGGTCGGCCCCAGGTCGTTGTGTGCCGGAGCACTCACGGCTCCTCTCTGATTCCCAGATATGACACCTCCCATGCTGCAAAGGCTACTTGAAGCTCATGTCTACTTATGCAAAGCACCTTGCTTGGAAGGTGCCCGTGGTGCCAGGGGATGTTTTTATGTTGCTGGAACAAGCTATATAACAGCCCCCTTCCTCTTCGTTGTGCTCGTGGAAAGGGCAGGGGCAACGCACCTCTTACCAACGCCTCACAGAGCCCACTGAGCTCTGCAAAAATTACCAAACAAGTGGCAGCCGCCTTCAGGTGGCTCGAGATGACACAGGGAGTGGTGGTGTCCTGTAGAAGCCCCAGAAAGAGAGGGACAGCTGGGTCGTGGCTTTCCCACCCTGGCATCAGGTGATCCCACGCAGGCAGCGCCCTGTGGGGCAGCAGTACCTCTTCACCGCTGAGATTCAAGAGAGGTGGCCCCTGGGCAGGGCTGCCCAGATCACCTTGTACCTGTGGGGCTGGTTCTTAGATCCTGCACGCTGGGGTGTAGAATGATAAAGAGCTTCTTCCAGGGATGATATGTATGCAAGACCACATGAATTATGCTTCTGCTTTCCTAAACCAGTGAGAGGTGAAAACTATCCCCATATTTCCTTAGGTAGTTGTCCGAGTGGGTGAGTCACTGACAATTTGGTTGCATTTCTGGTGTGTTCATCTTCTTTGTATTTAACCTGGCATGTGGAGTTGGAAAAAATGTCAGAGAGCAAAAACAAGGCAAAGATAGGGAGCTACTGAATCTTACGTTTAGTTTAATGTAACGGTTTGAGAGAAGAAACTGGGAGATCTCACGCATGGTCTCTGCTGGCCTGAATCCACAGCTACTTGATTTACTGCAGCTGAGGATCTGGCTCTAAACCCCTGTCTTCCTTCATAGACGAAGCTGTAGTCAAGCCCATTGGTACATGACTGTGCAGATGAGTGTCCTGTGTAAAAGCCAACAGAGGAGCAAATGGTGGGGGGGTGTTTAAAATTTCAAGCACTGAATGCCAATGTTCAGCTAATGCCTATCTCTAGCCCGAACTGCACCCAAGTGATTTGCACCTTGTAGTTCTGGATGATCCCCTCTCCATAGCCACAGGACTTGATCTAGATAGACTCTGCACTGCTCCCCCTCTGAGTCTTTTCCCTCCTGTCCCCTTGCGAATAGCCCCCTCAAGCCCCTGCCTCTCAACCTCTGCTCAAGCAGCAGCTCCTCCCCTCTCCCCTGACAGCAGCAAGCTGCCTTTGGGGATGGCAGGCTGCATGTCCCCCAGCAGAGGAGCTCCTTCTACCTTCTTGTATCTTGAGTATGCTCCTCAAACAGGCTCTTTTGCTGGCTTTGGAGGGTGGGTGGAAGTGTCCTGCAAGTGGCTCTCTCTCACACACAGCCTGCTGGTGAGACTGCATCCACCTGCTTCAACCTCAGGCCAAGTTCTGTGCAGTCTCTAATTTCAGGTTTGCATGGGAGGACCAAGATCCTATCTGGTGTAAACAGATGATTTAGAAGACTTTTCTTCTACAGAGGATGGGAACCAGAGGCATGAGAATATTTGTCAAGGCTGCAGGAGTGGTTTCAGGTCTGGGCTGAGAATCTGTTTGGGGCTCTGAACTCACCAAAGAAGTCCCTTCTCTGAGGCAGACCTGGATGGAAGAAGCTGTGCACATTTGGAACACCAGCTGTCAAACGGACAGCTTGTCTCCCAAACTGCAGGGCAAGAGAAACTCTGTCCACAGGCTCTCTGGAGACAGAACCGCACAGGGTACAAAGCACCTGGTGGGACTCCTGGAGCTCGGTCTCCTCTGGCCAGCACTGAGACTGCACTCAGTATTGCCACCACAGACTTCAGTTTCTGTGGGAAATCCCATCCTCTTTCCAAGCAGGGTGATATTAGCTTATGCTGTCTGTCACCATACACTTTGGGCTCTCTTATCTCTATGCAATGCTACAGCTGACAGCATATACATATTTTTGACTTCCCTGCAATGACTGCATGTTTAAAAGAGCCACAGGTTTTCTGACAAGTGTCTTGCCACTGACAGTCTTCAAAATTTCTTGCCATGTGTTTTTCTTTTTAGCTCCGCACCATTTAATTCTTCCTTTAGCCTTATTAATATCTATTGTGCGTTCCACCTACTGTACACCATAATCCTTCCAATGGCATAACTTATAGGAAGTAGCCATCTAACCATGCTTTCTCTTTTCCTCCTGAATCCCAAGAGATGTTTTCCTTCTGTGTCTCAGTTCTGTGGGGGTAAGTTGCCTCCTTGAGGACTGTTGGAACTTAAACGTCCTTATTTACAGTTTTCGGGTCTCTTTCACTGGAAAACCTCAAATAAGAGCACAGTGATGCCACAGTGCTCTGCCTTTGGCATGGACCTTCTTTGGGGTTCAGAGAGGACAGCTGGCTTAAAGAGCAGTAATTTCTGCCCCCATGGAGATCTCACACATTAGCAGTGGGAGGACTTTGATATGGGCCATCCAGTATTGGACATTTCATGTGCTGGAGGAAGGGAATATGATCTTGTATTTTTTTTTTCACCATGTTTCCCACGTGTAACATTACAAGCACATTGCAGTGATCCCTGGATGAAAAAACCCCAAAACTAAACAGCCTAGTAGGGTTTTAACAAACTTTCTCCTCTAATTCATTCTCAGTTTTGCTTGTATAGTCAGAAAAAGGTACAAAATTTGGTGAACTGATTCCTGAGTATCGTCTTGTGTGATGGAGCCTTCTGCCTGAACAGGCCACTGGTCTCCTTTCCCTTTTGTATAGCCAGTGACTTGATCCCATGAGAGCATCGAGCCTCATTCATCACACTGTGTAAGGTGCTATAAAACACATCTCACCGGCCCCTCCTGGTACTAAATAGTTTTTTTATCAGCGAAACAAGGTTTTCTTGCTCACCTCCTGGCTATCCTTCCCTGGGCTAGAACTACACTGGAGTTTTACCCAGTGACAGAAGTTGAATGCTTTCTGCTTTTAATGTTTATTTAGTAAAACATTTTACATTCCTGGAGAGATACCAGCCTGTCATTAATGGATTCTTGGCTGGATGCCAGCCGCTAATAGTTTTATCGGCTCTCACAGCACAGCTATGCGATTTGGGTAACGGCGCTGAGCTGCGCCTTCTTCTGCTTTAATTCTGACCCCCAAAAAGCACACTGAAGGGGGGACGGCTGGCGGGGTCTGACATAGGGGAAGGGACGAGGGGCTCTGCCCTACCAAGCTTTGCGAGGGCTGCGAGATAGCAGGCAGAGGCGGCGGCCACGCGTGCCTTGGCTGTGCCACGGCGGGCACTCTTGGTCTTGCTGGGAGCCGTCTCCTCCTGCTGCCCACAGCCCTGTTGCACAGGGACGCTCTGACTCCCATATCCCGGGTGCGACCCCCCTGCCCGTCTCCTGCCCTCCCTCTCCCCAATGCCTGCGCTCAGACAGAGCCGACTGCCCGCCCAGGGCTGCAGGCAGAAGCGGGAGCTGGGCTCGCAGCACGGCTGTGTGCTTAGAATACCTGTCTCTTTCCATCTCATTTTCCACTGGTAATTAAGATCAAGCCGCTTCTTTCTCAGAGCCTCTTCCTCCATTAGTCTCCATGACAAGAGGTGAGGTGGGACTGTCATTATTTTCAAATGGGGTCTTGCGTTTGTCTTTCAGCTGGAGAAGTCAGGGTGTTCTATACGTACATATGCATTTCAAGGGTATGACGTAGCTGGAGAAAAATGAGTGCTTTGGTGCTGGAGGTCAAGTTTATTTAACACTACAATGTTTTAAAACAGGGTGATGCCATTTCAATTAAATGTCCCAGAATGTTTTGCGAGGTAATCGTTCAAGAAACTTTTCAGATCTACTTTTGCGAATCAGGCACGTCTCGCATAAAACGCCCTGGCAATAAACTAGTGTGTGTTGGAAAAATGAAGCTGGGGGCTTTACTAGAAATAAGAGAAGCAGTAATATTCTTTTCAGGACAGTCTGGTTTGTAACAACACGATATTACATAACTCAGCATTACAGCCTGCTCCGTTTCTTTTGCGACGTTTGCAGTTTGCTTCTCTCTCGCAGCAGTCTTGTGATACGATTGTAAGGGACAATGAGAAGAGGAAAAAAAGCAAAGAGCAAGTGAGCTCTTGAATTTATAGTGCGCATTCGAACCTGACCTCTACTCTTTCAGCTGCAACATCTCCATTCCTGCTTGCTCTCTGCATTTCCCACTGACCAGATTCAGCTCCACAGCTAGGATTGACTGAGACCCACAAGTGGACTTTACAGCAGATAGTTGTAGGGGCCAAAGAGAGAAAGGACACTTAAAACTCTAATTCTGGCTAGTTCTTTTGGCATCACAACTTCTGCATTTGCGAAACTGTAAGATTTCTTTTGGTTGTTGAAAGTTTTGCACAGGATTTTTTTTTTTCCCCCAGAACTCTTGGTTATTTGATCCTTTTCTGTAAAGAAGTATTTGAAAAAGCTGTGGCACGATGGTGTCTCATTCTGTTTCTAGGAAGAATGGAAATCAGAGGAAGGAAGTTTCCAAAGCGAGTGTCAGATTCTGATCTCTTTTACAGAGGGTAAATCCAGAATAATTCAGTGCAGTTACTTTAGATTTATGCTAGCATAAATAAGATAAGAATTTGGCTCTGGGAATCTCTGTAGCTCCCCATTTGCTCGTCTAACAGCTGGCAGCTTGCTTCTTGCTATTTCTCTTGCTTTCTGGGCTGATTTGTCTCGCCTGGTGCTCAAGTCAGGGCCAAATGAGCTTGGGAGTTAGTTAAACGAGCAAATGTGTTTTGCACAGCACACAGCTATGAATGGCTCGAGATCCTTCACATGATCATACATATTTCAGATTTCCCAAAGGCCAGAAATTAATGGCTAGTAAATGGATAGAAATATTACTTCACACAGTATGTAGTCAACCTGTGGAATTTGGTACTACGGGAGGTCACTGATTCAAATGGCGGGTCAGGATTTGAAAAATGGCTGGATAATTTTATGTCAATTAATTACACTTGGAGCTGGGCAAGCCAAGATTGAGGTAAGCAGACCTCTTGCACCAGCGTACATGTAAACTCCCCTGCAGGGATCAGAGAGGATTTTTCCCCTTGAGCTTGGTTGTGCCCAGTTGGCAAAGTTGGCTTCTCCTGCCTTCCTCTGCAGCTCCACGGTGGGAGGCAGCAGGAGGGAGTGGGTGGAGCTGAGGTTTGCAGGGCTCTGCCTGCTGCAAAACCTCAGATCCCAACACCTCCTGGCTTTGAAGGAATTCAGATCTAGACCTAGAGCCAAGCCAGACCTGCATTATCTCCACCTGCTTTTGGTGGTTGTCAAGTGTAATCTGTGCACTGGGACCGGTGTGAACACACTCACTGACACACACACCTGCAGAGAACAAAATATACGTTCAGATACATAAGCCGATGCACTCACTACCATCTGTATTTACAAATTGAGTCAGACAACAAAATCACTTCCAAACCATTTTATAAAATGGGCAGCCCAGCCTTAAACCATGAGTCTCTATTTAAGCATTTGAATGTGTGATCTAACCCTCTCTTGGGGGTTTCCTAGTGAAGGCACCAACCAGCTCAGTGCAGTTCCCCAGCCGCAGGTATCTAGTGCCAATTTAAGAGGTTCTGACGTGCCAAGAAATCTGCTGGTGGTTGACGAGGAGAGGGTTTATGGGAGACTGTGCTCTCCAGCTGCTTGGGGCCAGGTGATACTGGCTGAGACATCTCAAATAGCCCTGAACACCAATGCTGAGGCAACTAAATCCTACTTACTATGTCAGAAAGTGAACATACATCCTATGCAGTCTGTCTCCAGAAGTGAGCTGAGGTGGTTTTCCAGGACTGTAGAGGGCTTCCCGGCACAGTGCTCATCATTGCCCAGGGAACAGCCAAGGAGTTTGGTGACAGACATGCCGTGAGGCCAATCCCACAGTAGACCCAGTCTTGCAATACAGATAGTACTGTCTGCAGGCCTTAAGACTGGGTCTAGGTCTAACTAGGAGTGCAGGCATGCTCTCAGAAGTACCACTTTTTGCAAACCTGCCTTTCTAAAAAAGCTGGCTAAATCACACAGCAAAGGAGAAAGGCTGGGAGGATTCCCAACAGCAGTGGTAGAAAAGGCGCAAGCTCTGAGAAGGTGTTTCGGAGAAGGCGGCAGGTAGGTGTGATTTGGAGTCCCTTGAGGCAGCATAATCCTGGATTCTTGCTTTGTAATGTTCACTTTCTGAGAGGTCCTTAGAGAGGTGAACCCTGCGGTAAATAGAAGAAGTCTCCTCACCATCTTCAGGAAAAGCCACAGGCAATGATATTTGATAGAAAAAAGACATATTTTAGAATTGCACAGCAGAGGTGCACGACTTTGACAGCAGCGCATGGAGGGAGCCTGAGGACTGTGCAGAATTGCGTATCACTGGATTTTGGTTCACAATACATACACAGAGTCATTATTTTTTATTACTGGTTGCTCTGGCTGCATGAAACACCTGAACAATATAGATGTCAGGGTTTCCTGTCACAGCCGGGAAAGTGATGTCAATGGGAAATCTGTCCCTAGCTCCTCTCAAACCAATAACTTTGCCTTTGAGATGGCCAGAGGAATTTGAGTGAGTTTGCTGAGCAGTCGCAATGCTCTGATTTTGTCAGATTCAGACCAGAAAAAAACCTCCTCACATGTAGAAGGACTTCCAAGGAGGTTTATGCAAATGAAAGCTCTCTTGCTTGACTTAGAGGAGCTGTGACTTGGCAGGTTTTTAGGGAAAATCCTCTCTTTTCTCTCTGGAAGCTTGTTAGGTGAGCAGCTCACCACATGGTAACTATCAGTTCTGAACAAGCTCTGCCCTCACCTTCCTTAGGTTCAGCTGAAAATGAGTCTGCAAACAACCTGAGCATTTTGAGTACTCCTTTGAACTGTTGATCAAAGAAATCATGACGTTTCTGCTTCCCTCAGTACAGCTAAGGACAACTAAACACTCTGAGATGATCTTTCTGGCAAGTAGGAAAACTCTTCCTGCTGAAGTTGCCCACGACGAAGCTTGCAGCTGCGGTGAATAATCTCTGGATTCCCAGTCCCTTGCAGATGCAAACACAGGCCTCCTCCCCTTTGTAAGCAGCAACCTCTGTTTTCCCCTGCTTACTTGTCAACTGTGAACAGAGACCTATGAGCAGCTGTAATATACTCGTTAAAAAAAAGCAAAGGTCTCTGCTCACCTCTGTCCCCCAAGCAGCTGTTCACAAATGTCTGTCTCTTTACTATGTTCAATATATGGAAATACCTGCAAGTTAACATTCTGTCAGATGCTGAGAATCCAGAGTGCCTTCAGCTGGTGGGACTTGAAGACCCCTAGGGGCAGTACATGGACAAGGAACCATCTTCTTGGCCTTGCAGATGTTGGACTTGAGAGAGGTGGCTGCACTGGCAGGCAGATCCACTGGATGCTAGGAGGTTCCCATGTATGTTCGATTGATTTCAGACATGCAGAAACTCCTATTGCATCCGATGTTTATGGTCTTTCCTCTTAGAGATGTACTAAAGCGGAGATGAAGGTGGTATCCATGGACAGGAAAGGTATAGCTCTGATAAGTTCATTTAAAGAACTAACCAGAATAAAGCATTTGCCGTCCAGCTTTTAACGTGTAATGCTTCACAGAATCATCAAAAAATATCATTGTGGAACATTTTGCTAAAACACAGCAGCACTTGAATGAACCTGCTGAGTAAGTTTCTCACATCCAGAAGAAATTTCATCTCTCCTTGGAGAGAGTCTGGGATATCAGAGACTGAGATTCAAGTCCCTCAGCCAAACTAGAGAGTCCAGGTCACCCTATGGGGCCACCAGATGTGAGTCTGTTTTTTTCTGGAAAACTTCAATGGAGAAATTTTTATTTTGATTTCATTTTACAGAAAAAAGAAATATGATAATCTTCATGTTTCACATGAAATAGAGCCCTGGCTTTCTGAATAGGCCTAGCGAGCAGTGAGTAGTAAGGCCGAACTTTAGGGATGCTATATTCCTCTCCATATTTTGGACATTTTGCAGTTTTTTAATTAATATTTTACAGATCTAGAAATACAAGGGAGTCTCATAACATTTTAATTTATAGTTTTTTGCTATCCAACCATAAAGAATATATTATTTGTATATGTATATATAAGTGTGTGTATGTAAACATTTAAGTAAAAATTGATATATGTAAAAGTGGTCTACAATGAACGATATTTAAATGGCCATGTATAACTTCAAGTTAACCTTGAAATACAATTAGACATTATACAGTTCTTCTAGAGCAGGGGTAGGGTGATCTTTAACTTGATCAGTGCTAGATAACCTCTCAGACACGTTATTTATGAACAAAAACATGAAAAAGTGATAAGCTTCTGTGGCTGTATCTGGCCAAAATCTTTGGTTTCCTTACCTTTTTTAAGGCTACTAGGCCAAATCTTCTGGCCTTGCCGAGTAGACTTGCTACTAGATGCTGATAACAGTGTAGATGTGCACTGATGGCAGCACATAACCTCTCATCTTGGCAATGTGATAGAGTTGGGCAAGTAGTGGTCCTCCATCACGCCCTTGCTGGTGCAGAAGTACTGCTGAAGCAAGGAGAGCAAGGGGAGCTGGCTGCTGGTGAAAAGCATGGCTGAAGGACCATGCTTTTGCCCAGCAGACCTGGATTCATAGGACTGGAAAGGCATCCTAGAGCATCATTATGGTACCAAGCTGTGCTCAGCTAGATCAGGCAACTTGGGTCTTCAATAGAATTAACTGTCCTAGTAATTTCTGACCAAGAATATTTACAAAAAGTTTCTTGAGTTGTTTTAATGCTTGGGATAACCATGATGTGTGTACCAGTGTCCCTGCAGAGCTACTGATACCCTCACATTAGCCAGCTGTTACAGTATGCAAGGGCTAAACCTCCGAGGGAGCTAGTTCATCATCAGAGATATGGTCTCTCTGGGATCTACTGTAAAAGTTGTCACCCACATCATCTTCCTCCTCTGGGTTTGCTAGGAGCTGTGTCTGACCTCCAAGGACTTCAAAACATGATTCATTGTGTGTTACAGAATGTCCATTCTTCTGGGCAGTGATTAAATTGCCTTTGATGTGGGTCACTGTGGAAGGATGAAGGCTACATGATGTCACCAGTTTCCCTCTGACGGACCTGCGCAGCCCTGCCAATGTCAATACGGAGCGGTGGTGCTGGCTGGCTGCGAGAAGGGCTGTGCTGAGCCCTTCCAGCCCTGCAGGAGCTGCCAGGGCTTTATCATCTGCTCGGCTGCTACAGGCAGCGCTTCACAGGCCTCCACAGAGACGCATCACAGGCCACTGTCCCCTAAGTCAGTGCCAAGCTGAACTATAGCTTCTACTTGAAAATAAATATTTCTACACACCTTTTTATTGTTCCTCCTGGTCTCTGCTCCGGATGTCTATGTGTGTGCCTGCGTGGGAGGAAGAGGGGTGTTAAGGATCTGTATATATCTGATACTGTTTTTCTGGTACTCTTGCAGACACGCAAAACTCAATGCTTTGTTGCTGATGGCTCAGAAGAAAAGAAAAACTGGGTTCTAACTGGTCTGCAGTCAGCTTCTGGTTTCCCAGGACAGCAGCAGTCAACTTTCAGTCTTTTGGGATAGTAGGAACATGGTACAGGGTAAAGCAAAAATGCAGGTATTGTAAAAACTATGTACATCTGGGTGTGGGAATATATTTATCTTTGACAGACTTACACGTAAGTTGGTAGGAAGCAGGGAGTCTCAAGATGGTCCCTAACTGACCCCAAAGCACTTCAAAGCAGCATGTCTAAAGCTAGGGTCAATGGATGCTGCAGCTCCGATACGGGCCCTTACAGATGCTGTGGGGCAGGTGTCTTTTATCTCCAGTGAAAGCTGGTGCCTTGACAGAGTCCAGAGCTGGTGTTGCTGCCTTGACCTTTGCAGACAGTTACGTATCAGGGTGAGGAGAAAGATGGATTGAGTTCAGAAGTTAAAGCAAGAAGTGTGGTAGTCAAGTAGTGAGGTGAAGATAGAGTGAGAAGATGTGCTACTATCTTTCAGGGGTAGTGAGGGGGATGAGTGTAGGACATGGATTTGTGGTCCCACCTTGGTGGAAGGCAGTAGGATGATAGGGAGGACAGTGCGTGATTTGAGACTCCAGAATCACCCGTACACGGCCTGAGTGAAGAGCTGGGAGCTGGTGCTGCTGCCCAAGGCAGACGCAAGCAAACCCGAACTCTGCTGCAGATCATGAGGAGAAGTAGCATTAGGTGACCCTTGAGGGTGGTGGGCACAGGGTGGCTCAGCAGAAGTGGCTTGTCATGGAAGGTGCCCATGCTATCCCATTGCCTGACAGTCTACCCCTGAGAAGTGAGTGTCCTCCCATTGCACTCGCCCCTGGCCATGCCCCAGAACTGGCTGGACCCAGACTGTCCAAACACAGCCTCAAAGGCTGGGATAAAAGATTTCCTTGAAAGCTGGCATGGACACCACAGACAATGACTGGTGAATTCATCCTCACACCTCCTCTCCTCTGTGTCTCCATCCCTCATCTCAGTTACTTCTGGCAACAGATTATTTTCATTTCAGGCACCCAAGAACTTCAGAAAGTAAGTGAGGATGGAAACTCTGCCAGAGTGGCTGAGAAAAAGTGATGAGACCACTGCTGCCTTTGGGTAAAAGTATCCTCCAGTTCTCCCTTTCTGCTGTGGAAGGAAAGAGGGTGTGTTGGGTACAACCATTTGATGGCAAAGGTACTGCTCACCCTGGACACTTCCTAGGCTTAATCATAATACAAAACACCATGAATCATCCTATACATTACTTCTAAGAAATGGTGAAGCTCATTGTAGATATATGACAAGTAAACCCAAAAAAATCCATTGATGGAATGGAAGACAGCTGGCAGGGCTGGTGGGAGGGAAGCTGTGGGGGCAGAGAGGTATCACTGGGGGTAGTAACTAGTGACCAGGTGTTACCTGTGGTAGAACCAAGACATGAAAAATGAAGCCAGATCACCAGAAAAGTAGGCAAAAAAGCCAGCGTTCAGCTAAAGACAGCCAGAGGGAAGAGTTTGTAATGTGATCCTGAGAGAGACTGGAGTAGAGTACCGCCTGGGAACGGGGGATAGAAACAGCTCAAAATTGTATCTTGCTACTTTGAGTCCAAATGTGTTTGTAGAACATGTTTTCTTTTTTTATTTTTGTGACTAAGTGGGATCACATCCGTGAAATCCCTGATCCTACCGTCTACTTTTCTTAACAGAAGTGAGCAGGAGAACTGCCAGTGCTGCCAGGGTTGGGAATCACAACCCCGGAGTCAGGCAGAAAAACAATCCTGGCGAAGGATTTGTGATCTGACGATCTCATTGAACTGAGAAGAACCAAATAATGGAGATATCAAAATGGCTTGACTGGAGCTAGAAAAAGACATGAAGAAATCACAGACAAGGTCTAAAACAAGGCTGTGGAATTTGCAGTTGGAATTAAGACTTGAAGCAGCTGAAGATGTCAGAGGAGGAATTAAAAGAGGGCATAGAATATAAGCTGGAGGCTTTGCAAAAAAATGAGAGCAGTGTCTGGAAGTTTCCCAAAAAGGCAAAGGACAAGCCTTAGATAGGAAATTGTTGAAGGCAGCATCTACAAAGTATTACCCCTCGTTGGGGAGCTGCCCAGGTGCATCATTTTTAGTCTAAGAAGGCTTTGCTGAGGTTCTTGGTAATCTGATTGTTATACTCCACAGGAGATTTTCTACTAAAAGGAAGAAGCTCGAGTAACTTGTAACTGAATGAAACTTGTAATTGGTTTAAGACTTGTCAGCAGAAACAGACTGAAGAGTACAGAAGGTGCATTATGGCTCTGCGGTCACAGTGGTCATATAGTACCTGGATTTTGCTGTGGTAAATAGGATGAATTTTAGCACTTTCTTAACTCATTCATAATCTAGAGCCCTGAGAAGTCAGCTTGCCCTCCTCCACTGATATGAAAAAAAATATCTCTAAGGAGGGAGGCTTCACAATGCTTGCTGAAGTAAAAATCATCCTTAGGTGTTTTTGAAGATTAGATCAAATTCAAATCCCCAAATTCATGACTGAAATTATGAACAAAAAGGACCGTTTGAAGTGGCTTTCAAGTGGCTAGCCAGAGTGATTCAGACCTACCAGTGTATAAAAGACTCAAGGAAGCTCTAAAGAGCTACTTTGCAATGATTTGTCCCAGAAATCTACGATTTCCTAATCACTACGGTTTCTCATGGCAGGAAGCCTGTGGTTAGGACAGCACTTGCCGTGATCATCTGCATCCATACGTGCTGCTCAGATGTTGTGTGGGAAAACAGCGGTGTGGAAGAGTTGTAACTGGACATTCCGGTGCCTGGTCTCCAGACTCTAGCTGTGGGCATCAGAAGTGAGCAAGGAGTTGGCATATGTACAAATGCATAAAAAGGGAAGAATGCCTCTTCTCTTCCCATGACCTGCAGGACGGCGGGCATTCCTGCCTGGAGGGAATGAACTCTCAGGGCTGTTGCCTCTCAGTACAGTAGAGGAGATTTTCTGGCCACAGCAGGATGGTTTGGACTAGAGATGAAACGTTGCATTTGAGATAGGCGACACATAACAGGAAACAATGTCTGAGGGTAGCTGGGACATACAGTATGACAAACTAACTGAGGCTGGCAGGCACCTCTGGAGATCATCTGGTCCAACCCCTGCTCAAGCGAGGTCAACTGCAGCAGGTTGCTCAGGTTCATGCCCAGTCAGGCTTTGAGTATCTCTGAGGATGGAGACTCCACAACGTTTCTGGTCAGCCTGTGCCAGTGCTTGACCACCCTCACCGTAAAAAAGATTTTCTCTTACGTTTTAAGTGGAATTTCTTGTGTTTCAATTTGTGAGGTCAACCCACAGTGCCCTGGAGACTATCTCATGGGAAGCAGCAGGTTGGTGCCTGCAGGAAAGCGGCCAGGGAAGGGATGAGGGACTGTCTGACAAGTGGGAACCTCTCCTGCAACCCACAACCCTCAGCCTCATGACAATTCGGTGTGGTCATGTGAAGATTTACTTTTTCTCCAGATTTGGTGAGACTTTTGCAGAAGCACAGTGCTGGACGCAGACATTTCGGTGCTAGAAGAGCAGTTGCCAATAGCAGGAGAGGTTGTAGGGGAGGATAGTCCCTCCAGAGCCTTGTCACTGTTTGGGCAGCATGGATATCCGCTGCCCTCCCTCAGGCAGCCCCTCTCCCCATCTTGGGATGTGCAGGATGCTTCTGCCATACTGGATGTGTGGGGGGGACCTGAGTAGGAAGGGCTGGGGAGGGCTGAGGTTTTCATGCAGAAGTTGCTTAACTCCTTTTCCCAACATGTTCCTGGGGTGTATCTGCCTTGAGTCACCTCCCTTCTGGTTTTGGACTTAAAAAAAATACAATGAAAAAAAAAAAAAAAGAATTCCTGATGGTGACAGCGCCGCCTTAGATGTTAAAATCAACTCTCCTTTGTGGGTAGGAGCTCGTTTATACACATGATTTATGCCTGCTGGAATGAGAGAGGGACAGACTTAGCAAATGACAGGTTTTGAATGGTTGCAAGGTAATATTATTAATGTCTGCTGACTTGGTGCCCTGCCCAACTTTGAACTTCATTCAATTGCATGGGGCTGAACAAGAGCTGCGTGAGTTTTGAAATATTTCCACATAAAATAAGCTCTGAGACAGATGGAGAAATGTGAGTTTCCTAATGGGGCCTAGTAAGAAGAGTGCAGGAGGAAAAAAAAAAGGCAACAAGAATCTTCCCCGAATGAAACAAAAACAAGGCATCAGAGGAAATAAATCCCAGTGCCAGCCACCGTCGTCTGAGGGGTTACACCACTGCTGCAGATTAGAGGGCAGGCTTTTTTAAAAGGACATTTGCAACATCTTTCATCTGCTTTGCAGGGCTGGCAGGTCAAGCGGCACCACATCCGTAACCCCAGCAACATCAGCCTCCTGGGCCAGCGACACCGAATCCCAGCCTGAATTTATTTAAATGCGCACAAGATGATTCAGTAGGTGCTAATGCTGCTAATTCAGTAGGTGTTAATGCGTGAATAATTATAGACATATTTAAGCAGCTGGTGGTGTGCCTTCAAAAGTTTCTGTGCACGGAAATTAATAGCTCTGTGGTTGCGTGTGTGCTTTACATGTTATAAAATGAAGACGTTGGTAGCAGCTCCGTGTTAAAGTTTGAGTCAAGATTTTCACTCGAAGTAGAATTAAAACTCTTTGTTTTACGCTTGGATGTCTCCAGAGATGGCACAACAGATCCTCAGAAAATAATTGATATTTTCTCTGCATTCTTTTAAAAAAACACTCTGTTTTCCGCATCTGTTAAGAATTTTCCTTGATTTTCCCTTGTTTCTCAGGTTCCTCAACAGCACAAGCTCAGTTCTGACAAACTTCCTCCATGTAGGTGCACTGATAACATCTTAGAGCCAGACCTGCTGCAAGCAACACACACACAAATAGTCCCTTTATTTGCAATAGCTGTTGGGAGCTATGTGAGGAATAGACGCTGGAGCTGCTCCTTGCTCAGCTAATGTCTGGTTACATAGTTCCAGGTTAATGCTTTGCCCTGAGCGGATGACAGGGCACCTCAGATAATCACCCCCCCTAGAAAATATACGTACGTGAAATGCAAATACCGCAGAGCGACAGTGAAAACAGGAGCAATGGAAATGACAGTTCATTTTGTGCCCCGCTGACTGCAAATAACACTTTCTAATGCATTTTGCTGTCTGGACGAAAAGGTTTCCAGGTGTTTGCTCAGGGGTGCTCAGCACCTTGCAGGTATCGGCCCCTATGGAGATCTGGGCTGGTGCAGGCGTTGGCAGCAAGGTTTTGACGTGTCAGTTGTTTGGCTTTGGGACAGAAAACAGGGTCGAGCTGATGCTGTCTGGTAGATCTCCCTGGGTCATGTTTGGGCAGCATGGATATCCGCTGCCCTCCCTCAGGCAGCCCCTCTCCCCATCTTGGGATGTGCAGGATGCTTCTGCCATACTGGATGTGTGGGGGGGACCTGAGTAGGAAGGGCTGGGGAGGGCTGAGGTTTTCATGCAGAAGTTGCTTAACTCCTTTTCCCAACATGTTCCTGGGGTGTATCTGCCTTGAGTCACCTCCCTTCTGGTTTTGGACTTAAAAAAAATACAATGAAAAAAAAAAAAAAGAATTCCTGATGGTGACAGCGCCGCCTTAGATGTTAAAATCAACTCTCCTTTGTGGGTAGGAGCTCGTTTATACACATGATTTATGCCTGCTGGAATGAGAGAGGGACAGACTTAGCAAATGACAGGTTTGAATGGTTGCAAGGTAATATTATTAATGTCTGCTGACTTGGTGCCCTGCCCAACTTTGAACTTCATTCAATTGCATGGGGCTGAACAAGAGCTGCGTGAGTTTTGAAATATTTCCACATAAAATAAGCTCTGAGACAGATGGAGAAATGTGAGTTTCCTAATGGGGCCTAGTAAGAAGAGTGCAGGAGGAAAAAAAAAAAGGCAACAAGAATCTTCCCCGAATGAAACAAAAACAAGGCATCAGAGGAAATAAATCCCAGTGCCAGCCACCGTCGTCTGAGGGGTTACACCACTGCTGCAGATTAGAGGGCAGGCTTTTTTAAAAGGACATTTGCAACATCTTTCATCTGCTTTGCAGGGCTGGCAGGTCAAGCGGCACCACATCCGTAACCCCAGCAACATCAGCCTCCTGGGCCAGCGACACCGAATCCCAGCCTGAATTTATTTAAATGCGCACAAGATGATTCAGTAGGTGCTAATGCTGCTAATTCAGTAGGTGTTAATGCGTGAATAATTATAGACATATTTAAGCAGCTGGTGGTGTGCCTTCAAAAGTTTCTGTGCACGGAAATTAATAGCTCTGTGGTTGCGTGTGTGCTTTACATGTTATAAAATGAAGACGTTGGTAGCAGCTCCGTGTTAAAGTTTGAGTCAAGATTTTCACTCGAAGTAGAATTAAAACTCTTTGTTTTACGCTTGGATGTCTCCAGAGATGGCACAACAGATCCTCAGAAAATAATTGATATTTTCTCTGCATTCTTTTAAAAAAACACTCTGTTTTCCGCATCTGTTAAGAATTTTCCTTGATTTTCCCTTGTTTCTCAGGTTCCTCAACAGCACAAGCTCAGTTCTGACAAACTTCCTCCATGTAGGTGCACTGATAACATCTTAGAGCCAGACCTGCTGCAAGCAACACACACACAAATAGTCCCTTTATTTGCAATAGCTGTTGGGAGCTATGTGAGGAATAGACGCTGGAGCTGCTCCTTGCTCAGCTAATGTCTGGTTACATAGTTCCAGGTTAATGCTTTGCCCTGAGCGGATGACAGGGCACCTCAGATAATCACCCCCCCTAGAAAATATACGTACGTGAAATGCAAATACCGCAGAGCGACAGTGAAAACAGGAGCAATGGAAATGACAGTTCATTTTGTGCCCCGCTGACTGCAAATAACACTTTCTAATGCATTTTGCTGTCTGGACGAAAAGGTTTCCAGGTGTTTGCTCAGGGGTGCTCAGCACCTTGCAGGTATCGGCCCCTATGGAGATCTGGGCTGGTGCAGGCGTTGGCAGCAAGGTTTTGACGTGTCAGTTGTTTGGCTTTGGGACAGAAAACAGGGTCGAGCTGATGCTGTCTGGTAGATCTCCCTGGGTCGTCCTGACAGCTGTAGAAAGCACTTTATTGCTTCTACCAGATAACGGGGGGAGCCTGCTTTCTTTCTTCTCCCCTGCCCTCTTGGAAAGGAAGCGTCAACGCTGCTTCCCCTCCCGCTGCCTGGCTGGTGACAGTGCCCAGCACGGCCTTGTGAAGGAGGGCTCCAGCCAAGCAGAGCTGCAGAGAGGGTTGCAGACACAGGTATTTTGTAAATAAGCCTATGCCATGAGAGCAGAGAGCTGCACTGACTGACACCGCTTATATTCCAGCGTTTTTTTGCCTAGAACAGCTGATGGGGGCTCTGGTTCGTATTTGTTTGGATGATTACAGTGGTCACTTTGGAAAAGTGTCATGACTTTGGATGGGAACCGATCCACAGACATCTATTGTGACACAAAGCTTAGATTAATTAAATAAGTGTTGCTCTAGCAGTTGTTTTAAATAGCTGTACATCAGCCTGACTTCCAGTCCCTCATTTCGTAATAGACGAATATCATGTGAAGGTTTCACATTATCATTTGGATGAAATTCAGATATTTGAAGATAGAATGATATCCAGTACTTTTCTGTATTTCCGGGAATTTCATGTTAATACATGCTCTGTTCCTCCGTAAAAGGCATAAAGCTCTCTCCCCAGTATCAGACACACTCCGCAACCACGGCTCACAACTGTTAATTAAAAAAGTCCAGGATGACAGGCAACAAGGTCTGCTCTCATGTGCTTTGTATGCAGGCAAGGAAGTCTTGGAGTTCATGAATGGTTCATTTATACTGCGCTTCAACTTATCTGCTTCTTGAGTGCTCCCAGTCTCTTAAAAATGTTGGATAAATTTGCACTGGATACCCCTCGCCTAAACTGATTATCAGTATCAGATCCAAAAATAATTTAATTCCTCTAAACTTTACCTGTTGCTTCCTGCTCCACTGCACAATAGTTTATTGTCTGGCTCCGTTGTGCCACATTTTGTCCTGTCAGCTGAAGCCACAGACGGGCTGAAAGGGGAGATGAAAGTGTCCTGCACTCCTTTACGAACCATAAGCCAAACCCCAGGGAATGCACTTTACATCAGATGCCCCCCAGCCATGTCGGTAATGACTATTTTACCTTCATCTTTGTACAGATATCTGTGAGTTGTCTGGGATTCAGAGAGTATGTACGGCGCAGGGGATGAGGGGGGCAGAGGGTGTTCATTAGACAAAAGCCACGTTTTCCTGACTTGTCAAAAATGCGCAGTGTAGAAGAACTCACTTTGGTTTACAAGTAAACCCCAAGAATTTGCTTTTTCTCTTGTTATTAGTTACAGAAAAGGTGAGTGCATAGTGTAACCCAGTGTTTTTCACTCCTGCAAGAGCAGAAACATAAGGAAAAGTGACTCATTTCTATCTTCTCATGGACAAGCCTTTCTCCTCTGCCCATTTGCCCCCCTCCTGCAAGGAATATCTGGCGTTTCTGCTCCTGGGAGAGGCACCTGTTGGCCTCACTGGTCTCCCCAAGGTGCTGCTGGGGGTGACGGGCTGGGCCCTGTGGACACCCCTGGACACACCTGGGGACATGTGGATTTGCCCCTGTTGCAACCACAGCTCCCGGGGAAATGCCCCTAGCCACCCTGCCTCTGCCTCCTTACTGGGGAAATCACGCTTCCCCCTTCCCCGAGACAAACCTCTGCTGTTATGGAGCTGACTCAGGTGTGAAACTCAGATGTAACTCAGGTATAAAGCCCTTTATTCGATCATGGTTTCTCACTCAACCAAGTCTTCATTCTTGCCCAGATTTTTCTTTGGAGTTTCTTCTTGCTGTCATTTCTCTGCTTCAGTTTTCAGCTTCTTTTGGAAGATTTAATTTTTTTCTACGCTTAGAGATGGGAAAAAGGGAAAAAAAAGGGAAAAAGGGAAGGGAAGGGAAGGGAAGGGAAGGGAAGGGAAGGGAAGGGAAGGGAAGGGAAGGGAAGGGAAGGGAAGGGAAGGAAGGGAAGGGAAGGGAAGGGAAGGGAAGGGAAGGGAAGGGAAGGGAAGGGAAGGGAAGGGAAGGGAAGGGAAGGGAAGGGAAGGGAAGGGAAGGGAAGGGAAGGGAAGGGAAGGGAAGGGAAGGGAAGGGAAGGGAAGGGAAAGGAAGGGCCCACGTTGGTCCTGTATGCAAGAACAAGTGAGCTGGAAGCTGCTTCCTGTCATGAAACAAGCTTGTGCTTATCCATTTGTTTAAGACCAAAGTGTAAAGAGAAGATAGGATTAGGCTGCTGAGCCCTTGTCTGGGCTTTTAGCAGACCCACAGCTCGCCTGGCACACAGGGATGGAGGGAGACAATTCTTGGCTTTCAAAATCCTTGAAAAGGGCCAAAGGAATTTATAAAGGTGAATTATACAGAGTTGTGTGTGTCATGTTGAACCACTTCTACACATGTTCATCAGTGATTCCACAACGGGGGCCAACTTGCTCACACCAAAAAACTTCTTGGTATCTACATCTTGCAATTCCTTCCAGCACCCCTCAAAATTGTTCTGCTGGTGTCCTGGAACCTTCTTCTACTTCTTGTGCCTGGTTTCTGCTGTTCCTTTTAGATATTCCTTCTCTCAGACTTGCAAAACAGACTAGAGAATACACAGCCAAATGTGGACTCTTCTGTACCCTTTCCCTCCAAAACAGCCATGCCACCAAATATGCTTTAGTGAAAAAAACTCCAAAAAGCTGTATTTCCTCTCAGCCAGGATCACAGTAGACCTGTGAGCACCATGTTTAAGGGCCAACAGGAGGTGAAGTAGGTAATAAACAAGGGGTGACAGATGGCGAGAGGACCTGGGACAGGGGTTTCACCAACTCATGTTCAGCAGTTGAGTCTCTGCTGCCCGAGGGCAGAGAGGCAGTGGCTGGCTGTGAAGGAGAGGAGGCACCAGGGAGAAGGGAGGCTGGAGAGGAGGACAACAGTGTGCTGGGGACTGGAACTGGTCAAAGTGAGCCCTGATGGGCACAGGGGTGGGCTCTAGCCTAGTTGGGGCACTGGAACCCAATGGTATCACCCCTCTGTCATCTGCAGTCACTGCTGAAATGTCCTATTAAAACTGACAGACCAAGCTATGGTAGACAATACGCATTTAAGCTCTGTTTATTTTTCAAACTCACTTTTCTGCAGAGGAACAAACACACTTAGACAGTCATTATGATGACAGAGAAGATTTAATAAAGTGTTTAGCTCTTGTTTGAATCATGTCATGAATTAGCCTCCCTAGACGCATGCGTTGCCAATTCCGGTGCTAGAGACCGGGCACACTTTGTGTCTTGATTTCCACAGCACCAACACTATGGTAATGACAGCACCAGTGAAATTTGCCATTTAGGGTACTAAGTCCATCCATTGCTACCAGAGGCACCCGTATGATCACTGGCCTCTTCTAGTTAGGCTCTCGGACTTGAGCTTCAGCATGGGCTGGAAGAGGTGGGAGATCCCTCCCTGGTTGCCATGGCGGACGCAGGCAGTACGAATGGGACAGACAGTCTGCTTACAGAGGTCCTCTAGACATGAAGAGAGGGAGGGAATGAGGCCAGAGGGCCTTGCTTGGGGCTTTCTCCAGAGATGTCATTGCTATGCAGCCTTCTTGTGGATGCCCCATCCCTGGAAATGTTCAAGGCCAGGTTGGATGAAGCGTCGAGCACTCTGAACTAGTGGAAGGTGTTTCTGTCCACGGCGGGGAGCTGGATCTAGATGATCTTTCAAGTCCCTTCCAACCCTAACCATTCTATTATTCTATGTTTTTATGATTCTTCAAACAGAGCATGGAAGTGCTTAGGAACCTGGGGTTGAGGGACTGGGCTTGACTTGAGAAACCAGGATCAGGCAGAGGCCTGGGAGAAGACAGCAGTGCTGGTGTGGCTTCACGGAGCCATTCATGCAACGGTGACCAGTACAGTGCTCGGCTGTGTCAGGACAGCATCGTTGCCACCCTAACTTCACTGCCTAGGGCTTGAAATCCTGGTGCTGAGGAGCTCAGAGCATTGTTAATGCTGTGTAAGAACCTCTTGACCTAAATCCAAAACTGTGACCCCTCTGTTTGGTGGCTGCCTAGTCCTGAGGCGCCTGAAACTCTGCACCTGCCTGTTGAGGAGCATCTCCATTTTGGCAGCTTATGGCAGCTCAGCACCTATCCTAAACTGGTTGTTGTTCCAGCTGTGTGTCCTGGGAAGGCTGAGCCAGCTCTGTCTGCACCTGATGTTGTGCTCTGCGGGAGTTTGGCCAGAGAAGGAAGAACATGGTGGTAGTCTGATGACCAGTTAATTGTTGTATGTTAAATAGTCATTTCAGGAACTACACAAATAGACGCTGGAGCAAGAACAAGATCCCGAGTGTCCTCCTCTGGGCGAGCGATTGAGTTCAGAGGTGGAGAGTGCTCTTGCTCGCTCTCTCCCTGTGGTCTAAATGATCTTTAATGACTCCTTGCCAAGAGGAGCAGTTTTGGCAGGAGGGGCTGATATTGCTTCTCTCTCTTCTCTGGAAACTGCTGGGGTTTGAGTCCTTGCAGGCAGAGAGCTGCTCCGAGCCAGCAGTCATTTTGGGGCGAAATCTTATCGTTGATCTGTCTATTGACCGCCATCACCAAGAGCACCTTCTCAGGCTTTATTTTCTGGGTGAAAAGCTGGCATTTCCTCAGTCTTTGAAACAAATCATACACTTGGGAAACACAGTGGGGCTAAATCATGCTTATGATAATATCTCACAGCCAGGTTTTCCTTCTTGGCCCTCTCAGCTGTCCTAGCTATAGGAGAGGGTGCTGGTAAGGTGCACCTGGGCGTGATGCCTACGTGGGGAGAAGAATGGGGTTAACGAGATGGCTTTATCTCCGGTTTTCCCCACTGGCCAACTACAGTGGAAAGTGCTGATGATTTGGGGTCTTTCCCTGAGGTGCCATTCCTCCCCAGCACATTGCGGAGGACCAGGCTGGGCACCCGCGGCTGGCTCTGCATTCCAGCTTGAGTGTCAAAACCTAAAAGTTAGGTGGACCATGCTTGGTATTTTGGCATCAAACCAGAGGTTTTATGGGTCGTAGCTCTTAACCCTGTCATGCATCCAAGTATTGTCAGTGAAATGGAGATAATGGCACCTCCAAACTCAAAAAAGTACTTGAGGACAGGGGTATTAAAACCCCGCAAGGCACTTGATCTCACAACAGTAGGACCTGTATAGAGAACCACAGCATGGCTAAAGTAAAAATGTGTCTTTCTGTTGATTTTCTTGGGTCTTTCAATATGTGACACAAAATGGAGATGTCAGATAATTGCCTTTATTAATCATTGCTGGAATGCAATTTGCCCAGGATGTTTGACACTACTGGTGCTACGCAGGATTCTGCATGGGTCATTTAAATGTTGCAAAGCAACATTTATTTTACAGGCAAAATACAATAAATAAGTAATCTCATTTAAAAATATTATACAAGAAAATAAATGCATTTGAACACTACAGACTGTAAAATGATTGCCTTACCCACTAATGAACAATGAATGTGAAGCTTGTTTCATGAGTCGTAAAAAGTAAGTTGAGAAAAACAGACACCCAGGGAATTTTTTCTGTGGTGGAGGCTTGCTTCTGCTGTAGCCAGAAAGGATGCACACTTCATCCTGCATCTTAGATTACAGAGGCACATACAATGAATAATTATTTAATAACATACACAACTAGGAGGTATTTAGGCACTCACCCATAAGAAGTCCAGTGAAGATCTTAATGCTTCAAAATTAGTTCACAAAATGAAATTCACGAAAATTAATTCACATTAAATTGTGCAAATTCTACCCTTCTTCTCAGTGTAGTCAGAGGAGGGAAAAGCTACCAGGCCTGGGGCAGGGTGAGGGGCCCAGCCAGCCCTGTGTTGACAATGACCGATACGGACCACCATGCGCTGGTGCTGGAGCTCTGCCTTGGCTGTGTTTAGTTTGCTAGAACAGATGTAGCCTACTTGCTCAGGGACAGGTCAGCACAGGACAAAATCACAACTGTGGGAAGAAGCCACAGATTTCCATCTGAGGATTTCTTCCAGCAAGAGGCCAGAGTAGCCCTGGATCGGTGGCACTGATCTGCACTGTGCTTGCAGTGAGCTAGGTCTTCAGAAGATCAGTGCATCCCAGAAACACAGAGACAACAAGCTGGTCACAAAGAACCTCCTTGCTCTTTGACCACATCCAGCATATATAATCAGTTGGGAAACTGCAGCTGACCTATCCCTTACAAATCTTTCTGCTCTAGGGATCAGATTCTATGTAAATAAATGGTAAAAACAGCAGAGAAGACAGATCTCAAAACTTTCAAGTTTTGTTCATCTACTATGAAAACACAGCGCAATTTCACTTATGCCTGATGGTGTTTCAGAATAGCCTAGCAAATGCTTATTAATATATTTAATCATAAGGATGACTTTATAATATTAGACATCCTTGTAAGACGAGTTTGCAAGGATGGTACAGAAGAAATACACCACAGTGATGATGCCCATGGATTTGCTGCTATGGCACAGGCCAACTGCACAGAGAGAGCTTGCCGAAGCTCACAAGGTTGTGTAAAGTCTGGAGCTGACCTGCCTTTGAACTGCTAAGGGAAAGGTGCATCTTGCTTGGTACTCCTATAGCTCTGTGGCCACATGCCGGTTGTCTCAGGAGAAAAGTTCAGGAGGTGATTGCAGGGTGAGGTAGAAGGAGCACATGGGGCACCTTCATCACCAGCATGGCTGTGGTGTGATGTGCAGGCATGGGCAGGGAGCCGAGGAGAGTCAGGAGTCGCGGGAAGAGCCATGAGCGAGCATCTCTCTCTGATCTGGTGGAGAAGAGGAATTCATACATATAATCTCTTCTTTGGTTACACTGAAATGCGTGGAGCAAGGGAAGTTTTCTGGGCTCAGGTGTTCAGGTTTTACCACAGCGCTGCCTCAAACTAACCAAGAGCCTGGGAATCCTCTCTGATGTGTGAAAAAGTGCTTTGTTATTACTGCTTGTTTTCTCATGCAACAAGGAAAAAAAAAGGTGAGGCAGAGGAAACAGAATATGCTTTGGGCACCCTGTGCTACATGGCAATGCTGGGCTGTGTTTCTGCCTTCTTAGTGCTTGTTCCAAGCCTTTCATATCTGCCAGCCAAGAAGGGTGGCAACGTGGTTGCCTTCCCACAAAGCCTGCTCTTGAGTGGGAGATTTTCTTTGGAAATATTGCATAGTGGCAGTGGAGGAAGTAACGGAGGATGATCAAGGTGTGATCATTGACCTGAAGAAATGTGTGTTGGTGCAGAGACACATTGCCTGCAAGGTATAGGAAATAAACCTCCAAGAAAGTCAGAAGAATGCTTCATTTCATAACTGGGCAGTGAGAGCTCTGCTAGCATTTGGTAGGTAGTGCCTTATGTGCCAAATACCTAGAAATATCTGAAAAAAGGAATGTAACTCCAAATTTATTGAAACATGGGAATGTTAAAATGCTGAGTCACACCAGCAACAATGTGGGAGTTTGGCAAGAGTGGTTTTGAAAGACTGTCATGTCTACTGTTTTTTTATTCTGCAGAAGAACTGAAGTCATTTCATGGCTGAAAATAGTATGGAGAACAACACCGCAGGTGCTGGAGAAGTAGTCCCGAGTAATATGGTGCCATGGAAATACAATCTGGTGGCCAAAGTCACCAGATGGTGCTATTGTGCACACTATTTCCATGCGAGTGTGACCATTGCACTCTCTTTGAAAGGACATGGTAGGGTTTCTCTGTGGGACAAGGGTGCTGGGCTGATTTGCTCTCTCCCTTTGTCCCTACCTGGTCCAATTCAGACCTTGAGGCTGAGTCCTCCTGGGACTCAGCACTGCCTCTCTGGCCCCAACTCCCAAGATGGGAACCGCCTCAATGCCATTTTGGCCACCACTGCTTGAAGTTAAAGCATAAATAAAATAAGTTTTATGCAGAAAAAAACTCATTCTGTTTCACTAATTTCTTCCCTATGGACAATCAGAACATCTCCACACAAGAGAATGTTAAAAACAAAAGCAAGGGCTTCCATGATGCCCAAGAAGGCAAGGAGCACATCTGCCCTTCTGGGATCAACTGAAGCACCTTCTGAAATATCCCACAGCAAAATTACCCTGCAGCCAGGCACAAAATGTCTGGCCTTTAGCCTACGATCCTGCAGAACTGAAGGGCACTGCTCCGAGCCCCAAAAGAGTGTTTCTTTCTGTAAAGGCTCTGCTTTGTCTCCTGAGTGAACCCTGTAGATCAACTCCTAACAGAAGGGTCATGGCCTGAGCAGCTCTGCTGGGCTGAGGCATGATGAGAAGAATATGGGCCAGGTTCAGAAATACCTGGCTCAGTCCTGGTCACCTCCACAATAATATATGCAATATTACATATCTATGCAATATTAGCTATTTAACAATTATACTTTCTATGCATACAGGTAGATATTAATATAAATGTATATTTACATATAAACATAATATCAAACTATAAATCTATATTCTAACATAGAATAATCATATATTATATATATAATATATGATACACCTCAATAGTAGTATCTAATACCTGTAAGCCACCTACATAACATTACCCCTGGTTTCTAAACAGTATTCATACCAAAAGTATGACCTTGAGATCCTGAGTGACAAGTGAAAGGTATTAATGGGCGTTTTAAGAGTGCCGTTGCAACAGATACATCTTTTCATGGGCCATTTGGAAGTTATTTCTGTGTTTTGTTTTTTTTTTTTAAGACTTGCTCTAAACCAAGTAGTAAATTAAGCAAAACAACATGTAAAAGTAAAGGTGATTTAAAGTGCTAGCCTTTTTAAGAGCTTGTGGTTAAATAATGTTTTACAGTGTAATAACATCGCAAAGGATAACGATCTTTTTCGTACGTCCAGTGCAAGGCTCGGCACCTTCCACTCACAGCCACGACAAGAGGGATGGAGGCTCCTTGGCCACCTTATGAGGCTGTTTAGTGGCCTTACAGCTGTTCTAGCCTCAGCAGCAAGAGCTATGGGGGCAATGTGAGCCCGTCAGATGCTGAAAGCCCAAGTCCGTATAGCAATGATGGGAGCGGATCATCCCAGCTCCTTGCAGCAGGATCAGTCCCGTGCAAATGTGAGGAGACAGTCGAAGTTAATGGGATTACCCTGGTGGCCCAGTAAGTGTTGCCTGTTGGGAGCATGACTGAGAGGGCCAAACTCACTCTGGCTTCATGTCCTCTAATTAAAGCCCTGCTGCTGCGAGAGTCTGCAGCGCTGAGGAGCTGACTGTGCTGCTCCAGCTCCGCAGCTGGAGCCGCGGTGGAAGCTTCTGGCTGGTCTTTACTCCCAGAGTGGGACCTGCTATGAGCAGATGACGATGGGGGGCTTGCAGGGAGATGTCTGGTCCCCCTGGACCCACACCACTGGTGTCCTCCCCCTCCCCAGAATTGCCCCATGGCCACAGCAGGACCCTGCTGTCTCTGCTTGGAGAGCAGCACTCTCTCCAGCGAGCACTGTGAACAGGGAAGTCCATCCCCAAACCTGGCAGCTAAAGACCTTTTGTCCCAAAGCATACCTGCTGCTGTCTGAGCCCTCTTCCTCGGTGATTAAAATCAGGGGGATCACCTTTTAGACTCAGAAATAGAGGGGAGCAGCCCCCTCTGAGTGGGTGTCTTTTGCCTTGCCTGCACCAGCCCAACCCCGCCGCAGAGACTCGCTGGCAAAACAGTGTGAAAAGCCCATGGAGAGAAGCAGCAGCACCGGCTTGTGAGGGCCCCCATGCAGGGACAGGGACAGAGACAGGGCTGGAGCTGGGGTGCTCCCCTGAGGGAGTACAGCTGCTGGAAGGGGATGAAGAGGCATCCGTATGCTCTTAGCAACAGACACAGGACTTGAATCAATAATACAAGAAAGCCTGTGGTCGGCATCATTTCTGGCCACAGCAGATGGACCACCATTCAAGGAAGGGTTTGAGGCTTCCTCTGCCTGAGGGGATTTTAAACCACATTCCCACATTTCAGGCAAGTACCTTCATCTCTCTCTGGCCTGTAGGTCCCTGCAGAAACTGCAGCGTTGCACAGCTGGTAATCACAGGGCTGGTAGGAAACTGAACTAAAAGCAGGACTTTTGTAGGGTGCTCAGCTGGGCAGGGACTGTCTTGGTGTTTACACCCAAGAGCATCTCTGTCGTGGAGATACTCATACCCCAGCTGGTTATGACCCTGCACTACCTGATCTAACTTGAGGTTGGGTTTCACTTTGAAGTTCACCCTGCTTTGAGCGGGGTTTGGACAAGCTGACCTCCAGAGGCATCTTCAAAGCTGAATTATTCTGTGATTCTCTGTTTCTATCCCTGGTTTTTATCCAGCTACTGTTTCATGTAAAACCCCTCAGTGAAGTCCCCTAGCCATTAGGTACAGGCATGTTCCTTCTTGCCTGTTCTACCTCTGCCTCCATAAATCTAAGGAAGCTCAGCTGTGGAGGTACAGAATCCCTAGCACGTTTTTAGTTAATGCATAAAGATTAAAAGCTACTACAGTCGCCAGTAAAGGCAAGACTCTCAGGGTCACTCTAAATTAAATAAAAGCTCCATTAATTTGATCAAAGAACTAAATTGTACGTTATAGTGATTTATATAACATAGGATTATTTAGTTCTGTATAAAATTCTGCACTGAAATTCACTTTTTTCTGGCACCTTTCAGCAATTAAATATAACTTCAGCATATTAGAGATAATATAAAAGTGTATTTAATCACAATGGGTGAGACATTGATGTATTATTTGGGTATAAACACAGGCAGATAGATGTAATCATATACAAAAATGTTATGTTAAATGAAGCCTGAAAAATAATTACATTTATTGTATCTTTTAGTGGCAAATAAGTAAATTAAAACTATATTTGAATACTGATGTAAAGACATGTTAGTGTTTTATCCATTAGGTTTAGGTAAGGAGGGGAACAGTCAGCACTTAGTGTATAATCAAAGAGATGAAAAATATACATTAACTTAGGCACTGGAAAACAAAAATGTCTATTTTTGACATTTTTAGGGTGAAAAGGGTCATACTTTAAAACAAAATATTTTCAAAAGTGTGTCCTGTTTTCAAGCTGTATTTATTTTCCATAAAGTAACAAGCTCCACAGTGTGGTGCATTCTACAGCAGATGAAAATATTTAGTATGTTAAATTTATGGCCAAGGGCAAGAAGCTGAACTTGGGAACCTATTTAAAGTGCAGTGGAAGTCTGTAAAGATAACGATGGGGAGTTGAAAGCAGTGAAGCCTCAGACAGTAATATCTCAATAACAAAGAGCTAATACTTTGCTGCAGAGGCTTTCTCAGCAACAGTTGGTCCATTTTTGTCATTACGTCTAATCAAGTCCAGTCTTGCCTCAGCCTCCTCAGCCAGCAGACATCCAGCACTTAAATATAACCGTATGTGTCCGGCGCGATTACAAGCATCGTAACGCGCTCCCGGCTCTGTCCTCCTGCCTCCAGCTGCCCCCGGACCCCGGGGTGTCACATTCCAGGTTTTATCCACTCAACGTGCATGCCGATGGTGCGTGGAGCTGGAGGGCTCTGTGAAGGGGCGCGGGGTGGTTATCACCCATGGGGACCGGTGGGCCCTCTCTGAGCCCAGCCCCAGCCCCAACCACCTACCAGTGGAAGTGTCATCAACCCTGCCAAAAAGCAGCCAGAGTCAATATAGTCTTGGGCTCTCAATGCAACTGGGTTTCTTCAGATGCTCATGGGCTTCTTCATGCTTTCATTTGTCCCATACTTCACAAACCACGTGCAGCTTCCGCGTGCATGAAAGGCCGCACGGGAAGCTGACCGTGGCTGCCGGGGCCCGACCTGGACCCTCCTGGCAGCCGAGAGTGGGAACAGCCCCTCCTGCCAGGCTGAGGACAGCCTGGGCCTCCTCCTGCCAGGGGAGACAGGAGGGAAGAGCCGGAGACAGAAGCTGCCTGAAGTGCTTTCCGCAATTACGCCGGAAAACTCATTAGTGTGAGCCAACGGCAGAAAATTAAGAAAGCACCAAAGAACAAATAGAACCCTCCATTAACACATGGCGGGTTTCACAAGGTGAACAACCTTGTTTATAATTTGCTGAGGTTTTAATGTTGCCTACATGGCTTAACGCTTTTGATAGGATTCCTGCTTTGAGCTGATAATTAGAATGAAGACATGAAATTACCCATATTGCTTTATTAATTTGGTCCAGGCACTGGAATCCCAGTTTTGGCTTTTGATACATTTTTACACAAATAGTGAACGACATCTGCTACCCTGGAGGAAGCAGAAGGGGAGAGCCTTTTCACAGCTGGGGTGGGAGGTAGGGTTGTATTCATTCCTTCTGAGTTTTGCCAAAGTCCCCATCCCTGTGACCTTTCCCAAAAAATGCTGAAATGCCCATAGGAGCGATGGGGCATCCAGCATGGGTGGCAAGGGGAGGAATGACCTGGGACTAATAATCGCCTTAAGGCCACTTCTCCCAGCCCATATGATATTTCTCCATCTGGGGTCAGGGGAGACACTGAAGCTGTTGTGAAATAACCTCTCCATATAGCAGGTTATATATTCAGTTAGGGAACGAGGGCCTTGAGAAGGTGATCCTGTTAAGAAGTTTTGAGGATTATAGTTTCCCTTTTGGTACAATGATCTCTAGTAATACTGGGGGAGAAGACAGGTGGGCAGAGAGCTCTGCCATCTCTGCCTGGTGTCCCATTTGTACCAAAAGCCTGGAGGAGTAGATGCACCTCTGCCATGGAGGCCAGAGGGCTTGCTTTGAGGTGGTCTGGGCAAAGTGATATGTACCTACACTATGAACAAGACAAGATGTGATTTTAGTGTGGAAGCAGGGGTGCTGAGCAGCACACCAGCAAAGAGGAAGGGAAGGAAATCCACCTCCCCTTCCCACCACTCCCTCCAGCACTGTGCCGAAGAGGGTCGGGCAAGGGAGACATGTCGGGAAGAAAGGGCAGCCAGTTGCTCTGCACTCCTCCTCTAGAAAGGAAGCTGAGTTGCTAATATTATCTGTATTTATTGTATTTATGTGGCACTGAGCTCATCTTTGAGACATCTGGGCCCAAGAACAGTAATTAAAATGAACAACTGTTGACAGTTGTTGTCACAAATTGAACAACTGGCATAAATCAAACTGCCTGGAGTCTCAGCCGTCTCTCCCAAGGAGGGGATAAATACCATCTAGCCAAATTAAGAAAGCGCTGTGGAAAGTAAATGCTTGTGGCACGGACTCAAAAACATGCCAGTGCCAAGCTCTGTTTGGGTTCTGGAGGGGCAAATCCCCCAGCCCAGGTGCCCTCCCTGAAGGATGCCTGTCTGCCACCCCCACTCACCCTCCTCCTCGCCCCCGCTCTGATGCCAGCTACGGCACAGACAGAGCAAGCTTTCTGGCAACAAGGAGTGTTAAAGGCAGAAACAAGCTCTATGTGATGGTGGAGCTTGCGCTATGGGTAAATACTGTTGGCTTTGTTGCATACTGACCTTTGAAGCTAGTTAAAGCACAAACCAAACAAAAATCCCACCTCAAATCATTTGAAATCCATGACATTCGGAGTTACGATGTATTAGAAGTACCCTAAAGCAGCCAAGCTCACTAAGGCAAAAATTCATCTAACTCAATAAGGCAAAGCAACAGCCTAGGGAGCAGTGGAAATACAGGGAAGCAGACATGGTGCCATCTTCCAAAGCACTCCCCTAACCTCTGACCATTTGCAGCTTGGAGACATTTAAACGGCAAGGCTTGAGAAAACAAAATCTAGCTTAGAAAGACCCCAGGCCAATCATATAATAATTATGGATTGAGTCCTTGGGACATACAAATCCATGTAGCACCCTCATGTGTTTCTTAGATTTCCTTTACTTAGATCAGGGTCCAATTTAACACCAAAGTCCATTTGTAATTAAACCAGTTGTTTTCTATTCCCTTCAAAAGGTTTTGAGATTGGACCCGGGTGGGGGTTCTATCCATTGCCTTCCGTTTGCTTCACACACCTGGAAACACAGGAGCTTTTCTAAAGGAGGTGACCAGAACTGCCCTTTTGCTAAGGCTCTTCTGCAGCCCACTGGGTCAACACAAAATCAGGGCTGAATAAAAGGCATCAAAGACACAGGGACACCCCCAGTCTCCCCCGGGGGGCTGCCCTGCCCCAGGGCCCTGCGTGACCCCAGGCCAGCTGGACGGAGCGGGCTGCAACACGTCCTCAGCCCCAGCGACGGAGGTGGTACAGCAATGCAGAGCAGTATTTCAGGAAGCTCCCTGGCTCGGGTGGCACTTACTCACAGGGTGCGTACTCGAGTTTTGCATTCATGTGGCTGCAAATAGGTGCAGGAGTTCATGCCTCATGGCATAGATCCAGGAGCAGGGTCAGAGGAGCTGCGTGTGGGACACGTGACAACGACTCAGGCAAGAGGCATAGCAGCAGATCAGGCTTTGCTGCCCAGGGCTGCGAGCCCCCTTCTCCTCCACAACACTTCTGATCCTTACAAGAAGTCCCACTGGTGCCTGCTCTGTGGCTGCCTTAGCTGTCCCACCACAAGCCCAGACCACCATGCACCCTCTTTCCAGCCCCTGCCCCAGCACTGTCCCCAGCATTGCCCCCCAGCACAGAGCAGCTCTGTGTCTTGAAGTCCTGGCAATTCTTGCATATGCAGTGCCCCATCTGCCCAGGCAGACAGCTCTAGGCTGGCTTGGACCTTCAGACCTTTTTCTTTAAAGCTGATTTAGTTGTTTCTCTGGGGTGCTACAGTGGGTGAGGGGTCTCGCTTGCCAGTGTTTGTTCTCCGTTCTTTGCTCAGCAGTGCTCGTCTTCACCTCTGAAGACCTGAGATAGCTCCCTGTGTCTGGATTCAGAAAAACTCCAGTTTTCTGTTTTTTCTCAAAGTGGGATAAAGAAGCAAAGACTGTACTCATGCAACCTTTCAAACAACATTTTCAGCTTTCTTCTTACCCTTATTTATTACGTGTTTGGCTCCAGTCGTGGGATGGAGCACTGTTAAACCAAGCACCATGCAAACACAGAACAGAAAGACTGCCGGTGACTAGAAGAGCTTGCCATCTAACTAGCATAAATCAGTGCGGTGATGGTACGTAGAAAAAGTGCTAATTCATACTGGTGTACTCCCAGCTGGAAAAAGAGAGACAGATAAGCTTTCCTTATCATCTCGTAGCCTCAATCACAGCCTTGCACACTGTGCTTCCAGCATGTCTGCTGTTTCCAGCAGTGATCCCTCCAGGTCCATCTCAGTGCGGCTGTATAAAATACTCGGTGGTGCATATCTCCTCCAGACAGTCCTGCTCGAGTGACGTGCAATTGTAACAGTGCTTTTCTAGCACTAGAGAAAGCCCATGTTCACTGGAGGGGTGATTTGGGTTTGGCTCTTGGTCTTCAGGATTTGGTCTTAGTAATGGAACTCAGGTGGAAATAATAAACTTGCTTCATTTGGAGTGTGAGAGATGTGTCTTGAAAGGCAGTAATTGTGGCAGTTTTACTTTTGGTAAGCTAAAGTAAACAACAGGCTATATAGATGGATATGATGTCCAAGTACTTTCCCAGCACAGGGGCTGAGATGCTGACTCTACTTGCTTTGTTTGCACTGGCCAGTATAAAACAATCTGCATACCGTAATCTGAAAGGAAAGGTCAGCCCAAAGGTCACATGTTTTAAGGGTGCTACTTCAAAGACATTTATCTCCTTTACAACACCATTAAGTCTCTGGTAATGGTCTATTGTCTTTCATCATCTCAACCTCTTCACCTGCGTGTTTATGTTCCGCCAAGCCTCCCGATGCGGGTGCAGGGAAAGCAGGTGCTCAGTGGCTCCTGCTTGACGGAGCACACTCCGTGTTATTTGAGAAAGCGGCAGGCTGTTACAAGACCATTAACCGTCACTGCAGCCGTCCTCTTCCGCCTTCCTGCAGAAACCAGTAGTTAAACCCTGAAGTTCTCAGCTGTTGTTTCTGATCCAGCCCTTCTTGTTTTTTTTGGTTGCCCTGCTAGGATCTCCACCGAGGTGGCTCCTCCACGATGACCGGTCCCTGTCATGTCTCTCTCACCCCGCTGCTGCTGGAGGCCGAATTTGCTTGTCATACCTGGGGAGCGTAATGGCTCCTTTTCTCTTGATTCTCTTTTTTATGATGTAAGAAAGAAGCCAACTCCATCACCGCTGGTAGCTTATAAACCCTGAGGCAAGATCTCGTCTCCTTGCTGCGGTAAATCAGATGCTGTCCCATCGACTTCATTGTGCATTACTACAGCAAAGTCTATCAGCTGAATATCCAAACCAAGCTCTTTCCTAAAGACCTCCTTGATGCCTCCCAGGGTTCTTGTCACCTGAATAAATGTCCTTTTCCCACGGGCACCTCCTTGGTGTTGCCAGAATACCTGAGGCACAAAGTCAGAGAGCAATGTGGTAAGTTCCTCTGGTCTGAAAAATCCAAATCCTTCTTTCTTCTGCTTTCTTTTTCGCTCAGGTGCACCATACCTAGATGCATATAGCCTGCTCATGCACAAAGGGCAAGGTTTAACCTCTTTACACTCACAACATCCTCTGAGACACTCATAATATTTGCAGTTTCGTTAGAGGAGATTTGTTTCTCTGCATTTGCCCCTGCTGCACTGAGATGCTGTGACTGAGAAAAGCGAATCTTTTTCGTTCTCAGCTCTTTTTGCCTTCTAATTGACAGCAACTCTCCTGCTGTCAAGAGAAGGGAGGTAGGCTAGGTGGGTGGCATGACGAGGTAGGGACTGTGTGGGACACACTGAGCATGGAGTGTGCTGCTGGATGAGGAAGACTACTGAGTCCCCAGGTGGGAAGGAGAAAACAGTGCCCCAGGTCTTGGCTGAAGACTGATGGATGCAGCATAAGGAGTCACTCAAGAGCACTCGCCCAAGCATGGCTAGATGCCAGCTTCATGCAGAGACTAGGGTCCTTTCTACAGTCTTGAGGAATTATCAGTTGTTGTTATTATTATTATTATTTCTGAATATCATGCAGCTCATCACAAATTTATTGTTAAATCATTCCTCGGTCTCTTTCCATCAGGCGATAGTGATGGACATTTTACAGGTTTTTCTAGGAAGGATTGGTAAGTGAGATTTCATACAATCATATAATGGTTTGGGTTGGAAGGGACGTTAAAGACCATCTAGTTCCAACCCCCCTGCTATGGGCAGGGACACTTTCCACTAGATTAGGTTGCTCAAAGCCTCATCCAACCTGACCTTGAACACTTCCAGGGATGGGGCAGCCACAATTCCTCTGAACAATCTGTTCCTGTGCCTCACTACCCTCATTGTAAAAATTTTCTTCCTTATATCTAATCTAAATCTACCCTCTTTCAGTTTAAAGCCATTGCCCCTTGTCCTGTCACCACATGCCCTTGTAAAAAGTTCCTCTCCAGCTTTCCTGTAGGCCCCCTTTAAGTACTGGAAAGCTGCAATAAGATCACCCCAGAGCCTTCTCTTCTCCAGGCTGAACAGCCCCAACTCTCTCAGCCTGTCTTCATAGCAGAGGTGCTCTAGCCCTTGGATCATCTTTGTGGCCCTCCTCTGGACCCACTCCAACAGCTCCATGTCCTTCTTATGTTGGGGACCCCAGAGCTGAATGCAGTATTCCAGGTGGGGTCTCACGAAAGCAGAGTAGAGGGGCAGAATCCCCTCCCTCGACCTGCTGGCCATGCTTCTTTGGATTTCTGCTTAAAGGTTTCCCATATAAATTCTTCTTCCACACACCTGTAACTTAACTGAACCTAAGTGTTTGGGCTGAAATTCCCGTGTCACATTGAATTAGCTAGGAAAATGTTCAAATTAAGTGATCTGGACTTTTCTATCTATGAGAGAATAAGAAAGAAAAAGAAGAGACTTTGCTCACATTAAAACCAAGAGAAGCTTTATAACCTTCTTCTGACTGACTTCCAGCACCATTGCATTTAGCTCTTGTGTCTGAAAATTACTTAAGAGCTCAGAATATGCCTTTTCCTGTTTGCAGGAAAAGGTAGTCAAATTTGATGAAGTGTGAGCTCCTGAAGAAGTTCAATTTGCCCCATCTCAGTAGGGTTTGCCTAAAGTTTGGCAGCTCTTATCCCAAATATTCTGTCTACCCTGAGCACAACTTAGCTCAAGCATGGAGACACTGAGTAGGGCTTCTCCTGAAACTGCTTGTTTAGGTCCTGGTGCTTGCTCTTACCCCAGGCATGACGTGGGAAGCAGAGACCATCTCTCGTGCGCCCCATGCCTCCTGGTTGATGTCCCAGTGGGTGCAGGACGAGGTGCAAAATAGGCAGCAAAGAAAGTAAAGGTGTTGGAGAGTGGGAAAGAGCAGCTGGAGGGAGTTCATTCTGGTGAATAGTTGGGAAGCAGGGACTGGATTAGACCCAGACTGAGGAGACAGGAACAACGATGATGGTGAAGTATCTCCTACACACTAGAGCACCTATTTTCTCTAGACCTTTGGCTTTTGCTTTTGCATGCTGTCCTGCTGACAAGTGAAACCTTTGGCAAAAACTGATGAAAAGCCAGAATTTCCAGCCTGCAGGGAAGTCCAGTGACAGGAACATAGAAATTTTCTTTTTTCTTTCTTTTTTTTTTTTTTTTTGTTGCAAACTGGGATGAATATCTGAAATACTGAATTTGTGCCAGGTAATTTTTTTTTTTACAGTGATGTCCTTAATTCTAGCATTTCTTAACCTTTAACTCACTGATTTTGCAGCATTATATTCCTTTCAGATATCATTAGTGAGTAACTTTATACAATATATGAAACAATATGTCTTAAGAAGATGATGTGTGATACGCACACCCATGCATGTGTCTATTATCTCTGTATATTGCATAGCCATAGAATTTTAGTTTTCATCTATCCCACAGGCAAGGAAATATATTATTTTAATAGGAACTCTGTTATTCCTTGGAAATGTATAGGTCTAAACTGTTTGGGGTTTAATTACTGTAAATGCTGGGTATTTATTTATCTAAACTCCACAGAAGTAGAACCATGTGTATATATGAATATGTAGTTATCAGAAGTTTGAAAGGAATTTTATAATTCTGATATCTCTTCTGCTGGAACTATAATTTTACCAGTCATATACTGTAGAGGTATTTATTTATTAATTGCATTTTCAGGCCCAGGTTTCGGAATTAAGTTTTGCTGTGTGGACTTTTGGGGTCACACACTGTTTTGGAGGCTGAGGCCATAAGTAGCAGCCTGTTTTCGTCTTTTTAAAGCAGCTTGCTTTTTAATGAGAACAGTGCAGAAACTTTTGCAGTTGATAGCTGTGAACCACCCTCTTTTTCCTTCTTGTGCTGGTGGCTCTGCTGAAAAGCTGAGGGTGCCCAGGTTCTCAGCTGGCAGAAGGTGGAAAAACGCCAAGAAATTCAAAGCAGTCACACTGAACTTCGTCAGCCAGGAACCTGCCCCATAATTTTTATTTTAGGCAGAAGACGGAGAGTAAACATTTCCACAGGCCTGGAAAGAAGAACTCCTTTCTATGTGCTTACTGCATGCTCCAAGTGGACATTTTTAGAAATTGGTCAGTAGTCACTTCAAAAGTGAAAAACTAGCTGATTCTGAAGCTCTGTGCCAGCACACTCACCAAACTAGTATAATTCATAACTCATTACATGGAGTGAGAATTCTGCACTAGTTCCACAAAAAGTGGGAAAAATTGTCTAATGGGATTTTCCCCAGAAATTACGAAGCTCCTATTTGTTTAGCTTCTTTTGGCTTCTCATCCAACCCTGCCTCCCACCCCAATCTGTGCTTCTCCCACCCAGCTAACAAAGCTGATTATAAAGCTTGATGTGGTTGGTTTAAGACAAGCATGTTGAAAGTCAAAATAATGCGTTGGGCTTTTTTTACAAAAACAAACCTCAGACTGTCCCCTTCTCAGAGGCTCTGGCTGCAGGGGTTTGGAGTCAGCTGCCAGGTGCCTGCCACTCCAATGCCCACTGCTGTGTTCCTTGTGGAGGAATCCAGAGCAAGCTCCATGCTGGACCAAGTCTTCCCCTTCCATATTTACCAGCCTCTCCAAAAATGTTATTCAGACTCTCTGAACTAGCATAAGAAAACAGGGAGAAGTCTGCTGTCAATGTACTGACAATGATCATTGCAATTACTCGGGTTGGAGCATCGATAATGCAGTGTTTCTGGAGTTGTTGCTCACAACGGGATGTGAAATAGCTTGTTTCTGAATAATTTGAATTTACCCCGATGTTGTGTTCTATCTTTGGTGGATTTTTTCACCAACAAGACTAAATCTACCAGTATAGTTCTACCATGCCTGCCACCTGGCTTCCAGTTTCCGTGTGATCAGCTACAGTGGAGACAGACTATCTGTTTAAGAGAATACCCCATTTTTTCCCTAAGTTGTGTATACAGTCATAATTTTGCAGACCTTCCTTTCTTTTCAAGGCTGATCATCTTTGGGAGCACTGAACAGTGAGCTACGTGTATGGAGATACAACACAAAGTGTATAGCTTTCGAAAGGCTTTCCCTGCTTGTACCATGGGTCATTTCTAACACATCTAAACGACCATCCTGTTTGATGTCAGTGAGATATCAAGAGGGCTGTGTTACATATTAACAGATTGAAAATCAGTCCCAGGTTTCATGCCAAGCCTGTGATACTGGCTCAGATTTCCTTGGGAAAGAGTGGAAAGGAAGAAAGAGATGGAGAGTTTTTGCTTGGGTGTCTGCTGCAGTACAGATGCCTCCTCCCATTCCCATGCACTGCCTTGGTTTCCCTCTGGCTGACACCAGAGGTATGGTGAGGACTGATCTCCACTTCTGCTGCATCTCTCACCTGAGTCCTGTACCCCATTTTTGGGGAGCTGGACATCCCCATCTGCCTTCCAGGGAGTTTGGGGCAGGGCTGCCCATGACCCTGTTCAGTGGTGTGTGAGGTGTAGCTTTGAATACCCTGAGAGATCCAACTAAACTGACAGAAACTGGTTAACTGATAACAGAAGTGCCTGAACACAAGGATGGGTGAAAACATGCCTGGTTTTAGATTATTTCAACTCTTCTAATAAAAGATATTTTCCTTTCCTTATGTGATTATACCTCAGATAAGGAATCTGTGCCCAAATCTGTGTCTATATGACATGTGCAAATATACTTTCCTGCTGTACCTTATAGTATCAGATACAAACATCTTGGCTGTACGCTGAATTTATGTTTTGAGAAGTTGCTAAGTCTAACCCTGGCATTTCAAAAGCCTGCACAGGCAGAGATATTTAAGATGACTTTTGTTCTGGTGAGACCTGAGGGACTGGTGCTGGGCACCCTGGAGGTCCCCAATCAACATTTATTTCTATCCCAGGCCCCCAAGTATGGGCCACGCTGGGAGCTCCAACAGTCCTCGGATGGAAAAAGCAAAGAGAGGGAGAGAGAAGACACTGGAAAATTAAGAACAAGCTCGGGATATCATAAGCTGTGTTTGGCTGGTGTGTAGGACATAACATTGGGGAGAGAGCTGGAGGTGTGTGATGACTGTGGTGGGGAAGGCAAAGGCAGAAAGAGACGGGACAGTCCATAACATGGGCTCATAATCGTCTAGCTCTGCCTCCTGAAAATACAGTGGAAATATTTTATAAGAGACAAGGTAAGGATGAGCTGTTTGGGCGTTTGGACACAAGACCTCTTTGAGTGGAGCCGTCTTTTAGAGAAAAGTGTAATTTATTTCAAAGTAGTGAGTGAAACTAAATGAGATGCCTTGACGCTTGCCAGTTCATAAGCGAGCAAAAGCTATGATTCCTGTTGGACATCTCTCCCAGGACTAGTAATATGAGAATAGAGGTTCATCCTTAGATTGAGAGACCTACATTCACAAAGAGCCTTAGACATCCCGGGAAATCAATGGGAATTAGATCCCCAGATGCCTCTGAGAATTTGGTATAATTAGTTCCAGGAAAACACTGCCCAGGCTGTTTTTCCTGCTACATATGGGACTGAAATGCAAGCAGGGATATTCTAGAACAACTGTAGAAATCACACACTTTTGGATTTGGGTCAGTAAACATTTCTTTCTAGTTTTGCTCAGGTCAGAACAGAGACGGAACAGGAATCTATGGGGCTGAGTGATGGTGAACACTTCAATTTGCTGAAAACACTGGGAACGGAGCAAGTACAGACACAAGTCACAAATCAGCGGGTGACACAAGCCAAAAGTAGTTTTTAAAGGAAGGCAAACAGGCCTGGTTCTTAATGAGGCCACAGATGTTACTTGAGATTTTGCTCCAGTGACTATCAAGACCGCACCAGCATTACACACAGATGTTACACCAAATGATCTTGGGAAGTGGGGGCGTGATGTCATTGGGGGGTTTCAAATCTGGAACACATAATCAACTTATCTTTGTTCTGAGAGCTCATCATAGCCTCCCGGGCTCGTTCAGATGTCTATTTGCATAGGAAGTGCCCTGAGGAGAGATCCTGTTCCAGGACACAGATAACTATGGTGACAGTCCCACATACCTGTTGTTTAAGTTTCTCCTTACGAGTGCCTATAATGTGTTTTGGAGAATAATTAGGATTGGATGATTCTGTGTTTCTGTGGGTGGAAAGAGGGTGAATGGCCTAATTCCCTGTCTAGTTCAGAAAATATATTGTTTCCAGAGGAAAACTTGAGCGTGTGTAGAGTAGAAGCTCTCCAGGGCAGGGTGATCATCTAGATATTTGCTGAGTAAATCACCTAGCAGGACTGCGTTGTGTTCATAACAATAAATATTGCTGTTGAGTAGTAGGATGATGTTTTAAAGGGATTTTCCTCTAATTAATATGGTAACATTTATTGTGGCATGATTAACGATTGTTTATTTCTCTGTCCATACCCCTTTGTCGCTGACTTGAACTTCCTATTTTGTCTAACTGAAAAACTTTAAGTGCTTCTTCAAATAGAAGTTGACTCAGATACTCATCACATTTCTGCTTTTGCTAGACAAATTTGAAGGGAATAGAAAAACGACAGTCATTTCTATTATTGGATGTTTCTTCTGAAAATAAAACTCATGCTCTGTACCCTAATCCTAAAAATAAGTTGCTGTGCTGAAGCCAGCATAGCTACTGTCTCACTTGATTCCCACTGAGCACATATTTAAGAGCCTTTCTGAGTCAGCGCATTATGAAACAGGCCTTGCAAGGAGCAGCGAAAATGGTGATAGCTCTAACAACTCCTCTTCATCTTTTAAACAGAACATGTGGGATCAGTGGTCCAATACCAGACATGTAAAAATCTCAAATTTCATCTACAGGAATATTTCCCTGTAGAGTCGAAGGATAAGTTAGGGCTTCATAAACAGGAGTAAACTTCAATTATTTTCTTTTCCTTGTGTATAGAGGTAAAATAAAACAAAGTTGATTTGATATCTTAGCAACTCCAAGGGCAAGAAAGGTGTGAATGCCACAAACCCTATCTGGGAAACACACAAACGAAAAGGCTTGCTGTATGGTGAAGCAAAGCGTTGCTGCTGATCTTCATTGCTCCTTCCAAAAGCAGAGGTATTGTATTGGACCATCTTGACTGGATATGAAGGATAAAATACAGTTTGCCTGTCCTTATCAGCAGAGACTCTTAAGAGTATCACTCAGGAAAGACCCTCTGCAGATCAAGATCTGCAAAGTTTGGCTCAGAGTATGAGGGAACAGTGCTTTATCTCCGCAGAGAACAACTCTCCAGGCTGACTGCGCTGAACAGCGCTCTCCCAGGCCGTATTAGCTTCAGTCTCTGTGCCTTCTTCAATCTCATAAAAACAGGGGCTTATAAACAGATGGAGCTGTGCTGTTGTGGGAAAGAGGAGCTGCACAGAGGACTGTAGCTGGGCGGCCTCTGCTCCCTCAGCTGTCCTGCCCAGTGTCCCCAGCTACCTTCCACCCAGGCAAAGGCGAGATGTGCCTCTCTGAGAAGACCTTCACACCCTGTCCTCACCTTCAGCCCTCCTCCATGGTAGCTGCATCCCTGGGAGAGCCACCAAAGGCTTCTGAGACACAAAAAAATAGTCTGACTGACCCTGGGTCTAGCTGTCCTCCAAGGGATGCTCATCGCTCCCATGGATGGAGGTATCTCATGTGGCATGGACATCTGCAGGGAAGCCTATGGTGATGCGGCAAGCAACAGGGACCACATCTGGCAAGCCTGGTGACTAGGAAGATACAGTGCTGCCCTAGACCCTGTGATGGAGGAGGTAATGCAATGGCAGAGAGCAGCAAGATTGTCTGCCTTTCAGAAGCGGACCCATGAACCAGATTCTCCTGCCTAATGGTCTCTCATGGGTTGTTTTTCTCCTTCAAGCAGATATGGGGCTAAGTGCCCAGGATGATGTGGTGTGAATCTGGGTCTCAGTGATGGCTTTTCTCCCTTTGCACTCATCCTTGCCTGTCCTCGGGGTAGTCTGGCTAAAGATCAAGCCAAGTGTCTTTTTGGCATGGGGAGAGTCTGTGACACTGCCGTATTGGCCCATGTCCCCAGCGTTGGCAGCATCCTTGCAGGAGATCCTGTCAGAGCTGGTAGCAGCTCTTGAGTGTCTTTATCTTCTGCCTTCTATCCTGATAGGATGGTATTGCTATGGCTGAGGAGAACTGAGGAAGGAAACTGGTGTGTACAGCCCAAATCAAAACTCACAGCCCCAGGCTGGAATATTCCTGAAACTGCTTTTGAGACTGGGATTTCGTAAGAATCACAGAGTTACTGCTTTGAACCCCTCTTCTCCCCATCACTTAGTGGCAACTGGTACCAAGGAGAACCTGGAAGGGCGACACCAGTGGAATTACTCCTGGTTTATGCTGGGGTAAGACTGGGTGATTTCTCTGCACAAGAATTACCACCGTATTACATGAGATCTGAGTGGCTTCTGCAGGGATAGTTGAATCCTAACACAGTTCAAAAGGCATCCAAAGTTACAAATGTTGAGAGCAAACATAATTTCAAAACTATTCCATGCTGGAATCCCCTGCAGATGATTGCAGTCAAGAAAATCACTATCAGAGGGCAGCTGTGTGGGCAAAAATAATGTAATAAATGGTGTGGGCACCGGGGTTTTGCTTTCTTAAGAAAATGTTAAGAAACTGCACTGCAAATACAAAGGGAAGGAGAAAGGGAAGTATCTGGCTATTTAAATGAAAAATGACTTTTCTCTGCAATCGCCTTCTGTCAATAAAATGCTTATTTTCTGACATGTCAATTAGGTGATTCAAAAGCCAGATGACCATTGCCTTCCATTTAGTACTGCTCAGCTGGGTTAAATGTCTTAAGTGTTTACCCTTTATGACCAGTGGCATGTATCTGTTCTTAGTCAAACTGTGCTATGTGTGACATGTTTGCCTGTAGGTTTTTCTCTTGAGGTAAAGTTAACCATTATTATCAGATTCTAAGAAAAATGGTAGATTAGGACAGTGGTTTCACTGACAGAAATGGGCGCAGCTTGTTTTACAGTAATATGTACGAGAAATATGAAACAGATGAGAAGAATTCACATAGAATTAACCAGCCTGTAATTTAAAGTGCTGTCATTAAATAGGATCATGTATCCATACTTGGTACTTCAAAAGAAACCTCTGCTGTGTAAGACCAGTTATTAGCGAGGAACGTTTTGTCCGGTATCTCAAACCAATTTTAAAAGATCTGATTACATACACATCCAAGCATGTGAAAATGGAACTACTTTTTTAAGAACGTCAGGGACTTGATTTTGTTCACACAAAACTTGAGGTTTTAAGGAGGAATTCTGAATGAGGAAAAAACACATAAGCTCTGACTGCTGGTGAAGTCCTACGAAGAAGGATGGTGATAATAGTGATATAACCTTTTACTGAGGCTTGTTCTGAACACATAATGCTATCTGCTTGTGTAAAAGAATGGAGCAGGCTGTGGGGTGAGAAGGATTCATGTAATAACTTTACTTTAGCTAATTTAAAATGGATTAAATCTTTAGAAAGCCCTCTGTTGTCCTCCACCAGGGAATACAGCCCCAAATTTTTGGTGGAAAAAGCTGAAATGCTTTCTTTCTGACTTCTGACCAGAACTGAAAGTAAAACGCTCATTTGGAAGAAATAAATAAATAAGCTGAGACAGTGCAACTCACTTTCCCAGACAAAAAATAATCACAGGGAGGAATTTGTGAGTACTAGCAGGTCAGCAGGACTCACTTTGCAGGCCCAGACAAGCCAGCAGAAGACAACCGCTTCAGTGAAACATTCCTGGAGACGGACCCTGCTGGGCAGCATTGTTTCCAGACCTGGGCTGGGGGCCTACATGCGCACCCACCCTGTGGTGAGCAACACGAATCCAGTGAGTAGTTAGCAGGTTGATACAAACGATGCCCCTAAAAAGCAAGAAACATTTAGCACTTGAACCCTGAGCCTTGCTCCGCACAGGGCAACCGTCCCTGCCACTGCCAGCACGCCCCAAAGCCCAGAGGAAAACCTGAGAGGTGAGTGCCGGTGTCATAGCACTTGAACGTGTTGCAGACATCTCTGAGGATCAGCTGGGGACGCTGCCATGCCAATCTGCGTAGCTCTGCAGTTCATCCAGCATCCCAGGGAAAAGTAAAAGGGACCCGTTCATAGGACTACAGGGTAACTCAGGCTGGAAGGAACCTCACGAGGTCTCTAGATCAACTCTTTGCTCAAAGCAGGGTCAACTCAGGTTGCTCAGAGGTAGCTGAAAGCCTCCAGGAATGGAAACTGCACAGTTCTCACTCTGATCTTCAGTTTGCACCCCAAGTCTAATGAGGCTATGCTGAATGGCACACAAATGGTTGCAGCAGTCCAGAAGGGATCTTCAGAGCTATAGGGATGTGATAGGACTCTGTAGGTGCACCTGCACTCTGCTATGATATCCTCAGTGACCTAGTCCTTTCATTACTCCAGGTGATCACGCACTGGGCCAAGCCATGGTCCATCTTTCCCTATGTCCTATGTCCTTTTCTGCAAAAACCAAGGCAGCATGTGTGCCTGGGTCTCTTCTGGGCACTTGCAGCCATAGCAGTTCAGAAACTCCGTGAGGTTCCTCATTTCTGAGGAAGCAGTCTGGGTCTTGGCACACAGCTGGCTATGGATGGCTGGAACACAAAGATTTGCAGGCAGCCTCTCCTTTCTTCACATGTTGCTGTAGTCTAATCACAACATTCAACATTTCATGGACTCAAAATATAGTTGAGGTTGAAAGTAACCTCTGGAGATTATCTAGTCCAACTCTGTGCTCAAAGTGGGGTCAGCTATAGCGAGCTGCTCAGGGTTATGTCCACCCTGGTTTTGAGTATCTCCAAAGACAGAAACTCCATAAGCTCTCTGGGCAACCTGTGCCAGGGTTCAACCACTCTCACAGTAAATAAGTTCTTGTCTTATGTTTAAATGGAATTTCCTGAATTTGAGTTTGTGCTCATTACATATTACCATATTACCATTATACCATATTACACACTGAAATTCCATGTACAACAATACCCTTGTATATACTGTTGTTGGAATAATAATCTTTGTCTGTTGGAATATCTTATATTTTATATTGACAATACAGCATTTAATATTACACAGCTTCAGAGGAAGAACACAAATTTATTAACGCAACAACTTGCTCAGCAGCTTAAATAGACAAAGTGGAAAAATAATAGCTTGGATTTTTACATTAACTTATGATCCACAACACAGATTTTTGCACAATTTTAGCATTTTTATGCAGCAACGTAAACTATGATTCTTAATCTACTTTGTGAAACTGTCTCATTATTTTATACTGCCAAGAGGAATAATACAGTTGGATATGACTGCTGAAGTTTGCTTTTGGCATTCTCCTGAAATGCGGAGACTAAAAATACAAATGGCAATCAATAGCTTTTTTCTATGTTCTGCATTATCATATTCTGTGCTATATTCATGAAATCATAGAATGGTTTGGGTTGGGAGGCACTTCAAACATCATCTAGTTCCAACCCCCCTGCCACGGGCAGGGACACCTTCCACTAGATTAGGTTGCTCAAAGCCTCATCCAGCCTGGCCTTGAACACTTCCAGGGATGGAGCATCTACAACTTCTCTGGGCAACCTGTTCCACTGCCTCACCACCCTCAATGTAAAAAATTTCTTCCTTATATCTAATCAAAATTTACCCTCTTTCAGTTTAAATCCATTACCCCTTGTCCTATCACTACACACCCTTGTCAAAAATCCCTCTCCAGCTTTCCTGTAGGCCCCCTTTAAGTACTGGAAGACTGCAATAAGATCACCCCAGAGCCTTCTCTTCTCCAGGCTGAACAGCCCCAACTCTCTCAGTCTGTCTTCATAGCAGAGGTGCTTGTCACGTTTTGAGGTCAAAAGACCAGTCTATTAGCTCCCAAGTCAGGCGAGACCCTTGGGTCCAACTCCCCCTGCCTTCCCTTGGCAGCTCAGTGAATCGGAGGGTGATTCGCCCACTTATTAAGGGATCGTCACTAGTAGTACTATGGGCCAACTCTTTATAATAATTCAAAAGTTTCCGGAAGCATACATGTATATTTTATTTGTGACAGAATACAGGTTCGAGGATAGCCGGTGATAGTGACTGACTACAAAAACAACTTTAATTGAAATACTGCAGTGATAATATAAAACAATTACTGATCAGTGATAATATTAAATAGCTAGCAAGATGTTAGTAAGTAAGTGCACATAACCCAGAGTTCTTACCCAATAGGCGTCCCTATGGGGGGGAGAAGAGAGGTTCAGCCCGTCGACTGATCCCAGACGTTCCAATGGGGGGGGCTTCTCCCTAACATCCCCTTTGTTTGCTGCTATTTTATACTTTTTTTCATATCTTTTAGGTGGAGCTTGAGTGACTCTAGTCATACATAACTTTTATTAGGATTGGTGTAAATTTCTCTCCTGAGGGGTGTTCACAAATTAGGATTGGTGTAAATTGCTCGTTTGAGGGGTGGTCGCAACTCGGAGGCGGGTGGGTGTGTGACTTAGTAGCTGAAGGACACAATTTCGCCATCACTGCTGAGGCAGCGGTTGTGATTCACTTCCCTTGATGGCATTTTTATGGTTATCTTTACCAGGCGCCTCTCATCCCTGATAACAGGGATGAGCCGTGATACCTCCGTATCACTCTACTCCCCATTTCAAGGGTATTGCGTGGGCCTTGTTCGTTGTTTCTGGGAGCAGCAGCTGTGCTTCATGTCAGAGCTGCTCTAATATTAGCTGAATTCTAAGGAACAATATTCTTCCATTCCCCTCCAATTTCAGTCATTTTCCCACAGGTGCTCCAGCCCTCAGATCATCTTCGTGGCCCTCCTCTGGACTCACTCCAGCAGCTTCATGTCCTTCTTATGTTGGGGACTCCAGAGCTGAACACAGTATTCCAGGTGGGGTCTCACGAGAGCAGAGTAGAGGGGCAGAATCCCCTCCCTCGATCTGCTGGCCATGCTTCTTTGGATGCAGCTCAGGATACGGTTGGCTTTCTGGGCTACAAGCACACATTGCTGGCTCATGTTGAGCTTCTTATCCACCAGCACTCCCAAGTCCTTTTCCTCAGGGCTGCTCTCAATCCATTGTCTGCCCAGCCTGTACTCGTGCTTGGGATTGCCCCGACCCACAGGCAGGACCTTGCACTTGGCCTTGTTGGACTTCATGAGGTTCTCACAGGCCCATCTCTCAAGCCTGTCAAGGTTCCTCTGGATGGCATCCCTTCCCTCCAGCGTGCCCACAACACCACACAACTTGGTGTCACCAGCAAACTTGCTGAGGGTGCACTTGATCCCACTGTCCATGTCGCCAACAAAGATGTTAAATAACACCGGCCCCAGTACTGATCCCTGAGGAACACCACTCATCATTGGCCTCCACATGGGCATTGTTCTGTTGACCACAACTCTTTGAGTGCAACCATCCAACCAATTCCTTATCCACTGAGTGGTCCATCTGTCAAATCCATGTCTCTTAAAACATATCTTGAGAGACAAATAAATCTCTTTTTGTCTCAAAATACATTTCAAGAAGCACTTCAAGAAGATGAACATGGACTCCTTCACAATTGAAGTACTCCTTGTCAGAAATCAGTATCTTTTCAGTAGAGAAACTCTACTCATGATATAGGTCTTATTCCGAATGATGCAATTCTCTGCCAAATGAGAAAAATTAAGCAATATAGAAAAGTTCTATATTATCCTGTCACTTTGATGAGATTACCCTTGAGCCTTCTCTTCTCCAGGGTAAGCAGTGCCAGCTGTCTCAGCCTCTTGTTGTATGACAAATGAATCAGTTCCCTAAACACCTTAGTGAACTTGCTTCGATATGTCCACGTCTCTCTTGTACTGGGGAGCTCAGACCTGAACACGTCACCTATATGTGTCTCACTAGTGCTGGGCAGAAGGGAAGGACCAGGTTCCTCAACCTGCTAACAATGTGCTTCTTCATGCCACCCAGGAGGCTGTTGGCCTTTTTTTAGTCTTGCTCATGGTCCACCCAGAGTTTCAGGGCCTTTTCTGCAAAGCCTCTTTCCAGTGGGTCAACCTCCAGCATGTTCTGGTGCATGGGGGTTATTTCTCCTTAAGTGCAGTACTTTGCACTTCTCCTTTTTGAATGCGATGAGATGCCTGTTGGCCCAATTCTCCAGCCTGTCCAGATCCCTCTGGATGTAAGCACAACCTGGTTCATTGTGCTCCTCTCGGTTTTGTATCATCTGAAAATTTTCTGTGTGTGCACTCTGCCCCATCGCCCAGGTTATTAATGAAAAAATTTAACAGCACAGGACATAGTATCCATCCCGGAGTACACCAATAGTGACTGGTGTCCAGCTGAACTTCATGCTGCTAACCACAACCCTCTGAGCTCAACAGTTCAGCCAGTTTTTAATCACCACCATTTATCTAGCTCATACTTCATCAGTTTATTTATAAGGATGTTACAGGAGACAGTGTTGACAAACAACTGGTGCTCTCCTGTCATCCACTGAGCCAGTCATCTCATCATTAAAGGCTATTGGGTCAGCCAGTCAGGATTTTCCCTTTGTAAATCAACGCTGATGATTTCAAATCACCTTCCTGTCCTTCATACGTTTGGACATGGTTTCCAGGATTAGTTTATCCATCACTTTCCCAGTCCCTGAAATAAGGATGACTGGACTGTGGTTCCTTCTTGCCTTTCTTCGATACAGGAGTGACATTTGTTCTCTTCCACTCTGCAAGAACCTCTCCTGTATGCCATTGTCTTTCAAAGATAATTGACAATGGCCTTGCAAAGACATCAGCTGGCTCTCTCACTAGCCACAGATGCATGCCATCAGATCCCATGGACCTATGTATGCTCAGTTTCTTAAAGTGTTCCTTAATTGTCCTTCGCTGACGATAAGCCTTCCTCACTCCAGACTTTCCCATTGGTCTTGGGAACCTGGGATTCCTGAAAAGTGATCTTACCTGTGAAGATCACTGAAAGTGAAGAAAGCATTGAGCACCTCAGCTTTCTCCATGCTCTTCATCACCAGGTCCCCTACCCCATTCAGCACTGAGACCACCTTTTCCCTAGTCTTCCTTTTGCTGTTGATATGCCTGCAGAAGCCCTTCTTGCTGCCCATTACATCCCTCACCAGATCCAACTGCTGATGGGCTTTGGTTTTCCTAAACCATTTAATGAAACGTTTACCATCACAGTGGAAGGAATTTCCTCCTTCCTTTCACAGAGACTAAACAGATTTACAGGTTTAAAAATGTGAAGAAGGTTATGCCTGTAGTACTGCATATTGAGTGAGAAACTCTCCAATCCCTCTAATGACAGGACTATTATTAACTGTATTTTCCCCATTATAATTTATTTTACCAACAAGTCTCTCAGAAATCTGATTTTCCATGCCTCACACCTGAACTCAGTACCCTTTTGGATGCTGCAAGTGTGATCTCTTGCTGCTGAGCATTTTGAGCAGTTTACCTAGGCTGGGAAAAAGTTATTCATGTGAGCTCATACCACTTTCAGCCTGGTCATGAAGTCTAAGCCCAATTTGAGGAAAGGACTTTTCAAAAAATTGAAACTCAGGAGACCGAGGCTGGGTTTTGCTACTGACCTGATTCTTAAATGAGATAGGTTACTTCACTGCCTTGCTTTCACAGCCTTTTCGAATAAAGTGTAAATCAAATCTACATCCTTATATGTCACAGAAGACTTTAACCCTGACTTTGGTGGGAGAAGAATAAAGCCTTCCATGTAACTACCTTATCTGTATTAGCGTTTGGAAGTAAAATGCGTCTGCATTTCATTTGAAACTTGCCTTAAAAGATCCTAGAACTTCGCCGTGAAAACTCTAGAGTCCTTTTTCCAGAATAGACTGCCTTAGAAATGAAGCAAACAGGGCTCTTATAATTAAGATTATGAATTTGGGAGAGGGATATGGGGTTAATACTCTAAAATACTTTTGTTCCACAACAAATCAGTGCCAGACCATGGACACTTCAGACCCTGAGCCTGCACAAGAGCCATTGAGAATTATAGACAGACAGAAGATTCAGTGTAGAATTTGGTTCGTGTTAGGCTGTGTGTAACACTCAGAGGGAAACTTTGGCCAGATTGTCTGAACAAAGCACAGAACTGAGGTGAAAGTGACCTTTGATCTCAGTAATTAAGTGTTTCTTTTCTCACCACACAGCTGCTTGCTCACTCCTTCCACAATGAGATGGGGTGGGGAAGGGTAAAGGTGAGAAAACTCCTGGGTTGAGATAAAGACAGTTTAAGAATTAAAAAAAAATGGAGGAAGAAACCAATAAAGAGAGAAAAAACCACAAAACACCAAACCCAAGAAAAACAAATAATGCAAGAGAAAGAGTTTCTCACCACCAACTGACTGATGCCCAGTCAGTCCTTGAGCAACAGCAGCCCCTGACAGCCTCCACCCTTACAGTTTTATTGCTGAGCGTGGTGTCATATGGTATGGGATGTCACGTTGACCAGCTGGGGTCAGCTGTCCCAACTGTGTACCCTCTCAGCTTCTTGTGGACCCCCAGCCTACTCGCTGGCTGGGCAGTGTGAGAAACAAGAAACACCATGACACTATGCAAGCACTTCTCAGCAATAGCTAAAGCATACCTGTGTTATCACCACTCTTTCCATCACAAATGCAAAACATAGCCCCATACAAGTTCTTATGAGAAAAATTAACTCTATCCCAACCAAATCCAGTATAGGGATATTGACCTGTCCATCACTGGTGGGATTGCATTCCTGCGAGAGAACCAAGGCAGTTCGGACTAGTCAAGAGAGAAGAGTATATGTGCTTATAGTCCTTAAACGGTACTTTTCAACTTAACAAAGAAGATGTGGGGTTTGTCAGTGAAAGCTTTTCCTTTGTCTCCAAAACTGTTCCATATGTAGAACATTTTCCTGGCCATAAACTGGTAGGGGGACTTTTCAGCTACTGGCTTTGAAAGGAGCCCTGAACCTGCAGATGTTGATGTTCAGGATATTCTCCCTGTCCATGTCCTGGAGAAATGCCTGAGCAAATGGGCTGAGTTCAGGAGATCTTGATGTCTTCCCTGCCAGCTGCAGAGCTTTCTCTCAGTAGATACACAACCACAGCACACCTCCAGTTCTCCCATTTGTATGGGGACTTTTTGCCAGCGGATACACGTACCTGTGCACCGTATACCCAATTGCCCTTGGCCAGTCACTTCTCTCCTTCTACACTTGAGTCACTGCACAGGGCTCCATCGTCAGAAAGATGATGTGTTCTCAAAGGAGTTTTAGCAACTTACTCCCAGTTAAACCAGTGCTTTAAAGAGCACAAAGATGGCATGTGATTTATGAGGTTTCTTCCAGCTGTACCTAGCTCCCTAATTCTCCTCTGTGATAGCTGGGAAGGCTCAGACCCTCAGGACCAAGTGGACGCCATTTTCCCATTGTTTTCCTTCAAAATTGTACTGTGGAAAACGGTGCATCAGCAGAGGATAAACAGTGAGCTGTCCCATTTGAAGAACTTATTTTTAAAAACCACTGTTGCAAATTAGTAGCCGAAATGGGTGTTAAGGAAGAATGAAGGGCAAAAATACGACAGCACTGCTGAAAGGGTAGGTTTTCATGTTCATAGAAAGTTTAAAGCTAACAGCTAGGAAAATCAAATTAGTATAGACATCGGGAGGGAGGGGAAATTTTGTTTCTATTATGCAATGTTAATGCTTTAAAATGTTTAAAACAACAGGGCTAGGGATGTGAGACTTCATTTAATTAACATGCTCAGAAACATTATTATCAAGTTGAACGTGAATTCTTCTTGATATTTTACTCATTCTGTTGCCTGCGGCTGGCTACAGGAGGCCTTATCCCTATTTTCCTGTAAAAACTACTTCCACATTCCACATCCCAATTACTCTGAAGGGCATACCCAAGCTCCCAATAAAATCATGCTTGGAGTCTTTGCTGACTTCTAAATGCAACTCTACATGTGTTTCTGATCACAAAATCAGATTTCCAAATGTCAAAATTATACTCTGAGTGGAGACTGAATAACAGTTTAAGCCTTTTTATTTGTGTAGAAAGCCGAAATGAAAATATGAAGCACCTGAAAACTCCCTAAATTGCTTGCTTTATTTCCACTTGAATCAGCGTACTGAGACCTATTGTATTGCAGTTCATTTACACTTCTTCACATTGTGAACACTGAGGGGGCAAGGACTGCTCCGGCTTGCCCAGCACAACAGCTCCACCACGCAGGCTGGGACAACCCACTACTGCTGTCCTTCAAAGACATCACTAAATGAAGAGTAATTCAGAACGACAGGCTTAGGTTTCACTGGTCTGACGTTTGTGAGATGGAGGTAGGTAACCTGTTCCTCTCCTGTGCGCACCTATGGCCCTTGAGGAGAGAGCATCGACGGTGGAGGACAGCCTGGCTGGATTTTGGCAAGGAGGGAAGAGGAAACAGGTAAGCTGGAAGCTTTTAGCCAGGTCTTCTGCAATTGGAAAGGCAGATAGCAGTGAGAACACAGGATGGGGATGTGATGTCCCATTTCACACCTTCCCTCGTGGAGGTCGATGGCGGCCCTGGCTGGTGTGTCTGTGCCAGGGCTGCAAACACAGTTCCCTGCCTGCACATGGGGACAAGATAACCCCCATCTTTAAAAAAGGGACCAAGGACAACCTGGGAAACTACAGACCAGTCAGCCTTACCTCTGTGCCAGGTAAAATCATGGAACAGATTCTCCTGGTAGCTGTACTAAGGCACATAAAAAATAACCAAGTGGTTGGTGACAGCCAACATGGCTTCACTAGGGGCAAGTCGTGCCTGACTAATTTAGTGGCCTTCTACGACAAAGCTACAGCACTGGCTGACGTGGGTAAAGCAACGGATGTCGTTTTCCTGGACTTATGCAAGGCGTTTGACACTGTTCCATGTGACATCCTTGTCTCTAAAATGATGAGACACGAATTTGACAGATGGACCACTTGGTGGATAAAGAACTGGCTGGTCGCACTCAAAGAGTTGTGGGCAATGGTGTGATGTCTACATGGAGACCAGTGTCAAGTGGTGTCCCTCAGGGGTCTGTTCTGGGTCCAGTGCTGTTTAACATCTTTGTCAGCGACATGGATGACGGCACTGAGTGCACCCTCAGTAAGTTTGCCGATGACACCAAGTTGTGTGGTGCCATGGACTCACTTGAGGGAAGAGATGCCAATCAGAGGGACCTTGATAGGCTTGAGAAATGGGCCAGTGCTAACTGCATGAGTTTCAACAAGTCAAAATGCAAGGTCCTTCACCCGGGTCGGGCCAATCCTAGGCACAAATACAAACTGGGCACAGAGTGGGTTGAGAGTAGCCCTGAAGAGAAGGATTTGGGGGCGTTTATAGATGAGAAGCTCAACATGAGCCGGCAGTGCGCTCATGCGGCCCAGAAGGCCAACTGCATCTTGGGATGTATCAAGAGAAACGTGATCAGCAGGTCAAAAGAGGTGATTCTCCCCCTCTACTCTGCTCTTGTGAGACCCTACCTCGAATACTGCGTCCAGTTCTGGTGTCCCCGCCATAAGAGAGACATAGATTTGTTGGAGCGTGTTCAGAGGAGGGCCACAAAAATGATCCAGGGGCTGGAGCACCTCTGCTACGAGGACAGGTTGCGGCAGCTGGGATTGTTCAGCCTTGAAAAGAGAAGACTTCGGCGGGACCTAATAACTGCCTTCCAATACCTGAAGGGAACTTACAGGAAGGCTGGGGAGGGACTTTTTACAAGAGTGTCCACTGACAGGACAAGGGGAAATGGATTGAAGTTGAAGGAGAACAGATTTAGATTAGATCTTAGGAAGAAATTCTTCAGTACGAGGGTGGTAAGACTTTGGAATAAATTGCCCAGAGAAGTTGTGGATGCCCCCTCTCTGGAGGTGTTCAAGGCCAGGTTGGACGGAGCCTTGAGTAGCCTGGTCTAGTTGAGAGGTATCCCTGCCCATGACAGGGAGGTTGGATTAGATGATCTCTGAGGTCCCTTCCAGCCTATGCCATTCTATGATTCTATGATCTCCTCTGCACTTGCCTGTGCTCAGCCATGGTGCAGGAGAAGCTGGGGAAGCAGCAGTGCTTGCCATACGGGCTCACCTGGAGATTAGCCATGGATGTTGGTGGAAGCAAGGGAGGAACCACAGTCCCTTCCCTCTGCTGCCACAGCCATCTACTGCTCCTTGCACAAACTGTGTCTCTAGATGCAATATTTTCTATAAAAGGGATGTTGGCAAGATTTTCAGAAGCATCATTCAGTTTTGGTACACGAGGGGCTCACTCACTGCTTCAATGTGTTTCCTCCTGTGTCTTCTGTTTAAATACTGTCCTCCCCACCCCATTTTGTTGGCAGTGATAATAGCTAACGATTTACTGCATGGTATTCCCCTCTCAAGCTCCATTGCTTTTCTTCTGTCAGGTGCTCATTGTAAATTCGTGTAATGTGAAACAGCGCGTCAGAGAAGGACTGCTCATTTTCTCCCCTTTCAAGTAAGTTGTGAGGAGTTGTCACTTCACATCCAGGAGAACTCCAGGGAAAGATGACAGACTCCACAGGCTGCATGTTTCAGAGCTGGAGGAAATAGATACTAAACACGATGTCATTTAGATTTAAAATAATGGCTTTTAAGTGTTCACTGTTGTTTGTAATAAATATAATATATATAAACTTTAGCTTGTGGCTGAAATCTAAACTATCTGTTTTAAATGAATGATAACATAAAACATGTCATAATTCCTGGTCCATTAGTATTGATGAAGCACAAATTAACATTCCACAACATGGTTTGAGTGAACTGTGTGTAGCTATGGAAAGGTGAAAGCATCTGAATGCCAAATGTATGACTCCTATAGCCCTTGGCCCGCTGCAGTTTAATAACGAGACTTTCTTCTAGTTGTCACTTGCTTTAAAGTTATCCTTAGGATTGAGTATCTCTGGATCTGAAGATATTATTTGTTTCTTTATGAAGCAAGGTGAATAACCTTGACTAGGCTTTGTGAGGCTCTTATCTACTGATCAGAAAGACTAAAAGCCTCACTCCACTCCTGTGCTTCACTTCCCTTCCCAATGGACAAGCTAAGCCCTCTATCCAGCCCTGGACTGCACAGTTTGGCAGGGATCTGTTTCCTTGGGGCCCGCTGCCTCTGTCAGTGAAAGCCAGTGGGTTTGCCCAAATCTGAAGCTCATCACAAGGTGATCTGTCCAAACAGCTCTGAGAAAAAAAAAAACATCAAAAAAGCCGAATGTCATATCCAGAAGCAACTGACAGGCAGGGTCATCACATACAAGCTTTCACCAAGCAAGAACTATTGAAGTGGTGAATACTTGAATTGTGAAGAGATTTGTATCACCGGGGTCTGACATAATAACATCAGAATTCACTTACGGCATGACCATGCTCTAGAAAGTGATCTTGAATGCAATTTGATGTAGAAAAAAAATGTGGGAAGAGAAGAAAAAGAAGAAAAAAACCTGGGAGAGAAGTGGTCAAAAGACCTCAGCTTTTGGTCTTTAAAGCCAGAGGGAGTCTGCTTCCATCCCCGTGTACATTTGAAAGCCTCCAATGCATTTGATTTTTGCTTCTGTGACAGTGAGTCAGATGTCAAAAAGGGGGATTTTTGATCTCCTTATAATAAGCTTGTGGATATTCCATTAATTTCCCCTTACTACCTGATCTGGTTTTCCATTCTTCATTGCACTGTTTGCAGTAGCAACCAGTTATTTAGACCGTTTTCAAATAAAGCGGAGGGAAGTGAATCTATAGTTTAGTGTACAGAAGGACATAAAGGCAAAGGTCAGATGGGGGAAACAACAAAGAAGCTTTTCTTCTTAAAACTGCCTTAATTTGATTAAATTTGGCAGTTATTTTTCTGGCAAATGCCACAGACGAATGAGCCAACCTTTAAAAGACATATGATACACACACTGTGAGAACATATGTGTATATGTATGTGTGTATATATATAAAATTGCATGCATATATATATGTGTAATCATAGACATCTGCTTCCAGGTTTAAAGCAAACAGCATCCTTTTCTTTACACGATGTGTAGTTAAAGCAAGGAGTTTGTTTCCGTACGATGCTACAGTGGCCAGAAATAACCATGGGTTAAAAAATTGCTAAAAGAGTAAGAGGCAGAAAAGTTAATCAAGGATTTTTGACCACAAAGGTACAATTTCCAGTTTAGGTGGTCTCTGAGCCACAGTCTGAGAGCAACCGAAAGGTTTTAATAGGGGAATTACGATTGCATCCTTTTTTGTTGTTATAACCTTGCCCCTGCAGTCACCCGCTCTGGGATGGGGACCAGTTACGATTCTCTGCTGGGGAAGCAGCAATGTGCTCATGGCTTTATTGCCGCTTGGCTTACCTCACAGCAGGATGCAATGAAGATCCAGATGCTGCATCAGTCAGGAAGCTACATGAGGCTGCGCAAAGAAATGTGGTACAGCTGTGCTACCTTTTAAATTCAGATCTGATGCCAAGGCTGCAGTTACAGGACTTAGCTTGGCTGCCCCAGTGGTTCTCTGGGATAAGATAGATTACGCATGGCATTTTGCTGCCATCAGAAAAGTTGTGCCACTAACGTTAACCGGTCTCCGTGCATGGACCTGTTGCCTGAGGGAAGGACTTTGCAGACTGAAAATGCTGTTAAATATTAGCTGGAATCTGTGGTCTTGATTGTCTTGCTCCCAGAAAGCTTGGCCTAGCTGTGTTGGAAGCTTCAATGCAGTGAAGACTTCAAGATGTTGGTCAGCTGAAACAGCCACTTCGGGTTATTTTCACCTCTGCTCAAAACACACACAGGGGGAACGCAAGAACTTGCCAACTCAAACAAGACCAAAACATATACAGAAAAGTGTATTGTCAAATGATTTGAATGCAAATAAGGGAGAATAAAAAGGAGAAATGCAATGGTTAAAAAGATCTTGAGAGTGTCCCTGTGAGAGCTAGTGGTTCTCACAGATACTGGGACTCTGTGGATTTGAGCTAGAAATCAACACAAGACAAATATGAAATAGTAACTTACACTACAACTGGCTCAGATTAGACAGAGATTCCCTGAAATCCTATATATCTAAAATATTTTGGATATCTAACTAGATAGCCATTCCCCAGGACCACTATTTTGCAGGTTTATGAGATACTGGGAACGTCAAAGGGAAAATATCAGCCCTTTGTGGGAAAAGACCAGCAGCTTTTAATTTCACTAACTGACTGCAGCACATTCCATTCTGTCTTGTGAAACTGAAAACAAATTTGGCAGCAGGCAGTCATCAGATTTTCATGTAATTCAATAATTTATCATGAAAAATATTCATTTATAAACAATTACTTGTTTTGGAATGATAGCAGCTGTCATTTTGGAGTCTATAATTCCCCCCACTGGGATATTTTTCTGAGTTTATCCATCATTAAATCATGTAGTGTTCAATGTGTTTGGAATCTGGGCTGAATGCATTTTACAATGTGTTTATGTTTTGTTATGTGCATAATATCATTTTTGCTTTACAGACATGAAATCCAATATTGCCAGATGTAGAAATCTCTCTTTTCTGAGCAGCTCCCCTTGATATTGCTCTTTGGCTTTCTGAAGGAATACCCCCGTGTGAAGTCAATACCTGAAATATCGCTGTTTCTGTTTCGCTGTCATGACTGTGTAGCTACCCAAGTCACACACGCAGGACTCCAGCTAGAGCCCTCCCAGGCTTGACCAAAATCCTGTAAGCATTACCTTTTCGATTTAGCTAAAAGCATGCAAGTATTTTCTTTCATTGCTGCTGTTCTATCACAGGGTGAAAACCAGACAAAATGGATCTAGCAGATAAGACTTACATGAGCTTATATTGACCTCAGGCACTGACGAACTGGGTTACCAGCACAACTAGGAGCATTTGTGTGCTTAGGAGCCACAGAGTCAGGCGTTCCTGAGAGAAGGAGCTCAACAGCATCGCCTTTACACTGGTCTCTTAAGAAATAACAACTCTTCAATCTCACAGGTATGCTAGGAGGAGGTAATAAAAATCTATGAGCTTCTCAATAATAAGTCCATTGGTTGGCAATGGATTAAACAGGAATTGGTGTTAGGCTATTCCAGGGCTTTATAAACTCTTAAGACACATAGAAAGAGCCCTCTTGAAGAGGTAATTTTCCTATCTCCTTGGTTATTTTACCTTGGAAGAGGTGTTAGGTATCAGCTGAGTCTACTCTGGCAGAGCCAGGGATGCCTTGGCGTGTTCAGGAGTTCTCAAAAAAAAGTACACTGTTTTGCAGTTTAAACACTAATATCAATTTTACAATTCATTCATTAGAAACTGGAATGAAAAACACTCTTTAAAAAACATTTAAAATATGAGTGATTTGAATAGCAAACTTTTCTATTCTCAATTGTTTGGGTTTGTTTCTTGTGGCTTCGCATGGGCTCACCTCTCTATGTTTCTCTGGACTCACTGACAAAGATTAGCAGTAAAAGATTAGAAAAAAGTAAAGATTAGAGGAGATCTTTGACAAGATTGTTGAAAACTTCCTGTACAAGCTGTTGTTATGGAAATTTATCAATTTTGCTATTAAAACACAGATACTGCTATGGAAGTGCACAAGGCAATGAAACAAAGAGAAGAACTGAGTTTTTAACAGGCTGGGAAGATGAACAACAAAAAGGTTTTGTGCTATTGAGACCCACCCCGTTTCTGTTCAGCAGAACACTTAAGCACGTGCTTAACTTTAAGCACATGGTTAAGTCCCACTGTATGAATTGGCCCAGAGAGAGACAGGCACTCAGGTGTCCCTCCAAACAGAGCAAACAAGCGCATATTTAACCACCTTGCCAAACTGAGCTGATACAATTTATCAGATTTGTTAATGCCCTGGAAAAAAAGGGAAACATGAAAGGGTAAACTTGGCAACAGACAACTCTTGTATACAGGTCATCTGATTATTGGGGAGAATTTGCAAAGCTCAGTCATCTGTCGGTTCATGGGTAGATGAAACTCAAGGAACACAGTGGCAGAACAACGCTCACTGGAGGCAAATACCTTAAACTTTTCAGACTCATGACAAGGTCCTAAATCAAGTGCAACCACTCAAAAAAAAAAAAAAAAAAAAAAAAAATCCTAACACCATTGTGGACAGCTCAATGAACACCTCTGTTGAGCAGGCAGCAGAGGTGGGGAGTCCAAACAAAACGTTAGGATGGAGAAGGAAAGTAATGGAAAATAAGGTCAAAGCATTAGAACGTAACTAAACCAGGAGTGTAGGATTTCACATTCACTTCTGGTCACCCCTTCTTCTGCCAGATGGCTGATGCAGTCGAAAAGAATAATGAAAAGAGAAGGAATAGAGAGATTTTAAAGGCTTGTGGCTATTTGGTTATTTAAAAGAGAGAGAGCATAAAATGGACCAGCTAGAGAGGTAAATGATGGGGGAAAAAAAAAAAAAAGAGAAATCATATGCTCTTATTTCCTTTTTTTTCTTGTCACTGAGCACAACAGAAAGGGGTTCTTCAGGAAACTTGCCAAAAGTTGAATGAACAGTTGTGTTCTACCACATAGTATTGAAAACTAAGCCAGTTAAATCTTTACTTTTTAATTCTATGCATCTTTAACCTTTAGATCTCATTGTCACAAGGCCACGAAGTTGGCGGGATTTGAAAAAAGTGAAAGATTATCCACTGACATGGATAATTGGCATAACCCAAATTACTTTGTACTGGATTTGCTCCTGTGCTAGCAAAACAGGGCTTCATATTTCTATGCATATCCCAGTTGCTGACTGAGAAGGGGAAAAGACTTTTTTCCTTGGAATAGAGTTATTGGATTTTTGTTTCAGTACTCACTGATTACAGTGCTGGGCATCTGTCCATGAGAATCTGCTAACCATAGCCTGCACGACAACCTGCATAACAACCTGCTGGATTGTGCAAATCCAGCAGTTGCTCTGTGTCTTCTTTCCTCTATGGACAAAACTTCCCAGAAAAAATACTAGGTGGGAAAAAATAACTGTATTGGGCAATGCCTAAAACCCCAAAGCATTGGAGCAAGGAGATTGACCTTCTTCCACATTGCCCCTCTTCTCCTCACCTCTTTCATGCTGGCTCGGAAAAGGCATCTTTGTCCTCAGACTCACACCAAGTGCAGGAGAAAATAGAGCTCTGCAAAAACAGCTGGTATTTGGGGCTGAGTTCTCTGCTGTCCTGGCTTTATTGAAGAGATGATGTTGAAGAAGGGTGCCCAGTAATGACTGGCCTGCACAAAGTACCTTCTGCCTCAGATGTGCTTTCCACATCCTATGCCATTGATCTGCAGGGCAGGTCTGAGGGCTACGCTCATGTTAGAGTTGCTGCTGTACAGACGGATGAACAGTGAAGTCAAGTGACATCCCCGAGGCCTTGGTGGGAGGCTCCATCAGAGGCAGCAGTAGTGCAGGGGAATCCCCACTCCAACAGCCAAAAGAAAACATCAGTGCTTCAAGACTGGCCAGGCTTTTCTTAGGACTTAAAGGATATTCATAACTACCTTTTGACATTTCAGTGTGCCTGAAAGTGTCAGCTTGGAAATTTATGAAAGAAAATAAAAGAAAAACAAGCTTCTGGAGGAATGTGGTACACTCAAAACTGGGTAAGTGGCTGCTGATGTTACTAAGAATTACTGTTTTTAACAAAGTATTTCTGGCAAGAACCCCTCCTCCCTATCACACACAGCAATCCAACTGCAGAGCAAAGCTACAGAGCCTGATTAATGCTGAACTGATTTCCTTGTGTATGTAATCATCCTGTGTATTTCAGAAGATGTTTCATATGCTCTGGTCAACATAATTCAAATGTGGAAGGAAATAAAAAGCTATGAGAAGTAATAATTCTGAGGTCATGCGGAGTTATAAACTGGTCAATGCTGGCTTTATGCAAAATACATCCTTTCTTTACAGTGCTGGCTCAAATGAAATTACTAATGTTTTTCAGGCTGCAGCAGATGACCTGCAAAGGCTACCCAGCAAGATACTGCTGGGTGAATTGATAAAAGTTGAATGTGTGCATCACAGCCTCTTCAGTACACCAGGGAAAAGCAAACTAACCCCTCACTCTATTGCAATGGTACAGCCTGCTCCCCGTTCCTGCCCTGACATCCACCCCAGTACAGCTGTGGTTTTGGTCATCATTTGCTCTCTGCTCAGAGTGGTGGGGAGAAGAGAGCAGAGGGCTCTATTTGCTGGGCTGCAAAAAGCAGGGATTTCTTTCTGGCCCATGTCCTGCTTTTGATGGAACAAATCTGGAGGAAGTTTTCTGAAGTTTCTCCATTTCATGCATTTTCTCGCTGGAGTTTATGCTATATGGTGCTATAGAAACCACGTTGGAGAGACAAAAGTAAAGGACGACCCCACATATGCACGTGGGAGAAGGAGAACATCCTTCAGGCTAGAAGGAGCCAAAAAAAATCTCTGAGCTCAGCAAAACTTCTCCTTACTCTTTGCTAGTTTGGGTATCCAAGTCTGGCTTATACTTTTGTATTTAGAATTTCTTTTTATATGGGACTGGTAAGCTTCAAAATGTACTACAAACCTCTGATACTTAACCTGTGCTTGGTTTTCCCCCATTCCTGGCCCTTGTATGCCAGATCTGAGACTCCCTTGTCTCTCCCTGTGCCTTCACATCTCCCCTGATATCCATCCCCTGCTTCTGCCTCCAACTTTTGCAGCCTGATACAGTGCAAAGCATCATCTGTCCTCCAACCCGGTGCCACCGAGGCTCCCTCCTTCACTTTTAATGGCTCAGGGGTGCGAATCTGGCCCTTCTCAGAGATGGCAACTTCTGTTCTTATGTGGTGGGTGGACACACTGATTTCACCAGGGCTCATTCCCCACAGTGTGAATCTCTGACAAAATGCTATGTTCGCTGCAATGCAAAGATAACAAATCTTTCAAAGTGAAAATAAATTAGCCCGCAACTGCTAGGCAGAACAGGCTTGATAAATGGAAGTTTTAGTCAGCGATGTTTAAAGTGAAATCAGTAAAGCGTGCATAATGATGGATGAGTCCAGAGTTTTTTATTAAATACAATAGCCTAAAGAAACGTAGGGCGCTATTATAAATGAAGTGAATGCTGGTTTAACTAAAACAACTCTTGTTTAGAGAAAAATGGTGGGATTTATTATCCTATTAGTAGCTTTTTTTCTCCCCTTTTTTTGTAAGGAGCAGCTCTCAGGGTGTCCCGGGCAGAAAGTCAAATTCTCCATTTACCCAAGATGTTTAAAAAACATCCTCTTGAAAGTCGAAACTACTGAGTTTTTGATGGGACAACATAAATATATTTGAACTGTTGTCAGTACAAACTAGGCATGTCAAAAAGTGCAGTACATCTCCACTGGACATAATGTTATTAATGTCTTTGAAACAATTCAGCATTTCTTTTTAAATAGCAAAGAGGTTTGATTTGCTTCCAAAAGGAGCTGTAATCCAAAAGTGTCTCCTATTATAATATTTAAAATGACTAGATGTACAGAAAGACAAACACAGCATTTTCTGAGGCTCAGTTGACTGAAGATTAGTTTGGAAATGTCCGCTGGGAGCCAGTTTGTGTTGTGCTGCTGTTCAGGTGTCAGCTTAATGCCTCTACCTCATTCTTAGATTAAAGATGTTGGATTTTATTGGCCCCATAGCTGAATACCAGTCCAGCGTGGAGGATGGGTTACAATGAGTGCTGTAAGAGCACGGGCTCTGATCTGCCCTTTTACTCCTTTGCAAAGATTAGATAGCCCAGAAACGTCCCAGAGACCATGCTGAAGATTGCCTCTCACACTCCAAGCCCTCCTGGACCTGCGCTCACCCTGACAGGAGTCAATTGGGCACGAGAAGGGGAGGAGTAAAGTATAAAACATGCAGGTCTTCAGCTACCTCCCACTTTTCAGATAGTGTTTTGGAAAACGGAAGGGACTGGGGCAAGCTAACCTAAGTTGGGTCATGATCTCTGCTTTTCTTATCGTCCCATCCTGTCTTCCTTCTCAGTCTGATATGAAGAATTGGCATTGACATAATTCGCTTTGATGAATTTTCCCAGTATGACCCAAAATTTCAGAGTTCATTGCTACACGACACTGAATCCTGCTGCACATTTTGAACAGCTCAGTGTTAGATGGTTAAAACAGCATCAGATGGTTAAAAATGGTCTTGGGTTCTGTGTCAAACTATTGCCAGTCTGCTTTCACCATAGCAAGTGCTATGAGCTATTTCTTACTAATGTTATAGAAAAAGAAAGGAAAACAATTCAAAAATTCACATGTAAATGACTAAATAAGGCTTGCAATGGAAGAACTGTTCCCTGTCCTTTTAGCTCTAAAGTATGTCTGGGAAAACTCCTGGCTTGAGAGTAGTTTAAATGGCTTTTGAAAAGACAATTCTGAAGGAAAAGAAAAGTTAGCTGTCGAGAGTGGAACCTAGTTTTTTGATTCAGTCTTATTTCCTTGAAGACATAAAACATCCCGAAAAATCACCCAAAAGGAGAAAGAGAAGAGCAGCAAGATAAAAATTCAGTTTATGCTTCTGGTGCTGCTTTTTCTTGCACCCTTATGGCAGATAAAGTGCTCAGCATAGATGATCTTATGGCCAAACCTGAGCCTGTGGAGAAGCCAAAAGTCGCTTAAGGACTGCTGAAGCAGGTGGGTGGTAATGGGTGAGGATCAGGCCAGTGAAGATCCCTCAGTGTCCTGGTGGACTGCAGAGCTGACTGGGCTCAGGGTTGTGCCTCTCATGCACACTTGTGTTCCCAGAGGCAAAGAGTGACCAATGAGGGGAGTCAACCTCCAGTCATCAACACTAGCTAACCAAACACCTTGCTGTTGTTTTAAATGTAAACCTTCTCCTTAAAGGTGATGCTTATCCTCTAAAACTCTACACATCACACCCAACTTCTGTTCCCCAAGATAAATTAGGCTGTGTCTAAACTGGTGGATCAGGTAAATCCTGGCTCTGTCCCACTCCTGTATCAGTCTGAGATCTGGATATGCCCCAGACTCTGGATGCAGAAATGAAATCAGGTGCGCAGGCAAAATAGAGCAGTGGCACAGTGGGCCAGGTGGCACATCTGGACTCTGATGGGTCAGGAGGTGTGTTTGTTCCTCAGTCCCTCAATTCAAACAGCCTTAGGAAACAGCTCCTCACTTTCCCTGCAAGGTCTCCAGGGGCAGTACTGCGTGTCCCGATGCTTCCCTGGGAGGCAACACGAGGGACTGATACCTGTGCCAGGACAGTTCATGTGGTGCTCGATGACTAGAAACTGTCTGAGCTGGATTTTGCAGCAAAGGTGATTCACTTTTCAGCAGTCTCTCCTTAAAAGGATACAGACACATAAAATAAGACTTAAGACAGAACTCAAAGAGAGGAATTACACCCTCAAAAAAGACTTTAGTAGGCACCTCACACTGATTTCAGATGTCCAGCGAGTGAGAAGGAGGGTAAGCCCAGAACTGTGCTGCTGGAGACAGCCACCTAAGGCTGAAACAGCCCTGGCTTCTCATACCTGGCCCAAGAACTGTCCAAGCTTTTTTAATTGTAAGACTGGAGAAAATACAAAAATTCATATGGCCATTAGCTGGAAATAAACAACCAGCCAGCACAATGAAAGTAATGTTCTCTTGTTTTGAGACTGTGTCACCCGCGTTTCCTTTATCATCTTAGGATCTGGAGAAAGAGACTCCAAAATATATTGCAATAGTGATGATTCCTACTAGAGCCAGCCCTTGCCACAGCTGATGGCTCTGCAGGGCTGCTGTGAGCTGGTCCAGCTCTGCAGAGACACCTGCAATTCCTGATGAGTTTTCGTTCCTGTCAGGCTCCAGCTGCCGTAATGTGCAATTCCCATAATCCAGCACATCAGGACTGTCAGCTCCGAGGCAGGCAGGTCAGAAGGGAGCTTTAGTTTCTTGAACACTGCTGATGTATTGCCCATTTGGGAGCAATAATCCTCAGCTCGAGGCCCGTGACTCGAGCTGTGTCTCATCCATCTGGCACATGTGCCAGCCACTTTGGACGCTTTGGATGACTTACTGCCGAAGGCCAGTGTTCTCGCTTGCAGGTCCCCTTAAGTGGCAGGATCCATCCTCTTTTTCCTGCCAGGCTGGAGGAGAGACTGGCGGAAGAAACATCTTCCTCTACTCCAGTTTAATTGCCAAGGAGAGGGGCAAACCTCGTGGCAGAAAATTTTGCTGTTTTTCCTCAGGGAATTAGGAGAGGACGTGGATAAGCCAGTCTGAGAAGAGAAATATTTGTGCTGGACAGAAGGTGCCACTAGAAATACAAGATGGGAATTAACTACTTTCTTTGTGCACAAAGTCTAGCAGTGTTCTTATAGAATCATAGAATCATAGAACAGTTTGGGTTGGAAGGGACCTTAAAGATCATCTAGTTCCAACCTCCCTGCCATGTGCTGGGACACCTTTCCCTAGATCAGGTTGCTCAAAGTCTCATCCAGCCTGGCTTTGAACACTGCTTCCTTTCACATGTAGCATCCGTAAAGTAATAACAAAATATAGTCCCTTTCATCTCATGCAGATTAATCGAAATTACTAGTTAACACCTTTCTCCATGGACATCAATGTTAAAGTGTGATCTGGTATGAAAGAATTAGCCACCTGTGTAAAGATCTCAGCAGGTCATATCAGCATTGAGGACTCTGAGCACTCTACCTCCTGAGAAATGTCACCAGCCTCATTTACAGGTAGGGGCACTGAGGCAGGGAGACTGCAGCCACCATTTTAAGCCTGGTATCCCCCAAAGTCAGGTGTCATCTATTTATGGCCTGGCACAGGCAGAAGTTCAGCAGCAGATACCAAAACCTCAGCACTGAGGCGCACAGATATGGATGGCTCAACTAGCAGACCTGGCCAGAGCTGGAGAAGGCTTCTTTTTCACTGTGTGTCCTCAGTCCTAGGACAGTCTGCCTACCCTTTGACCTGGAGCAGCTTCAAGGCAACCAACCAACTGTATTTTATTCAGGTAAATCTTGGTTAATTAGTAAATTCTGTCTTGAACCCAGCCAAACCCATGGACAGTATGTTTTCACAGCCAGTTTCTAAGCTGTTTGTTACATTAACAGGGGACTTGGGCATTTCGATATAGATGAAGAGGGAATTTAGCAAGCAGTTCTTCCTGACACCATCACTGTTGCAGTTGCTTGCTGGGATCATCTCCACACTAACCAGGAGCAGAAGGATGCTGAAGAATGAGCTTTAGGAAGAGACGTAAGAATCCAGCTATGCTGGATCAGTGTGCTCTGTCAGGATTGCTTTCTTCTATTTAAGGCTAAATGAAAAGAATCCTTTTTCTTCCTTTGGAAATATGTATTCTCAAATAATTCCCAGTTCACCTATTAGAAGCTCAACCCATTAGCAGTCTACGTGTTTCTACATGCTTCTGGCGAGCTTTAGACATCTCAGATCAAGACAAAGTCTTAGTGAAAATTTGCCAAAGCTGTGTGTCTGTAATCACATCACTGCATTTGGCAGCGGGATTGGTACATATGGCAAGCTTCAAAGATTTGGCAAAGCAAGCTCACCTTCAAAGAGAGTGTTCTGAGTTACTGGAAAATGAATTCTGTTTGACTGGTGCTAAGTGTTGAGGTTTTCTTCTTGCAGCAATAAAACTGAATCCAATTAGAAGTGAAGAAATGCATTTTCAAAGACAATGATGAACAAATGTTTATAGGATATCAAACTCTTACGGATTAAGTTACCAAATCAAAGCAATCCAAGGCAAAATGAGTATTAATTCAGCTAGACCAGAATTTACGCTGCCCTGAGACTGATTCTTCCATCAAATTTACCCCCGATGTTTCTTCTGTTCAATTTGACTTTTCTGAAATTTGTATTCTTTCTGGAACACTGCACATCCATGTGGATAAACGCTATGTCTTCGCTATATATGAACTGCACGTAAAATAGTTTAGACAAGCAGTATTAAAACTACAATGTCAGGAATCTGAAAGTTAGAAAACACTGTAATTAAGGTTGCTTCTGAAGTGTAAGTCATCTGCCCTGTGCTGATAGATATCCAGTAACCTTGGGTACACTATCTCATACACCTTTTTCAAAGGAATTCTTTCTCATGCCATTCAACCGTGACGCAGATGGATGGGCTGAAGCCCTTCCCGCTCGCATGTGAGTTCTACATTAAGTGGTGGATGCAGGTCCTCCTCCTCTAATCCCCTACAACAGCTGGAGCCCAGACCCTGCTCTAGCAACACACCACAGTGGAGACACTTGCCTATGCCTGGCACAGACCCAGTGGGGATGCTCCAGCCTGTGCAGGCTGATGAAGAGGCTCAAGGAAAGACAGATTCCTCTTCTCTCCGACAGCAAATCCATGCCTGTTACTAACTTAAGCACTGAAGTTAATGCGCAAACCACGTGTACAGTCAACAGATCTTTTATAGGATGATCCAGGACACTTTGTTCAGGGATGCCTTTCCCTACTAACTTTCAGGGATCCTAAACTCCTGAATCGTGATGGTGTGAGCAAAGTGATAACTTGGGGGGGTGCAGGGCAATTCAGCAGTCAGGAACCCAGATAAAGAGAGTCCACCCTCTGACAGGCATATCCTGCTCTACATGGGATACACACACACCTATGTCTCCTCTGCCAGAATTACAGCATCTGCTGGATAGATGTTTGGGAGCAAGGAGAGATGGTGTGCTTCAATGGTCATGCAGAGTCACCTTCTTCAAGCTCACAGCATCCAGAAGTCCAAAGTCGTCACAGGTTCTCCATTTCAGACACCTTCTGTAACTTTTCCATTTCTTTCTTTGAAGTAGGCAATGTCTCTGCTTGATTCAACAGATGTTTTTCCTTTCTCACTGGATAGATTCCTTTCTTTAGCTTTCCAAGGAGGGTCTCTTTGCCTTTTCTTGTCTTCTTATGCCTTGAATGACTGGAGGGCAAAAAAACCTTATTCACTGTTTCGGAATGAGGATGGAAATATGGGTAACTTATAACAACAGTTGATCACGTATACTGCAAAATACTTGATCTACAGTGCCATCGATCTCACTTTATTTTAATGCTGCCACTGTCAGTCATCTAGTCTAAGAAAATAATCTAGGCATTTCTTACTTGCCCATGATAATACCAGTTATTTAGTAGCTGGGAGTTCTTTCCAAAACAGCGATTACACTATTCAAACACTGGCAACTTCTGAATCAAAACAAAGAATGATTGCAGGGTTCTTTTGCATGAATTGAATATACGTTGTATACTGTGGTTTAAAACATCTGTTGTTTGGGTTGTAGGCAGTAAAGATACACAGAATACATGGCACTGTCATTTGCATATAATGTGTCACTGCTGTATTGAGAGTGGAGAAAGATCACAAAAACCTCGAAAAGCCAGCAGAATGTAAGATGACAACTGTAGGGAAAGCACTGTGATAGTACAGTAAACATTAACAAAACTCTGACAAACTTAGAAAGGGCACATGTAGTAAGTTCTCAGTGAGCTTCCAAAGAGCCAGTAGCTGGGCTCACACTGCAGAGTTGTTAAAATGGACTTGAAGGAGGATAGATTATCTTTGTATCTTTATTTTCCACTATGGTGCATGAAGAAAGCTCAAACAGTAGTTTCAGGTCCCTTCCTGTTCCCTTCATCTTTACAAACACATCTGGCCTTCAGTGATAATAAATCTTTTTTAACTGTTGTCAGAGTCTTCATGTTCATGGGACCCGTGTACCAAAATCTCCACATGGCAGAGAGCCCCAAGAGATCTAGCACATCCCTCAGAGCCCTTATGGGATGGTGAAATCCAGGAGTGACTCACAAGTGAGACGTGAGAACCAATCTCCAACATTTGCATTTCTGGATGAGGCTAGGCTAGGTGCACCTCTTTGTCTCTGGGACCCTTTGCACAGTTGGCTGCAGCAGCTCCAGCTGACTCACTTCCTCCAGTAACCAGAGATCCGTGTTCCGGCATCCTCAGCACCAGCACGATCGTGCCCCTGGCCATGGGATATAGCCTCAGCTGGACTGCTGCAGCTGAACTCAGGAGCCGCATACTCATGGGTAAATGGTGTTGCAGCCTTGCCAATGCATGTAACTCAAACAGTTATGAAACTGGTCTGATTTGTTTTGAAAAAAGAAGTTTGTTTTTCTTGGTTTTCTGGTGTGCAGGCTTCAGTGATTCACTTTTAAAATTCTTTTTCCGTCATTTTGATGCTATGTTTTTTCTCTAAGCAAAGACGGAGATTTTTATACTGCCCCTGATTTCAGAGTTTAGGCATGTGTAGAAAATACCACGTGAGGGTTTTCGGTATTTCTGCACAGAGTATTGCACGTTCCCAAGCTGGGGTGAGAGTGCACAACTCCAATCCTGGCCACCAAAAGACATTAGCAAAGCTTTACCATACCTGACAGTCCTCATCGAATTCCTGCTGTGGGTAGTTTTACAGAGCCCCTCCTTCCTGAATTAGTTGGGTACATTACCTTGAAGGAGATTATCCATCTGACTTCCTTTTGATAAAGGGGAGGGAGAGGGTATTTTTTCTTGCTTGCTACTCCACTTGAGGTAGTTGGGGAATCCCTGACAGCAACAGAGCTCTGCTTAGCCAGTTTTCTCCCCTCCCGCCTTCTCTGAGCACATGCCTGCCTGCAGCAACTTCAGCTTAATAGACACTGATGGGACTCCAGCTCCCACTGACCACAACCACATCTCCAGCTCCAGAACTGGGCCCTGAAGTGGCTTGTGGCTGAGTCCACAAAGGCATCTTGGCTAAACCACTTCAGATATCGTACAAACCATAATTTGAAAAAGATTTGTGATTTTCCGAATTTGCTAGAAAAATCCAAGACTGATGTTTGGCATTTGGGCTTATAAAACAATTGTCCATGAGAGGGACTAATCTCCCAGCAATGCCTGCAGGGAACACTTCACATGAGCATACACAGTATATGGTGGTTATATGCTGAAACAGAATTCTTACAGCTGATAATGGGATAAGTACTGTACAGTTTAGGCAGTTTATAACTTCAGGCAAAGCAATTACAAAGGAAGGTTACGTTTGTTTAAACTTACATCTGTAGAGATCAGGTGTGGTGAGACTGAATTTGTTGTCCAGCAGATCTGTTATGCACTAACATCTTCAGTTCAAGCATGGTGATTTTAAAAATACCATTGTCAAAACAAAAAAGCCTGCAGGACTCTTAGTGTTCAGTCTGATAATCAGTCTGTTAAGTCTAATACTGAAATGGCAGTGTTGATCCGTTTAGAGGATCAGATGTTTAAAGACTCCATCAATTTGTGGAGACTCAATTAATGCTGTTGCTGACTTCTTTCTATGATGAGATGGTTCGTACCCTTGACTGGCAGCACAAAACGCGGCCCCTCTTACACCTCTGGGCTCTGTGCACAGCTGGCTGCCGCACAGGGCGATCCAGCATCACTGCTTAGGGAACAGCTTTAAAATTTACTCACTCAGCAAACAGCTGCCAGGAGTTGGCCAAGAGGAAGCCTGAAGGGTAGAGGTGTGTGACAAATCTGGCCCTGTTCATGTGGCTGTAAGAAGGAGTTAGCCGTCGTCCTGGGTCTCCTGCAGGAAGGTGTTACAACCTCTGGTTTGGAGCTGGTATGGGTTACTCCCTCCTGTCAGTGCAAAGGGAGGAGGGCCATGCCATGCCACGCCACTTCTGAGGCATGCAGCCCTTGTTTGGTTTCACATACACAGTCCATGGCATGGTTTGCAACATGCTTTTTCCTTTTTTGCAGAAAATGTCCTAAACTGTAGAGCACTGCAAAAGTCATGTTTCTTCTCTCATTCCATTATGTCCCCAAGTGGATCTGAGGACATGATCCCGAAGCTCAGGTGTGCTTGTCCTTTGCCAGCTCCCACGTCTCTTGGACATGCCCTGGTCTTTCCTGCCATGGGTCTTCCACAGCCCAGGTGAGTTCCCTGCTCACCAGGCTGGTGTCTCACAGAGTTGCTGCTCCTCTCCCTTTGCTCAAAGTGGAAATCCTCCCTTCTGAGGATTTTGTTCCGGTCAACGAGCATTAGGAGATGGTCAAGTGGCTTGAATACCAGGTATCTGTGAGTGGTATTTACATAATATCTGCTCAGATCTGGCAAATGGGAGGAGTCCTGGGCACTCCTAAGAATGGAGGTTTTGGCATCTAGAGAACCTGAGATTTTCAAAGCAGGGCATGCATGAACTTGAAGCATCTCTAGGGCTACGCAGCAGCTAAGCAATTTTGACTCATCATCCTACTAAAATGTAGAATGGTGGTCAGGGACATCTTTCAGTAGATCAGGTTTCTAAAAGTCCTATTCAATCTGACTTTGAACTCTTCCAATGATGGGACATCCACAGTTTCTCTGGGGAATCTGTTCCAGTGTCTCACTACTCGCATTGTAAAAAAAAAGTCTTCCTTTTGTCCAATCTAAATCCACCCTCTTTCATTTTTTTAATTGTCTTGTCATTACAGGCTTTGGTAAAAACTCTTAGTCTTTCTTATAAACCCCCTTTAATATATTGAAAGGCCACAATAAGGTCTCCCCAGAGCCTTCTCTTCTCCAGGCTAACCAGCCCCAACTCTCTCCGTCTGTCTTCACAGGAGAGGTGCTCCAGCTCTTGGATCATCTTCGTGGCCCTCCTCTGGACTCTGTCCAGCAGCTCCATGTCCTTCTTGTGCTGGGGACTCCAGAGCTGAATGCAGTATTCCAGGTGGGGTCTCATGAGAGCAGAGTAGAGGGGCAGAATCACCTCCCTTGACCTGCTGGCCACACTTGTTTGGATGCAGCCCAGGATATGGTTGGCTTTCTGGGCTGCCAGCGCACATTGCCGGCTCATGTTGAGCTTCTCATCCACCAGCACTCCCAAGTCTTTTTCCTCAGGGCTGCTCTCAATCCATTCTCCGCCCAGCCTGTACTTGTGCTTGGGATTGCCCTGACCCACATGCAGGACCTTGCACTTGGCCTTGTTGAACTTCATGATGTTCTCACAGGCCCACCTCTCCAGACTGTCAAGGTCCCTCTGGATGGCATCCCCTCCCTCCAGCGTGCCCACAACACCACACAACTTGGTGTCACCAGCAAACTTGCTGAGGGTGCACTTGATCCCACTGTCCATGTCGCCAACAAAGATGTTAAACAGCACCAGTCCCAATACTGACCCCTGAGGAACACCACTCGTCACAGGCCTCCACTTGGACATTGAACTGTTCACCACAACTCTTTGAGAGCAACCATCCAGCCAATTCCTTATCCACTGAATGGTCCATCCATCAAAACCGTGTCTTTCCAGTTTAGAGACAAGGATGTTGTGTGGGGTGGGACAGTATCAAATGCTTTGGATAAGTCCAGGTAGACGATGTCAGTTGCTCTTCCCCTATCCATCAACGCTGTAACCTCATCATAGGCTACCAAATTAGTCAGGCAGGATTTGCCCTTAGTGAAGCCATGTTGGCTGTCACCAATCACCTCCTTATTTTCCATGTGCCTTAGCATAGTCGCCAAGAGGATCTGCTCCATGATCTTCCTGGGCATGAAGGTGAGACCAACTGGCCTGTAGTTCCCTGGGTCTTCTTTTTTTTCCCTTTTTAAAGATGGGGGCTATGTTTCCCCTTTTCCAGTCAGTGGGAACTTCACCAGACTGCCATGTTCTGAAATATGATGGATAGTGGCTTAGCAACTTCATCTGCCAGTTCCCTCAGGACCTGCAGATGCACCTCATCAGGTCCCACGGACTTAGAATCGTAGAATCATAGAATTGTCTAGTTGGAAGAGACCTTCAAGATCATGGAGTCCAACCGTTCACCCTGCACTGTCAGGGTCCCTAAACCATGTTGCTCAACACCAAATCTACACGGTTTTTAAACAACTCCAGGGATGGAGACTCCACCACCTCCCTGGGCAGCCTGTTCCAATACTTCACAACCCTTTCTGTAAAGAAATTCTTCCTGATATCTAGCCTAAATTTCCCCTTGAGGAAGCTTGAGGCCGTTCCCTCTCGTCCTGTCATTCTCTCCACATGTCATGTGGGAGAAGAGACCGACCCCCATCTCCCTACAACTTCCTTTCAGGTAATTGTAGAGAGCGATGAGGTCCCCTCTGAGCCTCCTCTTCTCCAGACTAAACAGTCCCAGCTCCCTCAGCTGCTCCTCATAGGACAAGTTCTCTAAACCCTTCACTAGTTTTGTTGCCGTTCTCTGAACCCGCTCCAGCACCTCAGTGTCCTTCTTGAAGTGAGGTGCCCAAAACTGGACACAGTATACTGCTGAGTATAGGGGGACAATCACTTCCCTGCTCCTGCTGGCCACACTGTTTCTGATACATGCCAGGATTCCATTGGCTTTCTTGGCTGCTTGGGCACACTGCTGGCTCATGTTCAATCAGCTGTCGACCAGCACCCCCAGGTCCTTCTCTGTTGTGCAGCTTTCCAGCCACATTTCTCCAAGCCTGTAATGCTGCAGGGGGTTGTTGTGGCCCAAGTGCAGGACCTGGCACTTGGTCTTCTTGAGTTTCATACAGTTAGCCTCAGGCCATCGATCCAGTCTGTCCAGGTCCCTCTGTAGAGCCTCCTGACCCTCAGGCAGATCAACACTACCTCCCAATTTAGTGTCGTCTGCAAACTTGCTGAGGGTGCACTCGATTCCTTCATCCAGATCATTGATAAAGATGTTAAAGAGAACAGGCCCAAACACCACTGGTGACTGGCTGCCAGCTAGATTTAACTCCATTCACCACCACTCTCTGGGCCCAGCCATCCAGCCAGTTTTTGATCCAGCGAAGCGTACACCCATCCAAGCCATAGGCAGCCAGCTTCTGCAGAAGAGTGTTATGGGAAACAGTGTCAAAGGCTTTGCTAAAATCGAAGTAAACAACATCCACAGTTCTTCCCTCATCCACTAAACGGGTCATTTTATCATAGAAGGAGATCAGATTGGTCAAACAAGACCTGTCCTTCATAAATCCATGTTGACTGGGCCTCATCATCTGACTGTCTTGTACATGACGCATGATAACACTAAGGATGATCTGTTCCGTGAGTTTACCTGGCACTGAGGTCAGACTGACAGGCCTGTAGTTTCCTAGTGCACCTTCAGGTTCTTTAGATGGTCTCGAACCTGATCTTCTACAGTGGGCAGTTCTTCATTCTCCCAGTCCCTGTCTTTGCCTTCTGTGACTTGGGCTGTGCAACTGGAGCTCTTGCCAGTGAAGACTGAGGCAAAGAAGTCATTGAGTACCTCAGCCTTCTCCATATCATGGGTAGCCAGGTCTCCCATTTCCTTCTGGAGAGGGCCTACGTTTTCCCTAAATCTCTTTTTATCACTGACATATCTATAGAAGTTTTTCTTGTTGCCCTTGATGTCCCTGTCTCACCTAAGTCTGTATTATACGTTCCATCCATTGTTATAATTTCAGAAATTGACATATTTTCAAAATCCGAATCTATTTCTAGGGAAATATATAGGCACGGTACCATGCTTATTCCCCTCTTGGATATTTAAGAATGTGACAATTCCTCAGTGAGGATAATGACAATTCCTCAATGACAGGAGAAGGAATTCCTCATTGTTGCTTTCCTTATGAAAAATTTTCCATGACAACAATTTTAAGTCAAAATTTGAACTAATAGACGGAGGAAGTATATCTGAGTCTGGTCCTGTGTCTGTATTTAGTTTATTTTTCTTTTCTCTGCACAGATTCCTTGAGGTTTGGCCCTGACAAAAAATAATTAGCACTAAAATTTACTTCGTCTGATACATTTCTTTTGGTCTATTTTTCTTTTACAAGAGAGATATTTTTCTGCTAAATATTTAGGATTTTGCCCTCTTTCCACAAGAAACCTAAGCAGCTAGAGGCTCAGTCCTACAAGCTTTCTCAGGTGTCATTCTCACTTAGACATAGTTCCCTGGAGACAACGGAGAAGTTGCGTGAGAGAGGACTGCAAACTGAACCCTGAGAATGAAAATGCATTTTTTAAACAAGCAAAACCAAAGCATCATTGTGGTTGACATTGCTTCCCACTTTGGATTATGTATTGTATATAATCCAATTTAGACCAGTCAAGGAGGGCAAAAGACTTTCGTGAGCCAAAACTCAAGGAAGGAGAGAGTCTAAATCCTGTGAGATTTTGTTTGTATTTCAGAAACTAACCAGACAGGAAATGCACGTAAAAAAAACCAAATTCCATTACTTAGAGCTGACTTGCGATTCTTGCAGCCTCCTTACACCCAATCTGCATGTTCCCTCTGGCTTGCACGCTACTGTCTCTGAAGTTCCTGCTACTAATGACTACAATATGGAGTCTCTAGCCTCAATGTTAACATTAAATGTAGTGGCTTTCAGCTGTAGCCCTCCTAGCATTAAGAAAACAAAACCCCTGCTGAAAGCCATTTTCAGCTTCATCTCGGCAGGGACCACAGGGACCACCAGCAACTGTCTTATACTGAATTTTGATCTGTTGCTTTCGCCTTTCCCCCTCTGACATGTGTCTTTACAGGATTTGCAGCTATGGAGACACCAGAAACGCAAGCTGATCTCCTGCAGGTTGGCATCCAGACCTCTGCAGTGCTGAGCACCTCCTTTGCGTTCAGAGTTAGTCCTAAGCATTGAGCCTGTGTGTGGCTGGCTGTGAGACAGATGCCATGAATGTTTACAGCCATGGAAACTCAAGGATAAGGAAGACTGAGAGACCTATACAAGGTGGCTTTTTCCATTTCAAAGGTGGTAAGGTTCTAGTTTCCAGACATTGACACTACTGGAAATGTCCCCATCCAGTGCAACCTCAGAGACAGAGAGCATTTAGAGATCTTCATCCTTTGTGATGACTGCCAGTTCATCACATCCAATCTACCACTTTCTCTTCCCCATCATTCTTCTGATACTGAAGATTTTCAGCTATTCCATAAAAATCCCTGACCAGTCCTGACGATGGATAGCTCAGCGCTAAGGTGGAGGCAGAGGAGAGCCTGAGCTCTGGCTCTGTCAGATGCTGAAGCGGTACATCATGATGTGACTGAATACTGGAAGAGGTGATTACTACTGTAGCTCTGTGCTGGTACCTGATCTGTTTGCAGTTTAAAAGGGAATGGGATGCCTCAGCTCACCTGAATGCAGGAAGGTTTGATCCCTGTCTGTCATGGTGGGTGTTAGCTGTGGTGCTGAACAGATACTTGATACCACACTTTCACAGGCACAGCTTGCAGCCTAACTGTCAAAAACCTCTTTACTTAGCAGCAGTACAAGCTGTCCTGCCACACAAGTAACAGAAGAAAAAGTCTGTGAAGTGGAGCCTTTCCCACCAACATGGAGTGAGCTCTTCCTTCTCTGTCCTCCCCCCTTTTCCTCTCCGTCAGCCAAGGGCAGAAGACAACTCTTCCCCTTGTGCAGGTTATCAGACAGGCCAGCTGTCTGAGCACTTAGCTAAACTTTCTTGGAGTACTTATTTAATATAATGAGATCTGAGAAGAAGGTTGTGTACCTGAAATGTAGGTATTTCTGATCTGGGGTATGTTTTATGAACTATCATATACTCCTCTATAAGGACAATTTCAAACTAAAGACATGGAAAAAATATTAATCAGAGATTGAAATCCAACTTGGTATTTCAAATGGAGATGTGTATAAGAAGGAGCTGTTTATGCACGTTTACCTCCTTTTCCCATCATTTTCTTCAACTTACCACTGCGACTGAGACCCCTGGCCTCTCATCAGATGCTGGCAACCAAGCCAGTGGGGCTGAAGCATCTTTGTTTCCTTCTGGTACCACTTCTGCTCCAGCCCTGAGCACCACGAGTTCAGAGGATGTCTGCAAAAACGAACAATTTCCTGAGGAACATAGACTTCTTGATGCAGCTTTGCTTTGTTCCTAAAAGCTTTCCAGAGCTGACTGCTATATGGTGCCCAGGGATGATGACTGGGCAAAACTCACAGAGGACACACGGTGGCCCCAGCATGTTTGAGTGCTATCATAAACATATTAAGTAATAATGGGGCTGGATATAATATATGCGGCTTAATCACAAGGGCATTAAACCCAGAGGGGAATACAGGTGCGTGCAAACAGACAAATGGAATAGGACACTCTTCTGTCTTGCTTAGAGCTGGAGAATGGGACCTGAGATGTGACATGGTGCTGTACAAGCCTGTGGTGGCAGCAGAGAGAGACGTTGGGCACTGCACGGGGACTACATCACTCTAGTGGGAGTCAAGTGGTGCAAGGCTGATGAGTGTGGTGAAGCACTAGAACAGGTTACCCAGAAGAGTTGTGGATGCCCCATCCCTGGAAGTGTTCAAGGCCAGGCTGGATGAGTCTTTGAGCTACCTGATCTGGTGGAAGACATCCCTGCCTGAGGCAGGGCAATTGGAACTAGATGATCTTAAAGGTCTCTTCCAACTCAAACCATTCTATGATTCTATGATTCTGTGATTCTGTGATTCTGTGATTCTATGATTCTGTGCTGGGCGGAAGAGGAGAGAAACCAGCCCCTCTCAGCTCCCAGCTGGATCACACCTGTCCATGCATCTCTCTGGTCGTGGACAGATGTCCCCTCGGTAGAGAGCTGCTCACTGTAGGCTCTACTGCTGCTCAGCTGTTCCACACTTCTCCTAGGAAGAGGAACAGCTTGAGGGAGAACATTCATGCCCGCTTCTAGGAAAAGCAGGTAGGTTGCCTCACACAGAGCTCACTGGATGGGTTGGTTTTGTCCCAGGTTTCAAACCAACCTGTCCACTGACAGAGCTGTGAGGGCAGCAGCTACCACCTGGTGAGCAATGACGGGCACTTTGGCAGGGCAACATCTTCCCCCATGGCACCTGAAGCTGGAAGAGGTTATGTTTGGCCTCAGCCTGTCCTGACACAAGATAACCAGAAGGGATTCTGAGCTAGCTCAATACATGTGTTGAAGAACGCCAGACAGCAGTGCACATTGAACTGACTTAGTCTCCCTATAGATTTCCGTTGAATTTGGTCTCTGTTTGTCCAGCTGTTCCTCTGACGGTGTGGAGAAGAGGGCTACAGAGGTATGCAGACCTCAAAGAAGACCTTCTGGAGTTCACTCTGCAGGCCACTGTTTCTTGTCCTCTTGAAGGGCTGGATTTAATGGCCTAGTAGGTCTTCTCTGTCCCATAATAGTATCATCCTATACCGCCATGGTAGATAGTCATTCCTCTTCCCTGCCTGGCATCTCCAGTCGTTCTCCTGCTCTGTCACCTGGGTGACTGAATGCTTCTGCCAGGGCAGCTGCTCCGTATGAGATCTGACACTGAAGGAGGAGAGAATTTTATTCCCCTGAACAGAAAACCCTATGTAAATTTGAGAAAGCCAGGAAGGAATATTCTTGGCTTGTCTTTCATCTACACTGTAAATGATGTATCTAGTGAGTGGTGATGGTGAGTTGCATCCAAATCCTAGTCAATCAGAAGTATGGTCACAACCAATAAACTAATGAACCACTGCAAAGTCCAGACTCCCAGAAGGGGTCAAAGGCTGTTTATACAGACTGAGAAAAGTCCTCTCTTTCACAGGTCCTGCAAAAGCAAAAGCAGGTTATTCATTGGCACTCGCTTTCTCTCTGCGGAGCAGGAGGAAAAAACAATTGGCCCCTTCTTCCCTGTTACATGGTACTAGAATATTTGGGGTTAAATGAAGCAATTTTTTGATGAAGAGTGAATTAGGAAGGTGCTCAGCTATTTGTGAATTTGGGTTAAATTTCATGAGTGATCCCTGTCGGATAAAAAAAAGAAAAGAGTGGGTTTGGGAATGTCACAGTGTTTTATTTGATTGCGATATTTGTGAAATTAAACATTTGGCTTCAGAACAATATTTTCTATATGAAATGACACCTTTGAAAAAAGCTTAAAAGGATTTTAAAAACAGGTTTTGCAATTTCAAAAAGAATTAAGTCTTTCTCTTTGAAGTCAAGGGAACCATCTAAAGTTAATCCCAGATGACTGCTTTTTTTTTTTTTTTTCAATTAGCTTTGCCAGCTGCTGTCCTCCCTGCTCTTTGCTTCAGTTTGATTTGGGAGGAGCTGGTCTGTTCCTTTCCTCTTCTCCTTCATTGTCTGTATCACTCTCTAGGCCGAATGGGAGTTATTCACCCAACCCAGCTCAGATCCTTTTAGATTAGAAAAGAATCAGAAAACATTTCTAGAAGAATATTATTTCAATTTCACTTTTAAAAAAATGAAAATTACTGGAGACCTTAGGTTTCATGATCTAGTAAAACACATTGAGGACGTTGTAGTGATCCCAAGGTTACACAGTTTGCCTGTCTGATCCGAAACCAGGTAGATTTGGCTCAGGAAATGTCTTGGGTCACTGCAGATTCAGTATTACTGGTTGTCACTGTTCCAGGGGAAGCAATTTCCTCCTAAATTATTCCTCTATCTAATTAAAAAGTTGATTTTTTGACAGCTCTCTGAACACTTATAGAATCATAGAATCATAGAATGGTTAGGGTTGGAAGGGACCTTAAAGATCATCTAGTTCCAACACCCCTGCCATGGGCAGAGAAATCCTCCACTACACTAGGTTGCCCAAAGCCTCATCCAACCTGGCCTTGAACAATTCCAGGGATGGGACATCCACAACTTCTCTGGGCAACCTGTTCCAGTGCCTCACCACCCTCAATGTAAAAAATTTCTTCCTTATATCTAATCAAAATCTCCCCTCTTTCAGTTTAAATTCATTGCCCCTTGTCCTATCACTACACGCACAACATAACTTCTAGTCATATGTTGAAGAACCATGGGAACCCAATCAGGTCTACCTATCTTACATTCAGATGACTTCTTAGCAAGCAAAGCCCACTTGTATCATCATTGGCATCAAACCCACAAGTGCTTCCTAAGCCTTTTGAGTGTATCATAACACCATAGTACAAAAGGGTTGCAGTTGCTTTTGCACTTACTTCACTGGTCTTCTGTTGGACTTGAAGTCACCAAAAACTTCAGTTATTTCTTCACTGCTATAACTCAGTCGCATCCTATTGACGAAGACCACCAAGGCTTTGGATAACAAGGAATGCACAGTTATGGCATTTGCTATGGTTGGTAAAATGCTGTAACCATTTGATCCCAGGAAATATGTGCTCAGCCTTACTCGTAGAGCTCTCCTCTGCAGCCTAGCTTCGCTCTCTGGTTATTTATAAAAACCCTTTGATTTAAATCCTGCCTCATTGAAATCAGTAGCAAATCTCTTATTCTGTTCAGAAGTGAAGATCTCACACACATTTCAAGGAGAAAAACTCCTTCCTCTTTATAGTTAGTACTTGATGTTACCTGATGTTAAATGATATCTGATGATATTTCGCTGATACAGTGAAAAAGAAATAGGGATCAGGTAAATGATTGCATACGAGCTGTAGCTAGAAGATCAAACGTGACCATAGCATGATTAAAAAAAGAAACTGCATAGTTTGTAACTGCCAAGTGGAGATGTGATTTTTTTATGTGGAATAATCAATGTGTCGGAAACTGAGTCTAGACACACTCAACAATCAAAAAAAGGGACATTTTTTTGAAAGGGATGATAGGGAATTACTAACACTGACCTAGGAACGTGATGGAGTTTTCTACTCTTGAAGTCTTTCAATAGAAGCATCTTAATAAGAAAATCACCTTGTTTATCCAGGGTTTTGTTGTTTTCTGAAATGATACTTTGAAATTTTCAGACATGCATATATAGATCAGACTAAATACTAAAGGTGTTTCTGCTTTCAAAATTTGAAATTTTTTTCTAAATAAAATCATTGCTGCATGTGCAACTCTTGCTATATTTCTAATAATCAGAAATTGCATGAATTATTTTCTTGGTTGTAAGCCTATAAATTGTATAAGATGAATGTATAAACTGTTTTCAAATTTTTTGAGTTTACAGGACTGTCATGTTAGACATTTTGTGAGCATTTTGTGAACACACAGTGCTACAGGGATGGAGAATAATACTGCAGACAGGGTTGAAAAGATAATCCTAGTAACTTTGCAATGTTTCTACATAAATCATTGCCAACACTTAGGAGTCATATTCTGTACAGTAATGCCTTGTAAAAGTGTTTCTGAATCTCCATTTTGACCCTTTTTTGTCTATAAAATAAACATTTTTGCCATGAGTATCCTTTTACCTTTTGATTTCTGACAAAGAATATCTTAGTAGTGTGCTGTTTATGCATTAGGAAATGTGATACTTATCGCACTTCCCTTCCTTCCCTATTTTGTTGAAACTCGGCAAACGGCTCCCTAATAATTTCTTTATGAGTTAAACCAGACCGTTTTCTTGTGTGGATGGGTCAGTCTAAAAGTCAAAGCAAGTGAAATCTTGCTCCTTTTGGGGTAAAAATTGTTGTTGCAAAGAAAACATAAGAACAATAGCACGTTGTCATTGTCAATATCGAAGTAAGCATTTTCTCCAGGTGGAAATCGAGTCTTTAATCAGTAGACATGAAAGCATTAAAGGAATTGCTATTTGTCATGGAAAATCTCACACATGCAAAAGCTGAATTTTATACAGCTCAGCAAAATACCTTGTTGTCTTGTGACCAGAAGAGGAACCACGAATAAAGAATCAGTATGAAGCCTGTGGCAAGTGATGGCAAATAAGTTGCTCGTACGGGGCCTGAGATCACAGGTAAGAGAAGGGAGAATAGTTCAGAGGCACCAGCGTGAGAATTAAATGGGCAGACAGGAAGGTGACCTGGTGGGCTCCAGTCCCGGTTGAGTTCTCCAGCCTTGCTCTGGCGGACCAAACACACAAACGTGTGACGTTTGACTCCCCCTCTTGGCAGGTTATTAATTGTAAGGTAATAGATTAGAGTTCCCTTTTCTTCCTTACTAAGAGCAGATTATCAGAATTTCCTTTCCCTGCACACATTATACACCTGGAAATAGTTTCAGCTTAAACCAGAGTGTTTTGTCCAATGATTCAACATAAAGCTATTTCATCCTTCTTTAAATAAATGGACTCCACTCTTGGTTTGCTCTTGCTCTCTCTCTCGGAACTATCTTGTGCTGGTTTCTATGACCTGTTGTTTTGCATTATGAATAAATTGGTTTTCTTCACTTTAGTTATCCCCTAATCCCTTTTAGGCATATGATAGTTTTGGAACTTTATACAGTGTCTCTGGTTAATGTACCTCTGAGAAGTTAGATAAGGCTGATCCTTATTTAGCCCGCATTCAGTAGAATTACATTGAGCTATTTTTGGCTGAGTGCCCTTTTAATTTTGCAAGCTCTCAAATGGAGTCATTTAAAGTATAAAAATGTATGAACATCTTTCCTCTGAACTAAATGGCACTCTTTTTCTTGGCTTAATTTCCTTTGGAAGTAAAAGCTATACTATGCTTCACTGGTACCAACAATCAGCAATGTAGTATAGGTTGCCAGACGTAAAGATTAGATAAGTATTTGAATTTCCAATAGTGTTTTCATGGAATTGTCTATATGCAGCTCATATTCTATTTTGAGAGTCCAGCTGGGTTAGCAACACTAATTATAGTTCTCATCTATAAGGAAATGATGTTTGCTAAAATGGAGGGACTTGAAATATACTTGATGTGTATTTATACTTTTTAAAAACCAGTCTAAGGGTCAATAGTGAAGTTGGTCCTGAATGTATTCTAGAATCTGAGAACTCCTTGAAGATGCAGCATTTGCACCGCACAATTTGCTCTAAATGATCCAGAATGAAAAAAGTGACATCTAGTTTCTTCTAACTGAATTTTCCTTTAGGGTGAACCTATGATCTCAGTTATTAAATACTGGAATAACAGTGGCTTTCGAATAACAATCAATTCTGCTCTAAGAGGTAACTGTGTAAAACTGACACAGGCTTCCTCATCAGAGCTCTTCCTTGAATGCATTGACTCATTTCTGCAGACTGAGGACAAAACCAGCTTTTACTCCTGTCATTGTGGGAGAGCCAAGGCAGCTTGGAGAGATGGGGCTGGAATCGATTTCTCTTCTGCATCACCTATTTTGAATGAAGTGAAAAATCTTCTTTTTTAACAAATGTTTCCTGAAATTTACATGTTTCACAACAAATCTGTTGCAAGTAGTCAAAATTTTCCCCTGTGTTCCCTTTTAAAACTTTTGTTCACCAGCTGAATTTTCTCAGTCTCACTCTTCTAGTAGGAGGAAGCTGCTTGTACAATTCTATATTTATAACCCAAACTTATTAATATCTCACTTTTTCAACAAAACCATAGCGGAATTCTCTTGCTGGCCAAGCCAGCTTAGACAACTTTTAAAGAAATACCAGTTTTGGCTCTTTCAGAGGGGATATACAGAAAGATCTTTGCTTTCCAGAGCTGAAATCCTCAGCAATCATAACTCATAAAGTCTTCAATTAATAATCTTGTTGAGTACTTATGCAATGGCTAGAGAAGTGCTTGCTCAGGAAAGAAGGAAGTAAATGAAGAAGTCATTTTGCCACCCTGGGAAATGCAGACACTTTGCCACTGTATCTCATATCCTTTTTAATCCTTCCAACCAGATCTGCTGCTTGGTCCAGAGTGTGTGGGGGGCATGAACCTGTTCTTCCCCTGTCCACTTAGGAGGTTCAGGAGCGATCAGGCACAATACCTGTGCCTTTTAAGCCTGTTTTGGCCAGATGCATTTACAGAATCATAGAATCACAGAATGATTAGGGTTGAAAGGGACGTCAAAGATCATTTAGTTCCAACCCCCCTGTCATGGTCAGGGAAACCCTCCACTACACCAGGTTGCTTAACACCTCATCTGACCTGGCCTTGAACACTTCCAGGGATGGGGCATCTACAGCTTCTCTGGGCAACCTGTTCCACTGCCTCACCACCCTCAAAGTGAAAAATTCCTTCCTTATATCTAATCGAAATCTCCTCTCTTTCAGTTTAAATCCATTGCCCCTTGTCCTATCACTACATATCCTTGTAAAAAGTCCCTCTCCAGCTTTCCTGTAGGCCTCCTTTAAGTACTGGAAGGCTGCAATAAGATCACCCCAGAGCCTTCTCTTCTCCAGGCTGAATAGTCCCAACTCTCTCAGCCTATCTTCATAGAAGAGGTGCTCCAGCCCTCAGATCATCTTTTCATCTTATCAGCAACAGATACATTAGGAATAAGATGCATTTTTTCTTGCCACTCTTCCCCTACACATTTCTTCCAACTCTTCTCAGTGAATATTTGAAATTTCGGAATTATACAGTGAAACTGTGCAGCTGAGCAGCTCCTGAAGCTGGGAGCGGTCCAGGCTGGGAATGTCAGTGCAGGCTTCGCCTGGGCTGTGATGAATGGCTGCAGTGTTGACACACTTGCTGCATTTCACGAAGTCTTTTTGTGCCTCAACCTCAGAAGGTTTTGGTGCTCTTCAGAGTATGTGAGGGTGGGAGGTGAGACTATGTCTCTTTATATACTACTTATTCATTTTTACCCACTTCCTAAATCCTTCACCAGAGCCTCACGGGGTCATTAGTTTGATATAAAGCTAATAACTTGCATATCTTTCCAGTATTTAGGTAAGTGGAAAAGAGCCCATTTTCCTAATCTCATTGGCATCTAGATTGTATTTTATGGATTCTATCATATGGAACTAATATTTCAGTACATTTCAAAAAGACTTTGCTTAATGCAATCCAGCATTGCTGATTATACTGGCCAATTTTTACAACATTATGAAACAATTAAGATGATACATATGCAATATGAATATGGCATAAGTAAAATATGAGCTGAGCAACATGATGGTGAACAGACCTATTTATGAGATGCTCTTTGCTGGATAATTGACTGAACAAAGAGGGATAGGGATGAAAGAGCTGGGAAGGTGCTTCTCTGTAAGCCTATGTACAGCACATTCAAATGTGTGCAAGAGACAGCAGTGCGCAAAGGTCCTAATCAGAGCTGTCCCTTCCGCAAAGCCTTTTTGAACTCCTACAGAGAACCTGCAAGAGTGCAGGAGTTTTGTTCTTCCAGCTCCATCTGTGTGCCTGAGGCCCATGCTAAAGCTGTTAAGTGTTGCTCAGAAAATTTGGTAGGTATTACGCTGTTGGGCTTAAGGAAGAACGTGAGTTTACCAGGCTGCAGGCATGGAAGCCTGAGAACGGATCGACTCTGGGAACTTTCCTGGGGGTGGTGGGGAGAAGGTGGCCTGTGAGAGGAGGGTGATGTCGCTGGGAATGAGACAGCCCCTCACCCGAACCAGCTCATGCGGAGTCCTTCCAGCAGCTTACCCCAGCCAGTTCACTTATGAAGCGGCAAAGCAGCAGTTTGCCAGCATTTCATCCCCTGGTGGGTTCAACGAGCACTTCTCCACATGTTAAAGGGCAGTGGAGGGCTAGTTCTGCATACACAGCAAGTTAGCTCAGTATCAGACATTTTTACAGGGCCAAAAGTGAGAAATACTGGGATCAGAGAAAGAATAGACATAGGCAATGTGTCTGCTGGTAAATGATTGAATAAAAGCTGACAAGGAATTTTGAGTGTGCTCAGCGCAACAGTTGTAGCATTGCAAGAACCTGTTGTCTCATGTATGCTGCCTGGCGGGAGTTGAGCGCTGGTGGTCTCATGGCACTGACTGCCACTATTCTCCTGAAGGCACAAAGAGTACATCTATGTCTAACTCTACTGCTTCTATTTCTGCAGCCTTGCAGCAATTTCATGCACCAAAGTCCTACTGCAGTTCTCCCCTTCTTTGCCTTTGTTGCCCCGGCATCTTGTGGGACTCCAAAAGTCTCTCAGTTCATTTTCCTTTGAACTGATTACTTCTGGACATTCAGCTGTGGGAGGGGAATGGGATTATGGCAACTTTAATGAAGTCCAAGGGTATTTAGGTTGAAGTGATGACAAATGGATGTAATTAATATATTAAAGTATGAGTCTGTAAGTACTCCCACCCTCAGAGTAGTTTTGCTTGTTTTTAAATACAGTTTCAAAACATAATTCATTATGTGATCTGCAGGGATGTCGAGCCAATTTCCACTTGGATCCATGTCTTAAAGGACTGTAAGGAACGTGTTATTCTGCCTAGCATCAAGGATGATGCGTGCTTCTCAAACCAAATTCATGTGAATTTCTTTTAAGTAGCTTTACTCAAGCAAACAGCTGCTTGGACTAAAAGCTCTGGAGAAGGCATCTCTGAAGTCCCAGGCACACATGCAGTCAGATCTGTCCCAGTTCTTCTTGGCAGTCACTGCTTTTGCTTAGGTACAGCTTTTAGTTTGAAAATACTTGCTTGCCAGCATTGCCAACCATGGCAAAAAAACCCATAATTCCTGCCCTAGGCTAATAGCCTCATATTTCAGAAAGACGATCCACACCAATGGTCTTCTGTACTTGGGTACCTGATCAAAAATGTTGAGGTATTACCACTTTCTAGTCTCAAAACTGCGTCCCAGTGGCTGTATTCAAAACCCTGGCAGAATTCTCAAAGTGAATGAGGACTTGGATTTCATTTTAGATGCTTTCGGGATTTTTTTCTCTGATCTTTAGGATCAGTTGATCTTTGATCTTTATTGATCTTTATCAATCTTTATTGATCTTTATTGTTTGCTCCATTAGTTGACACATTTACCACCAGAAGACACAATGTGTTTGGATTGCACAGATCTTTTACTGACAAAGAGCTGATGTACACACCTTTTACCTTTCTGGATGTCTTTTATTTCCTGGGTCTGAGGTTATTTGAAGCACATGTTTCAGAGGGTGAGTCAGAGCAGGAGTCTGATCAGGGCAAACTGAATTGCCCTTGATTGCCTCTATCTCCAGAGATAACTTAACACAGTCTATGCCCGCTGACATCCCATGCTGATGCAGTAGCAACAGTGTTCTGTCATCCACAGGATAGAAAAATTTTCCTGATGACCTGGAAAATTATGGCACAGCAGAGCAATATTTCTTAATATATCTGTAGACAATATTACGTTTCTATAGAGAGATAGGCATTAAAGCATTAACTACTCAGTGAATGAGTCCAAACTCGGGAAAGATGACTGTTCAGGGAAAACCTGCCTCTTTAAGAGACTTATGTTATTTTAAAACATAGGCCATGTTGAACGTAGATGGCATCTTGACTTAGTCTTTTACTGGGAACTGTTCAACTGGATTGCATTTGTACACCAAATTTGAAAATAGAAACTGGAATAGATGGAGCAAATATTTTAAAGATTCTTAAATCATATAGCGTGCAAAGCACAAACAGCCAATAGTTGTGCATGCAGTTCACATGGTAAATCTAGTTGAAAAATTACAAGTCTTCCAAAATTTTCAGGCATAGTACTATATGTTGTCTGAAAATACTGTTTACATTGCAAGTCCTTTATGCCACACAAAACTAACCAGATCCCATCTCTGCTTTATTTAAAAATCTGAAAACGCCCCCCAAAAATGGCTACAGTGATTTCAGCAAGGAAACCAATATTGCAAAAAACACTCCCTGAACAGTAATAATTGTACCGTATCTCTCTGGTCAGCTGTAAAAATAATGATTTTGCATTTCCCAATGAAAATTAAAATATCAAGTTCTGAGGCGTGCACTTATGGTCTAATAAAATGTTTACTTGGGTTTGTAACAAAAACGGAAATAATAAATGCATGCAATTTCTGAAAAAATGTGATTTTGTACCGTTCTAAATATTTCATTACTATTGTTTATCCAGAAAGAAATATCGGAAGGCCTTTATAGTTGGGACAGCAGGTGTCTTTATAAACTGTTGGAGTCAGCTGAAATATGCAGTCTAGATACAGGACAGATTCTGTTTCTAATTACAAGAAAATTATCTACAACTTCAGCTTGGAAAGGGCTAAATAAGACTCTCCCCCTCCTCCCCAGCCCGTTTGTGCCTGCTTGCTACAATACACGTTCTGTGTGATATAAGCGGTGGCGACCACACAGCTGCACAGCCTCTCCCTCACCTCACAGCTGAATGTGGCTCTGCAAGTTACAACTACATTAAAATGATGGTACTTGACATTAAACCAGTACTTTCTGATTTGCATCAGCAATTTATTATTGAGATCTCTTCTCCAATATCAGGCGGGCAATGAATGACCCAGGTATTTGCTATGCCTACTGCAGCTGAGTAGACGTGGCAGCTGTCCATAGGACAGGGGACATGACAAATACTGTTTCTATATACTCATATCTTTAAAAATATTAACTTCTCAATTGACATTTACTGTATTTTTTTCTTACCTTTCGGGTTTTGGATTTTTTGCAGTTGCTGCTAAACCCAAACTTTCAATTTCCCAGTGGCTCAGACAGATACACTTCTCCATTTGCAGGAATATTCAAACCCCTGTCTGAAATAAAAGTGGCTAATATTTGAAATTTAATTTAGCTCAGACGAAAACTAAAACAACAGAAAATGTAGAAGTCACAAAGTTTTTCTCTTAACAGGGCTAACGCGGCAGCTGCCAATGTTCTCACATAAGAAGGCCTGCCCACGCGGAGGTGGATCCATGGCCCGGAAATCCCGAAGCCTTTCACTGACTTCATCAGGGCTGGCATCAGCCCTTTTGCAATGCTGCCATTTCTTCCCCTTCTCAGGCTTTGCTCCTGGGGCAATTTATCAACTGAGGCTCAGGCTTACATTGTGCCACATGGAAAATTTGGTTCATGCATTGACATGAATTTAGCAGTAGTAAAGAAGGAGAGTAAAATCTACTTTCTCGTTCTCCTGAAGTACATCATCCTCCTGGTAACAGGGCCAACTGCCCTGCTTAGTCAGATGACTGTATAAGCTGCCACGTTGCAGATTTGGCAGTTTCTCCTGCTTTCTTTGCTTCCCTTTGCTTCAGAGAAGGGCAGTGGACAGTTTGGTCCATTGACTTGGGCTCAGCCAAGGAGGTGGACATCGCCCCAAACGCCCAGATTTTGCAGGGCAATATCTATCTGCCATCATATTCAAACCCTCCAGGACAAATTTTAGATTTGTGTGAGTTTATTAATTACACTGTCTCTGAATGTTTCCTACCACCATTTTCAGATACATGGTAAACTGTTTCCTAAATGAACTCCAAGCCAGGACACGAGTCTCCCTCATTCATTTGTATGCTTTGTTGACTTCATGCAAACAGCACTAGCTCTGCGGTTTTGTGAAATGGACTCATTTATCACTGAATGTGATGGTGATGATACCACCACCCTTTACTTATGTTGGATGCCTCACAGCTGTCTGATCAGATAGATTTCTCTTTCCTCTGGCAAGTTTTCATGAAAGGCGCAACGCTAAAGATGAAAGGTCAGTTTTATATAATGGATGAAAACAATGAGTAGCAGATTAAACTAGCTTTCTGGTAAATGGTGCCATTACTTTCCAGTAAATAATGTCATGAATTACTTGATGAATAACATAAGTTGTGAGATAAAGAAGATACTCATTAAATGATGGAAAATTAGGCAGCTTCATAAACTCAAATATGCCTTTAGTTTTCTTTCCATTATGAGCTAGTCCTTGAAATATTTACCAACAGGTCATTTTATCTAGGCTAACTAATGAAATCTGCGTACGAGTTTAAGCTAAATTCAGTCTGCAGCGATAGCATTGTATAAGCAGCGTTGTTTCTAGATTTGCAGAAATGTGAGGTGGTACAAGGGATGCAGCCCCTTCCAAGCAGCACTCCCAAAAGACCTTGAGCATCACTCCACACTCCAGACTCTCCTGAGAGCCATCCTCACTACTTGAATCACAGCCATTTTAAGTAATCATTTCAATTTCTGATTGCAAGTCAAAAGCATCTCCCCCGCTAGCAAATCAGTAGAGAAAGTTTCTTTGCAGAGGTAGAAGCTTTTATGTGGTTTTGCTTCCAGGGGAAATTACAGCTGGCAAGGCTGCTAGGCAGTACAAAGAAAGGAAGAAGTCTCTTCTGCAGTGGACAGGAATTACTAAAAAGAGGAAAGATTATTTCCAGCCTAAAATACTCAGTTCCATTGTCTTTATAGAAATAGTGAAGCCAAAATCAGTGGAGAATCTTGCATGAAGAACAGGAGAAAATATAATCTAGTGAAGTAGTAAAACATATTTAAAGTAACTGTCGCTCAAATAACTTCTCAGCAGAGCTCAAAAAATCCTAGAGAGCATTTGTGACCACTGCTAGTGGTACAAACAGAAGAAAGAGACTCTAGAAAGCACTTCTAGCAGGCATCGTGGAGGATTATAAATGTAGCCTCTCAAAACTGCAATTCATAAGCTGCAAATGAAATTATAACAATCAGTTGCCAGTGACCTTGAGGAGACTCAACTTAGTAACCCAGTGAGGTCCTGTCCAGGTCTGTCATTGTACTTAAAGTCACTTTGCTTAAGTGTGATTTAGCCTTTTTATTTGCTCTCATAAACACCTGTGCCAAAGGGTTTCTGTTTGCACAGGTATGCAGGAAATGGTTGTGGAGGATGCACATGTGTGTGCTCCCACGTGCAGGTACTCACAGAGTGGGACCAGGCTCTGTGCTATCCCCCTCGTTTTGAAGTTTCAGTCACCTGGGCAGAGAGCAGAAATGGGCAGTTGCGTGTTACTTAGGAATTTGGCAACTTACCCTGGAAAATAACCCAGCAAATTGTCAAATGGTCACCTCTGCCATGAGAGATGGAGATGGCAACTCAGTGACATCTGGATTGGACAGCGCAGGTATGTTATCTCTGGTATACCCATGAGCAAAGATTTTGGAAAAAGCTGGTAGCAGCTGTGCACGTGCAAAATGAGATGTAGTATTATGAAGGCCTATGCCCACCTCTTGGCCACCTCACCCCTGCCCAAGCTCCTCCGTACTTTCATGCAGGACTCCAGCCCCACAATAACATCTTCTTCTCACGTCTTAGGCCAGTGAACATCAGCCAGTGGTCAAAATCTGCTAATGAATAATTCAGGGCTTTGTTCCCTGGGTAAATGGTGCTGGAGAATCTGCTGAGATTCCCTCTCCACCTCTATCAGATGGGGCTGCAAATCAGCCAAAGACGTTAATCTGACAAACAAATATTTATACAATATCATCGACTGTTGCAACCCAAGGTCGCTGTGGAAAAAAACTACACAGTAAATTTTTATACACATCTTTTGCTTGTGTCTTCTACTTTAGAAATTACAACACATTCACTTTCTAAATTATTTCTAAGGAGGGCAAGGAATGAACCACAAAAATACACATTTTGCAATTATAATTCATCTCCAATGTAGCCAGAGGAAGCAGACTTGCAGATATATTTTCGTCCAAACTGGCCTCCTTTAATATTTCCATCTTTTTCCATCTTGCCCAAATAACCAAACACAGATCACAGAAAGAAGGGAATCTGCTATTATTAATTTCTTCTTTCTGGCTGCAGTAGGGACCTCTGTTTATTGTTTGTTTTGGAATACGTAATAACTTTTCTTCTTTACATGTCTGTTTGCTGGCTTCTGCCTCCTCAGGACATGCCAATGGACAAAGGATTTGACTGCTGGGAGAGCACTCACCAGCATCTCTTTTTGAATCATCTGGACTTCTATACCTAGAGTCCCTCTCCCACTTTTCTTACTGACACCTGCAGTGTGTGAGGGAATGCGGCTCAGTCCATCACCCAAACACCATGAAGTGACCGTAAGTGAGGCAGGAAGTTTTTCCAGCTCCTTAGCTAAGCCCTTGCATTACTAACACAAATTTGGCAACTGCCACCTGATTTTCTGTGCCTTTCACCCCAACAATTTACTTTCAGCAAATAATTTTATTCTCACTAGCTTATCCTGCCTAGAGGTGCAAGCTAATACAGCTCTTTGGGACAGACGCTGTAAAACTTAGGAGCAGGACACTCTCTTTGTGTTGAAGAGTGGATTAACCTGTTCAGGAGGCAGTTGGTCTTTTTACTCCATATGGGAAAATCAAGACTTTCAGGCTTGGTCTTTATGTCAAAGAGCAAAATATGATGTAAGCCAGACTTGGCTCATTTGACAGATGTCCCAAGAGTGATTGATCATGCCTGTCTCAGACAGCTACCTGAGGATGGCACAAATCTCTCCACAGAGATATCTGGGTCTTTTTAGTGTCTGGTTTACACTACACGACCACCTTCTATATGGGTAAAAGTAGGTGAGATGACTCCTGCCTTTCATGGCTTGCCCACAGTTGGATAAGAGGTGTGTGCCAAAGGAGGTGATGACACTAAGACAACCCAAGTGTGGATCGGTGGCTCAAAAGCGAAACCGCTGCGTTCCGGTTCAACAGTCATTCTGCAGAGAGGTTCATCCTCGAGCCCCCTGAGGAAAACGTGAGCTGTGACTGTCACCCTGCAAAAAGGAACTTGCAAAGTTGTTAAGTAGGGGAACTTGCAAAGTTGTTAAGTAGGGGAACTTGCAAGTCAGGCTTACTTGGGTAAGCCTGACTTTTGTTACTTGTTCTATTCAGACATTTTAAAATATTAAATTCTCCACTTGACATTTTCTCTCAACTACACTAAATTGTTAAAACTATAAAGGAAAAGTCTCCATCAGTCTGGAAACAATAAATCTCAATGCTGGAACACTAATCGGGTTTCCAAACACTCTCCTAAATAGCACTTAATTTGAATTATGGATACTAGCTGCAGCTGTGTTCAAACAAGAATGACAAACGTGGCTCCGTCGCACCAGGACGTGACTGCAAGCTTCACAGTTTTGTCGCTGAATGAAGGGGTCGTTTCTAACTGCCGTGTTAGCAGAACTCCACCACTGTGAGCCCTGCCTGGAAATGCCATCGAGATGTAGTCTTCAACAGCGCTTGACATGAAAATAAAACGTGGTCTCCTGGTTGTGGCCGTTGCAAAATGTTTCCCATAACCAAGGCCTGATCTGCTTTGGTTTCCATTCATGTTGCCCCTGAAATGCTGGAATTTCCTAGCCACCTAGCACAAGATTTACATCAATACAGTGAAACTGCATCTGCTTGAGGGTGCAGCCAGTAACTCTGTGAATTGTCAGCTGTGCAGTAGATCTGCAGTATCCTTGACTGAGCAAAATGTGCCACATACAGTAGAATGTAATATATTCTACAGAAGTTCACATTTATTTATATATGTATGCAATTAAAAATATGTCAATGGAAAACAGCCAAGGCACATCGTTGATGTTACTTCTGTTCTTTTGCGTATCCTAAAACTAGGCTTGGAATAACGTTTTATGTAGAGTTACTCTTGCTGCACCCCTGAGGGTTTTTAAAGGCTGCTTTCTTGTTATGATCATTCAAAAACCAAAGAGTATCTTTCTTAAACTAAAAATAAATAAAAATGTAAACATTCATAACAACATCTCCTTAATTTATGGATCCTAAATATTGAAAAGTGGCACTCCTTCCACAACTCCAATGGCTCCACAACTCTCCAAATGAAACAAAATAAAAATCCCGTCCATTTTTCTCTTCTGCTTTGGTGCTGCCCATTCTGGCTCAGACCGAGGAACCTCTAGCTCAGATTACAGTAAGCCCTCCTGCATATCACCAGATCATTTCTGTACTGTAAACAAGAACCCAAAAATACACTCATGGTGCAGCTGTGCTTGTGGCCAAGCTTCAATATGCTATTACTTTAATTTGACTCTTATAAGCATGAACAGATTCACATCTTCAGGCAGGAAAGCATCCCATCAGTGGTTTCTTTGTGGTTGATTTGTATGCATGCCTCTGACTCTCGCTGTGACTGCCATAGCCAAAAGGAGAACCAGATCTCCGTTTCACTCAGCCTTGCATAAATAAAAATATCATTAAGCACTATTTAAAATATGTTATGTTTAACAAATCGGCATGAAATCCCTCACATTTTATTGCGTTTGACAATATTAATAAATGTGGTCTATATTTTGTAAATCAAGAGCATGTTTGCTGTAGGTGTGTGCACTTGAAATCACTTCTACCCAGAATTCTGCTCTTACTTCCATTAGGAAGTGTTTTCTCCTGTTTTACTGGATACATGTCTGTGGGAGGGACTACAAGATATATTTCAGTCAAACAATATATTTTCTTTTCTCCCACCAGATGGGAAGTGCTTTTACCTCATTGAAAATGTCATCTTGTATTGATTATCAATCACAATAAATACATTATAAGGGCTTGAATTGGTTCCTTTACTTTAAAAAAAAAAAGAATTCGGAAGACAGAACAATGGGTAAAATTAAATATTGCCAAAATGCTTTGCCATTTTACTGTGAAAAATCTTTGGGTTAAGTCAGTAATTTCATCCTTTTTAAACCTTACATGCAATAAATTGTTACTAATTTTTTACTTTTTCTAATTTAAGAGGTATGTTTTAAAGAGCTGTCACAAACCACAGAGCTTTATACATTCCAGATGTGCTGGTAGGTGCGGAGAGGTGCGTCAGTCTACGACCCACTGATGTCCCAGATACGGCATTTGTGTGATATAGATCTACCCTACAAAAGGCTGTGGAAGCTACTGTTTTCTATCTGCACATAACACTACAGCTTGTACCTACAAATCAACAAAACAAGGGAGCATGCAAGTCATGGCTTTTTATCCAGGTATTCAGAGTCTGGCCTTTCTACACCACCTTTGAGCACCTCTTAAGCCAGTCGGACACAATATCCTTGTAATGGTGAATCCTCCAGCCTCCTGGACTCTCAGGTGAAGGCATTTGACCAGACCGTCCTTCATTATCTCTCAGCCACCAAAAGCCCAAATCAGTCCTGGGGCAGACTTTGCCCTTCAAGGAAGAGATGAAGCCAGACATGACTAGGAAGGCAGCAGGATCTCCTGGAAAACAGGAAGCTTTGGTTCAGACAGCAAAACTGAGCTGAAGGACAGTAAATCTTCCGAAATACATGCATTGGTGAGGAGGGTGCCCAGGTGACAGAGGATAATAAGAAGGCAGAGTTACTGAATGCCTTCTTTGCCTCAGTCTATACTGCTGGAGGCTACCCTGATGAGCCCTGGAACCCTGAGGCTCCTGAGGAAGTCAGGATAGAGAAGTCTACCCTGGTTGATGAGGTCTTGGTTAGGGACCTGTTAAGCAACCTGGCCATCCTTAAATCCGTGAGTCCTGATGGGTTGCACCCATGGGTGCTGAGGGAGCTGGCGGATGTCATTGCCAGACCACTCGCCATCATCTTTGCTAAATCGTGGGGAATGGGAGAGGTGCCTGGGAACTGGAGGAAAGCAAATGTCACTTCTGTCTTCAAAAAGGGCAAGAAGGAAGACCCAGGTAACTATAGACCGGTCAGCCTCACCTCCATCCCTGGAAAGATAATGGAACAACTTATCCTTGGTGCTGTCTCTAGGCATATCAAGGATAAGAGGGTCACTAGGGGCAGTCAACATGGCTTCACTAAAGGAAAGTCGTGCTTGACAAACCTGATAGCCTTTGATGAGGACATCACCCAGTGGGTGGATGATGGCAGAGCAGTGGATGTGGTCTATCTTGACCTCAGTAAAGCATTTGACATAGTCTCCCACGGCATCCTCACAGCTAAACTGAGGAAGTGTGGTCTGGATGATTGGGTAGTGAGGTGGATGGTGAACTGGCTGAAGATTAGAAGCCAGAGAGTAGAGGTCAATGGGACAGAGTCCAGATGGAGGCCTGTATCCAGTGGAGTCACTCAAGAGTTGGTACTGGGACCTGTATTGTTCAACATATTCATCAGTGACTTGAATGAGGGAACAGAGTGCATGGTCAGCAAGTTTGCTGATGGCACTAAACTGGGAGGAGCGGCTGACACATCTGAAAGCTGTGCTGCCATTCAGAGAGACCTGGACAGGCTGGAGAGTTGGGCGGGGAGATATTTAATGAAATACAACAAGGGCAAGTGTAAAGTCTTGCATCTGGGTAAGAACAACCCCATGTACCAGTACAAGTTGGGGACTGAACTGTTGGGGAACAGCACAGGGGAAAGGGACCTGGGGGTCCTGGTGGACAGCAGGATGACCATGAGCCAGCAATGTGCCCTTGTGGCCAAGAAGGCCAATGGCATCCTGGGGTGTATTAGAAGGGGTGTGGTTAGTAGGTCAAGAGAGGTTCTCCTCCCCCTCTACTCTGCCCTGGTGAGGCCGCATCTGGAATATTGTGTCCAATTCTGGGCCACTCAGTTCAAGAAGGACAAGGAACTGCTTGAGAGAGTCCAGCGCAGGGCCACAAAGATGATGAAGGGAGTGGAGCATCTCCCTTATGAGGAAAGGCTGAGGGAGCTGGGTCTCTTTAGCTTGGAGAAGAGGAGACTGAGGGGGGACCTCATTAACGTTTATAAATATGTGAAGGGTGACTGTCATGAGGATGGAACCGGGCTCTTCTCAGTGACATCCAATGATAGGACAAGGGGAAATGGATATAAGCTGGAACATAGGAGGTTCTGCTTAAACATGAGGAAGAACTTCTTCCCAGTAAGGGTAACAGAACACTGGAACAGGCTGCCCAGAGAGGTTGTGGAGTCTCCTTCTCTGGAGATGTTCAAAACCCACCTGGACGCGTTCTTGTGTGATCTGATCTAGGTGGTCCTGCTCCGGCAGGGGAATTGGACTAGATGATCCTTTGAGGTCCCTTCCAATCCCTAACATTCTGTGATTCTGTGATTCTGTGAAGACATTATCATTAACCTACACCCATGAATCAGCAAAGGACCAGTGAGGGGCTTGTGCAAAACGTACTGGTGGAAGATTTGCGTTTTAAATGCAATGTAAAATTCAGGGGTTGATGCTCAGACTCCCTTACTGGAATAACCTGCAGCTCATTGAAAGTGTATTTCTCTCCTTGTCATGGTTTGATGTGGAGGGGGGGTGATTCTGGTGGCAGGAGAGGGGTTTTGCTCCCTGCGACCTCCCCGGCTTAGTTCTGGCCACCAGATCAGACTGCCATCCCCCTCCGGGTTGAGCCAATAGGGTGCCTCTGCGAATTGCCCTATTTAAGTCAGGACAAAGGGACCGGAAAAGGTGCTTCGCCCAGGATCGAGCAGAGAAGGGAGGAGGGCACTGCCCCCGCTCCCTGGCTCCCGGCCGGGCAGCTGCCTGCGTCGGGCCGGCGCCGCCCACGGAGGATGGCGGCGGCGGAGCCAACTGGGGAACTCGGGGACACCCCACTCCCGGGGTGCCCACTGGGCTGAGTTCACCTGGAGAGGACTGAGATCTGAGAGAAACAGCCGCATCGACAGCAGGTCAGTGAGGATGGAGCGGGAGGAGGTGTGCCGGAGCCGAGTTTCCCCTGCAGCTGATGGTGAGATAGCAGGCGGCCCCCCTGCAACCAGGACGGCCTCAGTGGAGCAGAGACCCACTCGCAGCCCGTGGGGAGAAGATGCCTGAGCCTGAGGATGGTCGTGTTGGGGCGCACGGCAAGGCAGAGCGGCATCTGGAGTCTGCGTGACGACCCACGCCGGAGCGAGTGGCTACAGCTCCCTAAGTACCCGAGACTGTGGTAAAGCCCACACCGGAGCAATCTGTGGGGAAGGATTGTTTCCAGTGGGCTGGACTCACGCTGGAGAAGTTTGTGGATTTTTCCTTGTGGGTAGGGGATCCATTGGAGCAGGGGAAAAGGGTGTAAGGACTCCTTCTCCTTTAAGAAAGAAGCAGCAGTAACAGCACGGAATGAACTGACCTGCACTCCCCCAGTCCCTGCCCCCTGTGCTGCTGGGGGGAGGAGGTAGAGCCGGGAGGAAAAGGAGGGCGGGGGGGGAAGGTGTAGGTTTTAAGATCTGGTTTTGTTTCTTTCTGTCCTCTCGAGCAATTGGTTTTTGTTTCCCTTTGTCCTTCTAAGTAATCATTAATAAACTGTTTTGCTTTGAGAAAAGCCCCGTCTGTTTTGCCCAGGACCATGGTTGGTGGGTGCTCCCTCTGTTCTTGTCTCAACCCTCAGCCCCTTTGTTGTTTTTTTCTTTTTCTCTCCTCTCTACTTTACTGGAGAAGGAGAGACTGTGTGAGTTTTAGTTGCTGGATCAGCCTAAAACCACGACACTCCTGTAACCCTGAGACTCTGCCTCTTGTTGCTCCCACCCCAGCCAGCCCATTCACATTGTCTTTCTACATCCAGAGGCAAGTTTGAGTTATATGGCAAAACTTACAAATCAAGATGATAGACTGTGTTATTGTATTTAAGTATTTTAAGTACTTTCTCTTACCGCGAAAGGGCATTTTATGTTCATTGTTAAAACTGTCATGACTCATTTTTCTGAATTTGTGGGCTTAAAACTAAGCCAGCTATTACACTTGCTCCTGATGGGTACACTAAACACGTTTCACTACCTACCTTGTCCTTTCTGTTATGTATTAACATTCTTACTCCCTCTTCATTGATAACACTGCAAATGTGATATGATTAATCTGTTGTCAGGAGGTTGTCATTTGTTTCAGTTTCATATTTCTCAGATGAAAAAATGTTGGTCAGATTATGTACTCACTAACACACGCCTTTCTCCCTCTCTGCTTCTTCATAGCAAGGCTGATTTTAACCAGCTGACCTCAAGTCGGCAGAAACCTTGTGTGTGTTCGTATTTAGATTTCAAAAGGTTTTGCCCTTGCTTTCTCTTTTGTATCTCACTTTCAAACCGTGAACAACACAAATAAAGCATTTCTAATTGACTTGATTTATTTTAATAATCATAGCTACAGAGAAGAATAAAAAACATTAATTATTCTAAAATACGCATATTTTTTGTTGTCCCTACATTTCTGGTGCTTGAAAAAAATGATCCTATATCACCTTTGCTACTGTATCACATCTCATATTTGCAGGAAGCATTGCCTAGTTTCAAAAGAGTCTTTTTAATCAACACTCTTTAATCTGAGGTACGTGGTTGTCCTCTCAAGAGTCATGTTTTTTACTCACCTCACTGGTTAATTTCCCCCATACTCACACCGCTTCATGTTTGCAGTAGTGGATGGGATTTGAATCCATGACTTATTTCATGTAAAAATATTGGCATAAATCATGCTGCCAGAATGGAAAGCAAGTAAAAAAAATAGCCCTAGGAATTCACTGCCTTATGAAAAATACTGGGGGAAAGGTAAATGGTTTTAATAGTTATTAACTTCTTAAGTGAAGTGGAGCTTGACTGAGGAAAATGTTGAGTCCAGGAAAAATGTTCACAGTGAAATATGTGGACGTAGAATCATAGCATCATAGAATGGTTAGAGCTGGAAGAGACCTCAAAGATCATCTAGTTCCAACCCCCCTGCCATGGGCAGGGACACCTTCCACTACACCAGGTTGCCCAAAGCCTCATCCAGCCTGGCCTTGAACACTTCCAGGGATCGGGCAGCCACAACTTCACTGGGTAACCTGTTCCAGTGCCTTACTCCCCTCAGAGTGAAGAGTTTCTTCATTATATCTAATCGAAATCTACCCTCTTTAGGCTGCCCAGGGAGGTGGTTGAGTCCCCATCCCTGGATGTGTTTAAGAATTGGGTGGATGATCTACTTGAGGATATGGTTTAATGGGGATTAGGGACGGTTGGACTCGATGATCTACAAGGTCTTTTCCAACTTAGAAATCTATGAATCTATGAAACTCTTTCAGTTTAAAGCCATTGCCCCTTGTCCTATCAGTACACGCCCTTGTAAAAAGTCCCTCTCCAGCTTTCCTGTAGGCCCTCTTTAGGTACTGGAAAGCTGCTATAAGATCACCCCGGAGCCTTCTCTTCTCCAGGCTGAACAGCCCCAACTGTCTCAGCCTGTCTTCATAGGAGAGGTGTTCCAGCCCTCGGATCATCTTCGTGACCCTTCTCTGGACCCACTCCAGCAGCTCCATGTCCTTCTTGTGTTGGGGACTCCAGAGCTGAACGCAGTATTCCAGGTGGGGTCTCACGAGAGCAGAGTAGAGGGGCAGAATGACCTCCTTCGATTTGCTGGCCACACTTCTTTTGATGCAGCCCAGGATACGGTTGGCTTTCTGGGCTGCCAGCGCACATTGTCGGCTCATGTTGAGCTTCTCATCCACCAGCACTCCCAAGTCCTTTTCCTCAGGGCTGCTCTCAACCCATTCTCTGCCCAGCCTGTAATTGTGCATGGGATTGCCCCAACCCACGTGCAGGACCTTGCACTTGGCCTTGTTGAACTTCATGATGTTCTCACAGGCCCACCTCTCCAGCCTGTCAAGGTATGGAAGGACTGGACATTCTTCCCAGATAAACTTTCTTCCCAGATAAACTTTCTTGATATAAATGATCACTTTTTTAGCATTAAATGACTATTCCATCCAAATTTGGGACAAAATCCAAGAATTTTGTTACATCGAAGTATGTTTTTAAGCGGCATCTTGACCTGAGGCCAGAATTAAGGGGCTTTGATGCCACTCTGTGTAGTCAGGGGGAGGAAGAATGCTTCGCCTTGGATGCTAGCCCTTGGAAACATGGCATCACCAAGCTACAAACACTCCCAGCTCCTCTTCCAGGAGCTTCCAGGAGCTCCTTGCTGAAGCATATCGTGTGCTATACTAGATAAGGGCAAGAATTTCAGAGATTTTTTTTGAATTATCGAAGAAGTTGCATCATCACTAATACATCATCTCTAACACAGCACGCTGTGCCAAGGAAAATCCCACACAATCACATAAAGACAACAAGCAAAGCAGCAGACATGAGCAAACCCAGAATTCCTGAACGCCTGCGTTAGACTACTACTGTTGCCTGCAATACACACTCTGCATGAAAGGCTCTGTACGCTGATCTGTACATTATTTAGACATCTAAGCTGCTTGTCCACTAATCTTCAAGGCTAGGTGGTGCAGAACCCAGGCTGCCTGGGGAGAAGAGAAACCACAGGCACCAAAGCCAGACCTCTAGACCTTGCCACAGTGTGCTCAATTTATGGGTAGAAAGGGAGCTTGGGAAACCTCTTGAAGGTTTATTTTCATATAGGTGGGAACTGATACAGGTTTACTTAATAGAAGAGTATTCTAAGAAAGAAAGGCACTTTCAGAGATTGTATGTGGTGCTATATGTTTAACAACCATTGTCATGGTCCATATCTGAATCCATCAAAGTCACCTAGGGTAAAAACAATCTGATGATCTAGGAGAGTGTTTAGAGAGTTCATCTAACAAGAAGGAGCCCAAGGTTTAATTTCCTCTGCAGCTGGAGGAAACCAAGGCTCAGACCTCATCCTTCTTGCAGGGGAAGCTGGGTCACAGGATGGCAGGCATACACCATCTCACATAGGTCGGGAGAGGACTTGTCCATTTGCTGCTGAGAGGGAGCAAATGAGAGCACCTCTTTGGCAATGTCTGCTGGGCATTCAGCCCTGAGGCTCTCTGCTTCCAATGGAAATACCATGCTCGAAGTGTTTGTGCAGAGCAATACTGAGAAACAGGTAGGGGAGAAGGGCTGGAGGGGTCAGGGCTAGTCTGACCAGCATGAGTGCCCCATGCAATGCACGGTGAAGTGCACTCTGCCCAGTGTCGCAGCTTCCACAGGAGACAATTGGAAAGCCCACAAAAATATGTGGGCACATAGAGGTCTCTGCCCTCCTGGGTAGACTCAGAAGCCTGGAAAGGCCTTTCAGAGGGGATGTACTCCAGTCCAAAGCTCCAATGCAGGAAGAAATACATACCTTTGTCATCCCGATGGATGTTGGTTTTGGCATATCCTTAAATCTCCCCCAGCAAGGCACATTCTGTAACTGTCCCAAGTAATCTGTTACAGGGCTTCACTGCCTTGCTGACAGAAACATTTTGTTCCTCTCTCTAACCAAAACCTTTCCTGCTGCAATTTAAGTCCGTTACTTCTGGTCCCAACCACAACAGACAAAAAGAAGAAATTATTCCCTTGTGGTCAACAGAAGCCTTTTTTGTCTTTGATATTTGCTGTCACAGTTTAGTTTCAAGTTTTCCTCCTTCAGGGTAAGTAACTCCAACTTATTGAGTCTTCCTGCCCTCTCCTGTTTTCCAGACTCCATCATTGTCTGGATGAAGAGTTTCTGGCTGTTCATATCTACCTTGAAGCATGGCACAGCAACAGGAGGCAGCAGTCCAGAAGAGGCTTTGTCGAAGATGAGGGAAGCAGAAAGAGGAATTAGTCTGGTAGTAAGTCTGATAAAGGCAGTCTGGTAACGGTGGTCACCATCCGCACATCTGGATGCAGCGCTGGATCGCCACAACTCTGCACACACTCCGTGTGTTATCCACTAACAGGGAGTCTGCAGTCCGTTACAGCCAAAGGTCCTTGTCTGCAGAAGAGCTGTCAAGCCAGTCATTCCTCAGAGGTACTTCAGCAGTTTGTTGGTCTTATCTCACAACAACATCTTATAATGCTACCTGTATAAAGCGACTCAAAATGCTACACATTTGACAGCATCCTACTTGTTTCAGGCTAAATCTCCAGTCCTTCTGGAATGCCAGTCCTGTCCTCCAGTGTACATGAAGTCCCTCCAAGTTATGTGACAGCTTATTTAAAAAGTATTTGAATGCAGCCCAATCTTACTAGTGCATGCCAGTAGGGAGGAGACCACAGACCACAGACCACACACGGCAGTTGTTCTGACTTGTTCACTTGAGTCCAAGAGATGGAGGTTCTCCATCTCTCCAGTAGCACCTTTCTGGAGCCACAGTGCTGGTATATCAGCCTCCTCCTCAGAAACCACAAACAAAACTCCAGTGCAAAGGTTAACCCTGGTTGACTCCTCACTTAATGTATGATCTTGTTTAAGAAAAACTGTGGTTTTGCCTTTTCATGTTTGCACTACAAATATTAGGTCGAAGGAATGCAAGTCAGGAAAACAAGAATTAAACATTTGCTCACTTTGCTCTCTGGGGCCAGTGTATTCAGTAAGTCCAAAACTATAGAGAAAACAAGAATTGGTCTGAAGCAGAGTAGGAGCAGATCTGCTTTGCATGGTACGTACAAGGCAGTAGAAGCTTCTTAAGAGAAAACACAAAACCACACAGAATATGCATTATCTCTGAAGTCAGAAAGCTCCAGACCACTCAGTAACATAACATATATTTATTAATTTAATGAGAAAAATATTAGCTAAAATATTTCTGATATTTTCTTTTTGCGTTTTTTTTTTGGTCTTCTTAAATTCTTTGAAAAGACTGGTGAAGCTGTTACCTAAGATTTACACCATGTGACTGCAATTAATTAAGCTTCTTTGTTCATGCTGCAGAGTATCTTTCCATATTCAGCTCTTCAGAAATTTGTGTCCAGCACTCAAAGGTTGCAAGCTAGACATACTTCAAATCAGGACTAGAGAGAATTGCTTGAGGGGTCACCTGAAGCACTCAGTGGAGGTTTTCTGTTGCATGAATTATGCTGTTAGGCAACAAAAACTTCTGAATCTCAAATTTGGAATTTTTCCCATAACACAAGACAGAAGCAGTCTTTTGCTTCTTGTCATTATTATTTTGAAGATCAGAACTAACACAAGTGAGGGACTTGGCATAACTAGGAGCAGAACCATTCTCAGACTGTCTTTTCATTGAAAAAATAAATAATAAAATTGAAATTTTATTTCATTTCCTAGTGAAAAAAACCTCCACCTAAATTCAAATTTTTATTACTTTTGCATTTTGACTTTCAAATAAATTTAACAATGAAAGTTGTTGTCCCATTCTTTCTGTTTTGTTCCAGTTAGTTAGGTAACAGTTGCCCATATTCCAGAACTTAAAAATAACCTTTCACAGGATTTCACTGCATCATTTCAGTGCCTCATGATACCAAGATGTTTTTAACTCCTGCTTTGTAGCGCAATGACTTTCAAGTGCCTCTTTGAGTAATTACTGAAATTATATCATAATTTTATTAAGACAAGTAGATAGAAATGAGAAATGCCTAAACATTGCAGTTAGTTAGAATACAGGCTAAAAGAACCCCTTCAATCCCTAAATAAAAGAAAGTACTTCATGACCAAGAAATGTGTTTTTAGTGTAACGCCTTAGCTTGCATTCATAAATAAATATTATGAATGTACAGTTCTGATTCAAGTCCTATCAAGGCATTCAGACGTTCACATGTAGAATGAAAATTAGACAATATTAGCATTTTTTTCTTCACCTTTGTGGTTATGTGAGTCTGTGCAATCAGGTATTAGCAGCAACATCTTGGGCAGTGGTGATTCTGATTTCTACTTAATCCACCAGAGCTCACAGGTGTATATGACACCCTCTAGGTCGGAATCTAACCTGATGCATCACTTCCTTCCAGACTGTTGCACAATTATTGTATTTTCAGGAAGACTTCTGTACCTTTCTTTCAGAGAGATATACTATGGGACTACTGATGTTAGTCTGCTTCATAAAACTCTTCAGTCTGAAGAAGACTGAAGTACTTTAGAGTACATAAAGATTATTGAAAGAACAAAAGCATTAAGTGCATATGACAAGAGCACTAAAAACTATTTCCCAGTCTGTTATGTTTTGCCTTGAATCTGTGAAGCTGCAGGTTTACAGCTAACATGGCTGAGACCTGGTTCAGAATTTGGACCTGATTGTGGCCCTCCATACTGCTGCAGACTGGACACATGTGTGTGCAATCATATGCAACCCTCCTCATATCTCCTATAGCAAATCCTGTAGCAGTATTATTATAACCATACATAGCTACATATAATATCTGGAATTCAACCAGCAGCCAAATTTGAAGGATCATCCATAAAAGTTTCACTTAGCTAAAGAGAGCAGTCAACCCACTCTTAATAAATTTAACATTTTCACAGATTCTCTGGTCAGCTTCATGGTCTAAGGTACTTTTTAAAGAGACATATACATTTATTCGCATGTACGCAGGTCACCTGGAAAACATCCAAGCCCTTCCTTAAAACAGTCAGACACAAATTTCTAGACGTATTAAGCAAGATCTGTGTGCCGTAGTAATGATATTGCTCACGGCACTGAAGATTTATTTGGTGTAGCAGTGGGTTCAGCAGAATTGCAGACCTGCAAATATGTCATGAGATAAGCATGTCAGAGGCTGTGGGTATGTCAGGTAATTTGACTTGTACACCTATCTTTGTTCTGGCATCTGCCTGCTTGTGACATGCACAAAAGATATCGCCAAGGGAGTACTGAAGATCTGACTGTTACTGGTACCTGTTAAAGTGAGACATAAAATGGTAAATATTAAGTATCTATCTGTTTGGTTTAGAGAAGTCGGGCAATGTGTTTCTGACAGGATGAAACACTAGCCGATGTGGTACATGACATTTGTGTCTGATACATGATTAAATGCCAACATGTAAGCTGAAACACTACAGGTCTGCTTTACTGCACGGTTTGTAGCAAAAAGATGTTTAACAGTGGTAGGAGAAAATACACATTAGGAATAATCTATCTGAAAATGAACATACCACATTTTGCAAGCAAGGGCTCACCTCAAAGAGCTGTTACAGGTAGCCTGCTGTGAGTCTCAGTGCAGAGGAGGAAAACGAAGAAACAGAAAACAAGTAGTGACCTGGAATTAAGTGTAATGTTGAAGGTTATCCCTCATCTGGGCTGAACATGATGGCAAGAAGGTTTACAAAAGGAGGAAATCAAAGGTTTTATGCAACGCCCCTTCATATGGGCCCAAATGCCACAGTAAACTGCATTACTTTTTTTTCAATAATTGCAGTGATGAACTACCAGCTCCCAGAGAAAGTGAGAAGTGATTTGGCAAACTCTGAATATGAGAACTGGCATAACGAAGAGTTTTGGTCAGCTCTTTTACTAGCCATCCGTATTTCAAAAGTTTTTCAGTTTG